>NC_133617.1:515419399-516061899 GCF_048593235.1 Sminthopsis crassicaudata
CAGTGTGGTAAACACTTTACAATTATCATCTCAGTTGATCTCACAACCACCTTGAGAGGTAGATGCAATTATTATCTTATTTTAGAAAAGAAACCTGAGGCAAAAAAAATTATGTGAAATGGCTTGCCTGGGATCACAGTTAAGTAAGTGCTGGGATTAGGATTGAATTAGGGTCTTTCCTGATTCCTGTGTGTTGTATACTACCTAGCTGCCTCATTTCTCATTATAATATAATTATTTTCCTCATCTGAAATATGTACATAATACTACTTTCACTGTCTCTGACACACAGTTGTTGAGAGAAAAACACTTTATAAACCTTTAATTGCTATATTATTTATTAGAATTATTAGCCATGATAATCAATCAAAAATTATTGCTTATACACTTAGTATGTGCTCAGTATGGTGATGCTAAGGTGTTTAAAGTGAATTAGGAATGGAGAAGGGAGTTATAATATGTTGATATTACTCAAAGCAATATGGAAACAATATGAAAGAAGACATAATCAAGGCTTAGATGGCATAGTACAGTACAGAGTGATGATCATGGGTTGGGGTTATTCAGGGAAGACTAAAGTATTGGGTTTCCTCTGGGAAGAATTGTGAGCTAAGCATTGGTGAAGAGGATACTAATGAATAAAGGCATTATAAAGATGGGGAGGAGTAGGGAGTGGAGATGAGAAACAATAAGGGGGTTAGGGGAGAGGATCCATCTATATCAAGGTATACAGTATAATTAAGAGACAGGATTAGAATAGGGGCAGGACCTATGATTTTATTAACCATAGAAAATTCCCCAATGAAGACACTCTCTCTGCCAGTGTAGGTCAGTATACTATACTACAATTTATAGTTTTAAAGAATTGTCTTGAGCACTGAGAGATTAAATGGTCAGCCCAAGACTGCAGGACTTGAATTCGGTCTTCTTGATTTTGAGTTTAGCTCTCAGTCCCCGATATCACAATGTCCCTCCAGACCCCCCATTACTTCATATAATAATAACTGCTTCCCCCCACTTTGATATAGTCTCATCTCACAACATATCTTTGTAGAGCTATCTTATGATGTTGTTAGCATATTTCTTTAGCAACATTAAATTCCAAGCAAGGACGGGTGCATAAATTTCTTAATTAGTTTAGATACTAAATAAAGGGACTTGACACCATATCTAGGACTGACGCTACTTCAGTTCCTTCAGAGAACCTTCTGCGTAGTCTGTTCTACAGGTACGAACCTCCAGGTATCCTCACTCTAGGCTGCACACTATATTCACTTATCATTCACTCTGGTCCCAGAAGATCTCACCATAATTCCTGATCTTTGGTTTAAAAAAGCCACTTTTCCTTCAGAATCCCACATATAGCTTAGAGTTAGCTCCTGGATCCCTCTCAGGAATCTCTATTGTTCTGGACCTCTTTGAAATCCTTACCTTGTCCCTGACCTATTCTTCCCCCTCTGACCTGCTTAATCATATTCACTGGACATATGTTAAACCTGAGTCCATTGTTTGGCTGGGAAAATGATTAGCCACCTGGGGGTGAGTTTTGGCCACAGTGATTCAAAAAACTGTTTTTAAAAAACATAGCAGGATTGCAACGTATCTATGTCCAAACACAAAATCACAGATCATGCTCCTCAGATACAATATTCCATTTCCCTTCCCTCTCTGTGCCTCTGTCCTGTCTGGCCCTCATGATCTTTTTGTGCTTCTCTATCTTTAGTTTTCCTGGCTTCCTAAAAGATTAAATTCAAATCACAATTTCTGCAGAAAGTCCTTCCTGGTCTCCTCCTCTACTGGTTCCTTCCCCTTTAAGATGTTTCATGTACTCTGAATGTATTTTGTATGTATCTAATGGTTTGCAAGTTATCTTCCCTGTTAGAATGTAAGCTCCTATGAGGGCACAGACTATTTTTGCCTTTGTTTGTATCCTCAGTGCTTATCACAGTGCCTGGCACATTATAAGTGCTTAATAAATGCTTTTTGAGCGACAGACACTTGAATACCAGGAGCTCATTTTTTTAAAAATAAAATTATAAATCTCCTAATATAGAGTTTTCTTTTCTTTTTTAGTGTATAATAAATTCAACATGTAACTTTCAAAGCAGTTTGGTTTATTTGTGCTTTCTTCTGTCCTTCCTTCTTTTCTCTTATCATTTAAGGCAAGATCCAACTCTCCCTCCCCCATTAATATCTCTGATATTAAGTAAAGACTAATAATTGCTGACATGTATATTTAGTGTTTACTGTGTACCAGGCTTTATGCTAATTGCTTTACAATTATCATCTTATTTGATCCTCACAACAACTTTGGGAGGTAGCTGCTATTATTATCCCCATTTTATAGTTGGAGAAAAAAGCATATATTAAATGATTACTAAGTGCCAAGCATTGTAAAAAGATTGGGGACACAAGTAATTTTTGTTTACCCTTTTTGTCTCTAAAAAGACCATGAAGTCACTCCATGACATAAAGAGAACTGGATTTAAGTGAGGAAGGGCTATGCAAAGTTACCAAACTCAATCAAACCCTTTCTTCCAAAAGTTCTCATTTTGCTATTAACAACAACAGACACAGTAAAAAGATAATATTACATATTTAGTTTTATCCTAGTGTGAAGATTTGAGGAGATCTAGCATACCTAAGACCTATATGGCTTTCTCTGACTTTTTGGGTACTTTTTAGTGATTTTCTTCAATCACCATTTCACACTTTCCCAAACACAAGTGAACAAATTGAATCTTATGGATTCAGTGAAAGGCTGTTTTAGTTCTTTGAATATTTTCTATTTCACTTCTAAAGCACCTTCAAATGGCCTGTTTGGCATTTTGGATTCATCTACCAGCTGCTTAGAACACCTCATCATCTTCTTTTTCATTTTTTTTAAAACTAGAGAGGATTTTCCAAATTCACAGACTTTCAGCATATGGGAAAAACTTAATCAATCTTTGTGGACACATATTATATAACATTTATCAAATTTTTGTGTTTCATTTTGTTACCCAATTTGTCACTAGCTACCACCTGCAGTTTGTCATATTTTTCCACTGCATTGCTAACTCCAAGTATTTCCTTTTACTGGCAGCCTTACCAACTGACAGCAGAATTCTTCTTTCTTTTGTAGATAATTAATCTTTATTTCCTTTTCACAATTAAGGAGGATGAATATCTTTTCAATTTCCCTTTGGAGTCCATGAGGTGATATCTTATTCTTTCTGAAATAACTTTATTGGTTAAGAAATAAGTTCCTTACAGTATAATGGTATTTAATGAAGAAAAACTCTTACCATGGATGCCTATTAAATCTATTTCTAAAAGCATGGAGAACATGATTTTTTTTTGATAAAATACTAAGCCATTTATTAAGAAAGTACAAAATATTGTCTTCTAAGATGACTTAGTACAGCTTTATCTAGTTTATTTATGTAGTATTTCTGGTAGGTAGATAATATGCAAGTATTCATTATCCCCATTTTAAAGATGGACATATTGATATATTAAAAATAAAGTAACTATATTGAATGAAATCAGGAGTGGAAGTAAGGGAAGAAACCTCTCAATCTTTCATTTAAGCTACTTTGTCTCTCTGTGTTAGGTTATGGCCTGCTAAATTTTCATAATTTCTTTACAGATAGTTGGGTTTGTATATGTTCTTTCTTTCTTCCTTCTGCACTCCTTTCTTTCAACATGTAATATATATGTATGTATTTATATAGATAGATGTATGTATATGTGTTTGTTTTTTAAATACATAATATAAACAGCTCCATCTTATTGGAATTTGGCAGCATTAGAAATTTATTGGGTTTGTTTTCATTTTTATTTTTATTTGGTCAAAGGTGAGGGAGGGAAGCATATTTCAGACTATTTTTAAAAGAATTAGACTCAGATTCAATTATTGAGCACAGGTGTTTCTATTCAGGCATAAGAGACAATTGCTATCTCCATTATTAATAGAAAATAACCAAGAGCCAAGCAGCCACTTTTTTTCTATCTATGTTATCATGCTATTCTGATGGATTGGACACAGGAATTAATACTAGTGTATGAATTAATTCACCCTTGAGCCCTTTCTGAATTGCATATAGAAAGTTTATGTTGAACCTTTCTGTATAAACTAAAATCTTTCCTTATATTTGTTTTCCTGCTTAGGAATTAGAATACTGATTATCTGTACTAGCTGTGGATATTACAAAACAGCAAGGATTCAGGAAGAAGACAAATACTTACTGTGTTGCAGCGACTATGATCATTGGCAGAGAAACAAAAGACAAAAATAATATTGTCCTTGCCCTTTAAGGGTTTACATATATCCATATAAGGAAAGAACATGCACATATTTAAGTACAAATAAGATATAACAAGAAAATTACAAATAGAGTGATGGATTTGTCAGGGGGTCAAGACAGTTTCTTATTTTGGAACATCATCCATATCCCATCCCATAGGGATAACTTTTAAGGATACCCCAAGATTCAGTATTAGGCCCTTTTCTTGATATCCTTTTCTCACATGTTTTCTCTTAGTGATCTCATCATCTACCATGGACTCAATGATCACCTTTATGTAGCTGACTCCCTAAGTTTCTCTTTCCTGACTTTCTGTGCCCAGTATCATCAACAATGTATTGAATGTTTTAAAGTAGATACCCTATAGATATCTCAAATTCAATATGTTCAAAACAGAATTCATCATCTTTTCCCCTAAGCTCCCCAAATTCACCAGTCTTCATATCTTCTTTTTTTGTATCAAGTGTACCATCTTCCTTCCAGTCACCAGGTTGATATCATTGGAACCTCAATACCTCATTTTCCCTCATCCTCTAGGTCCATTAAATTACCTAGTCTTGTCCATTTGATCTCCATAGCGTCTCGTCTACACATTGCCATCAACCCAGTTCAAATTCATGTCACTTCTTGCCTGGACCATTGCAATTGGTTCCTTACTGGTCACAAGACCACAGCTGTGAACATGTCATACTTCTCAATCTCAGTAATCAGCAAGGGCTTCCTCATTGCCTCTAGGATGAGATTAAACTACTCTTTTGCTTTTAATGGTCTTTGTAACCTGGACTCATACCTACTTTTCAGGCTAATTATATATTAGTCCTCTTCATATACTCTCTGTGGTCCATCTTGATCCATTTAAACTGGCTTTTTTTTTTTTTTTTTTTTTTTTTTTTTTTTGCTGAGGCAATTAGGGGTCAAATGACTTGCCCAGGGTCACACAGCTAGCAACTGTTAAGTGTCTGAGGCCAGATTTGAATTCAGGTCCTCCTGACTTCAGACCTACTACTCTATCCAGTTCATTCCTGCTTCCATGCCTATAGTACTCTACTTCCTCACCTCCACTTCTTAAAATTCTTAATTTTGTTCAAATCTTGGTTCAGAAGCTATCTCCCATGTGAAAATGTTCCTGATTTCCACCAGCTGCTGCTACCCTCCCCCCAAACATTACCTTGTATTTATTTTTTATGTAATTATATGAATACATATTATATCCTCCAGTAGAATTTAAATTCCATGAGGGTATTAACACGTTTGCTTTTCTTAATATTCATGCCACTTAGCACAATGTTTGGCAGATAGCTGGTATTTATTGATTGATTCAGTGATAATCTAGCAAAAGAAATGGAAAAGTATTATTAGTCAGATAGGAGGAGAACCAAGAGAAAATGTCACAAAAGTCCAGAGGAGAGAGAGAGTATCCGTGGGTGTTCAGCAAATTTTTTATAAAGAATTCAAAAAACATTAAAATTCATAAAAGGCCATAGGAATTATAAATTAAGAGATCATCAATAACTTTGATGAAACTTGCAGTTCAGATGAGTGATGAGGCTAAGGGGTTTTTTGCAAAAGTGAGAGGAGAGGAAAAGGGGGCAACAGATAGTATAGATAGAAGGTTTCCCCTCCCCCCTAGGAATTTGTCTACGAAAAGGAAGTGGAAATAGTATAAGATGACAATCTAAAGGGATAACAGAGTCAAGTGAGAAGCTATTCTTAAAGGATGAGGAAGGTCTCAGTATGCTTGCGGACATTAGGGGAAGAGCTAGTTTATGGAGAGACTGAAGATTTTCAATGACAGATAACATATGATTGTGGTTGTGACCTTCAAATGGAAAAAGATATTAGGAATATAAGTAGAGGAGTTGGTCTTTCTGAGAACCCTTTTATCAGAAACTGGAGAAAAAAGATAAAAGTTGGGGAAATGATATAAGGAGAATTCAAGTAGCTAGAATGAATTCATGGCAAATGGCCTTTATTTTCTCAAGAATGTGTTAAGGAGACTTGAAATGGTAAGATTTAAAACAGCTGCTATTGGGAGTATGATGATTTTTTAAAAAATTAGACCTAAATTTCAGTGGTATAATATAAGAAATTATTGATTAAGAGCCATCCAGATCAATACCTTCTTTATAACTTTAAGAGTTTTAGGGAGTTGCCAATGGGAGGCTAAGATACTTGTTTAGGGTTACCCAATCTACAGTTGTCAGAAGCTGGTTTAGAACCATCTCTATCCATTACTCCATGATGTTTCTCAATTAAGAGGTATAATCAATTAAGGAGGAGGAAAATTACAGCCTTATTGCACAGCCAAATTCAGATTAGAGAACATCAATTTGTTGTTGATATAGCACAATATTGTGACTTCCTCTAGGGCCATTCAGCAGCATGTGAGCAGAACAGAGTAGGCAGATGGCGGGAATAATCCAGGATGCAGGTTGGCAAGACAAAAAAAAAAAAAAAAAAAATATATATATATATATATATATATATATATATATATATATATACAATAATAAGAAAAAGGAACAAAGGATTTGAGAGTAGAATACAGTTGAACTGGCTAAGTCAAAATTGGAAAGGCAAAAAGTAGAATCAGTAATATAAGAACACTTTCTCCACTGACATTTTCAGAAAGCAGTACCTCTTATGGTGTTTCTGTAGAAGTAGTTTATTCTTTAGGAAGTATGATTTAAAAATCAATTCATCAGATACCAAAGTTTTCAAACTTTTTATAAGAAAGAAAGGAGGGAAAGTCATGAAGGGAAAGCTGTTCAGTTAGCCTTATGTGACATTTTTAATAGAAGTTACAATTCACTTCTACACAAGTAAACACAGTGCCAGGCACTATGCTAAGCACTATTTGATACAAATAAAAAAGAAAGATAGGTTCAAATTCTGTCCTCTACAAAGGAAAGCTTTTATTATTATTCCATGGTTTTGAAATCAAGCAGAGATACAGATGGAACAGTGGAGGGAATTACAAAAATTGCCCAGATTATGCTGATCCAAATGAGTTTTACCTTATATCCTTTCTTATATTCTGGCTCTAGTGCTCTGCCCTAATAAGACATAATGACTTGTTCTTCATTCATACTTGATCTTGCTTATTTAGGAATCATTGCTTGGGGCTATTACTTCTTCCTGAAATGCCATGCTCTTTCCTTTCTACCTGCCAAACCATGTTTCTCTTTCTTCCTTTAAAACTCTCTCATTCTCCTTTTTTCTGTAAAGTTTTTTCAGAAGAGTTTCACCTAGCTCCCAGTTCTTTGACCTTTCCTCAAATGCTTAAACATGACAGATGCAGCAGTGGAGTTGATGAGAATGTGACCATGGAAGTATATTTCCCCAATTTCCTTTATTTACTTAATAGCTCTTTCAAGGTAGGGAACAAGACAAAAAACTTTCCAGAGACTTTCCTTTCAAATACTCCCAAGCCTTGTATCTGGTCAGTGCTCTGTTTCAGGTTGTTGATTTACCAATTATAAAAAATGATATTGATGGGGAGTTGGGGTTGAGTCCCCAAAATATAATGGGATTCTGACTCGTGTCATGAGTTATCTCAAAAGAATTTTTAGGCTTAGACCATCTCCAAATCAAGAGGCTAACTTTGATCAAGCTATTGGCAATGAGAGTTATTGGCAGGAGATTTACTGATCAACAAAGGGAAGATTCAGGTTAAGTTCCCTAGCAATACCCCCATTAACAAGGGGAAAGAAGCCAGTGAAGGATATCATAAGGTAGTCTAAGTTCCTAATGAACTAGTCTTTGTGATGCTTATTAAATGGCTAAATTCCTGAAAGGGGTTAGCAAAGAAGTCAGGTACTAATAGGTTCTTTTACAGGAAAAAATTAACTTCAGGGGTTGACATCTACAATTTGGTCTTCTCATTGACTATGGGGTCGTAATACTTTTTTGGACAAGATAATACTGTCAATGTCTCTCCCTACTTGCCAAAGGGAGTAATTTGGCCTCTTGATTGTATGTAGATATTCAAGCCTCTCTTATTCTGTTCCCTTCCATATGGACTACTTAGTTACCAAGGACCTAGGGTCTTTTTGCTGGAGTCTTATTCACCCTATCAATATAAAAAAGGAAAGTTTATGGTTTCAGTATTCAGGATCTGAATTCCTTGATCTGTGTAAAAATTAACCCCTTTGGTATTTAATTGTGCCTTTAAAGAGGCTACTTTTGCAGCTCCAAATTAACTTTAAAAACTGCCTCCCAAGGGCATAAAATATATACTGGATTCTATAAACATCAATATAGTTGTTTTTTAAGTCTTTTTTTAATTTGTAAAGGGTAGCAGAACACAGTAAAAAAGGGTGATATGTTCTACAAGGAAACTTCCCATTCAGGGAAAAAAGTGACAGCTGCTTTGGTGACTCAAGGCATGGAATATTGCCTTTGGGGGGAATTAAAGGATTTACATCATCTTCCTGATTATTCCCTACCTTAAGTTCTATATAGAAAACTCCAGGGCATGATTAAACTTATAAGACAACACTGTTTCCCTTGGTGTGACTGGGAAACCTAGTTTGAATTCATGTTGGTTCTGAGAACCCTCCCTATTCTCAAGAATGTGTGTGGTGGACTTTTCCACTGTCAGCTAAATAAATTTAAAAAACAAATAACAAAAACAAACAAACAAAAAAAACCTTCCAAAACTGAGCCACGTGACATCCTAAAGAGGAGGGGAGTAAAGTTGACATTTTTTTAACAGTATATAAAATGAAGATGAAAGGGGATTTTTTGTTCTGACAAGTATGGTCATGTAAGACTTGTAAGTCAGAGCTCAGATGGAAAAAATGAAACCACATAATCAAATACAATGAAGTTTAGAAGTTTCCCCTGATTTTTCATCCCACTCTAAACATCTCTGCTTTGACTTTCTTTGAGTAATATTGTAGAAGATTGTATTGAGACATCAGTGGCTACTTCACCTGTTTGGTTAGTAATCAGGGTCAATAGGACCAAATTTCAGGTCACATCTATTTTCCTCCATGCCTGATCACCAAACAAATCTTTAACCCCACCAAATTTTTTTTCATTTTTTTCTTAATAGTATTTTTTCCCAAATACTCATAAAGATAGTCTTCAACATTTACTTTTGTAAGACTTTGTGTTCCAAATTTTTCTCCTTTCCTTCTTTACCTCCTCCCCTCTCCAAGACAGCAAGCAATCTGATATAGGTTAAATTTGTGCAATCTTTTAAAACATATGTCCATATTTGTCATGAAAGGGGTTTAAACAATTAACAACGGAAAAAACAAGTTCCCTAATGGAATTCACAATAAACATGGAGAAAGAGCATACCCCTTGAGGTTGGAATATGCTCTTAGCTGGCAGTCTAAGTATATAGCATTCTAAAAGAGTTAGTTTTAGCTGTAAGAATGAAAAAGACACCATAAGCAGAGTGGGGTGATGAGAGGAGAGATATCACATGGCATGGAGAAGGGATGAGGGGAAAGGCACCACGAGGCAGAGTGCCATGGTGGTCTATACCCCAAAAGAGATTCAACAAAAATGACACAAGCCATGGACAGATTTATAAAGGAAATTTTACCTTAGGGGTTTGACATAACTTGAATTTCTGACTGGACCTGTCAAGGTGGGGCTATCCAAGACTTCCATAGAGGATGAGACTATAAGATTGAACTGGTCCCCATTAATGCCCTTCCCTGCTTTCTTCAGGGAGTAATTTATCAGCAATTCAGGCTTTCTCTGTCAACAAACGTTACTCAGGACCCCATTAAGTCCACACTCAGTCTCTGGTTTTCCCTCTGGATGTAGATGGCATTTTCCATCACAAGTCTATTGGAATTGCCTTGAATCATCATATTGCTGAAAAGAGCCAAGTCTATCACAGTTGATTATCACATAATCTTGTTGTTACAATACACAGTGTTCTCTTGGTTTTGTTCACATCACTCAGCATCAGTCTCTCCAGCTTCTCAGAAATCAACCTGCTCATCATTTCTTATAGAACAATAATATTCTATTACATTCATATACCATAACTGATTCAGCCATTCTTCAACTGATGGGCATCCATCCAATTTCCAGTTCCTTGCTACTTACAAAAGGAGATACTATAAATATTTTTGCACATGTGGGTCTTTTCCCCTCTTATATTATCTCTTTGTAATATAGACTCAATAGAGATATTGCTAGATCAAAGGGTATGCATAGTTTTATAATCCTTTGGGCATAGTTCCAAAATTGCTCTCCAGAATGGTTGGTTCAGTTCACAATTCCACCAACAATGTGTTAGTGTCCCAGTTTTCCCATATCCCCTCTAACATTTATAATTATCTTTTCCTCTCATCTTAGCCAATCTGAGAGGTATGAGCTCACCAAAATTCTTAATAAATGTGGGTCAATTAGATGGATAGAAGATAAATGTGTTGATAAAACTGTCTCTATCCATCATTACTGACATTCCAAAGGTAGAAAAAACAAAACATATTATACATTTGAGAGTTAAAGAATAAGGAAAGAAAAATTTTCCTGATATATCCAAAAAATATGTCTAGGAAATAGACAAGTAGTTTGCAAATAGAAAACTATAGTTAACTAATAGGTAGCTATTAGTGAGTTGTCAGAAGTTCACTCTATCATGTAAAGTTCTATATAGAAACAACTAGAAACTCCTCGGCCTCTTTGATATAATGTAATAGAAAGACCTTTGGGTTTGAATCTTATCTTTCAATCTTAAATAACCATGGACAAATCATTTCACAATTTGGGCCTATATTTATTTGTGAAAATGAAAATTAGAGGATATCTAAGGTTTAATTAAATTTGATTCAATTTTTAAAAATCATTTATTATGTACTATGCACTTTATGAATGGGAGGAGGGTATAATTCAAAGGCAAACATGAAAATAATTCCTATACTCAAGGGAGCTTACATTCTACTGGGGGCAACATGTGTACAGATTAATAAATACAAAATGTATGCAATATAAATATAAACTATATAGGTCAGAAAAGGCCTCAGGAAGAGTTCCTTCCAACCCTAACATTTCATGGGTCTAAATATTGTGATTTTATTTGGCTATATATGAATTGCCAGGGTACATGTGTGCCTTAAGAAAGATTTAATTATGAGAGAATTCTGGGAAGGTGGTGGTATGAGTTAGAAAAGTGCAAGCTCTATAGATTTTCTGTACAAGACAAACTTTATATAGGAGAAAGAGTCATCCAAGTGAATGCAGAGCAGCAAAAACAAACAAAAATTGGGGTAAAGTAATTGTTCTCTTAAGATACCTTGAGATAACCTAAGGAAGAGCTGAATCTCTATCATAGAGATTTCATCTGATTGAAATGCTCTTCCTCCTGACTGACTCCTCTGCTGAATCAAGAAACAACTAGCTAAGAGGATTTAACAAACTGAAAAACTTTCAGATGTTTGTGACAAAAAGCCTAGATCTAAATGGAAAATTTGACATGTAAGATCCAGGAGAAATATAAGGAAGACATTAAAAACCAATTATAAGGTCAAATTGTTAACTTTTTAAAATGTGAAAACATTATCAGTATTCTTATGACTGTCATCATTACTTGAGTAATTTGAAAGAAAGGCTTTGGTTTAGCTGAGGATGTGCCAGTGATTCTAAAAAAATAAAATTGGGTATGGAGAGGTTATCACATACAAATGAAGTGTGAAAGGAAGAACTGATATAGGAAAATGAAGGGGGGATGGAGGGCTGGTAGTGCTAGAACTTTATTCTCATAGAAAATGGGTTAAAGAGGGAATAATATACATCTAAAAGGGTATAAAAGTCTTCTAGATTTAGAAAGAAATAAGAAGATGAGAAGGTTGCATAAGGGAGGAATTTTCAGAAGGATATGTAAATTAAGAATTTAGAAGGGTGGGAGAGAAAATAAAAGGACTCCCTTAATCTAAGGGATAGGAGGGCAGGGTCTAGGGTAGAAATCAATTAGACACTGGAGGAGAGCTAGGGTGAGAAAGATAGGAAAAATAAGATAGCGGGAAATTCATAATGAACAATTATAACTTTGAATGTGAGTGGGATGAGTTTACCCATAAAACAGAGGATTAAAAATCTGAATTCCACAACATATTGCTTATAAGAGAAACAATAAAAAATGAGAGATACTGGGCATAGTTTCAAATTGCTCTCAAGAATGACTGGAATATTTCACTACTCCACCAACAAAGCATTAGTGCCCCAGTTTTCCCACATCCCCTCCAACATTTATCATTATCTTTTCCTTTCATCTTAACCAATCTGAGAAGTAGTACTTCAGTTATCTTAATTTGCATTTCTCTAAATCAATAGTGATATCACTTGGGCAATGACTTTCAACAATCTATTTATTAAGCACTTACTATGTGCCAGGCCTGGCACAGGATTAGAAAAATACCAAGAATTAATAAAGATTAATCAATAAGATACAACAGAAATATATTACAATATTTGAGAATTGGGAGGGACCTCATTACTCACCTAGTCCAATCCACACTATAATGTGAATCCTCACTATAAACTACTTACAAGTGGTAATCCAGCTTCTCCTTGAAGAAGTTCAAAGAGTAGGAATTTAACACTTTAACACTCACAAAAATGGCTGTAAGCCCTTGGTCTTATGTGGCCAGATGGGTAGTTCATTGTCATTGTCACTCATGCACTTTTAACATCCTTTACTCCATCTTTTCTTCAAGGTTCCTAATTTGTTTTATTTTGCAACCTGCTCCACATTCACCCTGCATTTTTCTATTGCTCTATGTGTGAAACTAATTTTTCATTCCTTAGAGACTGTAATATTCCATGACTCACAGCTATGTAACAACATTGATGAAAAATTAATATTAAAATGATGAGGCCTTTGTTTTGAGTTCTAGAAATTTTGAGTCCACGAAAGGAGCTTTTCAATTCCTAAGAGCAATTCAGTTCTTTTTTCTCATATTTAATTCTGGGCTCAACTCATTATCCACGTATGTATGTTCTCTCTCTCTCTCTCTCTCTCTCTCTCTCTCTCTCTCTCTCTCTCTCTCTCTCTCTCTCTCTCTCTCTCTCTGTGTGTGTGTGTGTGTGTGTGTGTGTGTGTCTTTCTCTCTTTCTCTTTGTATCTCTTTGTCTCTGTCTTTCTCACTTTTTCTCTATTTTATACACACATACATACACACACACACAGACAGAGAGAGAGAGACAGAGAAAGACAGAGAGAGAGACAGAGAGAGACAGAGAGACAGAGAGAGAAAGAGACAGAGAGAGAGAAAGAGAGAGAAAGAGAGAGAGAGAGAGAGAGAGAGAGAGAGAGAGAGAGAGAGAGAGAGAGAGAGAGAGAGAGAGAAACAGACACAGATTAATCTAAAAGCACTATTTTGGTCCATTGAATTGATTGTCATAATCTGAACATAGGTATTCTTCATAGATTTTCCCCCCTCCTCCTGTGTGAATGGTTAGTTTAAACTCTTTTTAGTAGTTTTAGGAGCTTTTCCAGAAGTCTCTTCAGGCTTCCAAGGTCTTAATGCAACCAGAACAATGTCATCTGCAAACAGGGAGTTCTCTGATGGTCAATATCCACAGAAAATTTCTCTTAATTTTGGACTCTGTGCTGGATTTCCTTCATAATAGTAATATGTCAGACATCTTTGGTAAAATTAATCTCCTTGTTTTGATATTTCACTTGATATTTATGATTACAGATTTATTCAGTAAGAGAATTTTGTAGGGTTAGATTGTATGGCATATAAAGGGCTAGACATGGATCCAAAATATCTAAGTTCAAATCCTTCTTCAGACATTTCCTCGTTGTGTGATCTTGGCAAAGCATTTGACTTTTTTATGCCTCAGTTTCCTCATCTGAACAATGATGGCTTTGATGGCTTCAGAGTTCTCTTTTTGCTCTAACTTGATCATCATATGATTTATGCATGAGAAACACCTTGATGGAGAGACTTTATCATAGTGTTTTCTTCTGAAAAGAGTGAAATAAGCATGAATCTCTTTTATGTAATTTAGTATAATGTCATTTCTGCATCCTCTACCAGAACATCTAAAATAGATCTTAAATATGATAATTCTACTGCCCTTGATGGAGAAAGTTACTTACAAAACATCTTAGCATAAGAGGTACAGAATCCTGGCCAAGCAACAAGCTTCCTGAAAGTGGACATGGACCAAACAGAAGCTAGTAATGAGACAAAAAAGAAATATTAAAACAAGAGCCTGAAAAAATAGAAAAAAATGTGAGTTATCCATTAACAAAAAAACAATTGATCTGGAAAACAGTTGTAAGCAGATACACACCCATGGAATTATTGGATTACCTGAAAACTATAAACAAAAAGGAGCCCAGACATATTTCAAAAAAAATCATAAAAAGAAACTGTCCACACTTCTTAGAACCAGAGGTCAAATGGAAGTGGAATGGATCTACCAGTCACTTTCATAAAGTAGCCCCAAAAGGAGAACTTCTATGAACACTATAGTCAAAATCAAAATCCTTGGGTCAATGGGGAAAAAACAACAACAACTACAACAACAACAACACAATACTGCAATAACTAGGAAAAAAAAATTCAAGTCTTGAGCAATTATAATACACAATTCAGCAGCTACCATTATTAAGAAGAGAAAGCATGGAATACAATATTCCAGAAAGCAAAGAATATAAGTTAACAATCAATAATGACTTTTCAGATAAAAGTTGGTTACAATGCTATGGGGAAAAAATGGACCTCTACTAAGCAATCTTGAGAAGACCAGAATTTCATTGAAACCTTCACATTCAAACACAGAAGTTAAGAAGTTAGATATGAATAAACAACCATAAGGAGCTAGACAAGGAAAAACTGCTTACATTTTAATATAGTGAAATGATATATGTGTCAGAGGTCATAGAAGTAGTCTAATTAGAAAGCCTGGAGTGTTTTTATTTGGCCTTGATAATTTAAAAAAAAAAAAAAAAACTGTAAAAAAGGAATGGGGGAATGGAATGCCCTAGAAGGGAAAAAAAAGAAAGTTAGGGAAAATCATCTCACCTTCTCATATAATTCAGATGAGGAAGTCAAAGTTTATAAAAGCAATGAGGAAAGGGTGAGGGGGGGGAATGGCTGACTTGAATCTCACTCTTACCTGAACAGATTTAAGGAAGAAAGAATATGCAGAGTTGGGTACAGGAATATAATCCTACTCAGCAGATAAACAAAGCAAAGAGAAAAGGAAAATTTATAGGCACAATAGATTAAGGGTGATTTTAATTCTAAGGAAAACAAATCCTAAGGACACCCTATTTAAAAATTATTTTTTGAGGTGGAAAAGAATTGGAATCTGAAGGAGTTCCTATCAATTGGAGAACAAGTTATGCTATATAATATTATGGAATATTATTGTACTATAAGAAATAACTAAGAGGATGTTTTTGAGAAATCTTAGAAAATTTGTGTGTACTGATACAGAAAAAACGTGAGCAGATCCAGACCAATTTTTATGACAACAATATTGTAACATAAACACCTTGATGAAACATGCTATCCATATCCTGAGAGAGAGAGAGGTGAAAGTCTCAAAATGCAAAATGAGACATGTGTATATGAGGATAGGTGAAGGAAGAAACATGGCCAATGAGGAAATTTATTTTGCTTGACTATACATTTGTAATAGAGGCTTGGTTTTTAATTTCATTTTTGTTTGGGTGGGATAGAGAAGGAGAGAAGATAGATTTTTTTGCTAATTCAAAATATATAATTTAATTTTAAAAAATGAACTAGCTTTATTCTGTGCTTCTCTCTGCTTTATGAGACAACATTGCTCATAATTATCTATCATTTTTCTTCATAAGATTTTACAAATGAATTTATATTCTAACCCAGTGTTGCCTTTGACAGTTGTTTCATTGAGAAGCTGAATCCTATCAATCTTGACATAAAAATTATTGACATAAAGAAAACAGGAAAAAGAAAAAAGTTGTAGCTAAATAGAAAAATAAATCATAGATAGAACTTAGACAAACAAAAGAGGCAGAGAATTGGGTTTTATCCTCAAATGCAATAAAAAGATTATATCGTGGGATACTTGTTCATCATTTAATGTAGTACTAATTGTAAACATATGCATTTCTTCCTTGAAAATAACTGTTGCCTCTGTGCTAATATTCATTGCTGAGCATTAATGGTAGAGAAAAACTTGGTAAGATTCTCCAAGTTAATTCAACATATTAGTGCTTGATGATTTCAGTGTAAAGCTAGGAAAAGGCAAGAATGGGAGAAATATATGGGAAAGCACATTTTAGGAAGAAGTAATGGGGAAGTTCAAAGGCTTGTACATTATACAAAAACCTTATGCTTTTATGACATATAGAGTTTTTTAGAAAAGAACATTGGTTTGAGTAGGTAAGTACCAAATAATATATATAATATTATGGAATATTATTATGCTATAAGGAATAACTAAGAGGATGTTTATACATATATACATATACATATATATATACATATATATAGGATGTTTTATGTATATATTTATATTATATATTATATTATATTTTATATTTATATATAGTATATATATATACACATATATATATATACATATATATATATAATAATGACAAACTAGGTTATTTTGAAAGAAAACAATTGTTATTTGAATTATCCCCGAATCAATTAGACCTTCATCAGCACCACAATCAAAATTATTTAAAAAAAAAAAAAAGAAAAGAAAAAATAAAGAAGAAATAATAATGAGAAAAAGATCTAGAATATAATTAAAATGACTTAACCCTGATTTACCTGAACAAGTAATTGAACTCAACAGAAATTACATTGACAGGGACTATAATTTTATCCAGCTTAGAATTTTTCGAGAGAGTTTACATTCTAAACTGGTATTGCCTTTGGCTGCCATTTTTTTCCTAATAACAAGTAGTTTTTGGACTTTCTGACTAAGGTACTTTTAAAATTATTTTGCTTACCTTGTTATGAGAATTTATGTATAAACTATGATCTTCAGTGATTAAATTTATGAATTATATGTAATCTGCCCTTTATTCAGTTCATTGTCAATTTTTTTGTTATCAAAAAGTAATTTGAATAGATTAGAACTGACTTATTTTAATAGTATGTCTTATCTTTTCCTCATTTTATTCTCCTAGCTTTGTACTGACTTTAATCTTTGTTTTTAAAAGTCAGTGATCTGATTGTACAGAGACAGCTAATTCCTCCATAAGCAATAATTCATTTTCTGTCATAAAGTACAATCAATTTCATTTTTGGTTCATTATGTTCAGTGTCTACCAATTCTTTTCTTTCAGAAAATATTCATGACAGATAGGCATATTAGCTTCTGTGGGCATTTGTAATCTGTAATCTGGTCTCTCTCAAAATCTCATTACTGATCCATGTTTTCCATTTTATTTCCCTTACTTATTCCTCCCTTAGCATTCAAGACAGTGAACATCAGTATATATGTTCATTTAATTTGGAGGATCTTACCAGATTTTTAATAAAATTTCTCTGTTTTCATCCTCTGCAATGGATACTATTATATATATGCTGCAATTCTTTCAGTGGTAGTTCTTTAGAATATTTGTATCAAAATCAAATAGAAACTAGCCACTTAGTTGTATATTAAGATCCCTGCAGGTTACATAATTGATTTAAAAAATCATACATATGAACTTTATGGTGTATTTTTATATATTTTGTTAAATATTTTGTAATTATATCTTAATCTGGTTCTAGCTACACTCAGGAATGTTTGCAGGAAAAGTATAAGATATTTCTACCTTAGAAAACATATGAAATGCAATATGAGATGACCGCATGTCTCATTAAAATGATGTTTCTTTATCACTTTGAGGTTCTTTATCAAATGGATATCAAATTCTCCATTTTCCTATCCTTGAAGATCCTATGGGCCACTCTTCCATTTACTTGCTTTTCCTGCTTTCTTAAAATTTTATGCATAGTAAGATTGTGAAGATTGATACAATCTGCTTCCTCCAGCAGCATATCTGTTTGGTCATTGGAGAAGAAGGACATTTAGAGGGCAAATAGAGACATCAAAATTTCTAGCCCATTAAAAAACAAACAAACACAGTTCAATCCTTAATACCCTCTGTTAGGGTAGAGTAGAATAAACATTGGGTTTAGAGTCCAGTTTTTTAAAGACATTTAATTGGTCAAGTCACTTACTCTCTCTTCAATTCCTTCATTTGTGAAAAACAGAAGTTAGATTACATGACTTCCATGTCCCTTCTCACTTAAAATTTTTTTTATTGTTTTCGGGACACACTGTCCTTTTCATTGAAGTGTCATAAAGTGCTACAGAAGATTGAAGGCCATCTTGCTTTTTCTTTATTTCATTGGATATCACAGATGAAGAATTCAGAATCAAATAGTCTGTGTATTGACAGTGATCCTTTCCTTGCTTGATGAGGCTGATCTTAGAAGGAAGTTTTCTGCCAGAATCTTAGTTGAAGCCTTTCTGTCATTATGGGGATTGCCTAAGCTTACAGTATGTATAAATTACATGTTTGACAATTTAGGGTTACCTCTGTATGATGAGTGAGACACCAGAATCAGAGTTGTGGAGACATCAAATTGATATAGTTCTAAAATCAAAAGAAGCAGAGCCTGAGATTCTGGGAGATCTTCTCCAGCTTAAACCTTGATAATTATATCAAAGAAATATACAGAGGTTGCAACTTAAATATGAATCTTTTCTTGATCAGTCAATGTATTTTAAAATGTCAAAAATTATTATGACAAACACATGAAGGACCTTAGTGAGCAAGGTTTTCAAGAAATAAGACCCTGTTTGTGCAGGAAAAATAATATAGTGCTTGCCTCTCTTTCAATTTTAGGCCCAATAGAGATGAAACAGGACAAGTGAGTGAATCAGGAGCTTCAGTTGTCAAATATGGACTTAATCCAGAAAAGATCTTCATGCAAGTCCATTATTTGAAGGTAAGGATGTTCAAGTTTCATAATACCAAAATTATTGTATTTTATCAGTATTGCCAACTTTAGATTATATCATGATAAAAGAAATCATTATTTGATAATCCAAAAAATCACTTCTGTTTGGATTAGGAATACTTTGTAATTATATTATTATAAAGATGGAAATGTTACTACATAGGCTTTGAAACAATTCTTAATCTACAATGAAACTATTTTATGAAGACCTGACTCAAAAAAAACAAACAAAAAAAAAACCCTGGAAAATTGTCTTCTAGCCCTTTACTGTATTTCTCCCTGCTTCCTATTTATATCAGGTTTGACCAACATCCCCTTCAGGCTACTATAAAGCAGCAGTCTGGAGACAGGAATAACTGTTGGATTTAACAAGAGTTTCTAGGTTAACTAAACTAATATATGAACAAAGGCTCTTAAATATAATTTTCTCCAAAAGCAGACTGAACTATGAGGCTGCGTAAACAAGAAGAGAAAGACAGCTTGTATTATTAATAAATAAGCAAAACATGTAGCAGCCACAACCTTGCTTATACATAAGTCTTGCCCCAGCCATACTGGTGATACCTCCGGATTTCTATGTGAGTTAATAGAGGATTAGCCTTGGAATCAGAACACCTGGATTCTAGTACTAGCTTTGTCACTGAATAGCTTTGTGAACATGAGCTCTGAGACTCATTTTTTATGTGTAAAATGGGAATAATAAAAATGTAAAAAATGGGAATATGCCATTTTGTTATGAGGAGTAAATGAGTGTGTAAAGAACTTTGTAATCAAAAAGGGCCTTGCAAATATAAGCTCTTATGATTAGCATAGGCCCGTCTAAATATTTGCCATGGATAAACCAAAGCAATTATAATTCATTGGCAGATAGCTTGGAGCCCACTATATAAATATATAAATATCTTTTTGATGTGATAACTGTCAGCATCTTTTTTATTTTTATACTTATTTCTCATAGGGCTATTTTCTTCTACGATTTCTAGCCAGTAGGCTTGGAGAAGAAACGTTCTTCTCATTTTTAAGAAAATTTGTACACAAATTCCATGGGCAATTGATTCTTTCTCAGGTAAGCTGTTATAACTCATAATTGCTTTTTTCTCTCTACTTCCAAAATAATTTTAAAAATATGATTTTTAAATGCTTAAAATCTCAATAATTTAAAGGAATAAATTCAGCTTGGAAAATAGTACAAAATTTATGCCTCAACAATTTTGTCACAGTACTAGAAGATTCTTTAATAAGTACATATTTAATAAGTATGCACTACATAATAATCATGATTCTAGGCACTGGAGCTGTAAAGACAAAAAGTCAACAATTGTTGCCCTCAAATATCAGGGAGACAACATATATACATACAGACAGACAGACAGACATACAAAAAAAATACAGGTTAATTCTCAGGATGACATGCTAGCAGCTAAGGAGATCTGAAAAGGATTCATGTAGGAGATCTTATGCTCAGCATACAATAAACTTTGAAGGAAACTAGGGATTCTAAAGCTAAAAGTGAGGAAGAAGTGCTTTACAGACATGGTGGACAAACTATATAAAAGCTCAGAGATGGGAGCTGGAGTGTTATACATGGGGAGCAACAAGAATGCCTTTTTGGCTGGAAAGTAGAATATGTGAAGTGGAAGTGTAGAAGTAGTAATTAAGAAAGGTAGATTGAAGACAGGTTGCAAATGACTTTCATTATCAAATAAATGAAGATGTATTTGATCCTACAGGTAATAGGGAGCCTCTGCAATTTTTTGACTATAGTGTTCAGGTGGGCTTTAGGAACATTATTTGGCAACATGGTAGAGAGTAAATTGGAGAGGAGAAAGACTTGAGATAGAAAGATCAATTAAAAGGTTTTTGTAATAATCCAAAGAAAAGATGGCTTGAGTTAGGGTGATAGCCTTGTGTTTGTAGAAAAGGAAAGAAGAGTAAAAAGTGTTTTGGAGATGAGTTTAAAAGTTTGGTGATTAATTAAATATATGAAGTAAAGAAGAATGAGGAATTGAGGGTGATTTGGTGACTAAAGGATAGTGGTACTCTTGAAATAAACAGGGAAACTTGGAAAAGCAGTAGTTTCAGACATATTGAATTTGGGAGAAATCTCAAGATGTCCAATATGAATTAGGTAATGTGAAACTGGAATTCAAGAAAAGAGACTAGAGTTTGATTTTTGAGTCATTTGCATAGAAGTGATAATGGAATCATGGAACCTGATGAAGTCACCACAAGGATGACTATAGAGAAAGAAAGAAAAGGCACAGAGGCTTGGGGTACAATGGATGATAAGGCAGCAAGGAGCTAAAGAGGTAGTAGGGGAACCAAGAGGGAGCAGCGTCACAAAAACCCAGAGATAGGAATGGGGAAAAGGGTGAAGTATTGTGTCCGGTGTTGCACAAAGGTCAAGGATAAGGATTGAAAAAAAGATTATTGAGTCCTTTGACAAAGAAGATATTTTTGATATTTAAATAATTTGATATCCTCCTACTTTCCCCAAGAGAAGGGGTACTTATTCCTTTCTCATGAGGAAAGGGAATTTCTGAAATACAAATTAGAATACTGTTTGCCATCATTTTTTACTTGCAGTTTTACTTTAGTACTTCTAAAGCTTAATCTATTAGCAAATTACTATTTGTCTTAGAGAAATGAAGTGGCATAAAGAATTATAAGAAACAACACAGAATACTCTCAGATATGGCTAGTATATTGATTTGTTTTGTTTAAATATACATATTTGTGATAAGGGAGGTTTTTACTCAGAAAGGGTTGAAAAGTTAGCTTCTGAGATTAAAGCTAGATATTTAAAAAAATAAAAGACCATAAGCAAAGCATTTTTCAAAATGCACAGATGAAAAAGAAATGCAGAAGAGGATATAAATACAGTTCTTTTATTTCCTAATTAAGCTTACAAGCGTGTGTGTGTCATATGTGTGTGTGTATGCATATATAACAAAAGAGCAAAGTTTCTTATAAAATTTTCTTTCCTGCTTTTTGTATTTTCAGTGTTTGTTGATGATTATTAAATTCATAATAAAAATAGTAATTTTAAAATAAACTTTTGCTGAACAGCTAGCATGAGACTAGATTATTTTAGATCTTAACAGAGAAGTTAAGACTTGATATTATAGTAAGGGAGAGCCCATTAGAATTCTCTGATTAAGCATATGAAATGTTAAGATTACTATTTAAGGAACTTAAATAAACTTTAATTTAGCAAACTTTAGTTTGTCAGCTAAATGACAGATGGATTAGAGTAGGGAAAATTAGGAAACCCAACCAGGAGGATATTGTAGCTATACCTGGCCTAGGGAGATGGCCAGGGGAATAAAAGAGAGACAAATATAAGACATTTTGAGGAGAAGCATTGACTATAATAGGTCATGTGCTTCTATTTTACCACTGAACTATACAAGACAGCAAAACCTTTAATCAACATATTGAAAAGTTCTATAACTTGGAATCCCTGGGGTAGGGAGGGTTAAACCCAAAGAATAGAGAACAAAGTGGATCTAACAATACTAAAGTTAATATGCCTATGGTATCTAGAAAATTTCATGTGATTGTTGTGATGCTCAAATGAGAAGAATTTTTAAAATACTTTTAAAACCTTGAAGGACTCTATAAATATCAATTATGAATCACTACCAGTACTGCTAATGCTGCTCCTACTGTTACTTCTACTATCATCAGCAAATATAATAATGACGTTAAGGAGGAAATCATAAGGGCTAACAACTAATAGGCCCTAGAACTCTGCTGGAATAATTCAGAATTTCTAAGAATTCCTCAATTGTGAGCCCAGAATTTCTTTCCATCTTTAAAACTGGTTCTGTTCTAGGTTACAATCTTTGGGATAACAACAGTATAGAGAAGGTCCCCGAGTCTGCCTAAAATCTTCCACTGTCCTAAGAATCCCAAACCTGTCTTATGACACAATACAATTTCCTGAATCAAGTAATTCTGCTAAATGGTAGATAGAGTAGAGGTGGTTTTGGGTGGTATTATAAAGAATTACCATGAACAGCTTGACTGTTCATTATACTTACTTATACTTTGACTGTTGAGTTGCTTATGTTTGCAATTATAAGAGTTTCTAGTCCAACAACAGTTTAAGGGAAATTATGTTTAATTATTGCTAATCCCACATCTATTAGATGTACTATTGAGATTCTTTTTAAAGGGGTAAGGATGAAAGGGGTAGGAAGCTAAAAATCAGATAATCTAAAATCTATTCATTCCAATTCCAATTTTTCCCTCTCAGTCTTTTGAATACAGATTAATGGGGTTTACTAAGTCTTTCCATTGTCAAATTGTGTTTTAATGGATGACATTTTATATCCAATGAGATGGAGCTTTTTCCCCCCTGAATAATGTAAAACTCCCCCTTGATATAATGTAATTTATGCCATTTGGAATTCTCTGAATCATCCTTCTATTAACAACTGGCACTCCATAAAAGCAAAATGTTGTCCAGCAAACAATCAATAGATCAATTATGAATAAAGTAAGTAGAAGAAATATAGCAGAGACAGAAGTAGACTGACCTCCTGAGTATGCAATTCTCAGAGAGGAGTGAGCAAAGTCACCTTACAGACTATAAGGTAAAACACAGCTACACATATGATGAAACTCTGCAAAAAGTGGTTATTGACTAATAGTGGACACATGAATTCAGGGTAGAAATGACTAACAATTTTCTGGTATCCTTTTTTTTTGTTATGCATACTCAAATATAAATATAGTAATGCTAACCTTCAGATGTGAATAAAATATAAGCATACTGTATATATGTGTAATTTTAATATGAATATAACAAATAGAAGTATCTTTGTAAGCCTTAACAGTACTAAATTAAATAAGAATGGTCTGCTATTATTATTATTATTATTATTTATCTCTATGTTTTCTTCCATGTAAGTGTGTGTGTATATATATATGTATATATATGCATATATATATGTGTATATATATGAAAAAGCAAAATTCAATATATTAAATAAGTATTTATAAAACTAATCTGTGCTCAGCTCTAGGAGAGATACAAAGTTTAGGTAATACTTGCCTCTGCATTCATGGAGCTTGCAATGAGTTTAGCCTAGTAAGGGCAGCTAGGTAGCTCAATGGATAAAGTGCTGAGCCTTTCTGACTCATTTTCTTAAGTTCAAATATGGCACTTACTAGCTGTATGACCTTGGGCAAGTCACTTAACCCTGTTTGCCTCAATTTCCCTCATCTGTAAAATGAAAAAGGAAATAGCAAAACACTTCAGTACCTTTGCAAAAAAAAAATCCAAAGACATCATAGAGAGTCAGACTTGTCTGAAAAATTACTAAACAACAAAAATGAAGAGGAATATGAGAACTTTTGAGAATTCTTTGGACAGCAATACTTAAAGAAATTAACTCTCTTCATTAGATGGACAAATACTGCAGCTGAAATCTAAATATTTTGCCCATATGATGAGAAAATTAGCATCACTGGAAAAGATCCTGATGTTGGCAATTTTTTTTTTCCTGAGGCTGGGGTTAAATGACTTGCCCACTTCCCACAGCTAGGAAGTGTTAAGTGTCAGAGATCAGATTTGAACTTGGGTCCTCCTGAATTCAGGGCTGGTGCTCTATCCACCTAGCTGCCCCTGATGTTAGCAAATATTAAAGGCAAAAAGAATGAGCCAAGGATGGCAGCTAAAATGAGCTTTTTAAAAAAAATCAATATTGGAAAAAAGATGAAGACCAGAGAAGAGACAGGATCACTACTCTTAGTATCTGGGACAATGATAACAAATAATGTAGAGAAGATAGAGCTCTGTGCTTTTTAAAAAAAAAATCATTTATTTACTTTTTTCCCTCTGCTTTCTTTGTCAAGAAGAATGATATTTGGACTAAAAAGGATGGACCAAAATGGCCAATACCAAAGTGATACCCAGGTCAAGTGAAGAGATAGTAGGAAAACCCTTATGGTTTTACCAGGAACAGATTACATTAGGTTGTCTGTCATTTTCTTTTTTGACAAGATTATTAGAATATTAGGTCAGAAGGTTATTGTACATACAGTTTACATATGTTTTAGCAAAATATAAGTAGAGTCTCTTTTACTTTTACTTTTTTAGAGTCTCTGTTACTTTTGTAGACAGCCTGAGGTGTTGATTAGATGACAGTATAGTTTATTTAACTATGAATATAACTGAATCGTCAAGTGGGATGATTAATGAGTTTATATCAATTTATGAAGTTCCTAGTTGAATTACTACTTTAAAAAATATTCTAGTTGAATTACTTGGTCCTCTGAGGTTTAACATTTTTTTAAATGACTTGGTTAAAAGTATACCTGGCATATTTATCAGATTTGCAGATGACGCAAAGGTAGAGGAGGAGTAACTAATAGGTTGGATGACAGTCAGGATCCAAAATATCTTCAGAGGTTATGTAATTCATTGAGTTGAAACCATGCTTCAGTGCTTTGATTATCACTGATTTCACTGTAATGAATACATTAAAAAATGTATATCTTACCTCATCCAGTCCTTATAATCCTATATGATTCTTGTCCATATCCTCCTATATTTCCTTTACTATGGTCCATCTGAAATATTGAAAGTCTTTTTTTGATACTTGTCAATGACAAACAAGCTAAGGTAGCTAGATGGTGCAGCAGATAGATCATCAGTCCTGGAGGCAGAAAGACCTGAGTTCAATTCTGGCTTCAGACACTTAACATTTCCTAAGTATATGACCTTGGGCAAGTCACTTAACCCCAATTCCTCCTCCCCCAACCACCCAAAAATACAAATAGGAACAAAAGGGCTACCCATTCCCTTCTTGGCTATGCTTCTGACTCTTCTAGAGTTTGCTGCCATGATTCATCTGCCTTCTCAACCTGGAATATCTCCCATTGGTAAGTTTCTTTCAAGTCCTCCATCTTGGGGATAATTCCAAGATTAACCATTCTTTATTCCCTTCTTCTGACTCTCCAGACACCTCTACCATTCTCCTGTATCATAACTTTTTCTTATCCCCACTTCAATCCTGCTTTTTTGTCCTTATATGTATTATCTTCCCCCATTACAAAGTATGCCTGACAACACAATATCTCTCTGACTCTTTGTCTCTCTATCTCTGTCTTTGTCTCTGTCTCTCTTTCTGTCTGTCTCTCTGTCTCTATCTCTGTTTCTTTATCTTTATCTCTTTTTCTATCTCTGTCTCTCTTTTTACATGTATATATACACACACAAAAACATGTATATATATATATATAAAATGTCCCCAGAAGCATGTCTCACATATAGCAAATGCTTAATAAATGCATGCTTCCTACCTTCATATCCAGTACTTATTTTTCACTTTTGCTAAATCATCAGACAACCTCCTTTTTTCTAGTTTTACATATACTCGATACTTCACTGTATAGAACTTATAGAACTTACATAGTTCTTCATTCATTGGTAATATGCTTCATCTGATTTAGGCCCCTCACTTATCTTTTCATTGCCATTTAGATGATCTGTGCCTTTAATTCTTTGAAGACCTTAGTAGTCAATGTTCTACAGCCATATGGCATCACTGGAAGAATCTGTGATAAAAAAGATTGACTTTCTTTAAGGGAAAACCTTGGGGTAATAGAATAAGGGACTACTTCAAGCAGGAGAAAATGGAGTGCCTCTTTGTTTTTTAAACAAAGTCTTCAAACAGTCCCTAGAGTCCTTTCTCTGGATGTAGATGGCACTTTCCATCTCAAGCCTATTAGATTTATCTTGAATCACCTCATTGTTGAAAAGAGACAAGTTCATCACAGTTGATTAAATAACAATCTTATTGTTACTGTTTACAATGTTCTCTTGGTTCTTCTCACTTCACTTAGCCTCAGTTCATGTAAGTTCAGGCTTTGCTGAAATCAACCTATTCATCATTTCTACAGAACAATAATATTCCATCATATTCATATACTATAACTTAATTCAGCCATTCCCCAACTGCTGATCATCTACTCAATTTCCATTTCCTTGCCATTACAAAAAGGGCCGCTACAAACATTTTTGCACATATGAGTCCTTTCCCTTTTTCATGATCTCTTTGAGATATAGACTCAGTAGAGACACTGCTGGATCAAAGAGTATGCACAGTTTGATAGCCTTTTGGGCATAGTTTCAAATTGCTCTCCAGAATGATTGGATCTGCTCACATTTTCACCAACAATGCATTAGTGTCCCAGTTTTCCCAAATCCTCTCTGACATTAATCATTATCTTTTCCTGTCATTTTAATCAGTCTGAGAAGTGAGAAGCAGAACTGAGGTCTCCTTCAACTCTGAAATTCTGTAATTCAATAAATATTTGAGAAGCAAAATGACATAATAGCATGAGAACTAGATTTGAAGTTAGAAGACTAGGTTCATATTCTCTCACTGGGCATATGATTTTAAATAAGCTGCTTTCCCTTTTGGAAAATATCATCTATAAACTTATAGAATTGAGCTAGATAATATCTAAAATACCCTCCAATCTAAACATTCTTCAATTTTGTAGAGCACTTACTGTTGTTGTAAGGCCCTTAACCAGAGGCTAGATGATTTCCAAAAATGAATAAGATTCATGCTGTCCTTTCTTGAACTAGATGTGTTGCCATCATCAATCTGCCCCACCTTTCTGAACTTCTGATTCCTTGTACAAGGGATATAATTTGGCTTCTTTATCAAATTTCTAGGGGTAGAGAAAACCTAAAAATACTAAAAAAGTGAATTATTCACTTTCTCTGCTTATTAAATTCTCATTAGGTAATATGATTAAACTATTGGATAATGCTACCCAAATCTAGTCCTTCAAATTTTCTTCAACTTGGACACCTTTCATTCCTTACCGTTCTGTACTGCCCCATCCCTCCACATAATCTGGCAACAGCTATAATATTATAAATTATCATCCCCTACTAAAAACCTTGTCACTTAAATTCCTTAATCTTTTCCTAAGAAAACCAGGAGACTGTTTTTCTCAATTCTCACCTTTTCCATCACCACTCTTCTATTTCTAATAATTTTCTTATTCTGTCTCTCCACCAGAATAGAATAATTGTTAATAAAATGTCCTACCTAAAACTTGAAGTCCACAGAGCTATATGGTTACTTTCTTTTAGTGGATTAAAGTAACTCCCCATGCACCTGGTCTTTATTGAATACTTACACCAAGATTACTAAATGATTACAATCTAGTACTTCTGATTAGCATGTAGATAATAGGGAAGTGAGAAATGAAAAGTAGTTTTTCTTGACTGGTGTATAAATTCCTTTCTATACTTCAATGAATTTGTGGTCTTATCAATATCTATATTCCATTTCAGGGTACAGATAGAAATTTGATTTTATCTTTTCATCCCGGGTAATCTTTGTCCATGTTCTCCCTTAGACGCTTCTTAAGGAGTCTTTTAATACTGATAGCATTCCTCCAAATCTCTTGACATGACATAGTGTATGCATCTATCATTTTTTATCTTTGCTATAGAAAGACCCTCCTCCTTTTCCATTCATATAGTTTTCTTTTGAGAGATTTATGCCACTTTTCCTAAGGAGGCTTTCACGACTAATATGTTGTACCCTATCCATTTTCAAAATAGGACTTTCCATTGCCCTTTGGGTGACCAGCAACTTAACTTTTTCAGATATTGTAGCATTCCTACTCTGCAACCATCCTCAAAAAATGTTGATGTTAGGAAGGTAGGCCATTGTGTCAGGGAAAAGTTTAGGGTCTTTAAAACACTGTGAAGTTTTTCAAAGGCAATTTAGCTGATTATCCTCTTTGTGTCTCATTTATGGAGTGCATCTGCAGTATGTGACCAAGATGGACGTACTGGCAAACTAACTGCATAAACTGCCCATTCAAAAACATGCCAAATTCTGAATAACAGGTATTGTTTATCCATTTGGTTTTCCCTATATGGATATTCAGGCTGAATTCTTTTGAGTGATGATGGATTCCTTTTAGAAGACTTTGCAGTGTTCTGGGACTAAATGCAATTCACATGATGGAATCTGAAAAATGGAGACCTTACTAGGGAATCCCTTTTCTTTTTGGATTCTGTCTTAAATATCTCTCTGTGACAGCAGTAAGTCTCTTTGAATCGCACATCTACCTGACTCATTTAAAATGTGAAGCAAGTTTCTTTCCATGGTAACAATCTTTCAATGATTCTTGTATGAATTTGACATATGAATAGGTAATTCTTTGCTAAAAGACAGATTTTTAAGGCACCATTTTATGCTTTGAATCAAGTACCATTTTTAGTCAGCAAACTAGTAGAGTGGAGTATTGTATTCACTATGTTTCAGTTTTGTGACTATAAAGATGTGGTCTGATACATGAATTGATCCTAAGTGAAATGAGTAGAACCAGGATAACATTGCACATAGCAACAACAAGATTATATGATGATCAATTGTGATGGACATTTTGAGGTCATATTACTTATATTTCAAACTCTTCCTTTTTTTTTTTTTTTTTTTTTTTCTGAGACAATTGGGGTTAAGTGACTTGCCTAGAGTCACACAGCTAGGAAGTGTTAAGTGTCTGAAACCAACTTTGAACTCAGGTCCTTCTGACTTCAGGGCTGGTGCTGTAACCACTGCGCCACCTAGCTGCCCCTAGCCTCTTCCTTTTTAAGATTTTTATGAAGAAAGTGTTGATGGTTGCTATAAACAACTTAATTTCTAGTTTTTCCCCCTTATGGCAATCAATCTACTTCCCTGGAAAATGGTTATAGTCTAGTTTTAATCTAGGTCTATGGCAATTTTTTAAAAATCCACCTACCTTTTTTGCATCAACAGCTTTTTAAAATTTTTAAAGTTAAAAAATCTCTTTAAAACTTAAGAGTTGTCACAGGTAGTATGTCTCATATGTTCTCATCATTATCTTCTTTTTTAATTTTGTATTGATTAACACTTTTATAAATCGGTGCTACTATGGAAAAAAGCTGGTTGGTTATTCATTCTTTTACTCTTTCTCATAGTATTGTTGTTTGTTCTTCATTTTTAAATAAATAATTAAATTGTAATGTTGGAATAAAATAGTGGGTGATGGGTAATGTCTTGACTTGTTCATGCACTGGGTTTAAAAGAGGCAGAGGAGTCATCAGCCTCTCTTCTAGAGTCTTTGAAGTTCAGAGGCAGGACAGTGGCAATGGCCCAGGAAGCAGTAGATAACCTTGGTATCTTTGATGTTTGACTAAGCCCTGAGCACTCCACAGACTGTTTCAGCTGCCTTCTTGGCTATTGGAACAAATTGTTCCTATCCACTCATTTTGCCAGGTGAAGTCTTGACATGCCTCAGGTAATCACCCCTTCCCTTCCCAACTCATTGAAGGGTTTTTGAGGACTGTAGGTTACCCTTACCCTGTTTTAGCCTGTCTGCCAATAAAGTTTACCAGGGTGTGGCTGCTGCACATGCTACAGTTTCTTAGAACCACAATAGAAAGAAGGGGAGGAACTAAATCCTTCCCAGCCATGTCTGTCTTCTCCCAAATTGGAGGTCTAATCTTTAGTTTTCTCATCTCCTTTGCCCCATCTCCTCTTCACAATGGAATCTGGAATTTTAACTAAGGTGCCCATTTTAAAAGAATCTTAATGTGGTTACAGGTAAATCGGCTCCTGATCAATGAGAATCACTCTTTATTAGGCTAAAGAGTTTAAGACAAAAAATTATTAAAATCAGAGCTCTCAGAAATCCAGTTAAGAAAATTCCTAACATTTGAATTCTGATTTGATCTCTATCCTATTCATATTTCTGTGTACTGCTTCTATGATTTTCACTTACTCGGCAAGGAATAAATAAATGCAGTCATGCAATACACATCTGTCACGATTGTTCATGGATTTTTATGTACATAGAGAGCACTTTCAAAGGAACCAATCCAATCAAAAGTTATGACAAAATTAAGTAACGTAGAGTAAAATTCCTGCCAATTATATTCAGAGATTAAATATACCAAAAACATAGAGGAAAGGGAGAGTTGAAATATTTCACTAATTGTAGCAGCTTTTCAGGAAGAAAAAATTCAGCCACACTCCTTTGGATGATTCCTCCAACTGACAGAGTGGCAAGCAGAAGAAGCTTCAGCTGCATCAACACCCACAATCAGTCTCCAAACCAAATGGTTTTCTCAAAGCAGCTCTATTGCAGACTCACTGACTCCAGCTGTCTTCTGACTCATTGCTTCAACTTCCTTTGCTGTGTTACAGAGTGATTTGAAAACTCTTGCTGAGAAGACTGACCCTGCTCAAAGACTGATATAACTATAATTTCTTCCAGGGCTATGTAAATGTCAACTCCCAGGATTCTTGAGTGGTCAAACTCTTATTCCATCGGAGGGACAATCAGTCTGAGCTCCGGTTACACTTATTTAATATCAATTATTAATTAAAACAACCTGCCAAATAATGATAAAGAAGCAGAAAATAAATAGTAATGTATTTTCCAATTATCTGTGACCACGATGGGAACTTAACTTATACCAATTAGCCTTGTGCCTGCATAATTCTACTTATAGTAGATTCTTAAGCAAAATAATATGGATGAAATTTCAATATAATAAAAATATTCATCTTAATTCATTTGTCAAGATGACCAGAATATGAATTTGATTTTCTAGTGCCTTTGTTTTTGAATGATTTCATACAAATTACAAGAGTTGTAAGTTGTGAGTTCCTGGTATTTTACTGATCATAGACTTCTCAAATGGTCCTAGTATCAATGGAAATTCATGCTGCCCATTATGAGTTCCAAATTTCTTTCATAGAAGTTATCAACAATATGAAGGGAAGAACTGGGAAGAATAAAAAAATTAAAATGAGGTGGTGAGAGAAGGAAATAATCATCACTGATATCTTCTGTTTTACCATTCTATGAGGAACAAAACAAACTTATCTACTTTTTATGTGTCTATCCAGGGCCATACACAGATGCAAAAAGTCATGGAAACTTCTTTAATGATTTAAAGTCGAATACATGAAAGGAACAAGACAGTACCAATTAAGCAATTCCACTGACAAATATGAATCCAGATAGAATTGCCTAAATAAGATAATAGAACTCCTTAGTCTGAACAAAAGACTGAATCTAATCTTTTTTTTAAAATTGCCCTGCTTTAGCACAAAGATTCATAAAATTTATTAAGTTATCAGGTTGCTCAAATGGTTCTGTAGTTTGAAATAACCCATACTTTTATATCCTGGTAAAGTCAGCTATTACTATGCATAGATTTGTACTACTCTACAGAACGGTTTGATAGCTTATAGCTTGTTGGTATTCCTCCTGCTTAATCACAGCTCTAACACAGTAAGAAATAAAAGCAGCTGGAAGGGTTATCTATTAGGAAACTATTTGATATAATTTTTTTTAATTGAAGGACTATTTGAGGACTTTGCATACTTTCTATGAATTTACATATGATTCTGCTACTGTCTATTCTGTACTCCTGCAAAGAAAGACCTAATTGTAATGGGAAAATGCAAGGGGACAGAATTAAGGTTAACTCCAGTTTCCTGCCTCTCATGCAATTACATTTTCCCTTTGCCATTGCTAATGTAATTTTTGCCCAGCATAATTGAGCATAAATTATGGGGCAAATATGGGATAAACTGATATGGAATATAGAACTGTAATGAAGTAAAATTAGTACGAAGTTATAATAACTGTATTTGGCTTTTTCTTAAGCTTACTAGCTGCCATTAAACTAATCAAATTTTTTTAAAGCAAATACATCGATGCATTAGCAATGAGATTATGAATAATGAATTTCTAAAAACTACTCTTTCGTAGAACAATTGTAAAGATAACCATTTTGAGGAGGAGAAAAAAACTAAATGAAAATAATTGTTCTCATTCTGAATACTAGTTTTGTTTCCATGGTTTTTTTTTTTCCTCAAGATATTCACTGCAGGTGCAAGGAAATGACTTCAGATGTGAGGCATTAATCAATTTGGGATCCCTCTTCCCCTTCTTCATTGTATAACCTGTACATTTCTAATATTAGATTTTTGTTTATTTTTTATTTGAATTAGCAACAGACAAGTAAAGTTTCAAGCATAGAACAAGGTTTTCAATAAAAGGAAACAATTATTTCTCCAAACAAGGAGATTCACTTACTGTGCTTTCAGTGAAATTTCTGCAACAAATGCAATATAAAATCACAAATAGAAATGAACTTAGAGATTTTACTCATGTATGGAAAATTTACTGTGAATAGAAAAAGACCATTTAGACAATGAAGATTGCAGATTTTCATTCTCTCTGTAATTTTCTGTTTCATAACCATTTAACTATCCTTTCTGACTTTTTCAAACCTTCTAAAGTTTGTTTCTGAAGTCTAGCTCATAAAAGGTTAAACCTAGCCCATAAAGAATATGCATGTTGACAGCCTTCTGAAAACCTGATTCTGTCTTGAGATATGAAACTTCATAGAGAACTTGATCAGAGAATTTTATACTTGTTTATAGAGAATATGCCAAAGAGGCTTTCTTGAATGTCTCTTCTGTGTCCTCAAAAAAATGTTCATCTCTAGATGTTGAAACACAGTCTATGGAGTACCTACAGTTTATATCACTTCTGAATGTGACCTAAAACCTGATTAAAATGTAGGGAAATATTTAACAAGATGAAGAAAAATGCAATAAAAATAGATAATAGACTTTAAAACAAAATTGATATGTGACTCACAGGGCCTTCAGTTCTATTTGAGTTTGACACCATTGCTATATACCCTTCACAAATTCTGATTCCAGTGCTTCATCATGTTGTAGAGATGATATTGAATGGATAAATGAAACTAGAAGAAAGCTATAGATAAATGGAAGGATGTCTCCTTGAGCCAAAGAAAGGAGTTAGCAAAGTGGGTCTTATAATATACCCAGAGATGACAAAAACATTTGGTCATCACAAATTACAGTATTAAAAAAAAAACATGTTTTTAAAATCCCCACTATCAAAATGATAGCAGTTTATGCATGAATATTAGTTGTTGAGGATAAAGTGATAGAGAAATTCTAGGAAAAAAAATATTAGATTGTTCTAAATCAAATTAATATGCACTCCGATAGCTGATGATTTTAAACAAAGACGTTTTGAAATAGAATCAGCAGCAATATATGAGAATTCATCATTCAGGAAAAAAGAATAAGAAAAGCTAAAGAGTATAGATTATACAAGGAATATTATGTCTTTGTATGTCATGAATATAGACATTTTCTTCAAAAACAAAATTGATAGCCACTGGTCATAGTAAATAACATCATACTGTGAAGTTCAGAGTTAATCCTTCATCATATATCTTTCTGATTATCTAAGATCACAATTAAGGATGGAAGGGGAAAGAAAGTATAATAATGAGAAAAATGATATGACACAAAATTGAAATAGTTTGACACAAAATTATTTAAATAAATAATGGAAAATCAAAACTGGGAAATGGAAAAATATAAAATATCAGTAACAAAGATAATAATCTAATCTGAAAGTTTAAATAATATTTCATTGACACAACAAAAGAGGCCAAAAAAAGAGCCCAGAAAGTTCTTTAGTTAGCTAATGTTTCAGCTGTTAAAATCAAAGAAATGATTGTCAAAAACTATGTGTCAAGGAACAATGTTATAAACTAATTTATTAAATTTTACAAAGAAAAATGATGAATTGTTATGAATAACATCATCTCAAAAAAGCAGAGAGAAACAGTGGAGGGTAAAACTAGTTTAAAGAAAATTTGGTAAAATATCTAAATCAACCATGGGCTTTCAAAGTTGAAAATGGAAGGAATACAAACAGAGGAAAAATAAAAAAAATATTTATTAAAACCATTAAAATTTTTTCATTGATGACAATGGAACTAAGAAAGCAAATATTATATTTCAGATGTACTCATATAGGAGTTAAGATTTAACACTAAAGAGAAAAAAAGGAAAAGCTAAATTGGGCCAAGTATTTATTGAACAGGTTCATGTTGGAAATAATATAATAGTAAGGGCAATGAGGAATCTTTGAGAATATCTGAAAAAAAAAAGGCATAAAAGATGTGGAAAAATTCTTTGAATACAAGATCTTGTGTTTATCATTTGTTAATGATGGTAAGAAAAGAAAAACAACAACACTTTGGAGGCTTTTTCACATAGATGTCTTCCATTCATGTATCCATCTCATAGTCACTGAAGGATAAAGCAATAGAAATGCTGCTATTTAATGACAGTAATAAACAGTAAGTGAAACAAGAAGGTATTTGTCAGTGTGGTATTGGCTATTCAGTATAGAGTTGAGGTTGAAGAATGATGATTCTCTTTAGATTGTGAGGTACTTCAGTATACAGATGATGGGCTGATTCCACCAAGTCCCAAAAGATAGTAGAACTTCCAGGAAGAGATTGAAATAACTCAAAGGAATTTGACATATCTATCCACAGAGGAAACACTAAATGGATGAATAATGTCTAATGTCCAATTGCATTTGGATGGATATCTTGTAGAGTTTGTCTAACAATTCTTATGTCTGGAACAGAAAGTACAGATAGACAGCAAGGGGAGCCCAGAGTTTAACAAGAGACAGAAAGAAAGTTGGACTGATTTACAATTTTATCAAATTGCAAAATTCTTTTAATAACCTAAAATTTTCCTTGGAAAAAAAAAGGTTCATTTTGGCATATTAACTTTTTACTGTATGGCATATAACTGCTACCAAAGAACTAAAAGATAACGAATATACAGAAGGCAATAAAGAAAAACATTGAAAATGTTATCAGGTTACAGTATCTAATCAATAAGAAACTCCAGAGAAGAAAAAGAGCAGGGGAGCATGTTGTAATTGATGAATCACTTAATTAAGGTGTACATGAAAATAACTACATAAAAATGGAGGAAAAAATAGAAGAGCATGTGTCACTTGAATTTCACTTTCATATAAACATAGAGAAAGAAAGGTAGAACTCCCAAAAAAGATATATCAAGAATTATTTGTAGAGCTGTATTCAACTGAAGAGAAAAACAAAAAGAAACTGAAAGAAGAGAGAGGAGGAATAAAGGGAAAGATAGGTTCAGGAGGGATTAGCCAAATTAACTCCTCATCCTCATGAAGGATGATTTAAAAGGAGAGAAAAGAAGTAAGAATTTATGATCTGAGTCATTTCAAGGGAAAGAGAAAGAAGGGCAGAAGAACACAAGTGGATTGCAGCATGTATAGATTATTAGACATGCTCCTTATCTTACCAACCTTTTATTTTTGATAAAAAAGAAAAAAATATATTAAAGCATAAGATGAAGGGAATACACAATTAATTAATAGTTATAACCATGAATGTGAAAGGAATAAGGTCACCCATCAAAAGAACATAGTGGATTGGAAAGAAGAATCCAATCATTTCTTATTTACTAGAAACACACTTGAAACAATTTCACAGTTAAAATAATGGATTGGAGCAAAATCTTTGATGCTTCAGATTAATTAAAAAAGCAAATGTAGCAATTAGGACTTAGGACAAGGCAATAGTAAAAGAGACTTGATTAAAAGAGATGAAGGAAAGCTATATTATGCTTAAAGGTAACATAAAATGAATTAATATGAATTTTTAACACATATATGCATGAAATGGCATAGCATTATGATACTTAAAGGAAAAGATCAAGTTACAAGGAGAAATATATAGCAAAACTATATTAGTTGGAAATCTTAAATATCCCCTTTAAGACATCAATAAATACTACTACTTCAACAACAAAAACAAGAAATAAGTGAAGAATCTGAATAGACTGTTAGGATTCTTACAAGATGCTAAGTCACTGGAATGACTAGAGACAATAATTATTTAATTTAGCATGGTTCAGTATGATTGATCTGATCCTACAAGGAGATGTTATGGGCCAGAACTTGAAACAAGGTACTGAGTGGAAATGAAGAGACAATGGTTAAATCTAGTTTAACATTGATTTAATCCTACAACAAATAATGGTTTCCTCATGATATAATAATTGGTGTATACTTAGTGTGGAACATATAAACGAGAAGCTTTCAGGGCCAAAGGGGACTTTGGGAGTTTCACAACAAGGATTGACTTCTGGGAGATTCACAAGCCCACAGAAACCCACAATCCCACTCTCAGAGGCAAAGTCAAAATTCATTCCAACTTCCACCTTCGTGCTGGCTGGAGACATTCAGACAATAGCTCTCAGGAACCAAGGAGAGAGATAGACCTCTATTAAAGCTAACCAGGCCCAAGGAAGGAGTTGACTTGGAAGGAGAAAATAAACGATCTGGACTTTAACTCTTCTAGCTGCATTTGGGATTATTAAACTGAACTGAAACTAAGGCTGCCTCCATAAGCTCCCCAAGGAATCTGCTCCCAGAAAACAATTACAATTTAGAGAAAAGAACATTAAAATAGACCTCTAGAAATATTAGATCACTAAAAGGAAATATGAAAAAGTATACATATTGCTAAGCTATATATGATACCTTTACAAAAATTGGCCATAAGGGGATATGGGGAAACTGGGACACAGATACATTGTTGGTGGAGTTGTGAAATGATCCAACCATCCTGGAGAGCAGTTTGGAACTATGGCCAAAGGGCTATAAAACTGTTGCATACCCTTTGATTCTGCATAAAACGAAGAGATAATAAAAAAAAAAAAAAGAAAAAGGCAAAAATGTTTGTAGTAGCTTTTTTTGTAGTGGCAAGGAATTGGAAATTGAGTAGATGTCCATCAATTGGGGAATGGCTAAATAAGTTATGGTATGTGAATGTGATGGTATATTATTGTTCTATTAGAAATGATGAGCAAGCTGTTTTCAGAAGAGTCTGGAAAGATTTACATGAACTGGTTTTAAGTGAAGAAATAAGAACTAGGAGAACATTGTACATAGTAACAGTAAGATAATGTGATGATTAACTATGATAGACTTAGCTCTTCCCAGCAGTGAGATTATCCAAGACAATTCCAATACACTTGGAATATAAAATGCCACCCTCATCCATAGAGAGAACTATGGAGGTTAAATGTGGATCAAAGTATAGTCATTTTATCTTTTCTTTCCCATTTGTTTTCTCATGTTTTTTTTTCCTTTTTTTGTATGATTTTTCTTGTGCAATATGTTTAAAAATATTGTACAAGTATAGCCTCTTGGAGAGGAGTGAATTAAGAGAGAAAGGGAGAAAAAAGATGGAACACAAAACCTTGCAAAAATGAATGTTGAAAACTATCTTTACATGTATTTTTGAAAAATAATACTGAGGGAAAAAACTTGTCCATGAGACTTTAAAAATAAATGTAGGAGGGGGCAGCTAGGTGGCGCAGTGGATAGAGCACCAGCCTTGAATTCAGGAGGACCCGAGTTCAAATGTGATCTGAGACACTTAACACTTCCTATTGTGTGACCCTGGGCAAGCCACTCAACCCCAGCCTCAGAAAAAGAAAAAAAAAGGGGGGGGAAGAAAAATAAATGTAGGAAAGCAGATGTATATAGTTTAAATGACTACAATGCAGTAAAATTATAGAAAAGATTTAAACTTAAATGGAGAATAAATAATTTAATATAAAAGAATTATTGGTTAAAAATAAATCATAAAAATTAGAAAATCTAGGAACTAAGATGACAACAATGAGACAACATAACAAGTTTCCTCAACTGTAACATTGGGACAGTAATAGTACATACCTTACAGGATTGATTTGAGAATAACATAATATATGTAAAGCACTTTGTAGACCTTAAAGCACTATATAAGTTCTAGCTATTATTAGTATTAGTCTAATTCCTTTAAATATATATATATATTTCTAAACACTTAAGTAAATGAATGTACACATAAAGCTATGTACAAATCATTAAGCTAAGTACTGGGAATATGGGAGTACAAATGAAAAAGTAAAATGGTCTCTGCTTTCAAGGAATTCACATTCCTTGAAAGAAACAACTTATATGAAATTTTCAATTGCAGTTCAGAGAGAAATGATCCATGGTCCTTTATACTGATAAAGACATATCAGTGTCTGATATTGAGCCATTTGATAGCCAAGGACTTTGGAGTCAAAAACTTTCTTTTATGGTTCTTTAATAGCTATGGCTATAATACCAACAGAGGGAAGAGGAAAAAAGCAATGAAAAGATGCTGCAACATAAATTTATGCACAGAACCTTAAACTGAGATTTCAAAGAGCACTTTTCATTTCACTCCCCCTATAAGACTTTGCGGGGATATATTTTTTCAATTTAGGTGATTTAAAAAAAATTCTTTTTCTGGTTATACATTATATTAATTTTTTTTAAAAATACACATTTATTTATGAATTGTGTTGGGAAAGAAAAATCAGAACAAAAGGGAAAAATTGTAAGAGAGGAAAAAAAGAAAAAAGAAAAAAATTAATTTAGATGATATTTCAGTATTAAATGATATTCACATTTATGATCAAATCCTTTGATTTCATCTTCTAATGAAAATAGTGTCCAAAATGGTTTTTATTTTACTTTATTAGATATAGACTCATGAAGATATGAATTCATGCCCCTGATTTACCTGCGTCTGGATGACTTATTTCCACAATCAAACATTTATTAAGCACCTATTTTGTGAAAGGCAATGTGCTAGGCACTGAATGACAATGAACATTTTTTTTCTCAAATGACAAAAATTTGGTTGTTTAAGATTTCAAGAAGCTGTAGGATTGTTTGTTTTTGTGGCAACCACATTTATGACATCCATAATTTTTGTCTTTATGTGTAACACAAGGTGGAGAGTGATAAGTAAGAATAAAGTCTATTCAAAAAGTATTAAAACTCAACTCTTCTGTTACCAAATTTATATGAATACACAAATGAGACCGCCAAGGTTTTTATGTATTCTAAAATGCCCAAACCCAGAATGCACCTGATTTCCTTTAATTCCATCTAACAGTTATCTTTCTCTTGTTTAAAAGGTCAGATTTAGTGCAATGGAAAATATTCTCTCCCTCATCAAGTTATACTAGAGTATTTTGTATGGACTTCTCTTTTGTCCCCATTACATTCTGTATACTAGTATACTTGTCCAGCTTATATCCCATTTTTTCTTAGTAGACTATCAGCTAATCAGTAGATTATCACCCACAAAGACTAACTCAGTGATTGGTGAGTCCTTGCCTGTAATCTCTCTGTCAAGAAAATCCTGCCCTTCTTACTTACTCTCCATTAGTGGCTTATTCTGTAGCCTGAGCTTCCTTCACACCAGCTGCTTGACTCCTTTAGGGACCTAATTTAACTTATTCCTCAGTGATAAACACACCAAGATATCATAACTACCCTATATCAATAATCCCCAGCTGTTGTGCATAAATCCCATAGTTTTTCACCTGCTGCCTATTTTCTTGTTCCTATCTCCCTCAACCAGACTTCCCCAGTATCCCACTAAAGATCTAGCTACCTGTGGAAACCCAGCTAATATAATAAAGGTAACAATATTATCTAACTTAATTTACTTACTCAGTGCCATACCAATCAGACTACCAAAGGAAAAAAAAATAATAAAATCCATCTGGAAGAACAAAAGGTAAAGATATCAAGAGAATTAATGGAAAAGAGTGAAAAGAAAGGAGACCTAGTGATACTAGATCTCAAATCATATTACAAGCAGTAATCATTAAAACAATTTGGTAAAAAATAGAGAGGTTGATCAATGGAATAGGTTAGAGACACTTTATATAGAAACAACAAACATAGTATCCTAGTGTTTGGTAAACCCCCAAATCCTTGCTATTGTGACAAGAATTCCTATCAACAAAAACTGTAGAGAAAAATGGAAAGTAGACAAGCACAAACTAGATAGAGACCAACTTAGTGTGTCAATCAGGTCCTAAATGTAAACATGATTTTAACATAAAATGTGACATAATAACATAAAAATATTTCAGAGAGACCCTGTTTCCCAGAGCTAAGGCCCAGCAAGCAGGAAGTGCCCTGAGCTTGGTATAACAATAATCCTTTGCACTCTAAATGATATTACCAAGCAAAGTGTATTGCTTGGATCATTATCAGGTGTTCACTGAGTTATTTAGCTCCCATATTTCCCAGGGCCATCCATTACATATTTACAATCCCTGTTTCTTGTCACTAACAAATATTGGGCTCCTGTTCCCATCACAGCACTTTGGTTCTGTGCCTCACAGAATGGGCCCGACTTGAGACAATACTGTTTCTATAAGGCTTATGAGAATAGTAATCCAAGATCTAAAAATGATTCTATCATAATCCACATGTATCTTGTGGTATATAAGACCTGCTATTGGTCCATTATGATAAGCCCTCCTAAATTATTAGTATAATCATTACACATATATTTATTCATATGAAAATAAAAACTCATTTCACAATAAAAAACAGTTTTGATTATATAAAATTTTAAAATTTTATACAAATAAAACCAATATAGCTAAAATTAGAAAAAAAGTGAGAAACTAGAGTGGAGGGAAGGAAATCTTTGCAAATTTTCCTGTTAAAGATCTTATTTTTAAGATATATAGGGAACTTAATAAAATTTACAAGAATAAGTCATTCTCCAATTGATAAATGTTCAAAAGTTTCAAATAGGCAGTTTTCAGAGCAAGAGTGAAAAAAATTGCCTTAATTTACTAATAATTAGAAAAGCACAGATTAAACAATTCAACTCATCAGATTGGTAAAGTTGATCAAACAAGGAAAATAACAAATACTAGAGGGACTATAGGAAGACAGATATATAATTGCATCATTGGTAGAATTATAAACTGATCTAGCCATTCTACAAAGAAAATCAGAAATTATTCCTCAAAAGCTCTTAAACTATATATATATATATATAAATATATATATCCTTTCATCCAATAATACTTCCATTAGGTTGATATTCCAAAGAGAGCAAAGAAAGAGGAAAATGACCCTGTGTACAAAATTATTTTAAGTCACTCTTTTTGTAATGGCAAAGAATTGAAAACTGAAGGGGTGCCCAATAATTGAGGGATGAATGAACAAGTCAGTATATATAAAAGTCATTGAATATTGTTGTATTGAAAGAAATGGTGGTAAATTTGGCAAGACTTATGAAATGGTGCAGCCTGAAGTGAGCAGAGAATAACTTATAAAATAGCAACATAGTAAAGACAATCACTGTTAAAGACTTAGGAACTGATCAATGAAGGACTAGCAATGAGGAGGTGTAAGATATTTATCCAAGTTAGATAGACTTAGAGTGCTAATTGAGATGAGGAGGGGTATGGTTTAGACATGGATATTGATTTGTTTGACTACCTATTTGTAACAGTGATTTTGTTTAGCAAGCTTTCTCATTTGGAGCAAAGAGGAGGGAGAGAATGAAGGTCTTCAGGAAAAAAATAAAATTGAATTTTAAGATCAATTTATAAAAAATGTTTATTGGAGTAAATATTTATTAGAATGCCTTCCTCATAGGTACCAAAATTGCTTTCTTCTTAAACTTTTTCCTTTCTTACTTGCATTTTATTGTACTCATTGAGACCTGTTTCCTTTCTGATGACACAGTTTCCCAGGCCACCCTTTTTAGAACTGGTTATATTTTCACTTATACTCCACACCACTCACGAGTTGTGATGGGGTTGGGGGAGGAGGGTGGTGTTGAAATACTTCTTAGTTCCTATTGCCACTCTCAGGTTCTCTCTCCACTACTGTCATTCAGTAACCTTTTAATTCTTTAAGGTTCATTAAATCCATATTTACCACTCAAACAAGATTCTAGTAGCTGTTACACCAACTTCCAGGACAATCCCCTTCCTTCCTTCCACATTGAGTTCAAAACCTGATTCAGTTTTTCTTTCCTTCCCATTTCCTGCCTTCATACTAGGGACTTTCAGCATATATATTGATATTCCCTTAACAATCCTAACTTGGATAGATCATCAGCCCTGAAGTCAGGAAGGACCTGAGTTCAAATCTGGTCTCAGACACAACACTTCCTAGCTATGTGACCCTGGGCAAGTCACTTATCCCCAATTGTGTCAGCAAAATTAAAAAAAAATTAAAATTAAAAAAATTAACAATCCTAACTTTCTAGTTTCTCAGTTTACTTATTTCCCACCAATTATTCTTCCACCCTACCTCAGTTACAGATAGACATGCCCTTCATCTTGCCTCTAGTGTTCCACTTCCATGTTCAATAACTCTGAAATTCCCTCAGAAAAGATAAAAATCTTTTATCATGACCTCTTTTCCACTGTCTCACAATCGTTAACCTTGTTCTCACCATGACCTCTACTCTTAATTCTTTTCCAAGTCATTACTTCTTCACTTCTTCACTGCCTATATGCTCTTCCATTCCCCATCTTGACCCCTGCTTAACCAATTCAGCATGTTATCCTTGTCTCTCCAACATCTTGCCATTTTATTCTGTTACCAATTTTGTTCTGCCAAACCCAACCTTGTATTACTTTCTTACCATTGGCTTCCTTCACATTCACCTATAACTAAATGAAGTTGGAAAAAGTTAATTTCAAGAAGTGAACTATTTTTGCCTTTATTGTATCTACTATGCAGTAAGTGCTTATTTTTTTTTTTTTACATGATGACTTGAAGGAAGATGTTTTTCATCTGCTTAGGGCAGGGTTTTGTGCATGGCAGGGACTTAGGAATATTTGTTAAATTGAACTGACATGAGTTTAGTGTCTCATACATGTTACTCACTGATTCCCCACTGCTTTTTGGTAAATAGTTTAATTCAGCCAACAGCTCTATTAAAGATTTGACAAACTAAAACCCTCATTCGTTGTTTACCAGAAAACAAACAAATAAACAAACAAACATACCAGAAAACATAGGAATAACTGGAACTTTCCTAAAACCATGAGCAAGAATTATCTATAATGGGGATAAGCTAGAAGTCTTTCCAGTAAGATCAGGGGTAAAGCAAGAATGTTCATTATCACCACTTTTATTCAATATTATTCTAGAAATGCTAGCTATAGCAATAAGATAAGGAAAAGTAATTGAAGGAATTAGAATAGACAATAAGGAAAAACAACTATCATTTTTTGCAAATGGTATCATGATATACTTAGAGAATCAATTAAAAATTACTTGAAATAATACTTCAGGAAAGCTTCAGGATATAAAATAAACCTACATAAGTCATTAGTATTTCTGATATTACTAACAAAGCCCAGTAGGATGAGGTAGAAAGAGAAATTCCATTTAAAGTAACTGTAGACAACATAAAATACTTGGGAGTCTACCTGCCAAGACAAACCCAGAAATTATATGAATACAATTAGAAAACACTTTTCCCACAAATAAAGTCAGGTCTAAACAACTGGAAGGCCAAGCCAATATAATAAAGATGATAAATCGGTCTGAATGAATTTACTTGTTCAGTGTCATACAAATCAAATTACCAAAAGCATTATTTTATAGTGTTAGGGAAAAAAATGACAAAATCCATCTAAAAATAACAAACAAAAGTTCAAGAATATCAAGGGAATCATTAAAAAAAATGTAAAAGATGCTAAGCAGTTTAGCAGTAGATCTCAAATTATATTACAATGTAGTAATCATCAAAACAATTTGGTATTGGCTAAGAAATAAGTGATATATCAGTGGAATAGGTTAGGTTCACATACAAAGTAGTAAATAACCTTAGTAATCTAATGTTTAACAAACACAAAGATCTAAGATTCAAGGACAAAAAAAATTATTTGATAAAAAATTATTAGGAAAACTGGAAAATAGTTTGGCAGAAACTAGGTAAAAGCCATCATCTCATACCATATACCAAAATAGGATCAAAAGGATATATGATTTATATGTAAGGGATAATACTATATGCAAATTAAGGGAGCATGGAATATTTTACTGTCAGAATTATGGATAAAGAAATAATTTATGGCCAAGCCAGAGATAGGGAATGTTACTAGATATAAAACAGATGCTTGCATAAACAAAATTAATATATCTAATATTAGAAGGAAAGTACATAACTGGCAGGAAAAATCTACAGCAAGTTTCTCTGATAGAGGCCTTATTTATAAAATATGTAAAAGAAGAGTGTCGAATTTATAAGAATATGAATCATGGCTCAGCGAGAAGTTATAGTGGATAGAGCACCAAACCTGGAGTCAGGAGGATCTGAGTTCAAATCCAGACTCAGACACTTAACACTTACTAGCTGTGTTACTTAACCCCCCCCCCAAAAAAAAAGAATATTAATAATTTTCCAATGGCTAAAGGGTCAAGGGATATTAATAGACAGTTTTAAGAAGAAAAATCAAAGCTATCAATATATAAAAATGTTCTAAGTCACTATTATTTATTTATTTTTATTTTTTTTTAATTAATAACTTTTTTTTTATTTACCAGATATGTGCATGGGTAATTTTACAATATTGACAACTGCCAAACCCCTTGTTCCAATTTTTCCCCTTCTTCCCCCCCACCCAGATGGCAGGTTGACCAATACATGTTAAATATGCTAGAGTATAAATTAAATATAATATATGTATACATGTAAGTCACTATTATTTAGAGAATATAAATTAAAACTCTGAGATACTACCTCACATACCTATCAGATTGACTAATATGATCAAAAAGGAAAATAATAAATGTTGGAGCAGATGTGGAAATATAGAAACTCTATAATGCCCTACTGCTGGAGTTATGAAGTGATCTAATCATTGTGGAAAACAATTTGGAAAGGACTATAAAACTATGTGTAGTGTGTACCCTTTGATTACCACTAGTAGGTCTGTAGAGCTTGCTAAAGCAATGAAGATGACAAGATCATCCATTGCAGTTCATTGCCAATCGCCTTGACTTTTGTTCTGCCATTGGGCTTCAATAACTCAGGAAGAGATAGTGAGGTTTATGACTTTTCACAATTTTGCCTCACTTAAATCCAAATCATACACAAGTCAAGACATTACCTGTAACATCTTTGATCCTCTTCAAAAGTGGAAGAACAACAAGCTCAAAAAGATTAAATAAATAAGAAGAAAGACATATGAATAAAGTTATTTATAGAGTTCCCCTTGTGATGGCAAAGAATTGAAAACCAAAGGCATACCCATTAATTGGAGAATGATGAACAAGTTATATGATTGTGATTGAATACTCTTGGGCTATAAGAAATAATGAGCAAGAGAAACTTGGAAACACATATAAGAACTAATATTTGCATCAGAGATGAGTAAAACCAGGAGAACACTGTACACAGTAACAACAACACTGTATGATGATGAACTATGATAGATTTAGCTCTGTTCAACAATACAATGAAGCAAGACAATTCCAAATGTCTTATGATGAAAAATACAATCCATCTTCAGAGAAAGAACTGATGGTATCTAAATGTATATACTTTAAAATTTTTCTTTATTATTCTTATTTTTATTTTGTTGTGGATAGTTTTTGCTCTGCATTATCTTTTGTGACATAAGTAACATTTTGCATGATTGCAAATGTATAATCTAGGACATAGCTAGATGACTCAGTGGAAAAAGTGCTAGGGTTGAAGTTCATAAAACCTGAGTTCAAATCTAGCCTCAGACATTTACTAGCTGTGTGACCTTGAATAAGTCATTTAACTTGTTTGCCAAATTCACTGGAGGAGGAAATGGAAACCACTTCAGTGTCTTTGTCAAGAAAACCCCATGGACACTATGGTCCATGTATTCACAAAGAGTTGTATAAGACTGAACAATAATAACAACACATGTATATTATGTAAAATCTCTTTCTTAAGGAAGAGAGAGGGGAAGTAGGGATAGAAAGAATATGGAACTCAAATTTTAAAAAAGAAAATGAATGTTTTTTGCATTTAACTGTGAAAAAATTAAAAATTGAGAAAAAATGTACTATGCTTAGCAGTGTGGGAGATACAAAAGAAATGTGTCTAGTTTATATTCTCAAGTAATTTATAGTCTAATTCATGAGATGACTATGAAATACTATGACTATGAAACTACTAACTACACACCTCTCAGATGGGCTAAGATGATAAATGTTGGAGGGGATATGAGAAAATCAGGACACTAATATATTGTTGGTGGAATTGTGAACTGATCCAACCATTCTGGAGAGCAATTTGGAACTATGCCTAAAGGGCTATCAAAATGTGCTTACCTTTTGATCCAGCTTTGTCTCTACTGGGTCTGTATCCTAAAGATATCATTTAAAAAGGAAGAAAAAACCCATATGTACAAAAATGTTTGTAGCAACATGTTTTTTTTCCTTGTGGCAAGGAACTAGAAACTAAATGGATGCCTTTCAATTGAAGAATGGCTGAATAAGTTATGTTATATGAATGTTATAGAATATTATTCTATAAGAAACTATCAGTAGAATGATTTCAGAAAGTCCTGGACTTACATGAACTGATGCTAAGTGAAGTGAGTAGAACCAGGAGAACATTATACACCGAAATAGCAAGATTATATGATGATCAGCTCTGATAGATGTGACTCTTTTTGACATTGAGATGTTTGAGGCTTGTTTTAATGTTCTTATGATGAAAAGAACCATTTACATCCAGAGAGAGGACTGTGGGGACTGAGTCTGGATCACAATATAGTATTTTCACTTTTTTGTTGTTTAATTGCATTTTGTTTTTTTTCTCAAATTTTTTTTCTTTTTTGATCTGATTTTTCTTGTGTAGCATGATAATTGTGGAAATATGTATAGAAGAACTGTATATGTTTAACATACATTGGATGATTTGCCATCTAGGGGGAGATTGAAGGGAAGAGGGGGAGAAAGCAATTTGGGCTGCAGGATTTTTCAGGGGTGAATGGTGAAAACTATATGTATATGTTTTAAAAATAATAAGCTTTAAAAGGAAAAATATTTTTATTTATTTAAAATTATCAGGTAGCTTTTTCCTGTTTATGTTTTAGTAAGAAAATTAGGAGCTTGTTGTTAATTTCATTAAGGCTATCTAATAGGTGAAAAGTTTTATCATAAAAATGCTTTTAAAGAATATCTGATTAAATTTTTTCAAATTATACTTGTCTCTATAATGATTTTATTCTGATAGAAATAGGCTGTTGGGCTAAGGTAAATAATGAAACACCTTACAATTTTTATTTGTGATGGTTCTTGCAAAATTGTCTCCTTTAACTGGTTAAATTGGAACACTGAATAAGTGATTGTGTGGTTATACAGGGGATTCCTTATCAGTTATTTATAGTTGCTAGTAAAACTTTATCAAAAATGAATGTAGCTTCAAGATAATTTATTGATAGACATGTTTATTGGTCTGCTTTGTTCTGCAGGATTTTCTTCATATGCTGCTAGAAGATGTCTCAGAAGAAAAACAGTAAGTGGAAATGAGGGTGGGAATGGGAACAGATAGAATTAACTTTTTGAATAGAAGGGTCCTTCTAGGTATATTCACTCAATTTTCTGTCCTTAGGCTTGGAATTATATATAGCAAATATGCTTGGCAGTGATATGTAGAATGAATTCTAGAACATTGCAATTTCAGAATAATTAAAATGATATATGACCTAATGGGTCACACAAAGAGTCAGACTACAACCTCTTACCAAAGACTGCTATGGGTGAAGATACAGAATGAAGATATCATTGAAGATAAATAAGGAGGTAGAATAGTTATTTAGTTAAAAATGAAAAATAAAAGTTGGACAGCCACAGTGGTAAGTTGGTACCTCTATGGTACTTAAAAGATAAGAAGATCTCAGACATATTGGTTAGATCATCTATGGAGTTTGATGAACAAGAATCTCACAGATCAAGAAATTTGGTGGCGGGGAGTTATCAGTGTATTCAGGAGGGTAATGTTTTGTAGCCTATTTCAATTATGGTTGTAGTTTAAATTTTTTTTAAAAAATTATTTATTTTAATATACCTTGCTTTATGAATCATCTTAGGGGAGAAAAATCAGAACAAAAGAGAAAAGCCATGGGAGAAAAAAAAGACAAAAAAGAAGTGTTTTTTGGGCAGAGTTCTAGATTGCTTTGTAGAATGATTGATCTTTTCACAACTCTACCAAGAATGCATTTGTGACCCAGTTTTCCCACATCCCCTCCAACATTATCTTTTCCTGTCACCTTAGCCAATCTGAGAGGTGAGAGGTTGGAGTCCAGCTCCAGTGAGAGGCTAAGAGTGTGAATGAATAACCGAGGACCAGGTGGAAGATATGCTATAGTCTTTGTTTTATTAATCTGAGTGACAGTGTTTTATACTTTTCAGTCTGGAGTCACTAGCATCATTTGCTTTAGAGTCAATACACAATCCATACTTTGACATTTCTGTATCCACCTTATGTATCAATCCAAAATGTCTATCAATATAGATTTGCAAATAGCACATGCTCAACAACATCAACAGAATTGTAAACAGTTGTGAATACAGAGCAGAAATTATTATACCAATTTACCTCAAATATGTCTTTGATTCATTCTTGTCTTAAGTTTACCAAGTATGTCTTTGATTCATTGTATAATAAAGAATGCTTTTGTTCTAGTCGCAGACATTATCAAAATTTAGCAGGTCTGTGTGTACAATTATTTATTGGAAAGCTGGTGAGCCAAAAAGTCTGAATTACTAGTCCTAACAGAGTTGATCTCAAGTAATACCTGGACCAGACTCTCCCTATATATGGACTATTCAACTCTGGCCCTCTACAAGAGATGGTACTTCAGAGTTGTTTTAATTTGCACATTTTTTTCCATAGGAATATAAATGGCTTTAATTTCCTCATATGAAAATTGGTAATATCCTTTAACCATTTACCAATTGGGGAATGATTTGTATTCTTATAAACTTGACTCAGTTCTTTATATATTTTAGAAATGAGACCTTTATCAGGAATACTGGCTGTAAAGATTTTTCCCCACTTTTGTACTTTTGTTTTTATCTTGTTTCCATTAGTTTTGTTTGTGCAAGAACTTTTTCCCCCTGAGGCAATTGGGGTTAAGTGACTTGCCCAGGGCCACATAGCTAGGAAGTGTTAAGTGTCTAAGATCAAATTTGAACTCTGGTCCTCCTGACTTCAGAGCTGGTGCTCTATCCAAAGAGCCATCTAGCTGCCCTCATGCAAGAATTTTTTAATTTAATGTACTCAAAGCTGTTCATTTTGCCTTTCATAATGTTCTCTAGTCCTTCTTTGGTCATGAAGTCCTCCCTTCTCCAAAGATCTGATGAGTAATTATATTTTATACTTTTAATTATTTTTAAATAATATTTTATTTTTTCCTCAATTACATGTCAAAAATATTTCTTTTTAAAATTTTGAGTTCTAAATTCTATTTCTCTCTTCCCTCCCTCCCTGAGACAGTAAGTAATCCAATATAGGTTATATATGTGCAATCATGTAAATTTGTCATTTTGTACAAGAAAATTAATTTTAAAAAAAAGAATGAATGAAAGTGAAAAATAGCATATTTCAGTCTGCCTTCAGACAATATCAATTTTTTTTCTCTCGAAGCAGATAGCATCCTTCATCATGAATCCTTTGAGATTATTTTGGATTTGCTGAGTATTGCTGAGAATAACTAAATAATTCACAGCTCTTGGTTATATAATATTTTTGTTACTATGTACATCATTTTCCTGGTTTTGCTTGCTTTACTTTGTATCAATTCCTATAAGTCTTTCTATGTTTTTCTGAAATCATTTTGCTTATCATTTCTTACAGCACAGTAACATTCCATCAAAATATATGTCATAGCTTGTTTTGCTATTTCTCAATTGATGGGCATCTCCTTGATTTCCAAAATTCTTAATCATGGGTTGTATGTTACAAGGAAGGAATCTTATGTTATCTTTACTATTTTCCACATGGGAAAATCAAGGAATAGGAACAACATTGAGCCTGGAATCAAGAAACCTGAGTTCAAATATAACCTCTTAATAGAATGAACTCAGGGAAGTCATTTAGCCACTATCTGCCTCGGTTAAAATGCAGAGCATATCACCCACCTCCCAGAGTACATGTGAGGATCAAGTCAAGTAATATTTGTGAAGCACACAATACTTGCACTTCCTTTCTTCCTCTTTTCTTCCTTTCTTCCTTCCTTCCTTTCTCAATAAGCAATAAACAGGATGAAAGCCAAAGAGTTCAAGGAACCATTTATATATGTGCTCCTAGTGTGGTGATATAAATCCACTTGTCATTGCATTCACTTGCTCTGCTTTGCTCATACTTCACTCAAGGATAACAAGACTGCAAAAATTTTGTTTTCACTCTTCATAAGGTAGTCTTAAGGTTCCTTGTCTCCAAGTGAAATTATGTTAGGGATAGAAATAAAGATGTTTAGTGTTTAAATAAATCCTAAGGGGAAAAGATAATGAATGCTTAGGCAGTTTTTATTCTAGAAACTGGTCAAATGAAACTTTGTTGGGTTTCATCAAATTGACTGGGCTGAAATGAAAACTGCTCCAAGAAATTGCCATAGTTCTTGGACTATAAGGATCATTAAAAAGAAAAAAGTGTGTTTTTCTCTCTACTATATTTTTTTCCTGCAAAAGCACTTTTTAAGGATAAAGGACATTCTTGAAAGCTAGAAAATTTATTATCATGAATGCCTACCACCTTATTTAAGTTCCATCAGTGGGAAGATGTTATTTATTAAGTGAGATCTCTCATTTCCCCCATCAAAATCAGCACTACATTTCAAACAATAGTCAATTTAACTCTGTTCTTCAGATAATTTAAATTCTAATCCAAAGGGCATTATACAAACCTTCTGCTTGAAGATCAGTCTTTCCTATTGCTTAAAACTAAACAGCAAATGAAAATATCAGAGATAAAGCCTATTTAAAGAAAAGAGGGTATCATGTACTCCAAAAGTACAAATCCCTGGACAGAAATTTTTAACCTAGAATCCCTGAGCTTGTCTTTTGATAAATATCTTTAAATAAAATTGATTGCTTTTTAAGTCTTACCTATTTCATTTTACGCTTTTAAAAACATGATTTTGTGAGAAAGGGGTCTTGTGATACTTTGTGATAGATACACAAAAATGATTAAGAACCCCTGATTAAGTACTATGGATAAGAAAGCAAGAAGGTGAGGAAATGACAGAGTAATCAACATTGAGATTTTATTATGATTAGCCCAACTTAGCTCCTTTTTCCCTAATGAGTAACAGTAAATATCCTGGGGAGGAAAGAGATAAAGGAAGAGAGGGATAAAAAATTTGAAACACAAAATCTTACAAAAATAATTGTTGAAAACTGTCTTTCCATGTACTTGGAAAAATTAAATACTATTGAAGAGAGGAAAAAAAGAAGTAATAGCAAATATCACCATATTTCTCAAAGTTCTCCTTTTTCCATGGTTCTAATTGTAAGGAAATTTTTCCATATGTGGACCTGAAATCTCCCATGTAGAGACATGGTGGTCCTTCCCGTATATGAAGGCATGAAGTTACATCTACCCAAGTAGAGTGGCAACTAGATGGCACACTTGAGTCTGGAAGACTTGAGTTCAAAATTGGCCTCAGACACTTAACAGCTGTGTGACCTTGGGCAAATTACTTAAATTCTATGTGCCTTACAACATTTGACCTTGTGCCTTACAACAATTCCTAAGCATGTTATTTGACCCTCACAACTCATAGAGTTAAATTCAGCACTTTAGATAAGGTTCTGATACAGTCAGGATACAAAAGCCCTGCAACCTTTCTTCCTCAATCTGGAAGTAAATTTGCTAATAGCAAAACTTTTGTTTCCATATGTTAAAAGGATGAAACTCTGATGTATTAAATATTTCTTCGACTTGAAATGTAAAAATGAATCTACTTTTCTTCCTCTGAACCCAAAGTTGAAGCTACATTTCTTTAAAAATGTGTATTAGATTGGCAAGTGCAGTAAAGCATCTTTTCCTAGCTGTATAGCAGATCAGGTCAATATATCACCAGATACTTGAATGTTTCTTGTAACTATTTCACTCATAGGTAATCCAAATTTGGATTTTTTATAGGGAGGTTTATGTTAAATTGTTCTTGAAGCCTTCACTAAATGTCCCTCCCTTCCTTTACCCCGCTTCTCAGCTGATATTATTGTTTCCCTCCTGAAATTTTCCTAACTTACATCTGAGTCCCTTTTGCCTTTATAACATCCTATGTGCTCTATTTACAAATTGCATTCACATATTCTATTGTAAGCCCTTTAAGGGTAAGGGTTGTACCATCTTTCATATTTTAATTCAATAAACTTGGTATCATTATCAAACTGCTCAGAATCGGGGGATGATTCAATTGAATTATTAGAGTTATACTGCAATAGATGAGGAAAAAGGAGATGAATGAAAAGATGTAATGTTCACTTAAATGATGGAAGTAATTTTTTTTCCTTTTGTATTGAGCTTAATTTTAATCCTTTTACTTAACAAAAATCTCTAATGGAATTCTAGTTTCAGTAATAACAAGTACTTTTCTTAATGCAGGTGGCAAAAATAATATTAAAACAAGACAGGCTAGTTCATCTCCCTTGAACTAATACAAACAGCCTATTCAGATAAATTGTTTTGTTTCTAGTTTTCCATTTCACCCTCTTAATGTTAAAGGAAATTACATTTCATGAAAAGAATGATATGGGCTTTGGCTATGTGTTACCTTTTCAGGAGACTGCTCTAAGAAAGTGTATGTACTCTTCTGGAATGTCATGGAGCAGGATTTCAGATTTACAGTAGTTGGTTTTCTTAGTTTTCTTGGCATGTGGATTACTATTTGCCTAATGCCAAACTTCTATCAGGTGGGAAAAGCAGTAGTGAGATCAAGAACTTTTTATCTGCAAGGGTTTATTTTTTATTTCATACTTGACCCAGATTTTATTCTTTATAGGTCCATTATAGGTCTTTTTATAAGTCCATTGCCCCAGAAGCTGTTGGCAAAGAAGTATAAAAGTGGACATGTTTTCTTCCTTCACTGGGACCCAGGTCTACTTTTCTGTTATGATTATTTAGTAGGGAGTATGACACAAGACTTGGAATCAGAAGCAGCAAAGTGTCTTTTCAGTGTTAGTTGCTTTTCTTTTTCATTCTTAACATTATTGTCAAAGCTGTTTATGGGAAGTGTAATTTTTCCCAGCTAAAAGGAAAGACTTAAGGATCATGGTAGAACTTTGGAGTTCAAGGGGACTAGTGACCATCTGACTGCAAGAGAAGAGTTAAGTTACCAGAAATGAATATAATCAAGAATAGTTTGATCTTTGTGTGGCTCACTGACCCACTTACGAGTAATCTGTTGGACGAAATTTGCTGTGGCATTGGGAATTGGTGGATTTATCCCCTCTCCATTTCATTTCCCTCTGCCTCATAGCTACTTGGCAAACCAGAATCCCTTATCCCTAGTAATTTCCTTCTTTCTTAAAAATTTGCTTATTTTTTGTTTATACTTTTGTAATGAGTTTTGTCTTCTTAAAAAGTAAGTTTTTTGTTTTTTTTTTTTTGGTATTTTGAGCTAGTGTTTCCTATAAATTAGTACATCATATTATAGAGAAGGATAAAAGGTACCCATGGACCAGTAACCCTGGACTTAACCCCAAGCCTAGACTTAACTGTTCTTTTGGGGCATCCAAAGAGGAGCTTTAAGATCAAAATGCAATCTGAGAGTATTAATTCTTTGTTGCACTTGCAGCTGCTAAACTGTGGGAACTTTTCAAAATTTTCTCCTTCCCTAAAAATAAGAATTAAGAAGGAGGAATCAGTGACTCCTAGGTTCCTTAGAGATCCCACATGGCTGCTTGAACAGTTACAGAAGTTCTCACACATGTTCTCCAGCAAATATCTAAAAAGAATACCAGATTGAACAGTAATCAAGAAACTCAACAAGAAAAGCACATTTATTAATGTACTGATGCTGAGTAAAGTGAGCAGAACCAGAAGAATATTGTACACAGTAGCAACATTATTATATGATGATTAACTGTGATGGACTAGGCTAATCTCAACAATGTAGTGATTCAAGGCGATTCCAATCGACGTGGGATAGAAAATGCCAAATCACATCAAAAGGAAGAACTGTGGAAACTGATTCCACTGATTTTGGATTGAAGCATAGTATTTTAACATTTTTGTTTTTAGGGGTTTTTGGTCTTTTTTTTTCTCATGCTTTTTTCCATTTTGGTTTGATTTTTCTTGCATAACGTGACAATATGGAAATACTTTTAAAAGTATTGCATATATTTATCTTATATAAGATTTTTTGCTATTTTGAAGGGGGAGAGATAAGGGAAGGGGGGAGAAAAAATTAGAACACTAAGTCTTACAAAAATGAATGTTGAAAACTACCTTTACACATATTTGGAAAAATAAAATGCTATTAAAAAAAAAAGAAAGAAAGAAAAGTATATTTATCGAGGCCAGGACTGTTTTTAAAAGACATTTAGAAGGTAAGTATCCCACCAGAAAAGTGAGCACCAGCACAGATAAACAAGCCAGAAGTCTCCTAATTGAGATAAGAGATTGCTTAGGGATGACATTTTTGGTGGGGAAAAGGATTTATACTTTATACACAGATAAGTTAATATAAAATAATTAAAGGGAGCATGACTCACTGATTACTAGGGGATCTTGGAGGCTTGAAGAAGATTGCACCTGATCTGAGCATTGAAAGAAATTTCAATTCAATTCAAGGATCTTTTATCAAATACCTTCTATGTGACAGGATTTTTAAAGTCCAAAAGGGCTTACATTAAAAATATAGGGTGGTTTGTGGAAATATACAGATGAAAAAGAGGGTATCACCTTCAAGAAATAGAGTACCCCATCTTGACTGAAAGAGTAGTAAAGTGGATAAAGAAGAGTAATAAGAATTAAAACTAGAAATAATAATTTATTGAAATAGATTGTGGGGTTTCTAAATGTCAGATTAAATAGTTCACAAGATATAACTATATCTTGGTGGATACAACTATGATAGATGTTTTAAAAACATTTGCTAATAAATATATTTCAAAAAGATTCTCCAGGACAGGAGTATGCTGGGTCCAGCTCAAATAGTTTTGCAAGAACATTTCTGTGTACATTTTTAACAGAGGAAATTATTATTAAACATATGCCAACATTCCTCTGTTCTATGGGCACTTAAAAGCCTGTATCACTCCATACTTAAGAGCAGAAAGACTGGAGCATTTAGATGTGGTTAGAAACCCAAAGCATTCTGACTACTGACATAGGACCTAGAACCAGCAGCAATAAATTGAGGAAATTGTTTCAGCATTTTTCTCTGATGAAATCTGCTATCTAAGATATATAGGGAATTGATTCAAATATATAAGAACAAAGGTCATTTCCCTATAAATAATCAAAAGATAGGAATTGAAACATTTCAAAAAAGAAAAGTAAGCTGTCAACAATCATGAGGAAAAATGCTACAAGTTTCTAATGGTAAGAGACTTATAAGTTATAGCTCTGAGATTCCACCTCATATTTATAAGTTTGGAAAAATTGACAAAAAAAAGAAAATGATGATTTTTGGAGAGATTATATAATGATAGGTACACTAATGCATTGTTGATGGAATTGTGAATTGGTCTAGCCATTCTGGAAAGCAACTATACCCCAAAAGTTATTAAAAGTTGATAATACTAATTGGTATATACCTCAAGAAGATCAAAGATAGAGGAAAAGACCAATAGGTACAAAAATATTTATAACAATACATTATATTGTGTCAAAGAACTAGAAACAAAAAGGGTACTCATCATTTATGGAAAGTTAAACAGATTGTAGTATATGAAAATAATAGATATTATTAAGTTTTAAGAAATAAGAGGAATGATTAATTTTAAAAAACTAAAAAAAACTGTATGATACAGAAGGAAGTAAATAAAGACTATAATATCATAAAGGAAAAAAAAAACTTTTGAAAGATTCCAGAGCTTTAATCAATATAGTGACCACCCAGGACTACAGAGGACTAATCAGTCCATGAATAATTCTGCCTGCCTTCTGCCAGAAGGAACAAGACTGCTTTAAATGTAAAGCCCTGAATTTATTATATGCTTTTTAAAAAGATACATTTAATATGGATTTACAGTTTTATGTAAAAGTCTCTTTTCTTGTCTTTCAGTCAATTAGCATTTATTAAAACTTCTTTTAGGCTTGGCAACATGCCAAAGACTGGGGGTACAAAGAAAGGCAATAACAAACAATAATAATAACAAACAATCTCCCCCCCCTGCCAAAAAAAAAACAAAAAACAATCTCACAATTTAAAAAGAATATCGGCATTAGGAAGCCTGAGAAAGGATTCTTCCAGAAAATAAGATTAACTGTAACTTGAAAGAAGCCAAATATTGTAGGAGGTAAAAATGAAAAGGGTTAGCATTCCAGATGTGCTGGACAGTCAGTGAAAATGCTCAGAGTTGAAAGTCCAGTCTCATTATATCATAAAATACTTGGAGGAGAATAAAGTGTAAGAAGACTAGAAAGGTGGGAAGTTATAAAAGGCTTTGAAAATCAAACAAAAGGTTTTATATTTGATCCTGGAGGTGATAGGGGGCCACTGGAGTTTATTGAATAGGGAGGATTATGGCCAGACTTGTATTTTAGGAAGATCAGTTTGATAGATCATTTTTGTTTTGTTTTATTCTTTATACAGGTACAATGTTTGTTGGAATTTTTAAGTTTAGAATAATCAAAAAAAAATTTAAAGGTTTTTTTTGTTTGTTTTCTACAGTGTCATACTTGTTGATAGAGCTATACAAAATGCAACTTTTTTTTAATTACATGAAATTAAATCTTATAATTATAGAATCTTAAATTGGAAAAGATGTTAGAGGTTCCCCTCTCAGGCTCCTATACCTTGTATGAATTATCTCTACATCATTAATGCTTATTTCCATTGCAGGGAACTCATTATAAGAATAAGAAAATCATTTACATTATTAGACCTCTCATTTTAGAAAATTTGTCCTCATATTATAGGAAGCAGCTAAATGATGCAGTAGATAGAGCTTATAGAGTCTGAAGTCTGGAAGCTCTGAGTTCATTTATGACCTTAAAAACTTACTATATGATTGCGGGCAAGTCACTTAACCTCTGTCTTTCTTGATTTCCTCAACTATAAAATTGGGATAATAACAGCACCTACCTCACAGGATTGTTATGAAGATCAAATGATATAGATATAGATTTAGATATAGATAAAGGCATTTATATTTATATAGCACTTAGAACAGTGCCTGGTACCTTATAGGCACTGTATAAATGCTTATTCTTTTTACCTTCACCTATATTGAATTGAATCAAAGAGTAATCAAGATGAAATATGGTGAAAAGATAATTTAAAGTTCATGATGAATATAAATGGGCTATAGCATTTTAACAACAATTCCTATATGTAAAAGGGAACAAAATACTTTATCAGGGGCATATGTATAACTATAAAGAGAAGTGTGAAAATCATGTGAGTGTGCTGGACTAACCAAGTGCTGCAATGGAACTCCTCAAAGTATTTTTTTAACAGCAGAAAAAGATCTCATTAGTTTGAACTTCTCCGGACTGAAAGAAGACTTGGATAAAAATCATGTAGGATAGAGAGTTTTATTAGAACCAGTAAAAGAAATACCCATACTAATGGACCACAAATCCATTGAAATATTAAGCCTCCTAGATCTACATAGAACTTCTAATTCCCTTTTTTTTCAGATTCCAGATTATTCATTTTTTTCTTTCAGATTCTTCATTTTATTTATAGCCTCTAGCAAGAATAAATATTTGTCACAGAATAGATCTAGATACATAAGATACCTTATTTAGATTAGTTGCCTTCAATGTGCTTTTGAAATTGGCCCCAGAAGTTAATGTCTTTTCCCGTTCTCCTGCCTACTCCATCAGTTTGTGTTAAATATGTACTGTATCTTTTGAAAGTCAAGGGACATCTTTCCTTATGGTTAATCTCAAAATCTTGTTGGGTCATTAAAAAGAATGTTTACCCTCTTACCTGAGGAACATATTGTACTAATTTTTATCTAAATCCCCAAAGGTCCCATATTCACCCCCTAGAGTCTCTAATCTTTGGCCCCTGCTGCAAACTGATTCCTATGCACATCTGTTAGGCATGTGAATCATGCAAATTTGGGAAGGATTTTTCAACTTTGAAACTGATCAGCTCCAGTTCAGTCATGGTGTTTGGGATAAACTCTCCAATTTTCCTTTATACAACTCAGCTATTCTGTTTGGTGTTATTGTTTCATGAAGCCTAATAAAGCTGTTACTATAAGGAAAAGGGTTTTTTTTTTTTTTTTTTTTTGTTGTTTTTTAAGATTTGGATAGTAAATAGATACTCAAGAGATAAAACACTGTCCAAATTGGAAGTCAGTGGCTGGGGGAGGGGGGCTAAATGAAAATGCAGAAAAACTGGCAAATATATTTCAGTCTTTATTATTACTGGATTATTTAAAGGAAGACATTTTCTTTCCTTTGTGCTCTATTTTCTTTATCTTTAAGTAAGGGCATGGAATCATTAATTCATCCAAAAGCTTCCATGTAATAACAGATTCACCAACAATTACTAAGAAATTACTAGACTCTCATTTGCTGGCTTATTTTTGTTTAAGTTCATGCCAACCACTCTCCTACTCCCACTAATGTTGGTGTATGTGGATAGTAAACAAATATTATCAGCCTTCTTCCAGACTTACTCATCATAAGAAAATGGTCTGCTTTTCACAACAATTTTTTTGCAAAATTTACTTTGTGAAAGTCACTACATAAATCTGTAACCATATATATATATATATATATATATATATATATATATATATATATATATGAAAAAGTTTGAATTCCATTGCAAAAAGAATGTGCCCCATCCAGAATACTGAAATTTGTACTCCTTGTCTTTTCAGTGTTTTATCAGTTCATTTGTATGATGAGAGCAGGGATTTGTAATTTTAGTTAGAGACAATGAAGAGGCTGAATACAAGAATTACAAGTGATAGTGGATATGTCAACACATAAATTTCTCTTTTTTTCAAAGTCAATTTGATGAACACAAGTGGCTAGATCCCTCTAAATATTCTTGGCCCTAAAAAAACAAACAAATATAAAAATATAAGCAATGCTATTTCTCTGCATAGCCCATTTATTCTGAGATTTTGGGATCCTTTTTAAATTAGCAACATACCAATGAGATCCCATATGTTATTGTTTCTGAAATTTAGCCTCATAGATATAATTCTGTAACATTTAGGGTTTAATTTATTCTGAGGCACTTTAATGCTGCTATCTATCACTTGTAATCAAGTTATAGGGGTGCGGAGACCCAAAAAGGAAACTCTCCACTCTGAGGAGTGTTTCAGTGTCCTGAACTGAAAGGTCTTAGACCCATACCTGGGGGCCTCTGAAAATTGATCAGGTTTGGATTTCATAATGAACCAGAAAGAACAGCACTAGCTTGTACAAACATGGAGGGTGTGCTGTCATGGTTCTGTGTACTTGTAGCTATCTGTATAAAATCAATTTCCATAGTGATCAGACATGCAGAAGGGTCATTTCCTGTAAGGCCAGAATCCTGGCTAAGTGGAAATGCTTCTGCCTGTCTGTTGTGATTATTTTAAGCTGCATGATCTAAAAGGAAAGAAATCTACTATTGGCTTGGATTGGGAGCAAAAGTATCTTGCTTTTAGAAGTCAGTTTATAACTTAGTTAAATATTGTCATATACTAAGATTTATCCACACTGATTGTTGTCACAATTCCAATAATTTTTTCAGTCTTGCATTAATTTATATCTTTTTCCCCCACAAAGAAAATTGTACCTTGCTTCAATAGAAACAATATTCTTTCTCTTTAATTATCTCATACAACAGAGATGTCAAACTCTTTGTAAATTGCCTGCAAAACTTCAAGTGGATGTAATCCAAAATTTAAAAAATACAACATAGATAATGTTAATTTGTAATTTTCTGGGTCATATGGAATCCACAGAGATCCTTTTCTATTTAAGTTTGACACTATTGTCTCACAACATACTTGGGAAGTAAGAGCAATTACTATGCTTTTTTTAAAGTCTAATAAAGTTCACTTATACATTAACTTCTTATATCACCTTATCAAAATCCCCGAAGATAGTCATGCAGTTTGATGCCTTAAGAATTGATAGTTATGAAACATGGGATCTTTCTCTCAACTTCTCTCTTGGCTTGGTGGATTGCCTTGGTTAAATTAGCTATCCTGCAATTTCTCCATCTGTAAAAAGCCACACAAAAAAATTGACACCCACTTCACAAAGATGTTATGAGGTATGATATGATAATGGTTATAAGATGCTTTGAACTCTCCCATAGGAAAGTGATTTAAAAACACATGTTCTCTTTATCCCTTCTCTTGTGTGCAGAAGAGTATAGTGAGGTACAGGCTTAAATAAATCAGAAAGGTGCCTTTTGTACACACACTGCCATCCTGATTAGCCTTCATTCCCCTCCCTTCCTTCCTAAATCTAAAAAGAAGGTTAGAGTGGATCTGTCACATCAGAACTAGCCCTTCCACAAGAGAGATTTCCATGACAGAGTAAAGTTTACATTCAATTGAAGTCATCAACACCCCTGCCATTATCTTATTGTGGGCAGATATGTACCCTGAGAAACATCACCACACCTGATGAGACATGAGGAGGGGGACAATCAGGTATCAAAAGCCCTGTATTCTCACTTCCTCACTGGCCAATACTGATAAACAAGACAATCTTTACTGCTCTCCTGTATTGTCTCTGCTTCACTGGCAATATAGAGAAGGCTGTGTTTATTTGATGAGACTGCTTCACAGTCCCTGTGAATTTTTATGAGTGTTAACTAAAAGAGAGGGAACCATTTTTATTAAAACCCTACCTAAGTGAAAAAGAATGAACAATAACCAACTCTAGTCATGGAATTTACACAATAATAATTATCTGCAGGTATATTATTGAATTCTTTAACTCTATACATATCTAAATCTATATATTATTATATCCTGTTCTCATTTTCATTGGGTCAGAAAAATAAGACTGGAATGAACTAAAGGTGACTGTCTGAATCATATTTCTGCTTCTAAATAATTCAGAAATAGGAGGGTATCTGCATATTGTTATTTTCTTTAGTGACAAAGATCTCTTGACCTCACTCAGTAACCCAGTGAAGTATTCAACAGCACTTAATATTGGGTTGTTCTCTTTTCTATTTAACCTAAAGCCCTCCTGGGGAAATTTATGCCCATTTCCTCTTGTTCACTCCTCAACAGAGATGAACAACAGCTGTTCAGTTCTTCATAAAGTAGCTCTAAAGACAGCTATTGAATCTCAGCCTCAGCTTCCCCTTCAGAAACAATAATCTGGTCCTAGATTAAAGGTAAAGATAAAAGGTTAGAGGCTTTTCTTATTGGATCCTATGTACTTTTAACCATCTCTGTAGTTCTCCTTTAAGACCTCTTCTCATTCTTTCTCTTAAAAGGCAGAGGGCAAACTGTAATATCCTAGAAAGAAACTGGCCAGAGATAAAAAAGTCACAAAAGGCTTCACAGTTCCTGTGGCCAACATCAGTGCTGAAACTATCTTGAAAGATGCTGTTTACCTCAGAACCTTCCAATATTATTGTAGGTCCTCTCTGCAGGTGATGAATGAAAGAAAAATTATAATTCAGAGCAAAAAACTACACTTTCTTCCTTTAAAGTGAGATTATACTAGAGATGGGAAGGAAGCACTTTAGAAGTCTGAGGTTTTCTAAAGAGGTATCACCTATCTCTTGTAAAGTCAGCTTGAGAACCAAAAAACAAACAAACAAACAAAAAAAAAACAGAAAAGAAAGACCACTCCATAGAGAATGGTAGAAGCCCCAAACAATCCCTTTCAGTGCTACTAAAATGGAGTGACCTACTGCTGAGTAAAGTTGTAATTTTCTTCTTCTTTCTGCTTTTTTCTTTACTGCTTTTTTGGAGATGTAACCTGTGTAACTACACTACCATCTCCAAGAACATCTAGAATACCCCAAAACAATTGCCAAACCCTTTTCCTTGTACCCACAGTCAATAGAATCCAACTGAATAACATTTCTGGATTTGAGGGAGTGTGAGATTTCTCAACCACTCCCACCCCCCTCCCAGATGGAAGTATTCTAGTGGGGAAATGTTAATCATTTAAACTAAGGCTGATTTTAGAAAATGAAAAGAAAGCTTTTCATACACACATAAAGAAGATACCTTAAACTAACACCTGGTCTTTGATATAAAGCAAGTAATTTGATCAAGTCTAAGAGCTATCATGGATCCAAGGCAATTATGACTTTAAGAGATTTATTTTATTTTTACATCAGAGGCATTTCTGGATGTAGACTCTTCCTCTACCTCCTTTTCATTGACTGAATTTTTCCTCATAAAAAAGACAGATGTGCAAAAATAGCCAACCTAAGGACCATATCTATTACAAACATTTCTGCTCTTTCATTTTCTTATTTATCTTTGCCAAAAGGAGAGGTATGTTTGATAATCTGTTTTCTGAGACCAAGATCAATTTTTTAGTATCTTGTATATTGTTCTAATGCTTTCATTAATTTTACTGTCACATACACAGATTTTCCCATGTTTCCTCATATTTGTCATTTCTTTCAGCACAATGATATTTCATTACATTCATCTACTGCAGTTCAGTTTTTCTCCAATCAGTGGGCACCTACTTTGTTTCTAATTATTTGCTGCCATATTTGCTGCTTCCAATAGTTTTTCTTATATTAGACCTTTTTTTTTTTGCCTTGGGGATATATGCTTAGCACTGGCTTCCATCAATTAGTGTTTAAGAACAGTAATTTTTATCATATAATTCCAAATAATAAAAACAAAACCAAAAACAAACACACACTCAACTGGACTGATTCACAGGTCTACCTGGATACCAACTTTGTTTCTAATTATTTTCTGTGATATTAGCTGCTTCCCATAGTTTGACTTATAGTTAGACCTTCTTGTCTTTGATCTCCTTGGGAATATATTCCTAGCATTGGGTTCCATCAGTTTTTATGAACAGTCATTTTTATCATATAATTCCAAGTAGTTTAAAAAAAAAAACAATTGGACTACTTCACAGCTCTAACAATAATTTCTAATTCCCTTCCAATTCTTTTCTCTATAACTTTTTTTTTTTTTTTTTTTAATCTCCTGATTCATTTTTTTTCTGGATAGTTATGTTGTACTTGTGGAAAAATCTGTTTTCCTTTCAGTTTCTTCATGCAAATATTACAAAATTACCTTCATTGTTCAGGAGATCTCTAGATTTATAGTAAATTTTGATAGTGCTTAATGTTTGCTTTGATTTACTTATCTCTCTAGTTTTACTTTCGGAATTGAGGCTTTTTTCCCAGTGCCAGGCTCCACCTCCTATTACCCTATTTGATGAAGTGGTCAATCCTGTCTAAATTTGCTCTATGTCCCTTGGGTTCTTATGCCATCTCCTCCTTCTGGAATTAGCTTACCCCCATATCTTTGAGGTACAGAATATTGGATCATCATGGCAGACTCTGGAATCTCAAGTCAGTAATTATGTATTTATTAAGGACCTACTATGCCAAGCATTGTGCTAAACTCTGGGATACAATGAAAGGCAGAGATAAAACTAGTCCCTGTTCTCATGAAGCTCATGATCTGCTGAGAGAAATAGCATGTAAATGACTATGTACAAGAAGCTATATATAGAATAAATAGGAGATAATCAAGACTGGAGGCACCAAGATTAGGGAGGAACTGGAAAAAAATCTTCCTGAAGAAAGTGGAATTTTAACTGGAACTTGAAAAAAAAAAAAAACCCAACAGGAAAGCCAAGAGTTAGAGATGAGGAAATAGAATTCCATGGGGGACAGCCAGTGAAAATGCAAGAAGGGAGTGTCTTGTGCAAGCAATATCAGGGAGACCAGTGACATTAGATTTAGAATCTATGAGAGAGGCTTAGAACTAGGCAGGGTAATGGAAAAAAGGGTAGCTGAAAAGTAGAGATTATAAGTATGTCCAAAATAAACCACATGGACAAAAATGCTGATTTAAAATAATATATAGATATAGATATAAAGGTTTATATCTGCTTTAATTTTAAAAACTCACAAATTAAACAATTAAAACCATAAATATGAATGGATTATATTTTCAACATTGCGTATATATCATTATTCTTTTTTTTGTTTTTTTTCTTCTCTTTAAAAAATAGTTTTATATGCATTTATACTTCTCTCTCCAACTGCCTTCTTTTCAGTTGTGAACAATTAAAAAAAGAAAAGAAAAGAATTTAGTTTTGTTTGTACAAAGCCTTTTAAATTTTTATGTAATTAAATTGTCTGCTTTTTTTTCTTCTCCTTTCTGACTCTGTTTTGGCTATGAATTTTTCTCCTATCCATAAATCTTAAAGTTGATTCTTCCTTGCTCTTCTAAATTGTTTATAACATCATTTATGTCCAAGTCATGTATATATTTGGTATTTATCTTGGTATACATTGCTAAATATTATTTCTGCCGAATTGCTTTCCACACAAGTCCTTATCCTGGTAATCAGAGTATTTAGATTTATCAAATCCTAGGGAGTTGTGTTTGTTTTCTTTTATATGTAAGGTACTAATATGTTCTGATGTAATTCTCTATGTTGATTGATTATATTCTTTCCCTCTTTTAAAATTATTACCCTTGACATTCTTTTCTAATTTACTTTTATAATAATAGCGTCTTATTTTTCAAAGTGCACACAAAAATAGTTTTCAACATTCACCCTTGCAAAATATTGTGTTCCAAATTTTTCTCCTTCCTTCCTCACCTCCCTTGTTTCCTAGACAGCAAGTAGTCCAATATAGATTAACCATGTATAGTTCTTCTAAACATATTTCCACATTTATCATGCTACACGAGAAAAATCAGATCAAAGGGAAAAAAAATTGAGAAAGAAAAACCACTCATATACCATAACTTATTCAGCCATGTCCCAACTGATGGGCATTCACTACCCTTGACATTCTTTTTTTTAAATTTTATTTTTAAAATTTATTTTATTTGAAAAAACAGAGTAAGAAGAAGAAAAACAGAAAAAGAATACAAAACAAAGCAAAATAAAAGAAAACAATGTCATGTGCTCAGCAGCACATCAGGGAGGATTCAAAATATATAACACAAATTACCAGATCAAAAAAGAATATTTATATACAATACATACATACATACATATATATATATATATATATATATATATATATATATATATATATATATAATAGCAGAAGAAATTATATTCATGAATGTCCATTTTTTTCTTTACTTCCTTGTAAATTGTATTTTGGTTCTCTGCTGCATACCTTATTTACTTTATTCTTTTTCTCCCCTTTCATCTCCCTTATACGCCATGCCTTCCCCCCTGCACAAGCAAGTTACAGTTAAGAAAAGATATATTTATGTATACACATGTAAATATATACACACATACATATGCACACTCACACACATATACACCTCACATATACACACATATCTTTCTTATCCCTGCTGACTCTAATTAAATTCTGCTCCATAACTTGGTCTTGCTATTATTTAACTTCCACCCACTGAAAGATCCCTCCTTTGTCTTCTTCCCTCACTCTTTACTTTCCTGTCTGCCCATCCCTCCCCCCTTATTTCTTTATGATTTTGGAGTGTGCTATATCCTTTATGACTTATATATATATATATATATATATATATATATATATATATATATATATATATACACACACACACACACACACACACACACACACACACACACACACATATATATATATATATATAAAATGTTGCCTATTGAACCCATTCCCAATGTGAGTCCTCCTGCTCTCTCTAACACCTTTGTGTCTATTCTTCCTCTGCACCTTATTTGCTTAACATCATTACTACTTTTACCTTAACTCTGCCAATTTTTCTTTTGAGCTACCCTATTGTTGGCGTGAATCTTAACTATATAGTATACATTTCCCATGTTAAAAAAAAAGATAAACAATTTGTCCATGTTGAATTCCTTAAAATTGATCTTTGATATTGGCTTTTATATGTTAAATTTTCTGTTAAGTTCAAGTTTGGTTGGTTACCCACTGAAATTTTTGACATTCTGCTCTTAATACAAATTTTATTTTTTTTCTACCTCAAAAAAAAATCCTTTGGTGGATTAATTAGTATAGCACCAAATAATTAGTTAAATTAGGTTGTCAATAATCATCAAACATGTTTTCTAATTTTTCTAAAGTTCTATCCATGTCTTTAAATTATATATTTTTTATTCTTTGGTTAGATTTGTCTAAGTCTGAAAGAAATATATTGATGTCCTTCATTATTAAAATTTTACTATCTATTTCTTACTCCAATTTGATTAACTTTTTGTTTAGATGCAATGCTATTTGATACATATATGTTAAGTATTCAAATCAGTTTGTTATATATGATACCTTTAAACATGATGCAGTTTTCCCACTTCTCTCTTTTCATAATGTCTATGTGGAAATCACAATTTCTACCCATTTTTGACCTTATCTGAAGCGTGACAAATTTTGTTTCAAACCTTCATTTTAACTCTATGTGAATCTTTGTTCAAGTGTATTTCTTATATTTTCTAAACCATTCTGCTATTCTCTTTCATCTTATGAATTAATTCATTCTAGTTTTATAGTTGATTATGAATCCTAATTATGTATTGCCCTCTGTCCTGAATTCTTCCTTTTTTTTTTTTTTCTCTTTGCCATCACACTCCTCTTTTTAAATAGAATAATAAAAGGGAGGGAATTTGCCTGATACTTCTAGTGTCCAAATGAAATGGAATGTTTCTTCTCTCTTGTAGCTCTTTTCATTTTCCCCACCCTTAATTTTAGATTTTTAAATTTTTCTTTCTTTCTTTTTAATCCCCCCTTGACCTTGACCTTCCATCCTCATCATTGGAGCCTCTTTATTCCCTGCTCCATTGCTCCAATGACTATTTGCTGACCAAATCTATCCTACCTTTCCCCAATCTTTGAACTAGTCCTCTCCCATTTCTCTTTTGAAATATATTTCTACAATACAATCATTATATGTGTATTTGTAGATGGGTGGGGGTATTTATCATTGTGTTTAATCTTCCTTTTTTCTGTATTTACACACATATATTGTATCTAGGTTATATTGTAACACATGTAAAATGTATGGGATTGCCTGCCATGGGGGGGGGGGGGGGAGGGAGGGGAGGGAGGGAGGGGATAATTTGGAAAAATGAATAAAAAAATAAAATTTAAAAAAATCTTCCTTTTTTCTGATTCATTCCCTCCATCTTTTCCTTCATATTTAAATACTAATCTTATAAAACTCTATGATGTGATGTTTTCTTTTCATTTCTCTTCCTTCTTTTCACAGTATAGTCCCTCGTTTCTCTCATTTCTGTCTTCTGAGAGCTTCAAAACAGAATAAAACCACCCCCAAGCTCTGTCATTTCCCCCTTTTTCTGTGGCCCTTAAAGAGTGCTGAGAAAACATTTTTTCCTTATCCCCTATTAGCATGTAACCCAATCTTCAACACAAATTCCATTCTAGTTGTAAAAACGTATGTCTTTCCTTTTTATGTTTTATTTGGCTTTTGCATTTTTATTTCAAAATGTACCCAGTTCTGGCCTTTTAATCAGGAATGCTTAGAATATTCTCTTTCTTTAACAATTTTTCATCTGTAAGACTATGCTTAGATTTGCCAGACAGGATATTATTAATTGTACATCTTTAGTATTTGCTTTTTAGAATATCATATTCCAAGCTCTCCACACCTTCATAATGAAGGCTAGCAAGTCTTTTGTGATCCTAACTGTGGTTTCTTGGTTCTTGACCTCTTTCTTTTTGGTTGTTTGTGGTTTTTTTAATTTTTTGAGTTGGAAACTCTGAGTTTGGGTTATGACTTTTCTGGGAGTTTTTGTTTTTTGTGGTTTCTTTGAAGATGTTACTGGTCTATTTTTTATTATCATTTTGTCCTCTACTCTCAAGTGATTTGGACAATTTTCATATATAATTTCTTAAAATATGATATCTGGGCATTTTTTTTTTTTTGTTAAATTTTTTCATATGGTCCTATAATTCTTGGCTTATTGCTTCTTGATCTGTTTTCCAGGTTAGTTGTTTTTGATGTATTTCACATTTTTCCCTTTTTTATTTTAAATTTAATTTTAATACTTATTTTTCCATTCAATTGTTTTGTTCTTTGGCCCATTCTAGTTTTCAGGACATTCAGTTCTTGGGTAAGACTTTCCACCATCTATTCTAAGAATTCTTCTTATCATTCTTTCTTTCCTATGTCATTTAAAAAAAAAAAAATTGTTTCATTTCTCACAATTATTTTTGTAAACTTTGTGACTGATATAGGTTTTTTTTTTTTCCTCCAAGACTCTAGTTGATATCGTGGGGTTGTTCTTATACTTGATAAGCTTCTCTTGGTTCAAAGTATTTCCTCATAGGATTTACTTCTCTTTTTAACCTTTAGCTGATTCTAGGATATATCCTTTCATTGTTCAAGGAGAGTCTGTATTGGGGTTAAGCTCTGCTCCTCTGCTCTCCAGGATGGGATGGGCAGGCCCTGCTTAGTCCTAATATCTGTGGCCAAGACTAGTACCCTCCTCCTGTAAGAATTGTTTGGTCTTGTCTTTTGCTGTGGTTCAGGTTCAAGCTGCCTGGATGCTAAGATGGGCCACAACTGCCTAGAAATTGTTCATGGACTTTCTTCCACTATTGCCAGGACTTCAGGTAGCTCTGATGCTGAAGCCTTTTTCTTATACTATGGAGACTCCTGGAATAACCCTCCATCAAACACTTTCCAGAACCCCTCTCCTCTTGCCGCTGGCTCAGGGTTACTGCCTTTATGGACTTCATTGTGCCCCTCTCCCCCTTGTGCTTGCTATGAAGCTTGATTCTTGGCACAAAACTCCAGGTCATCCTTAATTTGGGTAGGCCTGGAGCCTGGAGCTTACCCAGCATATCTCCATCTGCAGTTACTTCTTGATCAAGAATTGAAGATACTTTTGAAGTTCAGATTGAAGTGGTGTAAAGTCCCGAAAAACATTGGAACTGGAATAAACTGTTTTGAAACTCCAATCCCATTTTTGTTTAGAAACTCTGAGACCGCCCTCTTGCTTGGTTCTTGGGGCACCTTCTGGCCACTGTGTTAGACTTTGCCTAGAGCTTCTTTCCACTGGCCTGATTCTGTTGGGCTTAGAGCTGTCTCTGTTCTGGGGTTCTTTCATGAAACTTCAGGACCGCCCTTAAGCTAGCCTTGGGTCCTTCTCCTGCTCCTGGGCTTGGACCATTTCTTCAAGAGGGATTGCTGAATTCTCAAGCCACTCCACTGAGAGTTCTCCCAGATTTGACAAGGATTTACAGCACAGATTCCATCTACTTCAGTCTATAGGAGTGTCTATAGGATTCCAGTCATTTCTTCTGTGAATTCATGTGCTAGAAAATCCTAGTGATTTTCTTTATTCTTTTTTTTAACCAGCATATTTTAAAGATTTACTGGGTGTATGCTCCTCTAGGCCCTAATAGGTTCCCTTCTTATCACAGTCCCCCAGGGCTACACTTTAATCAGCTTAGAAAGCAATCTGATATTTAGTCCTTGCCTAGGCCATTATCTATTTTAGTGACATATATTTGTACATACCTCTTTTCTAGGAAATTCTGTTTTCATTAAATCCCCCTTTTTGTTTCCCCTTCTAGAGGATTCTAGGATATATCCCTACAGTATTGTTTTCTATTCCTGAGAATCTTAATTCTCAATTCAGTTGGATACAGTAGAACATGTTCTATAAATTTAATCCAGAGATCTCAGTCTTTTTTTTTTCTTTCCCCTCTTTATTTATCCTTTTATCTAACTTTGAACTTATGTCTTTCTCTCTTTCCCCCACTCTAATCTATAGCTCCATAGAGTTCTAACCATTTCCTCTATCTCTAGAGGAAATTAGTACTTAGATGCATTTTCTTGCCTTATAGCAGGTGACATCCTTCAATGTTAAACTTCCTCTCCACTCACCCCAAAATAGAGTTTTTAAAAAGACTTTTTGTCCCATTTCCTCTAATTTTGCTATGGCATCATTTCAGGATGCTATCGAAACATCCCCTTCCTGAAGACTATACCCATTGGGTTCTTTTGAAGGAGTGATTTAAGTCTTCCTCTTTTGCTGAACATAGAACTTTTCTTGATGCTTAGGCTTGCTTTTCAGGGCCAGCTTAAATTATTTATCCTTCATAATATCATTCTTTAATGATGTTGTTCTGAAATTTGAATGCAATTTCTCTTGAAGAGTTAAACTTGAGGCTTCTAATCTCAATTTGTACTTTGCTCTCTATGACCAATAGAATATGGTATGTTTTTAAAAAGACTTACATTGATATAACTTGTTTTTATGCCATTCTAGATCCCTCACAGAGAACCATTTATTATTATAAAAAAAATTTAAAAGAGGAAGGAAAAGTTCAGCAAAGCCAAGATATCAGAAATGACCAAATGTATATATGAAATATTATACACTTATAGTTTCTCACTTCTGAAAAGAAGGGAAAGAGATGTCTTATCATGTTTCTTCTTTAGGGTCATTTGGTCATTAGCATTTCAAGTGTTATTTTGATCATTGTGTAGTTCTTTTTATTTATACGATTGTAATCTTAATAATCTATTATTTTTTTCCTGGTTCTGCTTACTACATTTTACCTAAGTTAATATGCCTTCCCAAGTTTCCTTGGATTCATCATATTTATTATTTTTTACAAGTCCTAATATCTTAATATATGCATGTATCACAAATTTCTTTAGCCATTCTCCAGTTCAGGGCCATCTATTTTGTTTCTAGTTCTTTGCAGCTTAAAACTGTTGCTATAATTATTTTGGAATAATATGGAACTTTTTAAAAAAATCATTAACCTTCTTGGGATATGTGCCTTTTGGAGAAATCTCTGGATCAAAGCTAAAAACATTTAGTCAATTTTCTTTTCATAATTGCAAATTCTTTTCCACAATGGATTGATTTATAATTCTACAAACAGAATTAATGTGCTTAACTTTCTACATCCCATACAAGATTGACTATTACCATCTTGTGTCATTTTTTTTCCAAATTTATTTCATTTTAAAAAACAGAATAAGTAAAAAGGGAAAAAAAAGAAATACAAAGCAAAATGAAACAAAACAAAACAAAAGAGAACATCATCATGTGCCCAGCAGAACATCAAGAAGGATTCAAAATATATAACAACAAATACCAGTTCAAGAAAAAAAAAAATATATATATATATAATATAAAACATGTATATATGTATATATGTGTATATATATATATAAAAGGAATTACATTCATGAGTGTCTATCTTTTCTTTACTTCCATGTAAAACTATTTTTTGCTCTCTGCTGTGAACCTTTTTTACTTTATTTTTTCTCCCCTTTGATTCCCCCTCCCAGCACCTCCAAGCAAGTTATAGTTAAGAAAGGATATATTTATATATACTTAGGTAGATGTATACATACACCCACACATACACATACACACACACACACACACACACACACACACACACACACACACACACACACCCCTTTCCTATCCTTGCTGATCCTTTGCTTTAATTCTGCTCCCTACTGTCACTTTAATTAAACTCTGTTCTATAATTTGTCTACCTTAACCTCCCCCCACCCATGGATTTTGGATCTTCTTTCTTTTTCTTCACACTTTGCTTCCCTGTCCTCTCATTCTCCTTCCCTTATTTCTTTATAGGTTTTGGAGGATGCACACCTTTTATAGTATATATGTAGTGTTCCCTATTTAACCCATTCCTAATGTTAGTAGCACAACTATAAGCCCTCTTTCCCCCACTAAGGCCTCTGTGTCTATTCTTCCTCTGCACCTCATTTTTATGGCATAATTATTATTTTTATCTTAATTCCGTCCCAATCTTTCTTTTGAGTATCATATTGTTGAGGTCATTCTTAAACATATATTATGAATTTCCCATGTTAAAAAAAATAATAATTTATTCATGTTGAGTTCCTTGAAATTGATCTCTGATATTGGCTCTTATATGTCAAATTTTCTATTTAGTTAGAGTTTGGTTAATAGAAAGTCCTGAAAATCTGCTAGTTCATTGAATGTCCATTTTTTCTCATTCAATATTATTTTTTTGTTTGTTTGTTTGTTTTTTCTTTTCTTTTCTTTTTTTTTTTTTGAAAATTTCTATCAAATTTTTTAAAATTTTTTTATTAATTTTTATAATTATAACATTTTCTTTGACAGTACATATTCATAGGTAATTTTTTTTTTACAACATTATCCGTTGTACTTCCTTCTGTTCCAAATTTTTCCCCTCCTTCCCTCCACCCCCTCCCCTAGATGGCAGGCATTCCCATACATATTAAATATCTTATAGTATATTCTAGGTACAATAAATATGTGCAGAACCGAATTTTTTTGTTGTTGTTGTTGCAAAGGAAGAATTATATTCGGAAGGTAAAAATAATCTGGAAGAAAAACAATGCTCACAGTTTACACTCATTTCCCAGTGTTCCTTCTCTGGGTGTAGCTGATTCTGTCTATCATTGATCAATTGGAATTGGATTAGCTCTTCTCTATGTTGAAGATATCCACTTCCATCAGAATACATCCTCGTACAGTATCATTGTTGAAGTGTATAATGAGCTTCTGGTTGATGTAAGTCTCTCCAAGCCTCTCTGTATTTCTCCTGTTGGTCATTTCTTACAGAACAATAATATTCCACAAATTTTTTCCCTCATAATTTTCTTGTTTTTCTTGGATGCTTTTTATTTATTTTATTTTAGTTGAGTTTTAGTTTTTACTCAGTGTCTTTCATTTGATTTTTAAATTCTTTTTTGAGGTCTAAAAATTCCCTCTGGGTGATTTATCATTAGTTTTGGGGGCAGCTTTTTTTTTTTTTTAAGTGTCCTTCCCTGAAGATGAACCTTGGTCTTCCCTGTTCCCATACTATATTTCGTTGTTGGGGTTCTTTGAAAGTTCATTTTTTCCCCCAATAAGAGGTATTAGTGTAAGCACCTCTAATCCTGGGGTGGGAAAGATGGTGTCTCTGGCTTCCCTTTAGCTCTCCCCTCTTACCAGGAATCCCAAACCAAGAGCTTTCCCCACAATCAGCAGCATCCCTGCTCCATTGCCTTTTCACTCATGTGTGTGGGTTCCCTCTCACCCGGCTACTCTCAGTAGCACAGCTGGGCCTGGCATTCCTAATCAGCCAAGGTTCCTTCAGTCTTCCCCACTCAGACCTAAATTCCACAAAGTGGGAGGTGAAAGTTTCTGTGGTTCCTATGGAGAGACTCCAACTATCCCTAGCTAGCCCCAAGACTCTGTATTGTTTCTGTAGAGCTAGCCTGGAGGTGTTTGCGAGTCACACCAGTTAATTCTGGCCCCCCCAGTCTTTTTTCAGAACTTCTGGGATTCTATCAGGAGGACCCCTGTTCACCCCAAGTGTTCTAGATTTTGCACAAATCTGTTTGCCCTGAGGCATAATTTTGTTCTATTTGTGGGGGGAAATCGGAAAGGCTTGAAATTTACCAACCTACATCTTCCCAAATCCTCCCCAATCTTGGGTCATCTTTGCCAATTTTTTTATTTATGGATATGATTTTCTCTTTTTATTAATGATAAATTATATTTCAGATATCTGTTAATAACTTATGGTTGCTTTGAGAGTTTTTTGTTCACTATTCAGGTTTTTTGGTGGTGTTTTAGGGAAGATCTCTACTTAGATTAATTCTTCATACTTTTTTTTTTCATTCTTTTTCTTGAAGCGGATTCTTGTTTCATAATGTTCTTATATGTCTTCTACTAATTTTGTTTTGTTTTTGTTTGTTTTAGCTTTATTCATTTTTCATTCTGCCTCTGCATTTTTGCATACCATCTTTTAAATTCTGTAGTCTCCCTTATTTCTTAAGGCTACTAATTTCTGTGATTATTTCTTTGCTATTCTCACTTAAATATTTTCATTATTCTTCTGAGTCATTCTGGAGAGTTTTTTGTTTTATTTGCTTCTCTTTTGACTGCTTTGGTTTCTCAACAGAGGAGGAAGAGATCTGAATCCTTCAAAGGTTAAGTGTAAGTAATTGGGACCCATAGAGAGATTCTTAAGAGGCCACTACAATTGAGCCTATTTGGATTCTTCATCCTCTCTACAACTGACTTACTTTATTTCCTCCCCAGGCTTCACTTTGGAGACTAATCCAGAAAGGGCATAACCCTCCCCCCTAAAAGGTTCAGAAACTTTTTTCAAAAAACTTTTGCACGTATAATTCCTTTTTTTCCCCCATTCTTCTTGGCTGCTTGCTTTTTATCTGGTGAGCTGTTAAAAAAAATTTATAACTAATCCTGTACTAGTGTTCTTCTTTTTCCTGCCCATCTATCTCTACCAGACTTCATACTCCCTTTCATTCCCACTCCCTTCCTGCTTCTCTTGTCTCTAGGAGAGTTAGATTCACTGACCTCAACTCTGAAAGTTAGGGCCCTCAGTTCTGTTAAGGGAATAACTAAATATTGGTGTGTAAAATTGCAGCGGACAGTTAGGAAGGATTTGCTTCCTAGGATCACCCCACTCCATTGGGCTAGATGAGATAGAAAGGGAGGAAGGTATAAAGTAATGGGAGCTTTGTCTGGCCCTTGGATGGGAAGTTCAGCATAAATCACTGTCAAGGTATTTACTTTCAAAAGAAAGCAAGTCCCTAAAATTACTGCAGGGCCCCCTCAGCTGGATGTGAATTGATGTAGAGAGGAAAGAAGCTGGGGGAGTAATTCATTTAAAGTGGGTTGATGAGTCAGTCTTCAGTTATTTTTTTTTTCTTTAAGAATTACCCTTTTATTCTTTTTTTTCTTTGCATTTTTAGTTTTTATATAATTGTTGAGTCTTTTACATTTTGGAATCTTTACTTATATTTTGGGGGTTAGAGGTCCTAGGGTACCCCTCATTTTGTCATTTTCCCAGGATTCTGTAAGTCGGATTTTATCAAAGAAATAAACAATGGAGCAATTTGAACCTTGAATATATTGCATACTAATTAATTTTAAGGAATATTCAAGTCAGCAATCCATGAAAGCAAAGACCTTTTAGATGATTGGAGACTAAGATATAACAAGTGGGAATGTTCTTTCTGATTCAGTATCAAAGTAGACAGAATGACTCATGTGTACAAAATGAGCTATATAGTCACTCCCAACTTTAGAATTTAGTGATTCTAAAATAGGTGCAATGTTAGAAACAGAGTCAATGCAAGTAGGATCTATTTAGTTGTTCTCACATCTGAGTTGGGCCTTAAGTGTCATTGTTATTATTTTTACTTACTTTACTCTAAGGGCATTTTCAAGTTACACCTAAAAGATAGCTCAGACTTAATTTTAGTGCTCAACAAATCAGCACTTTTTCATTCTCCAGTGATTTTTTAAAAAGTATCTCTCATTAATTTAGCTGATTTTTTTTTTTTTATCAGAGTAATCAATGTGAAAGGAACTATGGAAAGTTAATGTAGTAAAAAAACATCATTGACAGAATTTTGAATTAGCTGATCATTTCTGGAAAACAACTAGGAATTATGCAAATAAATTCTACTGCCAAGACTATAACCCAAGGAGGTCATTGACAAAAAGAAACTCTCCATAAATACCTAATTGTTTACACACACACACACACACACACACACACACACACACACACACACACACACACACACACACACACAAAGTCCTAGATCACTAGGTAGGGTTGGCAGAGACTACAAACTGTTGGAAGTTTAAAGTACTGATAAAATTACTCCCTGAAACAAGCAGGGAAGAGCACTGATGGGGATCAATTCAGCCTTCCGTGGAGGTCTTGGGGACCCCCATATTACTGTGTATAGTCAGAAATCCAAGTTATGTCAAACTCTTAAGATTAAATTTCCCCTTTAAATCTGTCCATGGCTCATGCCATCTTTTTTTTGTTTTTTTAGGGAGGTTAGCCCGCCACAGTGTTCTGCTTCATGGTGTCTTTCTCCTTCTTATAGCTAACTTTTAGGGTACTAAATGTGTCTTTGGATTTAACCTGCCAGTCAAAGGAGTACTACCACCTCATGGCATATTCCTTTAATGGATTCTTCCAAACTCCTTTCCTTGGTAATCCTCTTGCTCTCCCAAATCCATTTCATATTTACCATTCCTGGTATCTAATGTATCTCTTCATTTTGTTTATAACATCTTCTTCCAAATAAACCTACTTTTGTCAAAAAGAATGCCCAATGTGAATTTATCATATGACTGAACCTCAACACTTGGTTCTCATCATTTGGTACCATATCTCAAACACATCATACTCTCACACATTCACATGCCCCTTTTTGTCCTCATAACAGCTTTGGAATGTGGGTGCTACTATTATCCCCATTTTACAGATGAGGAAACCTCATCTGAGGGAGGTAAAATGAATTACCCAGGTCACATATAATTCATAAATATCTAAGACTTGAATCTAAGTCTAGGTGTTCCATCTACTGTTCCTTTGGCACTTTTCAAGGTATCAAAACATTGAAGAAAAAGCAAATACTTATTAGTTGGGGAATGGCTAATCAAATTTTGACACAATAGAATGCAGGGGTTGTTCATCTGGGACCCATAAACTTTTTCCCCTCCATTATATTTTATAACTATTTTAGTATTCTTGGTTTCCTTTCTAAGAAACTTGACCCAAAAAATAAATATAAGAATATAACTCTTCTCACTACTTTGCAGAGATAGGGGTTGGGAGTTTATGGATGTAAAACATTGCATGTAACATTTTGTGTGTGTGTGTGTGTGTGTGTGTGTGTGTGTGTGTGTGTGTGTGTGTGTATTCATATATACATACTTATATATTAACTTGCTACTCTCTTTTCCTTTCCTAAGCATGAAAATTATTTAAAGGATCAAATATATCTTTAAATGTCAACTACTAACTCATCTATAGAGAGTAATTAAAAAGAACATGGGCTTAATTCAAGTACATTATAAACCTCATCTAGTCAATGGAATTGTTGCTCTTCTTGCCAAGAATACAAATTTCTTTGGAAATTTTCTGGTGTGCATATACTTGACTAGGTAAAAGGGAACTATTTTATGAGAAAACAAAATGTAATTACTCTTTAATCCTTTTTTTGATTTATTTTATTTATTTATTTATTTTTTTTTTAAGGCTTGGCCTGTCTGTAGAAGATATTTTTCAGACCTGGCTCGATACTTCTGGAATACCAAAGGTAACTCCCCTAGTTATATGTTTTTAAAAGCACTTGTTTAGTGATTTACAGATTTTTACTTAGTGTACTAGTAGTGTTAGGATGGCAGTAAATTAAATTTCAGCCTGTTCACTAAACAACTACCTTTTATATGCTTTCAGCAAGGTGGTACAATATGAGTTACACAACGTGGTATGATACTGTTATTCTTTGCAGAGGGATACCAAGTGAACTATTACTGGAACTCATAATCTAGCTACCAGTGCCTTTCCCTCTTCCTGAATTCCCTATTTCTACCCGTTTTTTACTACCATATTCCCAAGTGATAATTCCAGTCACAATCCCTTTTCACATACTAGAAATTTCTATTTTCATGCCTTTGTTCATGTGATTCTTATGCATGGAATTTATTTATTGTGTCATGTTTCTTTCCCTTCTGTATCAGCTAGAGTCTCTCCCTTCTTCAGGGCCCAATGCAGGTGTCAACTTCTTCCATGAAACTTTGGAAATTCTCAATTGTTCTTAATTGAAAATGATCTATACTTTAAATATTTTGTAGCTTGTGGGAAGGTTTTGTACTACTTTGCATTTTCCACTTTTTTCTTTCTTTCAGAGATATTTGTATACATTTTCCCACTCTTGATTAGATAGTAAACTCCTTAGATCAGTGTCTATTTCACAACTATCTTTTTATCCCCAGCAGCTAACACAGTACCTAGAATAATTATTTAAATTGAATTGAGAAGCCCAAGGAACCACTCCATAAATAGTCTTTGATAGTCTCCATAAAAAGTCATTGATAGTCTACTGACATGTGGTCCAATTTTATTAATTCACTAATAAAGCAGAACCTGAATGCCTCAGAATATCAGTGCAATGAAATTGAGGGTCAGAAGGAGCAGCATTCTGGTACCCTTCCATCCATCCCTCTATTCTGCTCTTAGAGGCCTGTTCTGTTACAATTGTGAAAATTTTGGCTGATGATGTCATTAATTCAAATTTCTGAAGAGTACTCACAAAATCTGTGGAACAGGATACATGGGCTTGGGATCTTGTTTTGTCCAATAAATATGGTTGGTTTGGTTTAATCCTAATGGGAAAAAGAACTGCTGATTTTTTATCAAGAGGAACAAAGCTTTGAGTGGCTACTTTCATACATTGGGATGATTTTTCATGAAGCTGCTCTCTAAGAAGTAGTTTGCTATATAGTAGGAAAAGTGCTGGAATCTGAGTGAGAGGACTTCCTTCAGGATTTCAGCTTTACCCCCTGGCTACCTTTGTGGTCTTGGGTGTATCATTTAACTTCAATGAATAATGGAGATAAGATTTAAGTCACTTAAGGCCCAGATGCAATCACACATTGTTAATTGAGATGTTAAACAGGTTATAGAAATGCATTTTGGCTAAGAAGAAGGAAGTAGCTTCAAATATTATAACCCAACTGAAATTTTGCTGTGGGAAAAAAATAAACCCTGGAAACTTAGTGTGAAGATTCTAGGAAGAGAGAAAGGTTTTCCAAGGTCTGTAATACTAGGAGCTGTGAGTTGCCTTTTCCACATGGGTATCTTATAAGGTTATGCCACAGTTCTCTTTTATTGTCCTAACTCAGTTTCCCTAATTATCCTGACTCAGCCCTGACTCAGTTTCTCTGTTTCAGCTCAAAGCTCAGTCCCTTTTCTCTTTATCAGAATATTTGATAAGGATAAAAGATCTTCTGTTTTGGAATATCAGAATGCCTCTCCCCATCCCAAGCTACCTGGATGTCAGATACAGTCTTCAAGATGCCACCCTCCATCTCTGTAGCTCACCCACCCTGTCAGAGTCTGGTTCCCACTCTCAGCACCTTGACTCTGCCCCTGCCTCAATCTACCCCCTGAGTCTGAGCCACGGTTATATAGGTTATTGAGAACTCACATTGTTTGCAGGATTCTTGGAGACGATAGTCTCATTCAGCCCTGGGACCAAACCATGGATCCATTTGGTCCCAGTAAATCTCTCCCTTTTAAATAAATTATTAAGTACTCTATAATCTCTATCTTGCCTCAGTTTCTCTGGCATTACAATACATGTCCCTTACTCTTTATTATTATACTGTAAGTTTGAGCTCACACTTCTCACAGATGTGTTATGCAGTCATGGGAGAGTGTGCCCCAGGTTTACAGGAAGAATGCTTTGTACCAATATTCCCACTGTGCAATCAGAATAAAATCTTTGTTTTAAAACAAACAAACAAAAAAGTCTAGTTGTGTCCTCTGACTGATTCTTGATGGGGAACACACCAGAGGAAGCAGTGTAGTGTTTGAGCTATAGATAACCAGAGGATTAATTTAAAATCTTGTTACCCAACCTGTGAGTACAAATTAGGGGAATACTCAGTGGGAATATTAAACATAAAATAAAAGTTTGGCTTCATTGACTTTTAGTTATGATCCTAAGCTAGTCCTAGAAACTTGGGACTTCTTCAGTAGATCACAAGATTTAGAGCTGGAAAAGACCTTATAGCCCATCTGTTCATGCTTGGTTCATTTCACAAATGTGGAAACTGAGGTCTGCTTATGAACACTGATATGCCTACTGTCACAGGGCCAGTAGCAGGGCCAGAATCTGAACCTAGATTTTCTTTTCTCTCAGGATGCTGTATTTTTTATTTATTCATCTATTTATTTATTTATTTGTTTGTTTGTTTGTTTGTTTGTTTATATGTTTATCTATCTGTCAATCTATCTATCTATCTATCTATCTATCTATCTATCTATCTATCTATCTATCTATTTATTTAAGTGAAAGCCAGGCTAAATTTATTCATGTATGCATTTATTATATTAAGTACCTAATTGTTGAGCTTTTGCATTCTCAAAGGGAATATTTGCTATAAAACCTCCAACACTTAAGTTCTACAACTGACTGTTTTTAAAAGCTCCCAGGGATTTTTAAGAATTGGAGAGGGGGTATAGCAGGAAGCCAAGAAAACTAATTTCCATATTTTAGTCTTGTGAACAGCTCTGTTGCTTTTTGGAACAGTTGACCCTGAGGGAAGAGAAAAGAAAGAGTCCTTAATTTTGTTCCTTTACGCCCAGACACCCAGCATCAGGCTGAGAGCACTCAGACTGACCTTCGATTTAATCTATTCTCAGAAGGGTGGTCTTTGTGTCCCCAGCACTTAGCACAGTGCTTGACATATAGTAAGCACTTACTAAATGTCTTATGGATGATTGATTCATTGTGAGGGGATAACTGCGATTTACCCTTAAAAGGCTTTGTCCATCACTAAACCTACAATTTAACTAAGAAAAATTAGAAAAAAAAATTTAGAGGAAAATGTAGCTCTATGCAGTATATTTTTTCCCAACATTTCAGAGCACTAGTTAATAGCTTCTAGTGTAGACAAATAAGTATGTTATCAACTAATGGAGTCCCACTACAAAAACATATCCAGATGCAGTGGGGCCAACCCAGCTGTAAATTGTCTTTTAGACCAAACTGGTATTTCCTTGGGTGTTTAACTGTTCTGTAAAAACAACAGGATCAGACAGAAAGGATGGTGATTTAGTGTTGTTCTTTTCCTTGGAGAATGATCAGACTGCACCTTTTAATTTTTTCCACCCATTTCCTCTGATTATTTATATTTTTTGATGATGATTTACCTGCTTTCAGCACTTTTCATGCTCTCCAAGAGCAAGTTTCCACTTCAGTAAAAGAAGCTGTGGATCAGGGAACCCCCTGGTTATAGGAACTGCTTAGTGAATGGGATACCTTGTTCTTTGTTCACTTCATTATAATATAAAGTTACTAATATGCCAGACCAGGACTAACATTACCAGAGCTCCTAAAGTTGCTGAGAAGCCCTTTGTTCTGCCTTTTAATTTTTTGTGGCTGAGCAATTGAAGTCATTCATGACAGGACATTCACATTATACTAGTGAAGTTTTCATCCAAATAGATGTTTTTGTGTTCTGCCAAAATGGCATATGCTGTGGTTGGCTGGGGTTATCCTCATCAGCCACACTAAATGAAAACCATAAAAAAAATTCTGGAATTAGCAATTACAGCAATGGAGAAATAAGTATGATCCTTAAAGAAGCAAGGAAACACAGATCCCAACCTTTGAATGTATAGCACTTTGATTTGTAAACAAATCTGAAACCAGTTGCAAAGTCAACATTAGAAATAATGCTTGATGAAAATATAACCTTCTCCCGATGATACTTTTCTGCAGAGAGATTTTAATTTTTTGATATGCATGAGTTAGAAGGATCCTCATCATTTTTTTTGCATACTTATTTCCACATATATAAGAAATAACTGGGGCCTTTCCTAACTAAGATATGGATTAAATAGAGTCAAATAAATAATTCAGCATTTATCAAGCACCCACTGTGTAAAAGGCATCAAAGCTGAAATAACCAAAACAATTACAATGGGGTTGGGGATACAGTATGCATACATACTCATGAGGAAAACAACATAAGTACAAAGGAGAAATCTAAGCAAAGTAATTACAAACACATCACCTAGAAATGTACATGTGGATAGTAGTAGAGGAAGAAGGATTAAGAAAGGATGAAAAAGGTAGCACTTGAAATTCAACATTTTAGGAAAGGAGGGAATTCAGTTGGTGGAGATCAAGGAGAGAGAGAGACAAAGACAGAAAGCCATTCTAGATATGATCAAGACAAGGTGAAAAAAAGGAACAAAGGATTTAGAAAGTATAGAGTGTGGAAAGCTTATGTATTTGTCTTAGCTTATCACTATGCTTGGAAATATTCCTTCTTTCCTTCAAGGTTCAGCACAAATGGTATCTTTTTAGCATTATTTTCTCCATTTCCCACCTCACCCCAGTTTTCTATGTTCTCTGCCTCCTCAAATTACCTTGTATTATCTGAGCACATACACGCACACACACACACACACACACACACACACGCACATTCTCCTTCCCAGAATAGAGTATAAATGCTTTGCAGATAGGAATCACTTTTTGTATTTGTATTCTCACCTCTTAGAGTAGCCCTATGTATAGTTTGTTTAGTACATCATGAAAAGGCAATGAAAAATAATGAAACAATATGAAAACAATATGATAAGGGCATCACATCTGGATATTTGATCTGAAAGGTAGACTGGAAAGAAAGAAAACTGAAGTCAGAAACACTGGTAAGTAATAAGGCTGCTTTAGCAGTTTAGGTGAGAAGAGATGACAACCTTAACCAGAGAAATTTCATGTCTAAAAATCTAAAAATATTTTAAGTATAAGTCCAATAATGAATTGTATTTTTTGTCAGAGGACTATGCTATCTTGAGTTAAAAACTGAAAGGGCATTTAGGTAATGGTTTTCTTCTTACCAGAGCAACTCAGACCATCTACTAAAGGAAGGGGTGACTTTGAGAGTTGTTGTAAAAGTAAAGTTGACAGAACTTTGTAACTGTTTAGATGTACAAAGGGTAAAGTAGATGGAGGAGTAAAAGATTACTCTAAGACGTTGAGAGTATCTTGAATTAAACTTAACCCATTAAAAAAAAAAAGCTGGAAAGCCATTTTTGGAACTACCATCACCCCAATCTAGATGCTGTTTTGAAGACCCATAGTGTCACATTCCAGTCTTCAGATAATGGTGAAGAATATTCTTTAATAAATCTCCTTTGGTCTTGTATATGAGTTTTCTTTTCTCTTCCCTAGCATGTTGGGTTGTCACATAAACATTCAGAAAAATGTTTGTTGCCAAGTGATGAAATTAAACTGAGTAGGAACAACTAACTGGTGAAATCTCTTCCTAATTTTTAAACTCCATGAATTGAGGAAGCTCTTATACCAAACTACAATAAGGAATATCCCTAATTTAATACCAGTAATAGAATTATTGGGTTTATGAATAGGTTTTCATCCCAAGTTTATTTCACCATTAAGGACAGTAGAGCCTCTACTCTTAGATACCAACATTATAGTCCTGATATGCTTACAGAAGGAGAGAAATGGTATAAAAGAGAACAAAGGGGTGGAGTAAGTAGTTGGATTAGGAGTAAGTGTACAAGCTAGTAAAGTTCCAAGGAATTAATTCCAAAAAAGGCATGGAAAAAATCTTGAACCTTATTAGTACTGAAAAAGACAGCTGAGAAAATACCAGCAATTACTGAACTATTATGCATCTAAAATTTTTGAGAGTCATCTGTACATGCTTTAAGGCTATTCTTTGTGAAGATGTCAGTAGGAAACAGGCAAACTTTCACAACAATATTTCATATTAGTCCACATCTTTACCATTATATCATTCACTAAAAAGAATTATAAATGTGGGACAGACTATAAAGCAACAAGTAGATCCAGAACAAAAAAAGAAGGAATACAACAAGTTGCTTGCCCTCAGGAAATTATAAAACTCTTTTCATGGCTCCTACCATTTTCATATTAATATTCCACCAATGACATTACTTGTGTGGAATACTACAGTTTCTCAGGAATTAAAAATAGGTCTTACAGGAAAGCTAATGGAGTAGTGCTTGGTAGACATAAGTAGTCTGCAATATATAAAAAATAATCATTTGCAGGAGTGTGGTAAAGGATTTCATCATGGAATATCTGAGAGAAAATGGCCTACTCATATGGCAAGAGTTAGAGATGGATAAAAGATCAATAGTACCCTATTGACAGCACTGCAGTGGTCAGAGACTCTAAGAGGGTCCCCACAATATCAAATGCATTCCTTTTTAGTGAATTTATGGGAGGATATGGACAAGAGGTGTATAGAGGCAGTCATTGATAAGTTGTGATTTCAAGGAAACAGTGAAATCCAAGAGCTTACAGATCCTTTTGCATTTGCTTGCTTAAGAAACAGGAACCAAAGGAGAAAAGAAGAAATATTTATATAGTGTTTATGTTTAATGCTTTACAAATATTTCATTTGGTCCTCAAAACAACCCTGTGAGGTAGGTCCTATTGATGAGGTCTAGGCTTAGGGTGGTTAGGGAACCAAAATGAGATTAGGGTTCCTGGTGGTCAGGGAGTTAAATGATAAGGGCTAGTGGCAGGTTTGGGGTTCAGGGAACCAAAGGGAGAGGTTTGGCTCTCCTGCACCCCCTTGGAATTTAGTGCAAGGGTTGGGAGTTTTGTGGAATCCCCCTTCTGGCAGTGCAGGGATTCTCTGTAAAGGAATTTACAAACCTGAAAACCTAGATTGGTAAAAGAAGTTTATTATAGGCATTGGGAAGTCAGCCTTTGCTATAGGCATGAATAGAAAGGCTGAATTCCTTAGTGGCAAAATCTTGGCAGGGAAATATAAAGTTTCTACCAGGAAATCCTGACAGAGAGATATATAAAGTCTCATTAGGGAAATAGGTGAGGATAAAGAGAGGAAGAGAATATCATCCCAATGGGCAGAGGCTTGCTTGCCAGGAAGAGAGATTCCTTGGCATCTTAGGTACTCTGCAAGGAGAGGGTTTAAGATTGGCTCTTTTATATTAGAAGCTTTGGCTACAAGCCAAAGGGGGCTAATAGGGGTTGGTGGGTGTAGTTCCAAGTTGGCTCCTTTTATCTACAAGCTGGGTTTCAGCTAGAGCTAGTTAGCCCCACCTGGAATTGAATAGAAAATCTTAGAATTGAATGGGTGTTTCTCCAATTCAATGGGATTGGTATCTCTAAGTCCAGACTCTGCTAGCCCTACCTAGATCACAGAATGAAGCTGTTTGTCCTCGGGCAGGGTCTTTACAGTGACAGTATTCAAGGAGAATTTGTCCTTCAAGAAGTTTTAGAGTTTTGGGGCTCCCTATTATTATCCCTATTTTACAATTGGAGAAACTGAGGCAGACAATAATTGCCCACAGTCAAAGAGCTAAGGCTAGGTCTGAATGTGAGTCTTCTTGACTCTTGATCCAATACTCTCTCCATTGCCTTCAGCCAGAGAGAGAATGACTAGTGATTCCATCAATCAGGAGGGCATGTGATGACCTCAATGTTCCCAGGAGGGTAAAAGAAATATAAATGCATATGTAGTTAAGTGAATATGTTTATAATTACTATATAATTCACCTAATTTATATATTTGCCAGAGCACTGAGGTGTTTTCTGAGGTACAGAAATGGACAGTTTTCAGGTAGCCTTCCATTTTATGTATGCTAAGAGATGAAGAACATAGATCTAATATAGATTAGAGCAGCAGATTGGAATTCCCTTATTAGCTGGGTGACTACTTTGAGTAAAGCAATGAACCTCTCTGAACCTTTGTGTTCTCATCTTTAAAATAAGGGATTTGGACCAAATGACCTTTCAGATCCCTTCTAGCACCAAATGTATGTGATCAATGTGATCTGATGGATCATTGACATCCATAAGTAACTACAAAAGATTAAAATTCCAAATTAATTTTCATAAGATCAGAGAATCTGAGAGAAGGGAATTTAGAAATTCAGTTGCAACTTACTATAATCTTCCTCTATATTATTCCTGACAGGTCCCATGTGAAGAATTCTTAACTGATGGGATACTCATTGCTTCACAAAACATCTCATTTTATTTTTAATAGTTTTAGTTGTTCAGAAGTTCTTTCTTATGAACTTGAATCTGCTCCCCATAACTTTCACTTAATTGGTCTTGCTTCTACTGTGTAGTGCCATGCAAATTAACCTCTTCTACATAAGAATGTTCATTAAAAAGGCAAAGTAATTAGCCTCACTTCAGTTATTGATTTCAATCTTCCACAAGGCCATTGTTACAGGAATGAAAAACCCAAAAGACAGAGTTCCCAGATAATTATTTATTAATTACACTAACTAATAATAAATTGATGATCAGTAATTTCTCTCAGGAACTAAAGATAAAACCATGAAGATATCAAATGCTTTAAATTCCTTTGGAAATGGGAATGGCCTTAACAGGGTGAAAATAAAACCTGATTATTGAATAATTAATGAGGAGGTAGGCTAAGTCTTCAGCTCCTCCTGCTAAGAAAATGGCTTAATCATGAGACTCAATCACCTTCAGCAATATGGACAGAAGAATCAATTTTTACCCAGACCATCCTAGTCAATTTTCTCCTTCATGAATTGGATCACCCTAAACTCCAGGGGAGAGATACAAGGACATAGGCTTATTACCTAAGGGCAAGAATTCACTTAGATTTGATTCTATTTATACATCAAAAAGAAGTTTTTCTAGTCAAGTGGGATCCTGCCCAAGATCAAGGAGCATGTTTTCCAAGGATTAGGACAAGCTTCTCTATCAGCTGTCTTTCAGAAACTAGCTGATTGACCTACAGGGACTGATCCCATAATGAGGAAATAAAAAGTCTGGATCCTAATTAATAATGGGTTATTCACAGAATAGAAAATAATTTCTCTCATTCCTGAGCTACTAAAAGAACCAAGTTGAATGATATGAATTTCATCTTGATGAGAAACTTACTAATAAGCATAGATAAATAAATCCTTAAATGGCCAAAAAATAGGCAGAGGAAGGACAAGATGAATAATGGACATAGAGAATAATCATTCTTGAATAACCAAGAGCTGACTTGTTCAATTATATTTATATCCTTTGAATCCCCAAACTTAGGGAACATGATGCTTTTTTTTTTTTTTCTTGTTAAAACATCACTTTTCATCAACCCCCTTTCCACTCCAGTGGGTTGTCAGACCATGAATTTTGAATTAATCTTAAAATGACTGACTGATGAGACTAGGCATTCTAATGGAAGGGTATAAAAAATGCTGTGAAATTACTTCTCAAATAAACCAACTGGCTTTCCCCAGGTCAAAGGCATAGTGTTCCTATTATTATGTAAAGAATCTTGGATCATGCTTCACATCTTAGCAAGTACTCAAAATTTATTTATCAGTATTTATCATAAAATACATGAAGTTTTCTGTCTCCTACTCACAAAACCTCTGACAATAATTATCATACTGAAACACCTAGACTCTAAAAAGCAACATAGTCTATATATATATTTATTAATTTTTATAATTATAACATTTTCTTTGACAGTACATATACATAGGTAAATTTTTTTTTTTTTTTTTACAACATTATCCTTTGTACTCCCTTTTGTTCCGAGTTTTTCCCCTCCTTCCCCCCACCCCCTCCCCTAGATGGCAGGCATTCCCATACATATTAAATATCTTATAGTATATCCTAGGTACAATATATATGTGCAGAACCGAATTTTGTTGTTGTTGCAAAGGAAGGATTATATTCGCAAGGTAAAAATAATCTGGGAAGAAAAACAAAACAAAACAAAAACCAATGCTCAGAGCTTACACTCATTTCCTAGTGTTCCTTTTCTGGATGTAGCTGATTCTGTCCATCATTGATCAATTGGAATTGGATTAGCTCTTCTCTATGTTGAAGATATCCACTTCCATCAGAATACATCCTCATACTGTATCATTGTTGAAGTGTATAATGATCCCCTAGTTCTGCTCGTTTCACTTAGCATCAGTTGATGTAAGTCTCTCCAAGCCTCTCTGTATTCCTCCTGCTGGCCATTTCTTACAGAGCAATAATATTCCATAACCTTCATATATCATAATTTACCCAACCATTCTCCAATTGATGGACATCCATTCATCTTACAGTTTCTAGCTACCACAAAAAGAGCTGCCACAAACTTTTTGGCACATACAGGTCCCTTTCCGATCTTTAGTATTTCCTTGGGATATAAGCCCAATAACAGCAATGCTGGATCAAAGGGTATGCACATTTTGATAACTTTTTGGGCATAATTCCAGATTGCTCTCCAGAATGGTTGGATTCTTTCACAACTCCACCAACAATGCATCAGTGTCCCAGTTTTCCCACAGCCCCTCCAACATTCATCATTATTTGTTCCTATCATCTTAGCCAATCTGACAGGTGTGTAGTGGTATCTCAGAGTTGTCTTAATTTGCATTTCTCTGATCAATAGTAATTTGGAACACTTTCATATGAGTGGAAGTAGTTTCAATTTCATCATCTGAAAATTGTCTGTTCATATCCTTTGACAATTTATCAATTTGAGAATGGCTTGATTTCTTATACATTAAAGTCAATTCTCTGTATATTTTGGAGATGAGGCCTTTATCAGAACCTTTAACTGTAAAAATGTTTTCCCAATTTGTTATTTCCCTTCTAATCTTGTTTGCATTAGTTTTGTTTGTGCAGAAACTTTTTAATTTGGTGTAATCAAAATTTTCTATTTTCTGATCAATAATGGTCTCTAGTTCTCCCTTGGACACAAACTCCTTCCTCCTCCACAAGTCTGAGAGGTAAACTATATCCTATGTTCCTCCAATTTATTTATGATTTCGTTTTTTATGCCTAAATCTTGGACCCATTTTGATCTAATCTTAGTATGTGGTGTTAAATGTGGGTCCATGCCTAGTTTCTGCCATACTAATTTCCAGTTTTCCCAGCAGTTTTTGTCAAATAATGAATTCTTATCCCAAAATTTGGGATCTTTGGGTTTGTCAAACACTAGATTGCTATTTTTATTCACTATCTTGCCGTGAACCTAACCTATGCCACTGATCAACTAGTCTATTTCTTAGCCAATACCAAATGGTTTTGGTGACTGTTGCTTTATAATATAGTTCTAGATCAGGTACAGCTAGACCACCTTCATTTAATTTTTTTTTCATTACTTCCCTTGAAATTTTCGACCTTTTGTTGTTCCATATGAATTCTGTTGTTATTTTTTCTAGGTCATTAAAATAGTTTTTTGGGATTCTGATTGGTATAGCACTAAATAAATAGATTAGTTTAGGGAGTATTGTCATCTTGATTATATTCGCTTGGCCTATCCAAGAGCATTGAATGTCTTTCCAATTATTTAAATCTGACTTTATTTTTGTGGCAAGTGTTTTGTAGTTTTGCTCATATCATTCCTGACTCTCCTTTGGTAGATATATTCCCAAATATTTTATACTATCGACCATAACGGTTTGAAGGGAAATTCTCTTTGTATCTCTTGCTGTTGGATTGTGTTGGTAATGTATAAAAATGCTGAGGATTTATGTGGATTTATTTTGTATCCTGAAACTTTGCTAAAATTCTGAATTATTTCTAATAGCTTTTTAGCAGAGTCTTTGGGGTTCTCTAAGTATACCATCATGTCATCTGCAAAGAGGGATAATTTGATTTCCTCATTTCCTACTCTTAATTCCTTGAATCTCTTTCTCGGCTCTTACTGCCGAGGCTAGAGTTTCTAGTATTATATTGAATTGTAATGGTGATAGTGGGCAACCTTGTTTCACTCCTGATCTTACAGGGAAAGGTTCTAGTTTATCGCCATTACCTATGATGTTTACTGAAGGTTTTAAATATATGCTCGTTATTATTTTAAGGAATAGTCCATTTATTCCTATACTCTCAAGTGTTTTTAGTAGGAATGGATGTTGGATTTTATCAAATGCTTTTTCTGCATCTATTGAGATGATCATATGGTTTTTATTAATTTGATTATTAATATGGTCAATTATACTAATAGTTTTCCTAATATTAAACCAGCCCTGCGTTCCTGGTATAAATCCCACTTGGTCATAGTGTATTATCCTGGGGATGATTTTCTGAAGTCTATTTGCTAATATCTTATTTAAGATTTTAGCATCAATATTCATTAAGGAAATTGGTCTATAGTTTTCTTTCTCAGTTTTTGATCTACCTGGTTTAGGTATCAGTACCATGTCTGTGTCATAGAAGGAATTTGGTAGGACTCCTTCAATCCCTATTTTTTTCAAATAGTTTACATAGCATTGGAGTTAGTTGTTCTTTAAATGTTTGGTAGAATTCACATGTAAATCCATCTGGTCCTGGGGATTTTTTTCTTAGGGAGTTGGTTAATAGCTTGTTCTATTTCTTTTTCTGAGATGGGACTATTTACACTACTTACTTCTTCCTCTGTTAATCTGGGCAAGCTATATTTTTGAAGGTATTCTTCCATTTCATTTAAGTTATCGAATTTATTGGCATAAAGTTGAGCAAAGTAGCTCCTAACTATTGTTCTAATTTCCTCTTCATTAGTGGTGAGTTCTCCCTTTTCATTTTCAAGACTAACAATTTGCTTTTTCTCTTTCCTTTTTTTAATCAGGTTTACTAAGGGTTTGTCTATTTTGTTGGTTTTTTCATAGAACCAACTCTTAGTTTTATTAATTAATTAAATAGTTTTTTTACTTTCAATTTTATTAATCTCACCTTTTATTTTTTGAATTTCAAGTTTTGTGTTTGTCTGGGGGTTTTTAATTTGTTCCTTTTCTAGCAATTTTAGTTGTAAGCCCAATTCGTTGGCCCTCTCTTTCTCTATTTTATGCAAGTAAGCCTGTACAGATATAAAACTTCCCCTTATTACTACTTTGGCTGTATCCCACACATTTTAGTATGATTTTTCATTATTGTCATTTTCTTGGGTGAAGTTATTAATTATGTCTATGATTTGCTGTTTTACCCAATCATTTTTTAGTATAAGATTATTTAGTTTCCAATTATTTTTTGGTCTATTTTCCCCTGGCTTTTTATTAAATGTAATTTTGATTGCATTGTGGTCTGAAAAAGATGCATTTACTATTTCTGCCTTACTGCATTTGATTTTGAGGTTTTTATGCCCTACTATATGATCAGTTTTTGTATAGGTTCCATGAACTGCTGAGAAGAAAGTATACTCCTTTCTGTCTCCATTTAGCTTTTGCCAAAGATCTATCATATCAAACTTTTCTAGTATTCTATTTAGCTCTTTGACTTCTTTCTTATTTGTTTTGTGGTTTGATTTATCTAATTCTGAGAGTGCAAGGTTGAGATCTCCCGCTATTATAGTTTTGCTATCTATTTCTTCTTGCAGCTCTCTTAATTTCTCTTTTAAGAATTTAGATGCTGCACCACTTAGTGCGTATATGTTTAATATTGATACTGCTTCATTATTGATGCTGCCCTTTAGCAGGATATAATGCCCTTCCTTATCTCTTTTAATTAGATCAATTTTTGTTTTTGCTTGATCTGAGATGAGGATGGCTACCTTTGCTTTTTTGGCTTTATCTGAAGCATAGTAGATTCTGTTCCACCCTTTTACTTTTAGTTTGAATGTCTTACCCTGTTTCAGGTGTGTTTCCTGTAAACAACATACAGTAGGATTCTGACTTTTAATCCAGTCTGCTAACTGCTTCCTCTTTATGAGGCAGTTTGCCCCATTCATATTTATGGTTAGGATGACTAATTCTGTATTGCTTGCCATCCTATTAACCCCTGCTTATGCTGTTCTCCTTTCCTTCCCTCTTACCCCCCTACCCAGTATTAAACTTGTGAACACCACTTGCTTTTCACAGCCCTCCCTCCCTTTTTAGTATCCCTCCCCCACCTGAAAGTTCCTCCCCTTATTTTACCCCTTTTCTTCACAATTTCTGTATTCCCTTCCCCTTAGCTTACTCCTTCCCTCTCACTTTTCAATGAAGTGGAAGAAGTTTCACCATAAATCGAATATGTCTATTGATACACACTATGTTCATCTCCCTCCTTTCTTTCTCTCAGATATATCTCCTTAATCATTCATTTCTACTTGTTCGAGTCTAATTTTCAATGATGTATTTTCTTCACTCACTTTTTTTATATTTTTTTGTAATTGTCCAATTGTGTTTTTAAGTAAGTTTTTTTCTTCTATGGAATTTTTTTCCATTTTATCCATTTTATTTTTTAGAGAGCTGATTTCTTTATCCAGCTCACTAATCCTGTTTTCCTTTGAGTTGTTTACCTTTTCCAGCTCACTAATCCTGTTTTCCTTGGAGTTGTTTACCTTTTCCATATCACTAATCCTGTTTTCCTTGGAGTTGTTTTTTTTTTTCCAATTCACTAATTTTGTTTCTCAATGATTTGATCTCTATCCTCTCTGGTTATCTTCCCCAGACTCTCTTTCCAAGCTTACCTTTCCTTTTCCCATTTCTCTTCTAGCTCTCTTGTGAGAGCCTTTTTGATTTCCTCTATGAGATTATTTTGTATTGAGGAGCAGATCCTATCCCCCTTAGGGGATTCCTCTGGAGACAGTCTGCTTTTAGTCTCCTCAGTATTTGAAGTCTGCTCTCTCTTCATACAGAAGCTGTCAATGGTTAGAGTCCTTTTGAATTGTTTGTTCATTTTGTCAAGAGCAGAATCGAAGAAAACAAATTTACAAGAGAAACAATTGGTCTGTTTTGGAGGGATGGGGCTGGATGGTGTTAATGGGCTTCCTCTACAGACTGGGGGTAGGGCAGCAGAGAGCCACTAACAGGACAGCGATGGCTGCGCTGAGTCTGAGCTCTGAGGCTCTGAGAAATCACTGAGTCCAGGGTGGCGGGTTCCGAGAGAAGCTAGCTTTCCAGGGTTTTATTCTTCACCTCCGGTGTTTACACCTTGGCTTGCTGGCAAGACGGAACATCCTCACTGGGGTAAAAGTCTTTTTGCAGAAACGGCAGAGATTGTACCCCTCCCACCTCTGGTCTGAGCTGTGTGAGCTGCCTGTCTCCCTCTTGCTGCCTGCCCTCAATCTGCGCCCAGTCTATAAGACCCTCCCCCGAGCAAACACAGACCTTCTCTGGCAAATCTTGGTGATTATTTGTGGTCTTTTCCGGTCAAGCATTAACTCCGAGGCTTGTCATGAAGTAAGTCCTGAGAGAAAACATGGAGCTCAAGCAGCTGTCTGCCTCCATGCCGCCATCTTGGCCGGAAGTCTCTTGTAGTCTTTATTTTTGTTTTGAACTGATATTATATAAATATTCCATTTGTTAATTCTAATGATCAGATTTTTAAAAATTATTTTTATTCATTGTAGCTATTTAGAATTACCTAGGTCAAACACAGCACAAATCATTCTAGATAAAAATAAGCACATCATTTGTTTTTAATAAAAATTTTGTTCTCATAATAATATTCACCCTACATACCACTGCCAAAGAGATTTTCCTTAAGTATAGATCTGTCCATGTTATTCCTCTATTCAATCAATTCCAGGGCCTTCCTCTAGGATAAAATATAAAGTCCCTTCTTTAATTTTTAAATCTTTTCACAGATGAATCCCAGTCTATCTTTCTAGCCACAATATTACCTTCCCTACTCCTGAACACTACACTCCAGCCAAAGTGACCTTCTTTTTGCTCCTAACTTACACTCCATCACCTTTCTATGTCTTTGCATTAACTGAAAGGTATGCCTTCCTCAACTCTACTTTATAGAATCTCTTTTTTCCCTTCAAGATGCAACTTTAATTCAACCTTCTACTCAAAATTTTTTCTGATCCCTCCCTCCTCTAACACTAGTGCCTTTCCTTCCAAGCTTCCTTATATTTAGCTACTTTATACTTATATTTATTCTTAATGTACTTAAATACCTACTTAGTTGTCTTTCTTCATTAGAATATAGATTTCTTTGGGGCAACTAGATGTTCAGGGCATAGAGAACCAGCCCTGAAGTCAGAAGGACATGAATTCAAATCTGGCATCAGACACAACACTTACTAGCTGTGTGACCTAGACAAGTCACTTAACCCCAACTTCCTCACCAAAAAAAGAATATAAGTTTCTTGTAAATAGGGATAATTTTATCCTTTGTATCAATATTCTCAGCTCCTAGCATATATACTGACTGAAGGGGAAAGGAACAAGCATTTATTAGGTATATCTCATTTGATCCTCATAAAAGTCTATGAGCTTGATGGTTGTGGTTTTTGCCATTTAATGGATTGTCAATAAGCAATCACAATTTAGCAAAACTTACATGAAAAACTCGGTTTGTTACATGTTAAATGAACATGCATGTGGAACCCTAAGACAGCACAAAAAGTACACAATCTAAACAGAAACTTGTATATTTGTGAAATTGTTACCAAGAGAGGAGAAGAAACAGGAGAAGAGAAAGCTTGAATAATTAAGATAATTAATCCTTAATAAGAATAGAGACTGGATTTGAAGTCAGATCTTCCTGACTCAAGCCTAGCCTTCTATCCACTGCCCCTAGCTGATTGAATGTGTTATCATCAATTACATTCAATTACTACATTATATGTGAATAAAACTGGGCTTTCACCCCAGTCTGGGGCTATCTTAAATGTAGACACTCTGCAGTTTCTAAAGTCTTTTCTTAAGAATATTCTCGGTCTTTCCTCTCTCTCAAAGAGTCTCTGGAAATATATGTCTCCCAAGAAACTCTGGCACCAGCTCCACTCTTTGCACATATATATTACCTTGATCTTCTCTTGGTCATTAAGGAGTCATATATCCTACATATCAAATAAACACAAAATGCCCCAGTTTTCATTGGAAATCTGGCTGTATAAAAATTATGATAATGAAATATATTTCTTTTACATTATATTAATTAATTAGTAATTACAGTTTGATTATGAGAGTTCTTATTTGAAATAGGGTTTTGTTATTGAGAAGAACCTCAAGTGTGATGGTTTTCTACCTCTGTAAAGCACAAGTCAGCCATGACTACCCCTATCCACAGCTGTATCATAGGAAAAATTTATTTTGTAGTAATCTGTATTTTTTATCCTTTTTTCTTTTACTATATAACTTCAGATTTTCAGTATCTTCTGCTATCCCCCTAAACCAACAAGTTCTCTAGAATCAGACACTCATTCTTAGTAAAGGTGTAAATAATTAATGATAACTTACAAATTTACCCTCAGGGAGTGGGGGTGGGGGGTGGGGAGTAGAATTTGCTTTCTAACTAGAATCAAAAACATAAATTAAGCTAAAGGACTGAAAAACTATTATAGTAGAATTTTAGGAATTATAGAATAGGTAAAAGATATTAGAGGTAGGGAAGGGGTTAAGGTATCAGGTTACTTGCTGCCTAGTCTAACTACATCCATGGATTCATGAAGTGTTGTGTTTCTCCTATGTGAAGCTTAAGGCATAAGGACCCTGAGAGCTCAAAAATGAAATAGTTATACTTCCTCCCTAAAGGGTAATGAAGTAGCAAGTTCTGGGAGAGCGGTTTGGAATGTGAAAAACTCACATAAAAGCAATATCATACTCACAATGGCCTTTTATTGTTATAAAAGGGCTCATGGATTAATCAGAATGATTAAGTTGCTGGCTGTGAGTGAAGGGGGCAATTTAAAGGTCAGAGGGAAGAAGGAGAGGGGAAGTAAAGGCCAGGAATAAAGATTTAGGGAAGGTCCTAATCAAAAGCAAACTCAACATGTACAATGTCTACAACAGCAACTACATGCTGGGACAGGAGGAAATAGGGTATATGCTAATACAGGATAATGAGGTTGCTTTGGTCTCAAAGGATATTTGTAGGTGAGAATCTGTCTAGCGTCTGCTCAGGGAAGAAGGATCCCTTATTTTGGTGAGATAGTATGTTCTAATCAGGCTGACAAGATGGTCCCAGTAATTAGGCCTCTTTTTTTGTGGGATAAGATTGACTATGGTTAGGCTTCACATTATTTCTGACAATGGAAATAGGATGGGCTTCATTCCTGACAATGGCTGCATCACATCATTGGGTGTTTATAGTCTAGTAGAGAAAATGACAGTAACACCAAGAAGACTTAAAAGGGATACATAACATCTATACTTAAATATTTGAGATGCTGTCTTAAAGAAAATATATTACAATAGTTATTTGTGGCTTCAGAGGATAGTTAAGTGGCCACACTTTTACAAATTTCATCTTCGAGTTGACTTTTTTTTTAAACTGAGAAGTGATTTGCTCAAGGTCATGCAGCCTGTATATAACACTTAGGCCAAGGTCTTCCTGGCTCTGAGCCCAGTTACCAAGGTAAGAACATAAATCTGGTAGATAGTTTCCTCATCCAAGAGTTCTACATATCAAGAAATCCCAGTTCCAATCCCTGGCATTATCTAGTAAGTATAACTGCCTATCATTTGGTAGGCTATGTTATAAAAGAAATAGTCCACACATTCCACCCAAGGGAATAAACACAAATTAACATAAAGCCAATGTATACAAATTATAAAGAATTACCAAAATAGATGTAGTTATTCTTTCCTTTTTGTGGGTGTTTATGGGGCATTGCCCCTTCTTCATTTTATTCATCTAGAAAATTTATCTGTCTTCCTTTTATTTGAATTATTATAGTATTAAAAGATAAAATATGTTGATTTCATACAATACTATATATACATTTTATATGAGTTTTCAGAATTTCTAAACTTTTTCTGTGTTGTCTATTAGCTTTCATGTATTGTCTGTAGCTTCCACAAAATTCCCATTTAATTTCTTATGCTAACCTGCAATGTATTAAAAATGTGATGGGAAAAGTTGAGATGTGGAACAGATAACTGTATTGAGAATGAGAGCAGTATTGTTGCTGGACATATGAATTGGTCCAACAATTCTAAAAAGATTTTGAAACTGTGCATACCTTTTGACACAGGTATACTGCTAATAGGCTTGTATTCTCAAGGAGATGAAAGGTAGAGGAAGAGGATAATATATACAACAATAACTATAAAAGTTTTTTTTTTTTTTTGTGGTGGCAAAGAACTGGACTCTAAGAAGATGTTCCATCAATTAAAATTTTTCTAAATAAATGATGACATAGGAATATAATGGAATACTATTGTACTGTAAAACATTATGAAAAGTACTATTTCAGAGAAACTTCAGAAGACTTGTATGAATTGATGAATAAAGAAATAAGTAGAACCTGAAGCATAATGTATATAACAATAACAATATCGTAAAGAAAAACAACTGAAATTAGACTCAAAAACTAATTTATAAAATGACTGATCATAATGCCTGAGGACTAGTCATGAAGCATGGCTACCACTTCTTAAAAGAAATATGATGAACTCAAGGTTCAAAATAAGACATAATTTTTTGGCCAATGGTCAATGGGGGAATTTACCTTCTTTTACTATACATATTTTTCATTAGGGCATCTTGTTTTTTTGTTTTCAATTTATGGTTTGGGTAGAAAGGGGAAGCTGGCAAAGAATAGAGTAACTCAAAGAAAAAGGGGTGGGGGAGAAAAAAAGACAAAAAGTAAGAGAGGATCATTGTAGCATTTTTTTCCTAATGCATAGAAGAAAACAGAAAAGACCAAAAAGAATCAAATAGCAATTCAACTTTGAAAGTTACATGTTATTATATATTTTAAAAGAAAAGGAAGCTAGACATAATAGAGATGTATAGTTATATGTGTATTTCTTTTTTTTTTTTTTTTTTTTTTTCCAATTCAACATCTTTATTTTATGGGTATAGAAAATGACACTGAAAGAGGTGAAACAGTCAATGATCAGTAAATGTTAGAACGAAGATTCTAATTTAGATGTCTTGACACATATGCCATCAATGATCTGCACTATACTCTTAAAATGGATTATTTCTTCCTCTTTAGCGTGCCACCACATATTTACTTATTTATTTATTTTGTTATAGATTTTTATATACAAAACATATGCATGGGTAATTTTTCAACATTGACCCTTGCAAAAACTTCTGTTCCAACTTTTCCCCTCCTTCCCTCCACCTCCTCCCCTAGATGGCAGGCAGTCCCATACATATACATTCTTATTGTTATGTTCTAGAATATATGTCAAAATAACTATTTTACTTGGTCTCTCAGGTCAGAATAAAATAATTTTTTAAATTCTGAATTTAATGATCACAAAAAGAAGAAAAAAATGAATGTTCTAAGGGCAAAATAGAACTGAAAAAGATTTTATATAAAACCACAAATTTCTAATATAATACAATTTGCTTTTAAAAAGTAAGTAGATGATATATCTAGGGTATATCCACTTTCAAAGCTACCCGGCTTCTCTGTTTTCTTCTGTTCTCTTACACATTTTTAAATGCTTCAATGATGTTCTTTGCTTTGCTTTTTTCTTTGTCTTTGGCAACACTGTTGCTAATCCTCAAATTCATTACTTACCCCCTGTGGGGCAAAATACATGTCACATGCTGCATTCATCATGTATATATGTGCACATACATGCACACACACTCATACAGACACACACATACTTATTGTAACAAATAAACTTAGCCAAGCAAAACTATAAGCAAGTTTTATACATGCATATATATAATAGAAATTAACAATCTCATAGTCTTTTTCTGTCTCACCATGTATATACAAATTCTCATTTTATTTAGCATTAAGTTGAAAATAAAAATAAAATATAACTCAGGGGAAAAAAAAGAGGTAAGAAATTATTAGAAACACTAAATACAATCATTTGACTATTTTATAGGCCCAGATAAGACTGGATATAATCAAGGTTAACTATTTGTCAACATATGCTCAAACTATCTGCTCTACCTGAAGAATGTCTGGCGTTCTAGCATTGTGTCAATTTGTTTAGCTTAGTTTGTGGAAGAATTTCAAGTTGGGTGATACCATGTTCTGACCAGTTTTTTCCTTTTGGAAGTAAAACCTCATTTGGAAGTCTAATTCAGATCATAAGATAGAGTAATCTGGCATTCTGGATGAAAGAAGACAATTATTTAAAAACAAAACAAAACAAAACAAAAAAAAACAACTTTGAAACTCATTACCTTCAAATCATAGGACCAAAGAATTATAGAGCTGGAAGAAGCCTTAAAAATTATCTTCCCCTAATTGTGACCTAATCCAACTATTCTGGAGAAAAGTTTGAAACTATCCCTAAAGGGCAATCAAACTGTGCATCCCCTTTGACCCAGCAATATCATTACTAGGTATGTATCTCAAAGATACAAAAAAGGGGAAAAGACTTTACATGTGCAAAAATATTTATAGCAGCTTTTTTATGATGGCAAAGAATTGGAAATCAAGGATAGCTATCAATTGGAGAATGGCTGAACATGCAGTGGTACATGAATGTAATAGAATACTATTGTATTATATGGAATGATGAGCAGGTAGATTTCAGAAGCACGTGGAAAGATTTATATGAACTGATGTTCAATGAAGTGAGCAGAACCAGGAGAACATAGTACACAGTGACAGCAAAATTGTACAATGATCAACTATGATTGACTTACCTCTTTTCAGCAGTACAGTAATCCAAGACAACTCAAAAAGACTCGTGGTGAAAAATGCTATCCACATCCAGAGTAAGAGCTATGGAGTCTGGATGCAGATCAAAATATTCAATTTTCAGTTTTTGTTATTTTGGGGGGTTTTTTTGTGTGTGTGTATATGTGGCTTTTCCCTTTTGTTTCTTCCCTTACATCATGACTAATGTGGAAAACTGTTTACATGTTACACATGTTTAACCTACATCAAATTGCTGTCTTGGAGAGGGAGGGAAAAAATTGAAACTCAAAATTTTATAAAAATGAATGTTGAAAACTATATTTACATGCAATTGAAGAAAAAATAAAATAGTTTCAAAAAAAAGAAAGAAAAGAAAATTATCTCTCCCCTAATTTCCAGTCTCAGTGAAAACCATTAGTCTACAGTATCATGCTTGTTGACACTTCTAGTCACAGAATTACAAGATTTCAAGATTTAAAAGGACTTATGAGATCACCCACATATACCTGACAAGGAGCAACATCTGCATGCTCAAGAGCAAGGCAACATCCAGTCTTAAAGACTAAAAAACTGTGAGTGTGTACCTATTCTGTTACTTTTGTATAAAATGTATATCTTCCAGAACAGAATTTTAGTTATAAATCCTATTACAATAAATCTCAGTAATACTTATGAGGTCAAATTCACCTGTTGAGGGTTTTTTTAATAGTTACTTTTCTGGATTTTGTCTCCTGTAATTTGTTGGGAGCATTTGTTACTGTTGTCCTTCTTTTGGGGATCCTTATTCTCTACACAAAGGGTTCTTAATCTGGGATGATAAACTTGGTTTTAAATATTTAAAATGATATAATAATGTTATATATTAAATAAAAATAAAAGATACACACATATAAATATATACATACATGTATAAATACATATACACATACTCATACAAATATACCTATATTAGATAAGCATATCTCACTGTCATTATTTTCCATGTCTTGTGTATTTTATCTTATTTATTTAAAAATATTATTCTGAGAAAAAGTCTAATCTTCAGCAGGGTGCCTATTGGGTCCACAATACACACAAAAAATTAAGGATCCTTTCTCTAAGATAACGAGATTTGTTGATGTATGTAGGCAATTTTGTCCTTTCCCCTTCCTTTTCACTTCATTTTTTTCTTCCTTTTCTCTTTAAAGCCCTTCTAATTAGATTTATAAGACTCAGGAAAATTTATTTTTACCAGACCTTGTTAAATGTATTCTGTGCCTGGCCAAGAGCTAATCATTTCAATATTTTAAGTCATGATCCAGAAATCCAAATCTTCTACTATACCATTTTATTGCTCAGCTCTTCACTTCTGAAAACTGCCTATTTCTTCTGAAGTCTTTGCATTCTTTAATCAGAAATAATCATGAAGATACCATCTATTTTCCTAAAATATTGTTTCTTGCCCCCAAGACTTTAACAACATCTTCTGTATTTTTCCTGGGAACATCCTTTTTGACCTGTATGAATCACTAGAAACAGATAATATAATTAGCTTTGACAGTCTTAGGAAGATCTCTGCCATATCACAGATTTATGTTCCAAAAAGAAGATATAGGATGTCTCTCTTGTTAATGCCACATTGACAAATAGCTGCATCAGTAATATTCAACAGGGTGTTGTGAGCCATCACCAGTTATCTTTATTTCCCTCTGACCCTTTCTGAAATAATCTTTTTCCTGATAGCTATTAGGATCCATATCATCAATCATTAAACATTTATTAAGTGGCTACTATGTTCTAGGCTCTATGATATGTTAGAGATAAAAATACAAATAATGAAACAATCCCAAGGAACTTCCATTCTAATGAGGCACATCGTTATTCCTAGCAAGGCAAATAGCTGTTCTCCCTCTCCTTTGGATATAGCTTTTCTGTCCTGCAGGAAGAGCTTCATGTCTGCAATGTAGTTCTAAGTGTTCAGTGGTCTTCTTCCTCTGTACATGACATCATTTTACTTTCAACCTCTTGGTATAGGTCAGGATTTCCTTCCTTCTTTTCAGAACCTTTTTTTCTTCTTTGTGCCTTAAAGCCTTTTATCAGTTTTTGAAAAGGAATAGCCTCATTCTCTGAAAACTTAAAGAATGAAATATTCCTCCAGACATTTTTCCTTCTTTTCTGGGAGAAAGATCTATATGAACACTGTATCAAAATAGTAGTTATTTAGGAAAGCAGGAAGATAGACGTTGTCCACGTTATGAATATCACTACAATATTCCTCTTCTTCCCCATTTTCTTCTTTCCTCTCTTTTGGAAGTGAGGTTCAATGGGCTTAGCTTTCTTTGCAAACTGCTTTTTGGCTTTATTTGTTCATCCCAATGGAAGCTCCTAACATAGGAATTATTTATAGGATCTTTTCTGCCATTTCTTGGGAGAGGAGGATAGCTAGCTCACCTGCCTTTGGCAATTCACAACTTTCTGTCCAAAGTTCAGTGTGAATAACACTGTGTTAAAGGTTATCTAGAATAGTGGTGTCAAACTCAAACAGATATAGGGTCACTAATCTATACATGTTTTATTGCATTTTTATTTATTTTGTTAAATATTTTATCATTAGATTTTAATTTGGTTTAGGCCATGCTTTGTTAGTGTTATGGGCTGAAGGCCCTATATTTGACACTTCTAATTTAAATCATGGGTTCTCAAACTTTTTGGTTTCAAGACCCCTCTATAATCATAAATTATTGAGGACCCCAAAGGACTTTTGTGTCAGCCCTATATTTGACACTTCTAATTTAAATCATGGGTTCTCAAACTTTTTGGTTTCAAGACCCCTCTATAATCATAAATTATTGAGGACCCCAAAGGACTTTTGTGTAGATAAGTTATATTTATAGTTATTGTATTAGACATTAAAATGATAAAGCATTATTATGAAAATGGTGTTGACCATAAGGTCAAAACCCTGAAAGGGTTTTCAGGACCCCCAGAGGTCCCAGGATCCCACTTTGAGAACCATTGATTTAGAACACTTGGCCTTTCCCATCCCAAAGATCATTTTTTTTTTAAAGTCTTGTCCTGACTTTCTGCTTGTCAATTAATGTTGTTCACCCTGCCAGCAAGCCTTTACTCAGTCACTGAACAACCACCTGTCTGGTAAATGGTATCCTCTCTAAACTGTACAATAGAGAATTACTTATAATGTAGAAGTCCTAACACTATTGTTGATTGACTTTTATATAGAATATTAAGCTGGAAAGGGCTTCTTAAACTTTTTCTACTCATGATCCCTTTTCACCTGAAATTTTTTTTTGTAATCCTTAATACCTAAGTATATAAAATAGGTATAAAAGTCAAATGTTTACTGATAATAAGTCATAATTTTGTGATGCAACCCCATATGGGATTGTGACCCACGGTTTAGAAAGCTTTGATATAGATGAACTTCCTCCTTTTTTTAAGATTAGGAAATGTTTAGTGACTTTCCTTCATCACACAGATAATAAATAGCAAAAGTGAGATTAGGAATAATTCTCACTATATCAGCCTTTTATGTAATATAAAGTTAAAGTATACCTTGCTTTCTACAGAAATGAATATAATTTGAGTAGAATTGAATCTGTGGTAAAGTAGCACACATTTTAATGGGATGATGTAACTATTCTTTACTTAATAAAAATAGCTCAGTGGAGTAGAGCTCTGTAAGTACTATGAAAACTATATGAGGTTTAGAATATGAACCTCTCTCTTAGAAACATTTGGTTAGCTGGAAAAAAGATCTCTTTTAATTGGGTATTCTTATATTAAATTAAATGCATTCTGGTAATAAAGACCCTCACAAGTCAGACTAAATCAAATTTGTATTATGCATTTATAATATTCAAAGGGCAAAATAAGCACTGTGAAAAAAAATTATACCAGAGATGTCAAATTTGAGTCCCTGGCAAAATTCTCTAATGTGGAATAAAATAAAGAAAAACATAGTACAACATAGATAATGTGAATTTGTTCTTTTCTAAATCAATATGTGCCTATGTTTCTATTTGATTTACATATATGTGAAAACATATGTATGCACAATCACACAGATGACAGATTGAACTTTTCTTAAATATGCTGGGATTATAATAATAAAATCAAGGCTCTGACTACATTCTTCAATCTGCTGTTAAATCATCATTGACAGTGTTGAGGATGTTTCCACCTTTCCAGTATAACTCAACTCAGCATATTAGCAGCTTTTCAAGAGCAATATTAGATCAACTTGGGGAATAGAGTATCACCTAAGGATGATTTACAAACAGCATCTCCAGTCAAGAGAATAAAAGCAGTGAAGATCCAAAGGAAAGAGAACAGGTCCTAATAGATCAGAACAGAAACCCTAGGTTGGGATTCCAACTCTACTGCTTTTCTTTGTGGTTTTGGACAAGACCCTTCTCTTCTCTGAGCTTCAGTTTCCTTATCTATAAAGTTGGTAGGTTCTTTTAAGCTCTAAATCTAAGATCCTATTAAATGGGTTCATCTGTTTTTTTTTTAAATATTAATATCTTTTGTTTTTATATGTCCTGGATTTCTCTCCTACCTCACATTCCTTTTCCTTCTTCTTTCCAGAGAGCTATTCCTTAAAATAAAGTTTTTAAAAAAAGGAAAATAGAAAAAATATAGCAAAACTCATCTACAGTTTTCCATACCCATGTACTCTATCCCCAAGTCCTACAAAGGATTAGGGGGAAGTACTTTTTCATCTCTTCTTTTGAGAGTCAGAGTTATTCTCTGTAATTCTGAAATAATAATTTTTGTTGGGGTCATTGTTCTATTTATATTAGTCATTGTTTTCTTAGCTCTGTTTACTTTGCTTCAGTTCACGTAAATCTCAGTATACATCATGCTCCTTTTTTTCTTCATGGTACAGTAATATTTCATCACGTTCTTATAGCACAACAGAATTTGTTTTGCTAATCCCTAATTGTTTGGCATTTATTTTGTTTCCAGTTCTTTACTATTTCAAAAAGTATTGCTATAATTTTTTTGGTGTTTATGGAGCTTTTCTTTTTGTCAATGACCCCCTTGGAGTATATGCCAGAATTAGAATGGAATTTCTGGCTCAAAGGCTGTAAAAATTTTAGCCACTTCATTTGCAAAGGAATATTTTCACATTTTTAAAACATAATTTCAAAATGCTTTCCAGAATCATTGTCCTAATTACATATCCACCAATCAATGTATTTAGTGTGCCTATCTTCTCTATTGACTATTCCTATCTTTTGATTATCTTTGCCAGTTTATTAAGATTCAGGATTACTTTAATTTATAGTTCTCTTAATGGTGATTTTGAGGATTCTTTCCTAGAATGTTAACAGTTTGTAATTCTTATTTTAAGAACTGTTTGATCATATACTTTAACCACTTCTCTTTTGGGGAATGATTTTTAGCCATATATTTTTGTTAGTTGTCAATATATCTTGGATACAAACACTCAAGAAACTTGATACAAATATTTTCCCCAATTGACTGCTTCCCTTTTTATCTTAGGATTCATCTCCTTTTAAAATCTAGACTTTTTGCTTTTGCTAGGAAAAAACAAAATTAATAACTCCAAAAAAAGTATAACTTCAGTGCTTTATCCTGGCATGAAGGTGACCCTGAGTTCTAAGTGAAATGCCAGTAGAATACAAGTGCAAGCACATTTCACACAGCTAGAAAGTTTTCAAGCATAGTTCCTGGGACAAACTGTTTCTTTTTCTGAGAATGAGCCAAGCCAATCTAAGAGGAGCACATCATCAAGGCTGACCAGTAAGTAATAAATTCCTTGATCATGTTGTCCCATGACATTAATTAAAATAAAATATCCGTGTGTTTTGTGTGACTCCCTTCTGCCAGTTGAGGATGGCAAATAAATCCTCAAATAAAAAGTTGAGGATACTAAGAATGACATTAATTCTTTAGGCTGCCCACAAAGTATTAGTATCTAATTATCTAGATCTAATTAGATCTAAATTAGATCTGTGAGATCTTTGTCCAGTATCTGAATTGCTACACTACTGGAGGAACTGAACCATATCTACTTGATAGAGTAATATGAATGAAGATAAAAATAAATTGCAGATTTTCTTCAATTCTCAGCTACTCTTCCTAATTTCCCTGTTTCTGTTACTCTGTTATACAATAGTTACTCTGATATACAATCTCAGGATCTCATCCACTTTCCCTCAACTCTCCTATCCAGTCAGCTCCCAAATCTTTCTTTCTTTCTATCTTTCTTTCTTTCTTTCTTTCTTTCTTTCTTTCTTTCTTTCTTTCTTTCTTTCTTTCTTTCTTTCTTTCTTTCTTTCTTTCTTTCTTTCTTTCTTTCTTTCTTTCTTTCTTTCTTTCTTTCTTTCTTTCTTTCTTTCTTTCTTTCTTTCTTTCTTTCTTTCTTTCTTTTTTCTAATCTCCACAATTTATCTTGCATCTGTCCCCCTTTTTATCACTTACATAAACACTACCCTATTTCAGATTCTTATTCTCTCCTACTTACACTATACAGCTTTCCAACTGATCTCTCTGCTTCCATTCTCACCTCCCCACTTCAATACACTCTCTACATAGATGTCAAGTTGTTATTCTGATGTCAGTAATTTGAATATCCTTCCTTGCTCAGGAAGCTTCAGTGGTTTCTTGTTACATCTAATATAAACTACAAATTCTTTTCTTTGGCTTTAAACATTCTTCACAAGACCAGTTCCAAACCACCTTTCCAGGCTGATTTCATATTGCTCTCCCTCATAAACTCTGAATTCAGTCAAACTGATGTTCCTAGGCACAACATGGTGTGTCTCCTATGCCTTTACAGAGGCTAAGTCCCCAAACCTGGAATATACTTCCCTCCTTATCTCCATCCTTTGTAATCTCAAGCTCCATTCAAGGCTTAATTCAAGATCTTTCCTGATCCTTTAAAGAAGGATATATGTAATTGTTAACACTTCCCTCTCTTACCCTTACTCACTATGAATTAATTTATCTGTATACATGTTTCTTCCTTCAATTGAATATAAACTTGAAAGCAAGAACTATTTTCAATTTTGTCTTTCTCCAGTGGCTACACATTGCCTAGCACATAGTTGGCTGAAGAATAATGATAACAACAACAATAAGACAGTATTTAAATAACATTAAAATTCATTTAATATTTTACAACTATTCCTCCTTTTATCCTCACAAAATCCTGGGAGGTAAGTGCTCTTATTATTCTGATTTTATAGGTGAAGAAACTGAGGCATAAAAAATGACTTGTGCAGGGTCACACAGCTAGTACATGTCTGAAGCTGGATTTTAATTTAGGTCTTCAGGTCTAGTATTCCACTATGCCATTTGGCTTCTTTTAACTATTATCAGATGGTTGCATACTAATATAACTCATAGAATAGAACTAATAGAACTCAAAGATTCTCCTTCAAGAAATGAAAAAAGGTGGGACACAGTGGATAGAGCACCAGCCCTGAAGTCAGGAGGACATGAGTTCAAATATGATCTCAGACACTTAACACTTCCTAGCTGTGTGACCTTGGGCAAGCCACTTAACCCCAGCCTCAGGGGGAAAAATGAAAAAAAAAAAAAAAAGGAATTGGCTGAATTGATTGTACTATGGACACAAAGGCAAAAAGGAACATCATTTCATGAGGCAGTTAATTATATTGCATTGCCATGTACATGAATAATGGTGGTCTTTTTGACCACCATGAAAATAATTGTAGTGACTTCTGATATGCCAATATATGTTACAAAGGTTGAAAAAGCAGAAAAGTTCTTACAAAGAAAGCCATCATATCCTTGATGCTCTGACTTCAGTGCAAAGATAGAGTAGAAAATAATATACATATGTTTTCTATTTATTTATATATGTGTGTGTATCTATATATACATACAGATAGCTATAGAAAGACATCCCTATTTTCTCTTTTTAATTCTTATCCATCTCCAGCTCCTTCTTGGGTAACTGTGTTTGGATGGTTTCCCCAGTATCTCAATCTCAATGTGTTCCAAATAGCATAATCATCATCTGCACCCTTAAATCTGTTCCTCTCTAAACTTCTCCATTTTTGTGGGGGCCATCACCACCCTCCCAGTCATCCTAATTCATAACTCTGATTCATCTTTGCCTTTCCCTAACCATATGAGATCAGATTCTGAGTCAATCCTGCCTCCACAACATCCCTCACAACCATCACTTCCTCTGCATACACACTGACACCACTATCACCAGGGAAGGAAAGGGAATAAGCATTTCTCTAAATGCCTACTATGTGCCAGGCATTGTTCTAAGAGCTTTTTTTTTTCCTGAAAAGTATTATCTCATCTGATCTTCATAACATTCCTATAAGGTAGGTGCTATTATTTTCCCTGTTTTATAGTTGAGGAAACAACAACAAACAGGTTAAGTGACTTGTTCAGGGTCACAAAGCTAATGAGAACCTGAACTCAAATTTAGACACAGGTTTTCCTGTTTCCAAGCTTGGCATTCTGGACCACTTAGCTACTGAAATGATCTTTCTAACTTTAGTCACTCTTCTCTACAATTTATCCTTCACACATCAACCAAAATCATATTCCTTAGGTTCAAGTCTGACCATAGTAGCCCCTTCCTGATTTAAAAAGCCAGCTCCCTATTGCCTATGTTTTCTTTATTCTGACACTTTAAACTTTCTAAAATGTGGCTCAGATCTATTTCCTAGATCATTTATTTGATATTAGCTCCCTTTTTTGCATTCTACATTCTGAACAAACTGGCACACACATGAGCAATTCCCAGAACTCTAAATGCTATCTTCTGTATCCATATAGTCAACCAAACCATCTCCCATACATTCCCTCCTTGCAGGCAAATACTATTTTGTTTTTGTCTGTGTATCTCTCTGCCATTCTCCCTTCCTTCCCCCTCTCCCTCAATTTACCATAGTGCCTTATACTTATTGGAGGATTAATAAATTTTGATTAAATATATGTTTTGGAATTATAAGTAAAAGAAACCAGTAGCTTAAAGATTATTCAGAAACTTCATGTCTATCTATCATGGATATGGATATATATATATATATTCCTTCTTTAAGATAATGGGCCTGGAATTTCCTATTACCACTTAAACAGTACCACAAATGCAATTGAGTTTATATTAATATCCAGGAAATGACTTGTTTTTCAAGTGATCATTTCAGAATCAGTCAATAGTGTATGGTCAGATCATCAACTGGTTTACACAAAGGCTAAGAAATTAGAAGAAAGGATAAAAATGAAAAGACACTGTGTTCACTTATAATAGTCCCAATCCAATTATAAACAAACTTATTGACTCAGAAAATAAATGGAAATAGGGAAAGTAAAGGCAATGCTTCTGCTGATCATTTTTTCTTAGGGAACTTGAGGACTCGACACTGACCCTGTCATTTCATTAATATAGAGAACTCCTAGACGAGGAAACCTTCTCTACTAATCCAGGTTGACTCTTTGAAAATTTATGCAATTTATAAAGAATTACCTAGAATATTGTGTTAGTGACTTGTTAGTGACAAGGTAAGGGAGCTATCAAAGATCACAAAGCCTGGTAAATGTCAGAAGGACTTTCACCTAGTATTTCTCACTCAAAATCTGGCTCTTCAGCCATTAGCCCATGCTGTCTCAGGAAGGTTAATTTATATGAAATAATCATCACCATGAGGATGTAGAAAGAGTTTAAAACCCATTAAAATCAATAAACATTTTAAGTCTTAAACAGAGCATAATACCAGCCAGAGGCAAAACCAATTTAGTATACAAGCTTGTTTGCAAAATATTACAGAGTAGGATGGTAGGATGATAGCATATTATGAGCAACATCATTTAACAAAGTGGCCAAAGTGTAATGGAGACACATGGTGGGTGTATGTAAATAGGCTACAGTGTATTACTAATGATGGCTTTTGTGCCAAAAAATTCATGACAGTCAAGGACTTGTATTATCACAAGAGGATGTGGGCTAGTCATGTATTAAGACCACTGAATAGCAGATATTGCCCTTATATTCATTAAATGTAGGAGGAGACCCCTGGGATTCAATGGAATATTTACATATAAATATAGCCAAAAATCTCATAGACTTAAAAGGCATGAATGGATGGCAGTCTGCACCAAGGTTAGGAGTGTACACATTAATGAAATCAAGGCCCTAATGAAATATGGCAATAAATATTTCTCTTGCTACTTCGTAACAAAGAAATAGCTTTCCCTTTTGTCAAATGATATTCAAAGTATTCTGAGTTTTATCTCCATTATTGTTTTGAAGTAAACCTAGGAATAGACAATTTTAGATATAATATTTGTCCAAGACCTTTGTTTTGATTTTCCTAAAAATCCTTTGTCACACTCTTTAGGAAGTAAATTAGATCTATTTGTGCTAGTGGTAGTGTAATACCAGTACTACCAATACTATTCACAAATATTACTGTCATTTGTACACATTCCTTTTTCTTTATCCCTTTACTTATTCTTTTTCCCCGTGCTTGGAATGCCCTCCCTGTATGCAACAACTTCTGCCTTTTGAGTTTCTGCTTTTTTTTTTCTTTTATAATTCAATACAAATTCTACCTTCACCAGGAAGTCTTTCTACTTTATGTGTCTTCCCTCCCCCCCCCCCCCCCACAGACTTGGTAGTGACCTTTGCCTTTCCTGCAACTCCATTTATCATGTATTAATTTTATATTATCTTAATTGTTGCATTTAATGTTCTACATATGCAATATCTAAGCCAGTTTGCACAAATTAGGAGCTTTCAAATGTTTGTTAAATTGAAATAAGAATACTATGCAAAAGTTTCCCTTTCTTGATTTCTAAATTATATCTACTGACTACTTATTCATAGTCCTTATGTACTTATGCTGAATATTTCATGAAGGATGTACTATAACATATATCCTTCATGAACTTAAACTGATATATACTACAATGTATATACTTCATGAACTTAAACTGATATAGTATAGGATTTTTGTTTTTGTTTTATTTTATTTTATTTTATTTGACATCTGTTAAAGGCTAGAAGGGGAAGAAGGACTTATTTTTACTACTTTTATTTGAGTTTGGAAAGATTGAACTATATTGTTTTTGAACTGGAAGTTAAACTAGATAATTAAGTCTGTAGGAGTAACTATATTATGCCATCAAAAACAAATGAGCAAAGCCAGTTTGTCAAGCAAAAACCATTTTTTTTGTGTACCTTCTAATACTCTGGAGAGATGTTTGCCCAGTTCTCTTATTTGCTTTCAGAAACAAATCTCTAGAGTCCCTGACTTTTGCCTTTGTTGTCTATGGTGATACAATGTCGCTTACGCTACCACAAAGTTAGTGTTTAAGGAGCCCAGACAGATCTTAGAATATCACATGTTACTGGATATGGTTAGTTACAAGCCGACTGACCATATCTGAATGTGCCAAAAAGGAGAATGCTCTTGTTACACACCTGAATGTGATGGTTATCAGTGACTTATCTAGGTCTAGCCATGAACATGTGTGGAAGAGAAAGGACTGAGTTCTTCTGTGTCAGTTCCTTGGTACAGTCAGGCACAGCACGTCTGGTGCTTCTATCTGCTCTTACTCCTGTGTTAGTGTAAGAATTTTCTCTGCAAAAGTAAAATGCTGTACTCATGGAAAGAGGCAGTATACAAAAGCAGGTCCTGAAACTCTTCCTTTTAGTGCAGAGAGACTTCAGTTTTGTTTTCCTGGCTGTCCTGGGTAGAATTCTGTAAATTAAGGAAGGTGATTGTTTTATCTTACACTTTCTTCCTGTTCTTCTCTGTATATCGAATTTCACTCTGATTTTGAAGTGACTGTTAGTTTTGAGAAACTTATTGTATATGAGAGAATTATTGTATAGCTCATCTCAAACCATGTTTTGTTTCATCAATTATCTATTCTAGAGAAATCCTAATTCGTGATTTCCCTGTAAAAGAAAACATATTGGTTGATTACTGAAGAATAAATATATCCCACAGTGAAAATCAATTATTTTCTGAATGTTAACTTGTTTGACAAGCAAGCAACAGGAAAAATTTTTTTCAAAGACTTTTTTGCAGTTCTTAAAGATAAATAAATAAGTTAGCTATACCTTTGACATCACAGATTATGACTTTTAGAGCACAGCTTGAGAAATAAAAATAAGTGGTGATTTCTCTTAATGGTAACTTATTCGCATTAACGAAAGTATGTTTTCTTTTAATTATGGTTTTGTCTTTTTTTGGTTTTTGATTTTGTTTTTGCTGAGACAATTAAGTGACTTGTCCAGGGTCACACAGCTAGGAAGTGTCTGAGGTCAGATTTGAACTCAGGTCTTCCTGACTTCAGGGCTTGTGCTCTTTTCTTTTTTCTTTTTCTTTCTTTTTTTTTTTTTTTTTTTTTTTTTTTTAGTTCTATAACTGTAGAAAGTACAGAGAGGAGAGAATTGTAATTCTCTAACTGTAGAAAGATTATTATGGAATCTTTCAAAGACAACTAAATGGATTCTAGAAAGTTCTTTATCAGACTTGATAAAAGGGAGGGGGGGTCAGAGGAGTCAAGTATTCCAAAGGTAATATCACAAGGGGAGGGTCAGAGGAGTCAAGTACTCCAAAAGTAATGTCACATTTTTTTTTCAAGATCTATTTCATAATTAAAGTAACAATATTATAATTGCTTTAAGCCAGGGGCAGGGGAACCTTTTTTTACCAGTGGCCATTTGGATATTTATAACATCATTCAAGGGCCATACAAAATTATCATTTTATAGAACTCAAGCAGTAGGAAGTTATACCTAGAGATGATTGCCTTAGCAAATGATTTCACTCATCTTATATAGCCCACAGGGCATTTCCCACTCTTGCTTTAAGCAAACAGAAGACATAAAGTAAAATTTAAAACATTTACATAGAAAATTTCAGCTCAGTGAATTTTGGACCATTGATTAATATAGAATTTAGCAAACTTACTATTAAATCAAAAAAAATTTGAATAATATAATATATAGGATGGAGCTTTTTTTATTCTTCTAAAGCTTAAAACTTCTCTAAGTCTTTTGTGATACCCTTTATTTGTTAATCAGATGTAATAGTATGCTTCTCTAAAATTCTGTTTTCAAGGCATTTTTATGTGTATTACAAAGTATTTGTGCTAAAAATATTTTTAAAATCCAGTTTAGTACCTACAGAATATTATTTTAAATAAAGATTTGCTATTAACTCTGTCTTTAAAAATAATGTTATTTATGCTTATATTTTATAATTAATTTCAACTTCAATTTCAGAAATATTTATAGGCACAAAAAAAGTGGAGTTGCCACAGAAAGCATATAAAGGCTTGGGGACTAGTGTTTGAGGACCATGGGTAATCCTGGGATTCTGTGGTAGAGAGTCTCTTTTACCATCCACGTTATTTCTGCCAGGATGGAAAGTTGCTATGTATATAAAGGTGTGTTTTCTCCATGTCTTCCCCATGTGAAATTTTCCAAATAGGAACTTTTGGGAGTCTATACAGCATCCCAGTCCAAATTTCAAATTACTTTTTTGCTACCTATTTTTTTTTAAATACAGAACTTAATTTCTGTATACTTCTTGTTTTTATTCATTTATTTTATAATTAGAAAATAGAGCTTATTTTATATATTTGATTCTGGTCAAATAAACTGCTAAATTCTCAAAAGAAAAGTCCACAGGTTGGACAATAATCTATCAGATTATGTTTCTTAATTTATTTTTCTTTCCTTCAGTCTATGGGATATAAACTTTAATGTGAAAACTTCTCAAACGCATTTTCCCTGTGTTATGGTTTTGGTTCTTAGTGCTCCTGACACCTGGAAATGAGGCACATTAGGAATGGTGTGGCAAATATCAAATTGCAGTTTCTAGTCTTTCTGTGTCAGAGGATTTGTGACATTTTGAGAAGGGGCTGGCAAATCAAGTCTCCTTCTTTGTAAAGCAACTAGCCAAAAGAATCTGCATCATTCATTGTTGGGAAAGTGCCCTTGTCCATGTATTTATTTGAAGATCTGCAGGTGCCCATTGTCTGCCATTGGTTTGTCCCACACCATAGATTTTTTTGTCATTGATGGGTGAAATGTTTTAGTATAAAGTTACAGCTTTGATTATTTGGTAATCTTTTTAAGTTTACTTACATCCACAGCACCTAAGCTAGTACTGGCTAAAACAATTCCAATCCCTACTAAATTTGTGCTTAAACAGTGAGAATTGACTTTTAAATGGTTTTAACAAATGTGTCCAGTGTAATATTACCTTGGTTTCCAATGTTCTTGGACCCCAGAATGAAGAGAAGTGAAAGTAAGAAATGCTAGATTAGAAGCATCTTTAGTTTTTGAAAAAATAAGATAAATCATTATACTGGCCATATGAATTAAATTGCAAAAAGAAAAGAGAATTCATCCCAAGGTATAAACTGGTTTTAAGTGGATCTGAGATGCACATAGATTTTTATATTTATGACAAGTGAAACATAGCCTTTGGATTCTTTTTAAGTATACTGTTGAGTACAAAAGTTATGTTATATAGAAAATAGCTTATCCGTAGTAGAAAGGAGTTAATGTTTGGTATCTAAAGAACAATAAGAGTTTGCTGCTTGGCTGATCAATGCTGGATCAAGTTCACATTCCCAAGCTCCCACTCTCCCACCTACATATGTTGGGGGTGGAAATTTAGCAAAGAGAGGGAGGACATCCTGGTCCTTTTTTTCTAAGGAGAGATGTGAGATCAGACTCTCCTAATATGGACACAGCTGGGCTTGCATAGCATTAAACATTGATTTAATCCACTGCTTGAGAAAATACTCTACAAAAAGGAAAGAGATTTGCAGCCAATTAATTCTTGCCCTACCCATTGTTTTCTTTGGCCAACTATATGCAGAGTTAAATGTTTTATAAATAAACTTTCTGGAAAACATATATGTATATGTGTATATGTAGATAGATACAAATTTATAAAAGCTTATTATTTGTGAAACATTGCACACTATGATTTCAGGCCTTTTCATACATACACACGTGTGTGTGTGTGTGTGTGTGTGTGTGTGTGTGTGTGTGTGTTGTTTCAGGAAACAAGGATCCATTCCTTTTGCATTGCAGAAGAATGACTGTAATAGGGACATTTGAGAAACTAAACAGCATCCCAGTCCAAGTTTCAAAGTTTTTAGGAACAAAAGTGCCAGGTTTTTAAAAGGCACATAGAATTACATACATATGTTTACTTTCTCATATGTCCTACCTCTTTTAAGAACACACACAGTTTTTTCTTGGAAATATGGGAAAGATTTTCAATTATAGCTGGAGATGAATTCTTTATTAAAAAAATTAATTTAATTTTAACACAAATATATGTATGTACATGTAGGTACATATATATACATTTATATCTATTTTATATACATATAGACAAATATATATGTGCGTGCGCATGTGTATGTATATGTGTTTTATATATATATATATACATATATATTATTAATGTTATTAATGTTGATAGGTCTTTATATATATATATATATATATATATATATATATATATATATATATATATATATATATATATATATATATATATATATATATAAAGACCTATCAACATTAATAACTGATATAAGGTATTTTGCTAGATGTTGTTATTCAGTGATATCTGACTATTCGTGACTCCATTTGAGATTTTCTTGGCAAAGATATTGGGGTGATTTGCCATTTCCTTCTTCAATTAATTTTGCAAATGAGGACATTAAAGCAAACAGCATTAAGTGATTGCCTAGGGTTACAAAGTGTCTGGGATAAGATTTGGATTCTGGAGGATAAGTGTTCCAGGCCTGAAGTTATAAGCCTGGTTCTCTATCAATTTCACTATCCAAGATGTTGTTAAAGAAAATCTTTCTATATCTGTGTTGTCTGGGCTAGTTGGAAGAATGGACAAGAAAAAGTTCTGTTTGACTCCTGCTTAGATCAGTTTGCTTTGCACTTGGAGGAAGAAAATTTTTTTTTTTTTTTTTTTCTGCAGACATAGATTCCTTCTTAACTTTAGCCAGTCATCTTCTAAAGCATGCTTTGAATCACAGGAAGCCTGCTATAAAAGACTGGATAGTTGGATGGCTGGTTTAGTACAACTCATAAGCAGACAACTAAAAAAGATAACTTTTTTTATGTTGACAGTACATTGGTAGATATATATGTATGTCTATATATAGACATAGAAAGAGAGAGTGTGGGAAGGAGATGGGGAAGAGAAAGAGAAGGTGGGGAGGAAGGAGAGACAGAGGAGAGAGACAGAGTCAGAGTGGTAATTAAGAACAGCATATTCTGTGTATTAAAATTGAATTTGATGAAAACAAGGACTTATTTTCATTTGGTTAGTGCTATATTTTGCCTGCATTAGAACTGACTTTTGAGAGACAGCCTAGTCTGGTAGAAAGCTTAGTAGAGTCAGAACACCTCAATTGAATTTTTTGTCCTGTCTTTTTGGATGTCAATGTTTTTCTAGCGAGGAATGCTAGGTCTGCTTCTTTATCTGGCTTCTCTAGATTATACTTCCCTCCTCTGTAAAATTAAACGGATGCACCAGATAACTCTGGTGGGCCCTTTCCACTCTAAATCTGATCCTGTGATATTATTAGGCAAGTAACCTAGTGATAATAATTGATGTTAGCGTACTACAAGCACATGTATATACACCCCACCCCCATAGACACATACTCATATTCCCTTTAGGCAAGGATAGAATTATAAAGGGGGCAGTACTAGAGCCATTGAGTAGTTCCTTTATTTCCCTATTAACTTTTTTTTTTTTTTTTTTTTTTTTACGTGAACCAAAGTAACCATTTCTGGGGCCCTGTCAATACAAAATTGTGCCCTACGATTATCATGCTAAATGACCACCACATACTTATATTTAAGTAGTTGTGGGATGATGCTCTGAAGAAGGAATGATATGGAATTGTTCCTAATGACAAAGATCAGCACCATGTCAGGAAGAGAAAGAAGCAATAGAACAAGAACTGAAAAGAACTATATGGGCTATAGAATTTTTACCCTTTTGCTGTTCTGTAGATAAATCTATGTAATTGGGGTGTTATAGGATGATGGTAGAAGGACCTTTAAGATATTCACTGCTAAATCTCTTTTGAAAGAATTTAACTGTAACCATCCAAGGACAAATTACCTACTGAGCCTGCTGACTATTTTTAAAGATTTCTGGAAATGAAGATTCCACTATTTTATAGTTTATTCTTCTATTAACTGATAATGTCAAAATATTTCCCCTGTTATATAAATATAAAAAATGATAAATAGGTCATGTAAGTAGCCACTTCTATCACAGCAGTAATCTATAATGGGCAGTAACAAAAAGAGGCATGTTGTCAGAGAATATGCCACTAGCTCAACGTGATATTGATTTCAAAAGGTTATAAATTCCCCTTAATTTGTTATCTTTTGTTAAAGTACTAAAATCCTTTTTGAATCAAATTGTTTACTTGTTTTCTGTCACATTTAACTCTTTTTGACCACTTTTAGGTTTTATTTTTGTTTTGGCAAAAATATTGAAATGATTTGCTCTTTCCTTCTCTGGCACATTTTTACAAGTGAGGAACTGAGGCAAATAGGGTTAAATGATTTGTCCAGTATCACACAGCTGTGAAGTATCTGAAGCTGGATCAGTCTGAGGCACTCTTCTTTCCCACTCCAGGGCTGTTGCTCTATTCATTGTTCTATCTGGCTACCCTTATACCAAATTATATGATCCCAACATGCAACTTAGTAGTAAAATAATTTGTTTCTTTTTGCTATTATAGAAAGAGTACAATAGAAGCCATTAAGTCCTTAAATCGGAGAGACGAGATTATTTTTTTAGATAGCTTTTTATTTTTCTAAATACATGCAAAGATAGTTTTCAACATTCACCTTTGCAAAACCTTGTGTTCAATATTTTTGTGCTTTCCTCCTCACCTACTCCCTTCCCTAGAGAGCAAGTAATCCAATATAGGTTAAACATGGACAATTCTTCTAAACGTATTTCCACACTTATCATGCTGCACGAGAAAAATCAGATCAAAAATGAAAAAAAAAGAAAAAAAAATCAAGCAAGCAAACAATAACAACAACAACAAAAGGTGAAAATACTATGTTGTGATCCACATTCAATCCTCAATTCCTCTTTCTAGATACAGATGACTTTCTTCATCACAAATCTATTGGAATTGGACTAAATCACTTCTTTTTTTTAAATATTAAACCTTTTTATTTTCAAAACATAGATAGATAGATATAGATAATTTTCAACATTTATCCTTGCAAAACCTTGTGTTCCAAATTTTTCCCTCTCTTTCTCCCATCCCCTCTCCTAGATGGCAAATATATGTTAAACATGTGTGATTCTTCTATAGATATTTCCACAATTATCATGTTGCACAAGAAAAATCAATGAATCACCTCATTGTTGAAAAGAGCCAAGTCCATCACAGTTGATCATCATATAATTTTGTTGTTGCCATGTATAATGATCTCCTGGTTCTGCTCATTTCACTTAGCATCAGTTCATGTATGTTTCTCCAAGCCTCTCTGTATTCCTCCTGCTGGTCATTTCTTACAGAACAATAACATTCAGTTACATTCATATTCCATAACTTATTCAGCTATTCTCCAACTGATGGGCATCCACTCAGTTTCCAGCTCCTTGCCACTATGAAAAAGGCTGCCACAAACATTTTTGCACATGTGGGTCCATTTCGCTTTTTTTATGATGGAGAGACAGAATTATCTGTTCTCATCCATTAGAGTTAGCTATAGGGCCATGGAACCAAGAATAGGAAGAGATCTTTGACATCATCAAGTTCATCAATTTCATTTTTCAGAAGAGCAAACTTAAGAGGTTAAGTGACTAGTTGAAAATCATATTGACCTGGTCAGAGTCCAGACATTATTTCAAAGTTTCTTAATATAATTAGTCTTGGGAGACATATTTAAACTCTGTAACATAAGAATCTATGATAAAGATAGATAGAGGTACCTATATATATACGTGTGTGTGTATGTATGTATATAGAGGAGAAGGGAGGAGGGAAAAAGGGAGAGAAGCCTAATTTAGAGCTAAGCCTAAATTAGACAATCTCTGTGATCATTCCAAGTTTTACCATTCTATGAAATGTGTTTCTACTATTCTCAGTTTCATACTTACCTCAAACTTCTACAAATGCCTCTGTGTTCTAGTATTCTGAAATCTAATTTAGAAGTCCATATTTCAGTAATCTAAATTTTCCTAGTACTCACTTTTTGAGATACTTTAAGCTCATATTCTTTAGTTTGAGCCCAATGGAAATGAAATATCCAATTAGTGTATTTATTAAAATCATCTTTTGTGATGTTTGCTGTTATCATTTTAAATGAGTATATATAAAATATTTAATTTTGGTAAATTATTTTCTCCTCTGATACTGTATTTGCAATTAAGGTACACTACCACCAGGTGGTGGTAAGGATCTTGATCATATGATCTGAGCCACCATACTTCCATCTGACACCTTTAGTCAAAAGAATTAGAATTTACTGTTCCATGTCTCTCCTTTTTGTGGGAAGGGAGGGAGGGAGGAAAGGGGAATCAGAAAGAGGAATCAGAAATAGATATCTGTTTAGACATCATAATACAGTATTTTTAAGGAATACTATTTTCAAAATGACAAGAGAATGCAGTAGACTGGATACAATTTGATACCTTTCTCCCCAGTCCTTAACTATTAATTATAATTGGTCTTCTAATAATAACATTCCAACTCTAGTCTTATCTCCTGATTGGAAGATTCTTTTCAAACTCCCCTAAATCAGAGGCAATATTTAGCAATGCAAAATGAACTGAACTTGCAATCAAAGGACCTGAGTTCAAGACCCAGTTTGCTCATTAAGCTGTATTAGCTATATTATGGTTGGCAATGTCATTTTAACTTCCTTAAGCTTCAGTCTCCAAATATCCAAAATGGGAATATTGATATATACATTCTACCTAACAACATTATTATGAGAAAAAAATGCTTTGTGTACTGCAAAGCACTATATAAGTACAATATTGTCATCATGGAATCAGATCCCTCCTGGGGATGATAAGTGCTTCTGGGACCCCAGGCCAGCTTGGAATAAAAGCATCCTTTGAGCTTCTCACAGCTGTCAGCCTCTCTCTTTCTTGGCCATAGAAGATCTTTTTACCTGCTTAGGCTGTTCAAGTTAATTAAAGGAATGACCTTATCCTGCCCTTCTGGAATCTTTACCATATAGAAATTTCTATCACTTCCTTTTGACGTCCATGAAATTGCTCCTATCCATGTTTTAGAAGAAAAAAAAAAGAAACCAAAGCACATAACTTCATTCCTCTGCCAACGGAGTGAAACCTGAATGATTTTTTTCCAATCAGAAAAGAATAATTTTATGCTCTATTTTAAAAGAGGGAACATCTCTCCTCCCACCTCCCTTCTCTCAGCTGCAATCTCTGGCTGCTAACTATTCTACAGTGTTGCTTAAAATTTCAATTCATTGCTCTTCTCTTAGCATTTACAGTTGCTCCTAGCAACCAAAAGGGTTTTTTTTTTTTATTGTTGTTGTTATTGGGTTTTTTGTTTTGTTTTGTTTTGGTTTTTTTTTAATTAACAAACTGGTTTGATGATATAGGGACTGCTTTAGCAAGAGAATTCCTTGGATCCAATTTCTTTATAACATATCTATCAGAATAAAGTATTTTATTTAATTTAATTATTTTTATTTGTTTATTTATTCATTTTTGAATAAAGCATTTTAAAACAGTAATGTAAACAAAATACATAACATTATTAGATATTTAAAGTGATTTCAATCTACTTGAAAACAGTTGTTTAAGTGATCCCACCTTAAGATAAATAATTACAATTAATTTACTCTTTTCTCCTCTAGTTTGTCCACATTCAATCTCCTGAGAAGTCAGTACTAGATAGACTAAATGGGTTTAAAAGATAACAGGAAGAATTTAAATTAGACACAAGGCATAATTTTTCAGCATTTAATGGACAGAACAAAACAGATCCTTGGCTAGTACTAAGCTTAGTTTTAGACTGTCTGAACTTTTAATACTATCTTATTACGACATTTAGTTTCTAGACATTTGTGACAGTTAAGAATGCACTCACTTAATAGAAGTATGATATATATTTTTTAATTGCTAATTACACTCCTTTGAAGGGAAGTGGGACAAAATGACTCCAGTTTAAAGAAAAAAAGGTATAAATAAAGGGCTGATGCATTTTTTTGAGTGAAAAAGATATTTAGAAATAAATTTGAATATACTATTGGTATAATCATGAAAATTAATTCCTTTCACTGATGGATCATTAGTTCCGTTATTGCTGTTTTGGTGGCCAACTACATAATTTCATGAGACAGAGGATGGATTATTGCAGTCTTATATATGATTTTACTTTCTTGGTAGTTTTGGTAGTTATCTGAAGCTATATAAAGGCAATGGTGACTTCATACACTTTATTTCTAGTCAGCATAATGAATTTTTAAAATTATACAAATTCTTTACTTGTAAAAATTTGCTTAATGGTCGGAAAATTAAAACTCTTGAGTTTTGTTTCCCCTCCCCCGCTTTCAAAACCTACTTCAGACACTCACTTGCTGTGTGATCCTAGGTAAGTTGCTTGCTCTCCCTGGCTCTCAGTTTCCTCTAATATAAAATGAAGGGATTGGTCTTGTTGTTCTTTTAAGTGTCTTCCAGTTCTAAATCCATTATCCAGTCATCCTACTCTGCTCCTAGTTTTTCATTTATCTCTCTAATAATCTGCCAAAGATAGCAATGGGAATATACTGTAAAGTTCTTCAAGAGCTTTGGCAAAAAGACACAAGTAATAGTCCCTATTTCTATAATGCTCAAGATTTATGAAATGTTATTCTTATACTATCCTGCAAGGTAGGCAGGGCAGACAATGTTATCATTGTGTAGATGAAAAAATAGAGGTGAAATGATCTACTCTTCCCAAAATCCTATTCATTCCACTATAGCCTATTGCCTTTCCTTCCTCTCTATCTGTCTGCCTATCTATCAAATATAAAACCTTCTGTTAGGTATTCAAATACCTTCATAACCCAAACCCCTCACCCTACCTTTCCAGTCTTCTTATACCTTAGTCTCTCTTGTGACACTGGCTGTCTTGTTATTCCTCGTACAAAAAAATTCCATCCTCATAGGCTATATCCCTTAAGCCTAAAATGTTTTCTCTTCTTATTTCTACCCCTTGGCTTCCCAGCCTTAATTCAAATGCCAGCTAACGGCCTCCCTTCTATAAGAAGCTCTTTCCAGTCCCTCTTAATTCTAGTGTTTTCCTTTCATTGATTATTCCCAATTTATTCTAAATACAGCTTGTTTGTATTTAGATAGTTATTTACATATTGTCTCCCCCATTAGACTGTGAGCTTCTAGAGAGCAAGAACTGTTTTTTGATCCTCTTTGTATTCCCAGTCTTTAACAGAGTGCTTTTAATAAATACTTAATGACTGTCTATCCATCTGTTTGTGTATTTGGATAGATGCAAATTATACTTCTTAAGCTCTATACTTCTGGAGCCTTCTAAATACTGTTAGTTCTCTCATAATACTTATTTAAAAAAATAGCACCACACAAGTTAAAGTTTTCCATCAATTACACAAAGAAATTCTTAGAGCTGAATCTTTAATGTTTCTATCTCAGAACTACACCTCTTAACATTCATCTCACAAAAATGTTAGAATGGGATCAAAGGATTAGAGATCACCTAATCCAACTCCCACATTTTACATAATAGTAGTGACTCTAACATCTTCCCTTTGTTTCTTTCATTTTAAGACACAATCAGTTACTCAAGTTTGGTAAAATGAGCATGGCCTTCATAGTGGAGGCCTCTGTTCCCCAAGGCTCTGTGGTATGACTCCAAATGGTTATGTGATAAAACAGTTGGAGAATAGGAAAATGGGTTGCATCCCATCCTCCCCACTAATTTGCAAAGTGCAGTTCTGATCATGTCACCCTCTTGTGAAAAGTAAACTCCAGTGGTTTTCTATTAGCTCCAGGATCAAATCTATAACCTTCCATTTGGCATGTAAAATCTTTTAGCCTTATTGTACCATATACCCTTACCTAAATTCTTTGGTCCAAACATGTCTTATTGCTGTTCCTTCCTTTCATACCAAAAAACGTGGCCTAAATGATCCAAACATGAGTAAGAAATTTAGGTGTGATACTGTCCATAAAGAAGGAGGAATTGATTTCTTCTTTTGAAAACCTTCTGCTGAGCTGGAATCAGAGACATTTCACTTTTGCTTGTTTTCATATTCTGCATGGTGAATGTCTACATAGAGAAACAAGACTCTGAATAAGCTACTATGTTTACTGATTTATAACTCATATATTTGATATAACCCATATTTGTATTGTATGTGTTTTAATAAAAATTATTACATAGCTCAAAAATTGCATTATGTATCTTTCAACCAAAATTTTCTCTAACTTAACATATAATCACTAAAATTTATTTTGGTTACATTAAAATAGTTTTGTACAAATAAAATCAATGTATCCAAGATTAGAGGGAAAGCAGAAAATTGGGGGAAATTTTTTTAAGATACATAGTTCCTCAGATAAAGACTTTATATCTCACATATAAAATTTTTTTTTTTGTCAAATTTATAAGAATGAGCCATTCCCCAATTGATAAAAGATCACAGCATATAAACAGGCAGGTTTTGGAAGAAGAAATCAAAGTTATTATAATGATATAAGAAATGCTCTAAATCATTATTTATTAGAGAAATACAAATTTTAAAACTTTGAGATATCATCTCATCTATCAGATTGGCTAAATAATAAAAGGGGAAAATGACAAATGTTGGATGCGATATCAAAAAATTGCAACACGAATTCATTGTTGGTGGAATTGTAAATTGATCCAACCATTTTAGAGAGCAATATGGAATTATGCCTAAAGCATTATAAACTATGTATGCCCTTTGAGCCAGCAATACCAGTTAGGTCTATTTCCCAAGATGATTAAGGAAAAAAGAAAGGATCTTACATGTTCTAAAATATTCATAGCAGCTCTTTGTGGTGTCAAAGAACTGAAATTAAGGAAATGTCCAAATATTCCGGGAATGGTTAAACAAGTTGCAGTATATGATTACGATGGAATACTACTCTGCTGTAAGATATGATGAGCAGGCTGATTTTAGGGAAAAAAAACTTGGAAAGACTTGAATGAAATAAAGAGTGAAATGAACAGAATCAATATAGTTGGATATAGTAACAGCAATATTGTTTGAAGAATAACTGAAAATGACTAAACTATTTTGAATATTATTAATATTCAAATCAACTGGACCTATGAATCAAAGGATCTATTAAGGAAAGCACTTATCCACCTCCAGAAAAAAAAGAACTGATAAATAGAAGTATACATAGTGTTATTTACATAAATAGATATTTCTCTATCTGTATATCTGCATCTGTAGCAAATGGTCTTCTCTATACTTAGTGGAGAGGGAGGCAGACAACTTGGAACTTAAAATGTAATAAATAACTAAAATTAATTTTAAAAATAAAATAAAATTTATATAGTACTTTAAGTTTTACAAAGCACTTTATCCATATTTTCTCTTTTGGTATGATAGCCCTCTGAGGTAGGTGTTGCTCTCCTCATTTTAATTACTAGCAATTATTTGTCTTTTCTGTCCCTCAGGACATTTAAATTTTATTTTAAAAAAATAATGAAGTATTTTCAATTATCTATTTCACTTAAATATGAATAATATAAACCATCATTGTTATTTATTAATAATAATTCTTATTAATTATTAATATTCAAGTGAGAACAAAAGGTTCTACTACTAATAATTTTAAATGATTGTTTATTTTATCTTTAATTCATCCTGAATTTTCCACTTTTGCATATGTTTTCTAATTTGGGGATGTACAAACAAAACATCTTAGATTCATTGAGAGAGGGAGAGCAAAGTAACAAAAAAGATAAGATTTTAAAAGTTCAGATCTTAAATTCTAGTTTTCAAAGCCTCTAATAATTTCACTGTTACTCTTTAATACTGAAACTAGCCTTATCTATATGAATCTGAGTATTATATTTTGAGACTGAAACTAGATTTGGATAAAATACTTGACAAGGAAGGAAAAACCCTTCCTCCAATTAATTTTAAAACCAATTGTAAAAGTAATTTGCAGAAATTTCTTTGGCTCCTGTTATGCAATTTTTTCTTTTATTCTTTCTGTTCAAAAAATGTTGATGGGTGGAAAATGGGTGTGTTTGTATGGAAGAATCTAAGTGTATCTATATTGAATCATTCAACATTGGTATTCCTAAGTCTAGCTGAAGTAAGAGAATAAACTTGTAGTTGATAGAAGGAAAAGTCTGCCAACAATAGATTTCTATTGATCCTGAACTGTCATAAGTAGTCTTTAAAAGTCTGAGTGCTTAAGAGTTCTCTACCTATTTAAAATTAAGTAGTTTTCCAGTTATACAAATATGTTTCTGATTGTTTGTAATATTTTTCTGACCCAAGTGTTTGTATTTGGAATGCATACATTTTTGCATTAACTCTTTCTTTCTAGTGGTCAAAGTAATCCCTATAGTTCAAGAAGGCCATTTTTTGAAGGCAGGAACCGAATCTTGCCTTTTTAAAATATTTCCAAATACCATGACTAGACCTTACTAAACACTAGACCTATGTTGATCTAAAGAGTACTAGATTTGTGGTCAGAAGACCAGGGTACTTCTCTAAAGTAAGTAGTTCTATGGGACCCTGAACAAGCCACTTAATTTTTCTGACTTTCACTTTCCTAAGTTTACTTCCAGCTCTAAATCTATGGCTTAGAGTTAATCATTAATAAAACTTATATCTTTTTAAACTATTAGTGTCCTGGGCTAAACCAGGCTTGGAATCAGGACAACTGAGTTCAAATCCAAGTCTCCAAGTAATATCACAGACTAGCTATATATCTTTGGGCAAGTCACTTAACATTTGCCTGGGTTTCCTAGATTTTAAAATGGAGATAGTAATAAGCACCTACCTTATAGGGTCATTGTGAAAATGAAATGAGGTAATGTTTTTTAAAAATACTTAGCACAATGACTGTACGTACACACACACACACACACACACACACATGCTTGTTCCTTTCTCCTATTACTAGCAATTGAACTGAATACTAGAATTGAAAGAATAATATTCCTAAACAATCAAAGTCATGTGAAGTGGTTAGAAACTACTTTATATCATTCTAGAAGCATTTTGGATTTTTTCTTCTTGAAAACAGAAACTCTAAGTAAAATCCTACCCCTCTGGGCAGGCCTGTTGTATATTTTCATGATAGAAATGCATCATGAATGTACTTTTAAGTAGTCTTGTTGTGAATATGAACTAAAGGGATGAAATAAGATTTTCTACTGTGATGTCTCCATTAAGAAGTTCTTTGTGTAAACTACTTCATGGCAATGTTGCTTCTATTTAAAGCAGGGAGTTTGATCTTGGCTTTGATCTAAGGCTTTTGATCTCGAAAGAAAGATGTTGTAGTAATAAAAAAAAGGGGGGGGGAGGGTTAAGAGATTTTCTTTAGAGAAATGTGATAAAGTTAAAGGGATACTGTCAAGATTAGGAGAAAAATCTGACCTACCTCTTCCTTGCTCCCTCATCCCCCTTAACTACATGTAACTTCTATAGATGGCACCATTATATTTCATATATACAGAACTTTAGCACTAATACAACAAAACTCATGGAAGTAATGAAGCAAAACTATTTCATAGTAAGGAAAACAACTAGCATAAGGAAAAGTTTCATATATCCAGTGCCAACTTCTTTTCTTAAATATGAAAAATATACTTTGACTATTCCTTTTACAAGCTACAGTAACCTTGGGGGGTCCCTCGTTGACATTGTTTTTATAATGTAGACTGTATCCAAATTTGCAGAACCAGTTTAAAAGCCGGGTCACTTTACTGCTCAAATCAAATAGGGCCCATCCTGTTCAACCTGCATTTAACAAATGTCTGGAGCTCATTAAGGACGATTTCTGAGTTGCAATAAGTAATGTAAGCGACCCAGGTGGTAAGCAGAAGGCAAACTGGCTTCTCGGCCTTTAAAAAGCACTTTATCGTTGCCCCTGGGAACTCACCTGCCATTAGTCTGGATTCCTTAGAGGTCAACGGGCTACAGAAAAAAGTCTTAAATATTCAACATATTCTAGTTCCTGGAGAAAACTCTGTACACGAGTTTTGATCTTCAGGATAGACGGACATCGAGGTGTTTGAGGGTGGTTTTGGGGCTGGTCCGTAAACCCCGGTCTGTGGGACAAACACTAAAGTATTCTACGCCTGATAGTCTAGGAGTGAGGTGAGGGTGAAGTAGGGAGACTATAGAAAAAGGCTAGAGACCCAGAGAAAGCTTCAGGTCCCGGGGCTCGAGAGAACCTGTACTCGGAGGTGGTGGGAGGAGTTGGGAGAGATAAAGAAAAAGGCAGGGGTGGGGACACCCCACCAAAGCAGTCTCTATACCTTTAAGGCAAGCTCCTCCCTTGCCTCCTCCCCATCTTCGAGCACCGGGCCCCCCCCTCGTCCTCGCCCCCGCCCCAGCCCCTTTAGGTGTTTCATTTCCGAAGGAGCCCCCGCTGCAGCTCAGCGCCGGCCGAGAGGGGTTACGGTCGGCGCCGCTCCGTCCCCGCCTCCGAGACGGTGGACCCGAGGGGAGGGGGCAGAGCCCAAGCGAGCCGATGCCAAGCCCTTCTCCCCGCCTCCATCCACCACCCCCACCACCCCCAAAAAAAAGAAAAAGAAAGAAAGAAAATATCCAACCTACTACAACCCGAACCGCGTGCGCCATGGGCTGCGCGCGGGGCATGGGCTGCGCCGGGGCAGCCGCGAGGTAAGGGGCCCGGCGCGCGCGGTGCCCGGGGGGCTTCGGGGCGCGACCGGAGAAGCTGGGGAGACGCCAACGAGCCCCGAGCCCCCAGGGCTATAGCCTCCTTACATAGGTTGGGGGAGGGTATGCTCGGTGGAAGGAGAGAGCTCGAGAAGCAGGCTGGCGGTGGGGCTTTGGGACGAGGGGTGAGGGGCTAGGGAGTGTCAGACCTGGGGATGCCCCCGCCCCTGGCTCCGCGTGGCTATTACCACCTCAAATAAACTTGCACTTTTGTTTTACTTTTTCTTTTTTTTTTTTTTTCTTCTTCCCGATAGCCATTGCAAGGAGAAACTCAGACTTGGGCGGAGAGTCGGCTCGTTCAGCAAGTAAATGATGAGGTGAGAGGAAAAACTGCCTTCGTGCGCGGCGTCAAGCCGGCTTCCCACGGGCATCCTCTCGCCCTCTTCCCCTGCGGTTTCTCGAATCCATCCCGCATTTCTGGTGCGGCGGGGGCGGCACTCAGAGAGGGATACCCCCTCTCCCCGCCCGCCCCGGGTCTGTTCTGTGTCCCAGGGCTAGCCTAATAAAGATCGGCGGTGATCTAGATGCTGCCTTTTCTTGGGGGAGGGGGACTTAATTGCTCAAGAGCTAGTGAGCAGATGAAATAAATGTGAGCCTTGGATCAGAAGTCAGAGAGCCCCGGGTCTCTTTTCTCTCCCCCTGTTCTCCCCGCACTTTAACCAAGTATCCTGAAGCTTCTCTGCAGCTTATAACTTAATGTGAACTTAAAGAGTTTCCGTTCTTTGGGGTGGGAAATACAGTTTCTATACTGGGAAGAGATAGGGGAGAAGAGAGACACTCCTCAAGTGACTGCTCTAAGAGCGTGCCTCTCCGGCTGGGACGTGCGTGCCCTTCGCGGGGGAAGAGTGGAAAAAATGGGCTCCGAGTCTGGGTACACTTTCCTACTCGTGCTGAGCGTGGCCCGCAGGCCCCGCGGCCCTTCGTCTCCTTTCCTTTTCTTTTAAAGCTTTATGGTTTTTGAACTTCAGGTCACAAAATGGATCCGAGTTAATCGGAGAGCCAGGAAAAGAAGGAGGAGGGAGAAAGAAGAAGTTTTTGAAAAGGTAGGGGTCTTGTATCACGCCTGCCGCGGAACAAACCGTAATCCGATCCGGCGTCAACTTCCCCGATGATGGCATTGCCGGGAAGAAACACTTGACTCAACTAAACTTAAAATACATCTCATTTGTGAGGCTACTTTTCCGGGACTTATTGACTGTGAGTCCTGATAATCATTAATTTCCTGTTTTTAATGGAGCGCTCTGAGCGTGTTTGGGGGGAGGGGACTGGGAGGAATGTAGCAGTCTTAATGAGGCTATGAAATAATAGCACACAACTTGTTTTTCCGCAGTCATTTTACACATAACTGTTGGATCTTAAAATGTTGAAATAAATTTTGAAGAAGATTCTTAAGAATAAACTCTAGATTACACCTAGAGTGTGGGTATGAGGATTGTGAAGGCATTGTTGACACTGTTAAAGCACACACACACTTCTAATGTGTATTTTCAAGAATCCTTCTAGGGCTGAATTTAGGAAAAAGTTGAACACTTTTGTAAACTTTGGGAGCACTAGAGGGAATTTTTCTTACTCTGTAGTAACAGAAAAGTTGGCTGACAATTGGATTCCCTATATTCTTGGGGAAACATCCACTAACTTTTAAGACAGTTTTTTCATGTCTTAAATTATATATAATAGAAGGTAAGTGATGTATTGGGTTTTGACGGTTTTTTCTTTTAAAGAAATACTCAGAATCTTAAAGCTTGCATGGTAACTTAACAGTTTGAAAAATATTACCCACACGGTGGAAATTCATGTGCAACATATTTTACATTTTCTTACTTTTCCTGGTTTTTGATTCCTGATAGAATCAAGGGATTAAAATAGTACTGCATGTTGTTTTTGCTCCTTTTAGAATGTATGATGAATCATTGCTGATTCTGTAGCCAAATTCTTGCTGATAACATGGCTGCCAACTTCTATGATGTCTTGCCTTAGTATGGGCATTGTGCTGTTCTTGAATGTCCACAAAGCACATTGTTCTGGATGTAATTCTGAAAATTCCAAGGTACTTAAGCGTCAACCTGGCAGTTTTCAAATACATTGGAATTGCTGACTTAAAAATCCAGTATTTTGTAGCCACAATACAAGGTGTGAAAAGTAATGCCTTTGTTTTTTCAGGCATAAGGGAGTTAGATTAGTCTTCAGTGATTCAGACAAGTTTTTTTCCCTTAGCTAATAAGAGAAGAAAAAGACACAGATACAAAGAAACCTTTATTTACGGTTCCAGATTTAATTTTGGGTCTACTTTTTGTATGCCGAAATATTTGTTTCTATAAAAAAAAAAAAAACAAAAAACTTTGTTTAGATTTTTTAATGTGATAGATGAGCGTTCAGAATAGAAGATATGAAGCAAATAGATTTTATAACAGATAGATGATAGCTTTTGTGTTTTTCTATATGATATGAAAATACTTGCTGAACTCCATTTCTCCCTCCCAAAATGTGTCCAAAATATTTTCTATAAGATAAAATTTCCCAAATTCATAAAATAATGTTGTAATGGAAAAGTTTTTTTTTTTTTTTTTTTTTTGAGGGAGTTGGGTTTTTTATTTCTGTTTTTGCTTTTGTTTTTTGGAATACCAGACCTAGATTTGTTCTGAAATAGAATTAAGAAAATCTGTAACTCTTTTTTTTTTTTTTTTTTTTAAATAATTGTCTCTTTGGAAACTTGCAAGGGTGAGAGTGACCCGAGTTGAAAATTTTTTTTTTCATTCTAATGTACAAGAAGTATTTTATGGGTTTTTGTTTATTCCTTGTTTTTTTTTTTTTTTCTTTTTTCCTCTCATCCTTTTACAGCTTAGATTATGATGTACCTTATGGATTTAAAAAAAAAATGTGGCCGATATTCTTAAATATAACTCCCAAAGCTTTATGAGGAAGGAAAAGTGACAGAGAGCCTCCTTATGGAGGGTAAGGGGGAGGGGGGTGGTCAAGCACCTTTGAGGGTTAGACACATACAATAGATGATCATAGTTGTAATAAAAATATGTTGCTTTGAGCCATTATTCATGAGTAAATCCCAAGCATTCATATACCATTTTTGTCTCAGCAATTTTTGTCCACTGAAGAATGGGACAGAGGCTATGTAAGCTAAGTTATGCCTTTCTAGGGCAAGGTAAAAGTGAAGGAAATTTTTGTTATTAATTTTTTTGAAAACATCAAAGTACCTCCTAATGTTTTCAGATAGTTTATAGAATACTAGATCTAGGACTGGAAAGGATCCCCAGAAGCCATCTAGTTCAACCCTTCTCACTCTATAGATGTAGGAAATAAGGGGAAGGGGTGTTTAAATGACTTGGGGAAAAAAATCATGCTATTAGAAATGGGATTTGAATCCATGTTCTCCAGTTCTAGTCAGCAGTCCATTCAGTATATTTTTATTTGAAGATCTCTTCTGAAATATAGTCTTGCATAGTATATAAAGTAATTTGTATCCCATCAAAGCATTGTGTTGCTTTTGGCATAGGTTTTGAACCTATCATGATGTCTAGTTACATTAAACTTCATGTTTCATTCCATAAATAATCTCTAAATAGATATTCTTTGTCACAAGTAAAGTCATCTTATTTTTTTAAAATCAAAAATAATCTTTCTAGCATTTAAAAATATGATATTACTGCTTTTGTTCATTCCTCATAAAGTAAGAAATTAATTATATTTGTTTTTGAAAGATACTATTTTATATCTGATCTCTACATCCATTTGTTTAATTACTTCCCTTTCTTACTTTATTTCACCTTCCAAGTGCTTGGCCATTATCTTCAGCTTCCATTGAAGACTGAGTGAGATCAAATCCATTACCTTGTGATTTTTCTTTATTGAGAGAGTCACATTTTTCTCTCCCACAGGAGGGTTCTGCTATTACTAATTTGCGTGTCACAGCGAATTAACAACTGTTATATATAAATGGGGGGGAATATCCAAGAGACAACTGTCCTTTGTATGTGGATACATTTATGGTTTTTTTTAAGAATACATAAATGGAAGAATAATATAAATATGGATATTAGGCAAAGAATTATATTAAAAAGAACATAAAATTAAAAATAAACTCAAGGATGACAAATGGCAGACATGGATTACTCTTATCATAATATCATGATAAATGATATCAAAGTGATAAATAACACTTTATCGTGATATTTGTACTTAGCAAGTTCTCTAAATGAAATGAAAAAGGAAAAATTTAGTTTTGAGATTGCTATGCAAAGCCTAGAGGACTAAAATCGTAAAATGGAGTTTCCTAAGTGAGATACAACTGTTAGGCAAGAATTGAAAAGTTATTTTATTTTTGGTTTCTTATTTTCCCAATTAACCCATTTCTAGATAAATTAGCTAGATCCATATATAGATATATTGTCTACATATGATTACACATATGGATAATATATATATATATATATATATATATATATATATATATATATATATATATATATATATATATATATATATATATATATATATATATATATATATATATATATATATATATATAAAAATAACTTTTTTTCTTCCACTCCCTGATTTTTCCTCTCTTTTCCTAATAATGTATATGTCTTTCTCCCAATTCTTTTTCATTTTCTATCTTCTTTCTATTATAGTTTTTCTTCATATTTTTCTTTTCTTTTTCATCACATAAGTTAGAATTTTGCACTTTATGTATTGTTTTTAATTCTTTTTCTCTTTGTTTTTTATATTCAGGCATTATTTCTTTCTGATATTCTTCCTTTTTTACTTCTTTAGGATCTCATTTAATTTAAATTACATTTGCTTTGGGGAGGAACATAGGAATTAAGATAACAAATCATTAAGATAAAGATTTTAAAAAGTTAAATAAAAGAAATATTAAGTGACAGCAGTGATAGCTGTGTTTTGTAAACTGTATTCACACATTTGTTCATTTGATAGTTTCAGCCTTTAATAATTACAATTTTCCTGTGTTTTTTTCTCCTTCCATTTTTATATCCATTTATTCAGAGATAATACAATTCTTCACTATAATCAAAGACTGAGACAAAACAATTGGAGTAAGGAAGTTTTACCTTGAAAGAATGTCACTTATCCAGAATTTCTAAGGATTTTAATTCCAAAGAATACTTGTATCTCCATTTATGCCCTTAGAACATGGGATGGAATTCAGTTTTCTAACTTAAAAGTAGCCTTTATCTTCCTTAAACTTGAAAGTTTCATAAAAATTATAGTCATCTTTGGAAAGGAATAGGAATTCTTAAAATAAAAATTAAGCAAGTGTACAGTTACTAGCTGTAGCTTTTATTGCCTAACATTGAACAGGGTCATTCAATTACCATCTCTAGGCAGGTGACTTCCAGACCCAGTCTCTCCCCTGAGATCCAGTCCATCTTTACCAGCTGCTTATTAAGCATTTCTAACTCGATATCTAGTAGACATCTCAAATTCATTATGTCTGAAACAAATCTCATCATTTCTCCCCCACAAAACTCCCCTCTTTCAAGCTTCCTTATTTTTATTGAGGGTATCCCCACTTTTCTAATCACTCAAGTTCCCAATCTCAAAGTGATATCCTAAGTAGTTCTTGCTCCATCTGCCCCTGTATTCAGTCAGTTGCTAAATCTTATTAGTTCTACTTCTATTACATGTCTCATTCATCCTCTTCTCCACTCACAGCCGCCATCCTTATTCAGGCCCTCATAATCTCTTGGATTATTGAAAATAGCTTTCCAATTTGTCTACATGACTCAGTTTTTCCCCCTCTCTTCTCTAACCCATTGCCCATGTAACTGCCAAAGTGGTGCTCCTAAAGTAATCTGATTATGCCATTCTTTTGCCCAGAAAAGTCCATTGGTTCCCTTTAGTACACAGCAATGAAATGCAACCTTTTCTGGTTTTTTTCAGCCCTTCAAGTATAGCTTCAGGCACTCTCCACTCCACCCAGTTTGACTTGCTTTTTGCTCTTTATATGTTTCTCATTTCTGTGCCATTTCTTGAGCTTTCATTTTCCATTCTTGGAATGTATTCCTTCCTCATCATCTTAGCTTCCTTCAAAGCTGAGCTCATGTGCTATCTCCTATTGGAAGCTTTTCCAGATGTCCTCTTAAGTTTTAGTGCCCTGAATTTACTTTTCTGTATCTTTGCATGGTTTTCCTCAAATAGAACAAAAGCTTATTGAAGGCTAGGACTGTTATTTGTATTTTCTATAAGATAAAATTTTCCCAAATTCATAAAATAATGTTGTAACGGAAAAGTTTTTTTTTTTTTTGAGGAACACAGTAGATACTTAATAAATATTTGTTGATTATTCTGTTAATATTGGAAAGGTAAGAATACCATGTTTAGCTACTTAATATTAACAGAAATCTCTTGATTGATATTAATGTTATGTGGTTTATGTTGATAACATGCTTTCCTAATATTGTCTTGATTCTCAGCTCACCATTTTGCCCCATGTTGAAATTAATAAGAACTATCATTTAGATAATGTTGTGAAGTTTGCAAAGCACTTTACAAAGATTATCTTATTTGATTCTCACCACAATCCTGTGATGTAGGTACCATTTTTGTCCCCGTTTTACAGAACAAGAAACTGAAATAGTCACAAGAAACTGTCAAGTCACAATTAAGTGACTTGACAAGGGTAACACAGCTAGTAAATAGATGTCTAAGGATTTGAATTCAAATCTTCTTGACTGCATGTCCAGACTTATGAGACAAGTTACAGAATATGTTGTATGTAGATGTGTTTTAGCAAATGTCCTTTAAAGTGGAACTTTGTTATTTAGTCCCACTAAATACTTTTAAACATTAACATTGAAGTTTTAAACATGGAGTTAGTTTTCCTTGAAATAGCAAGAATCAAAAATGAGAATAGCGAGAGAGACTGCTATAAAAGTTTGGGAAGCACAGATTCAGAGTTTCAAGGGAATTTAGAGTTCATCTCTACAGTCCAATCTCCTCCTCATTTTATAGATGAAGAAAATAAGCCTTGGAGATTGTTACAAGATCACCCATCTAGTCTGTACTTCATGGTATTTATCAATCTTTTAACCATTTATTAGGATTGAAAGATAATCTCCCTTCATGGAATTTTAAAGTTATTTCTTGAAAATATTTACCTGAAGGTGATGGTCCTTTCTAGGTTCTGAAACATCCCAATGTTTTGTCTTTTATTTATTCTTTTTATTTTTTCTGTATTATTTGAATTGTAGTCAGCAATGATTCTCAGTTTCAGGGTAGTTTTAAATAAGACTCTTAAAACTGTATGAGAAAGTTTCTAATTTTAAAAATAAAAATAGCTTGGATTTTGTTTTTGGTTCTACAACCATTATTGCTTTTATGATTTTGTCCATTATAAGAATGAGTACTTTAATAATTATAAAATATATTTTCAGACTTTAAAGAGTATAATGTTATTTTCTTGAAATTTTAAAGTAGATTAACACTGCTTATGTTTTTATTCTTCCGTGATTTGTTGATTGGCAAGACTCATTTTATGTTCTGTTCGTGATTTCTGAAGACCAGTTTTGGATACTAATTGAAACCACTCTTTCTATTGTATATTTCCTTCCTGAAAACTGGTTTAGTAAGATGAAGTAGCTTACTTAAACCCTTAACAGCAAGAAACCATCAACAATCAATAAATCAATCAGCAACCATGAGTTATGGTTAAAACTCCAGAATCATTAGCCAAAAAGCAAAGCAAGAATTCTGAAGATGAACTTCACCTAGTGTTTGACCAAGTGTCATCAATTTGGATTAATTTGCTAGATACATTGTAGTTTCAAATAGAATCACCAAAGATCTTATGTGTTTTGTTAATGATGCAGTATCAATGTAGGCTTTGTCAGGGACTGGGTGTGGTAATTTCTTTTTTGTGAGTGTTACTACTCCGTAACTTTCCTATCCACTATGTGTGTGTATAGTGCTACCTTACAATAGTTTTATTGATACCAGATTTTCATAAAAACTTTTTTTTCCGATTCTAATGGAGGGAAAAAACCTCCAGTTAGCAATAATTCCTTATTCTCTCAATATAGTTACTTGCTTTCTCTCCCACAATTTATTAAAAGTTTAAAAATTATAGGAAAACAGCATTTTATAAAAAGAAATTAAAAACAAATATCATATAAGAAATAATTATATATTATTACATAGTTTATAATTTTATTCCTGAAAGTAGTGTTGTGCTTTACTGTGGCCCACTTTATCTGATAGTATTCCTCCCCCCCAAAAAAAAGTTAATTTACTTTGTTTTTGATAAGCACTTAATTTTTGCTATTGCTTTTTCTTTTGTACCACAAATTGATAAGTTTATATATAAGAAATTATTTTTTACCAGGGCTTTAGTTGGATCAGATTTCACATGACCTTTGTTCTGTTGTCCTTTCTTAAGCAAGGTCTGGGGAGAATTGCTATGAAATATCAGACCCACTCCCACGCTACTAAGAATATATCTTTTCTTATACTATTAAAGTACCAGATGGAGCACAGTTTTAAAAACATATGCTGATCACAATAGGGAACATACAATCACCAAAATCTACTTTTGAGTCACTCTTGAGGAAAACCAAGAGTAGAGTTTTCTCCATATCCATCATGCAAATAAAATTTATTTTTATAAAATTCTTTAGTGAGGAATGTTGGCTGGCCTATTAAACTATGCTCATTAGTAATAACAAACACAATGCTTTTAAATGGCTATTGGATAATCCTTAGATATCAGGGTCAGGGAGATGAAATTTATTTTCTAGATATTGACAATAAGAAATGCATAAGACTGTGATGGCTTTCTCCTTAGTTCCTTTCATGGACTACCAGTGTAAGATACCCATTTTAAAATTAGAAGTGGTTGAAAACAATTGAAAGGATGCAGATAATTTTTTTTATCACTGTTAATAATAGCAGGTTTGATGCCAACTGCCATCTATTCTATGTAATGAAAGATTAAAGCTTTTTTTTTAATGTAAAACGCAAGAATTCTACAGGAAAAGGAGGGGATGAGCAGGAGGATACCAGAAGTTTTTAGTTATTTTAATGAAATATTTGTTATATTACTGTGGCAGAAAGCTGTATTTGGCAATTCTCACCTGAAGAATTTTCACAAACTGATATTTGTGCTTGTTAGTTGATGGTACTAATAAGGTACTGTATTGTGGTACTATCCTCGGTGTCATGATAGTTTAGGATTTATCACTATTTCCTATTTAGCTAGCATTTTAGACACTGGGAAACTATATTAAGTCCAGTGGCATATATCACTTATGCTTGTGTTTATGTGAGACAAATATTTTAATGCATGATTTTAAAATGTAATTGCTGTAGTCTTCTGACCTCTGGAATTTTGTCTTTTTTTTTTTTTTTTTTAATTTATCTTTTAAAGGAGAAAAACCTCTAGAAATGCGCTTTGCTAAATATGTATATGCTACATATAATATTTAATTTAGAACTCAGATGTGGCAATTAAAGTGTTTGATTTCACTATCCAGCTTTTAAATATAATCACACTAAATGTGGATTATGTATGCCAAATTATTAGAACCTAAATAAATTATGCAATTACTAGATCCTATGTCTTAATATTTGTTTAAGAATTTTTTTCTTTGGCCAAATAAACAGATAGTTAAATTATAGAATGTCAGCCCTGGAAGGGTCCAATTCAGTCCAAAGCCTTTGTTTTATAAAGAAACTTGACTTATGCTGGTTTATTTTTAGTTAGAATTAAGAAATTTGTTCACATTAAGGCCTTTGGACAAGATCCCATTAGGGAGTACTGACTATCAAAATATATTAAACGTTTAGTCCACATAGAGTTTCTGAATTATAGAAGTACCATTTAGTAATAAACTAGTACCTAAGCATCTTAAACAGTAATAATGTGAAATAGTTATACTTTGTTGAATTCCTTCAACAGGAATTTACTTGCCTAAAAAGCTCTGTCCTCTTGCCTTTTGAGAAAAAGTTTGTAAAGTTAAATTATAGACTTTGGTGCTTCTGAAGCCAGTACACAGAAAAGTTAAAATAAGTCATCTAATATAGCTAGTAGAATCCCAAACTCACATCTTCTCAACAGTTTAGTACGTCAACAATATTTATTGAGAATCCTAGGTTTGAAGCTTAAGGGAGATTACTAGAGAAATAGAAGAAACAATTTCTGCTATTCAGAAATTTCTAATCTAGAAGTTGTCTGTCTCTTGATTTCTGTCCCTCTACCCTTCCCTTCCTCTCTTCCCTTTTTCTCTCTCTCTCCCCCCCCCTTCCCCTTCTTTTTCTGCCTATTCCTTTCTAAGGTCATGTCCAGGTATAGATGAATGTAGCAAAAAGAAAATATAAGTACTTAGTATTCTTACCCATTAGACTGCACTGGTCTAATGTTTCCAGTCACAGCCCTTAGTTTCATAAAGTACTCATTTATACAGGAGGACTGGAAATTATGCAAGGAAATTAAGAAATTTAATTATCTGAATCTATTTGCGTACTTTAATGTAATTTATAAGTACAAATACAGGCTTTATCAACATGTTTGAAAACACTGAGTACATGAGACTGGAAATGCATCTTGGAAGTTCTCTTTATGTTAATGATCTAAGATGAGCTATGAGCTAAAGTCATTGCAACCATTTTTAGAAATGCAGGATTCCATATGCTGCTATGCACAATATTATAGTTTTTAATTTTGTTTTTATATTTGTGTCAGTGAGAAAGGAAGTCAAGGTTCCCTATTCATATTTGCCAAAGGAAAACATGACACAGCTCCTATGATATTTTTATTAATCAATTTAGCCTTGTGTAGAAGGATCTGAATATAATTTATAGACCTACTTGTACTTATTCATTCTTTTTATGGACAGTTGCTTGCCAGGTGTAGTTCAATACCACCATTTTATCAAATTTGAGAACATCATCTTTATTATCAAAGTTCTGGGAGCATTTGTGTTCTGAAATTTTTGTATAATGTAAAATATAATATGATTGAAATGAATTGTAAAATAAAAATTGGTTGGGTCGACAAACATTTATTAAGCCCCTGTTCTTTCCTATTGTAAGTTTTAAAAAATCCTGTATTTATTTTCAGTCTATCCATCTGATTTATCAGTTTATTTATGCATGATTTTGTGGGTTTTCTTTTCCTTTCTAGCATTTGAATTTGAGGTAAGTAAAAGGAAAAATTTTGAATTTTGAATGAATCAAGGAATTAGTGGCCATTTTGCATATTTCCCTCTGTATTTGCAAGTAAGACAACTATAGATGTTAATTTCTATGACAATTTTTCACTGTTAGCATAATGACTCCTAAGGTAGAGAGAGAAGAAAAACAAGATGGGAATAAAAGGCAGAATTTGGATAACTTTTATAATTCCATGTTGCATTCATTATCTGTTTTGGTCCCTTTCTTCCAAGTTTTAAATACATTTAGATGTGTTTACCCTTACTTTGATATTGAGAAATAAAAGGCTGTATTGCAAGGTAGTAGAGTACTCCACTCACACTCTAGTTACAGTCCTAACCACCTGTCACCTGGACCACTCCTCTTCTCAATCTTCCTTCACACATTTGCCAACATAATCATCCTCTAGAACAGGTTTGATATCTTGGCTCTACATATAGTTTTCCTTGTCAGTGATGTTTCTGTGTCTCACCATGATGGCCTTTATCTAGGCTGTCCCTCATTCCTGGAATGCACTCCTATCTTATCTCTGCATCTTAAAATCCCTCATTTTATTTTGGGTTCAGCTGAGGGGCAAAGGAGGGAGATAGAGTGCTGGGTATGATTGGGAGTCTCATCTTTTTAAGTTCTAATTTGGCTTCATGCGATTAGTAACTGTATGTCCTGAGCAAATCATTTGTTTGCCTTAGTTTCCTCATCTGTAAAATGAGCTAGAGAAGAAAATATATCTTTAGCAAGGAGAACTTCAAGGGGGTCACAAAGACTCAGACACGGCTGAATGAGTTGCCATTCCCACCTCCTCAAGACCTTTCCTGATTCCTCCCAGTTTTTTCAGGCTTACCCCAACCTCTCAGAAATTACCTTGTATTTGTTCGTATATACTTTGCCTTGACTAATCTTTGTATGCTAGATCATCTCAGTAAAATGGAAGCTATTTGAAAGCGGTGAGGATGTTGTTCTAGGTAAAATGCTGCATTGAAGTTGACCATAAAGTTTATTATTCTCAGTAGCATTAAGAGATCTAATAAATAGAATCCAGATCTTCCCAAATGTTCCTTCATAAATCTTCATTCAAAATTGAATCCTTTCACTAAATTTTTCTCACTCATAGCTCTTATTTTTTAGAGGATTTCTAGATGCCTTAGATCATTTAAGGTCGAAAATCACCCTTTGTTACTATTTTGCAGATCAGGAAACAGAAGCCCAGGAAACAGAAAAATCTAAATGACTTTGCCCAAGACACATAAGTGAGTCACTATACCCTGGAATTTCCACACCCTATTTAGGCTTTAGCAACTAGGTTTTGCTTTGTCTTTTAATTTTTTGTTTACTGAGAAGTTTTTGTGTCATTGAAGCATTATTTTTGTATTTCCAGGGATACTTTCTTTTTTAAAAGTATTTTAAGCTGTCCATTCTAACTCCTGTTAGCCTAGTTCTTTTTCTGCTTTAATGCTAGTATTAGATGGTTTTAAAAATCATTTTTCTGATAATTTCATTTCAGTCCCCAACTTATCTGAAAGTTCTGTATTGTAATCTGTTTGAATAGACATATAGACACAAACTATAAAAGTTCTGCATTATAATCTGTTTAAAGAGTGTTGTCTTGGGCTGTTTTTCTTTCCTTTCTTTTTTTCTTTTCTTTTTTTTTTTTTTTTAAAAGAAGAATGTATGATTCTGATAAAATAGAGGTGGAATAGATTAGTAAAATTTTTTCTTTGTCTTCACTTGTCCATTAGAGAGAAATATTTTTTAGAATTATTTTTATATTTGAGTCAATCTGGTTTTCCTCAGACAGTAGTTCTTTGGTTAACTGTTGATGTAGTATCAGTTTAATGAGTTTTCTATTTGTGTATTTGTCTTGTAGGGTTACTGCTTATTTCAGTATCCTTTACAGCTATTTTTTAAAGGTGTTTACCATCTCTCTCTAGTCTTCAGTCTGAAGTACACAAACAGTGTTCTAGTTTTAGTCCCAGGCACTTTGCCATCTTCCTTCAACATGCTCAATCCTTATTCATTTGTTGCATTTACTAAGTTATTACTCTTTGCCCAAATTGTTTCTATTTAAAATTTGCTTTTAGTATAGCACAGTTTAACTCCTAATACCAATTGTGCTCAGATTTTGTCCCATTGGGTCAGGGCAAAGCTTCATAGAGCTCCATAATCCTTCTGTTAATTGGGGCTGTACTATATGTGGCTTTTGCTACATGGGGCACATTTGAGCACAGGCAGGTCACAGTGCAATAATTGTTTTCTTTGAAATGACCATTTTGTGAACCAATCATCTTAGGTGACATTTTGAATATGTGGAAATTTGATCTTGATGTCATAGCAACAGTTTTATATCAAATAAGCAAATTTCAGATAAACATAGAAATTATGGGAGTTGTAGAAAATAAATTTTGATCAAATTTCATATGGAGCTATTGAAAATAGAAATTGTTCAATTAACAAATGGCTCTTGAAAAAAGCTGAAAATTTTCAGGTAGGCATATCCCAAGCAGTCACATAACATTTATTAAGTGTCTACTGCATGCCAGACAATGTGTTTTGTATCTACTAGGGATTCAAAGAGGGGCAAAACTAATTGCTGCTTTCAAGAAGCTCACAGTAAAGCTCAGTAGTAGAGACAACTATGTACAACTATGACAACTAAGCAAGATAGCCATGGGAAAAATCAGAGATAATCAGAGAAAATAAACTAGCATTAAGGGGGTTTGGGGATAGTCTTCTTGTAGAAGGTAGATTTAGCCACAACTAGAAGGAAGCCAGAAGGCAGAGAGGAGGGAGAACATACTGGGCATGGGGGGCAGCCAGTGAGACTGTCTAGAGCCTAGAGATAGGAAGGCCTTGGGTGAGAAACAGCAAGAAGTCTCTGTCACTGGATTGAAGCACATGCACAAGGGACTGAGATATAAGAAGACTGCCAGGTAGGAGGGAGTTTGGTTATGAAGGACTTTAGAAGCTATGCAGATGGAGTCTGTTTGACTCTGGAGATAGTAGGGAGCCACTGGTGTATACTAAATGGGTTAGGTTAATGCAAGCAGCCAGTTAGTGTCAATGCTGGAAGTAGAATCTGAGTGTAATTCCCAGCCAGCTCTTTCCCCCCAAACCCTCTTATTATCCAGGTTTTTTGTTCAACTCCTTCAGTTATAGCTAAGAGGAAATGCTTTGTTTGAGGCATTTATTGTATTTGTTCCTAAGATGGAGAGACTAGAGGAAGGAGATCAAGAGAACTTGGGGTAAGCTCAAGATTAACCTTATGTGGATGTCTGTGACAGCCTAGAAGCTAAGACTGTGAAAGTCACTTTTCTTCAGACGATTGAGTTTATTATAAACATCTTGACTAGCTTTGAAGAGGGAGGAGGAGTGGACTTGAGGAGTTTTTGTTGGGCTAGTTCTGAAGAATTAGCGAAAATAGAAGAGAATGGCCCTGCCCTGCTACCTCCAAGGGTTGATGCTGAATTTCAGTCTTTCATTTTAAATTAGTGTCCTAAATTAAAAGGCACAAAGTTTTTGTGAAGCATGTCACAGTCACAACCAACTGTGACAGAAAAACATTCTCATGTGTCTTTTCCTGATTAAGCAATAAATGTGATACGATTACTAGGCATTACTTTTTGGAAGAATTAAGAGGGTTCTCACAGAGGATTGTTCTTTCAGTTTATATTCTTTATTTTTTTATAGTGTTACGGTTTTCCAAATACATGCAAAGATAATTCTCGACATTCACCTTTGCAAAACCTTGTGTTTCAAATTTTTCTCCCCCCCCCCATTTTCCCTTCCCCAAGAGAGCAAAGCAATGAGATACAAGTTAAACATGTGCAATTCTTCTAAACACATTTCCATATTTGTCATGCTGTGCAACAAAAATCATATTTATAATTTCCTCCTTATAGGAGGAAAAAAAACATGAGAAAGATCAGTCTGTATTTTTAAAGAAAAGCAATTGTGTTTCTTAGCAATTGTGTTTCTTATTTGAAGGAACTAAATGAAATATCTTATTTACTAACTGGGTGACTCTGGACAAATCACTTAATATATTTGCTTCATGTTTCTCAGTTGTAAAATTGGGATAGCAACATCAATTAGGTAATATTTATAAAGTGCTTAGCACAGTGCCTGGCCCATTTCTACCTGCATGGAAATGCTTATTTCCTTCTACCCCTTTATTTAATAAATTTCATTCCCTATCAAAACCCTGTTTTTCTTTTCTTCATCACATCTGTACATACTTTGATATGCTTGAATTTTGGAAATGTTTGCTTTTCTATAGTTGTAATTTCCTGTCCTTATGACCTTCCTCCCCACCCCCGTGACCCTCTCCAAATACCATATTTATATAACTAATAATACTACCTTGTCTGTCTGAAAGATTTAGTGATGCAGAACTGTATTTATTTTTAAATATAGGCAGGAGGCAGGGAGGAAGACTGGCTTAGGGAAATAGAATATCAATTATTATTTAAATGAGAGCCTGCCTGTATGTCAAAATATATGTCAAAGCATTGATATACAAAGTATTTGAAAGGTTTTCCTATGAAGGAGGCATTATGTTTTTTCTCTTTGGCCTCCAGCTCAGAACAATGGGTAGAAGTACAAAGAGACAAATTGTGGCTTGGGACTAGAGAGAGTATATGGGGTTGAAATAACTTTCTGACTGTTAGAGCAAGTCAAAAGTGGGATAAGCTGTTTTGGGAGATAGTAAGTTTCCCTCATTGGAGATCTTCAAACAGAGGCTAAAAGAAGACAGGTTTTTACTCCCCTTAGGTTAGAGTAGATGGTTCCCGAACCCTCAGGATTTATTTATTTACCCTTTATGACATGAGAGTGAGATGTCAGAGAAGAGAGAGGGCAAGCCTCTTTTTTACTGTGTATATCACACAATCCTAACATGTTCTGCGTCTTTAGATTATCTTGGGGAAGAGAGCAGTAGCAGCAGTAATAGCAATGGGGTCTTAGTCATAACAGTGGCCCTTATTGCTCTGGAGCTTTGAGATTTGCAAAAGCACTTTTTTTTTTTTTTGTCCAGCTCTGTTATATAGGTGGTAAAAATGTTATTTTCCTGTTTCACAGTTTAAAAAAAACAGGTTCAGAAGGGTTAAGGGACTTACCTTAAGAATTATTAGAAAACTGGGATTTGAACCTGCGTCCAAGGTTAGTTTTTTTCTCTATAGCATAGAGAAAATAGTAGATTTTTTTGCCCTTATAAATTATTTAAAACATTTGCTATTTACATGAAGTCTATTGACAGTAGCATTGATAGAAATATCTTCAAAGTACTAATGTGCATAAGTATGTATATATTTCATCATGCATATTTTATGTATATAGCCTTTATGTTGCTATCTGAGGGCATTTGTCAGAAGACAGATGAGAGATCAATGTCTCTGAAAGTATAGATTGCCCTTGGTTTGAGGTTTCAGTCATTATTTCCAAGCCCTAGCACTGTTTGCATCTCACTGACTCATTCTTTCTGATGCTATTGCCTAGAAAAAACTGCCCCATATATGTGTAAAATATTGTCACCATGGACTATCCTAGCAGTAGTATAAGTAGAAAAGCTGAACTGGAACTATGAAATTAAGCATGACAGGGACATCTACAAACTATGATAGAGAACAACTTAATATTTTTAAAACTCTTGTTTGATTTTGCTTAAGTTTAGGCTCATTCTTTTAGGATTGAGCCTTGAAGTGTATTGCTGCAATCTTGATTTAAGTTTGAGATAACAGCAGTAAGAAAATCTTAACTTGTTTAAACAAGACTGCATTTTTGTGTATAAATCCTTTGAAAGGGAGCAAAGAAAAAGATAATGATGGTAATTGTGGATTTTGAACATGTAATTCTAGTTATCTAGACTTTTTATTCTTGACCTATTTTGAAATAATAAAACATAGGAATAGGAAAAATGGACACATATGAATTTCAAAATAGCTACTATTCTTACCTAATACTTTGTTGTTGAAGGGTGGGGCAACAAATTTATATTTAAGGCTAAGTGCAAAGAAGAGAATTTAACAGGACACATTTGGAGGTATCCAGTCTTGCCCTTCCCCTCCAGTTTATGTTAGTTAATTTTAAGATGAGGCTAGAAGTGTAGATTTTAAAAGGAAAGTGACTTTGATTTCAACACAATAGAAATGTTCAGATGCAGAGATCATTTTGTATCCCAAGAAAGTTTCTACTAAGCATTTTGCTAATAAAAGCTATGATGTACAATTAAAATTATAGGATTGCAATTACAGAATCATTCATATTCTGTTGTGTTTTTTCCTTTCCCTCCCCCATCTTCCCTGAGAACTATCCCATAAACTACTTATTACAAAGAATTTGGGGAGTATTTTTTTTTCATCTTACAATTACACTGTGAATGTCAGGGGCCCATATTTTTGCCTACTCCAAATTGATGTCAAATATAAGTTAAAAGTTCTTGGTGGTAAGTTTTTATAACTCTGTTTTTAGTTTTAGTGACTACCTAGGCCATCACCTTTTTTGTTGCCCCCAAAAGGAAGAAATGGCTTCATAGGAAATATGAGCCTAAATTTTATGAAGTTCGTGATTGGAGGGAAATAGAGTTTTTGCTATGCATGTAGGCATGAGGTTATAACATTACCTTTGAATCTGCAGTCAAGCTGATGTGCCCTTAGCGTTAAGTCAGGCCCAGGCAGCTTTGTTATTTCTGCATGTTGTGTTCTCAGCCCACTCCCTATGGTACAATTGTCTCCCAGGCAGTCAGACTGACTCCGGGAAGCTGGTGGGTGTGGGATGCCCTGCATTGCCACATGCAAATACATGTTGTATTTATTCAATTGAACAATTCCAGTAGACCTGTGCCAAAGGGATTTAACTGAAATCATCGTCCTATATCTTTGATTCGGGCATTCTACTCCTTTGTTAATTAACATTAACCCAATTTGCAGAAGGTCTCCATAGCCAGTGGCACAATGCCTGCTGATACCCCAGGCTTTGTAGAATTCCGGTAAGCTTTCAAAAGTCATCTATAAGAGTTCTTTCCCAAAGTTGCTTGTGAATTCTGTAGCTCTTTTAATATTAATCATCAACAAAATAGACTTTGCATTATCATAATAACTGACATTTATTTAGCACTTTAAAGTTTGCCAAATGATTTATGTAAATTATCTTATTTGGGCCTTATTGCAGCCCTGCAAAATGGATATTTAAAGGTGTTTTTATCTCCATATAATAGAGAAGGGAGATCAAGCTGAATCTGAGAAGTCAAGTGACCATAGCAGATAAGTAGGACTGTAAAGCTAGAGTCAAAACATACCCCATTAATAATAAACCCCTTAAGTTTAATTTTCTCATTCTGAAAGTCAAGAAATTGATATCTACTTGGAAAGTTTTCAGGTTACCCAAATAATGTTGATAATAAATGTTGTCATAATTTGAACTCAGATCCTCATTCCAGAGTCAATGCCCTTTCCATTGCTCTGTTCCCTAACTTTTACAACATTAGAGATGAGTCTTCCTATTTACTCTACTACTGTATTCACTAACTATACAACATACTTTTTTTCTTATTATTTTTTATTATATTTTTATTTTTTTAATTTTATAATTATAAAAAATTTTTGACAGTACATATGCATGAGTAATATTTTTTAAAATAACATTATCCCTTGTATTCGTTTTTCCAAATTTTCCCCTCCCTCCCTCTACTCCCTCCCCTAGATGAAAGGCAATCCCATACATTTTACATGTGTACAACATACTTTTAATGTGCATCAGAATTTGATGCACATTAGCTATTATTTTCCTGCCTCATGTAATTCGTGGCCTTATTAATGGGTTTTTTTTTTTTAATAAGTATTTTACTTACTACCAAAGTCACTTTGCCACTGAGGATAAAATTGCCAGATATTTGTATCTATTGTGAGTAAATTATTATAAATTATTAAGACTCTAATAATGTTTACATCATCACATCAGTTTTGGTAGAAAAACAATGAATACACATCTAACACTTTCTAACAGTGGCTGCTTTTGCTTCTGAAAGTATATAAGGTATAGGATGAAGGATTGTGGACTAGTTTACTCCCTTATATCTATTCCCACCTCCTATGGGCAGCACCCCGTGTTCCCAGATGTCTTTTCCACATACTTGCTCACTTATCACTTTGTAAGACATTATAGCATACCACTATTTCAGTATATGGAGGAAGGAGACTGTCTTGACCCACAGACATCCATTTCTAGAATGTTGCTCCTAACTCCTTGGCCAAGGAGGAACTACAGTTATTCAGAAGCTCTAAATTAGTTTACAATCAAAAATATCATATTAAGATAAAGAGATCATAAAGTGAAACATTGGGGAATGACATTTATTTCAGATTATTTTATTTCTGGGAATTACCATTCAAAAATGCTGGTAAATTTTGAATATGTTGCAGCTTTTTCCTTTTTTAAATAAAGGAATTATGTTTTATGGGGGTTAACTTTTACATCAGAGGTTTTATTCTTCTGCTAGCTTCTAGCATTTATTCAAATTTCTTGATTTTTTTCATAAGGCCCATTCTTTCCCCCTGATATTTAACTCTGAGGCAAGGGGCAAAGAAAAATTGGAGCAGAAACAAAGAAGGAGATTGTGCTGTTGGCCCTGGGCCCATCCCTGGCAACTTTCATTAGTCTTTACAACAGTCCTTATTGGAGAGACTGGGTGGTATAATGGAAGGAGCTTTTGATTTCAAGGTAGGAAAGATTTGAAATCAAAGTCTAAATTCAGTCCTTACTAGTTGTGTGATGTAACTTCTTTGAGCCTTTGTTTCTCACCTGTAAATGGGGCTGGTACATTTCTACCTCATATTGTTGTTATAAGAAAAGTGTATGTGACCTAGAGACATATGTGAGTATAGCTTCAAATTTACTTGTACCACCATTACTTAGTCTAGTGACTGGTCTATAGACATGCTTCTCCCATCATTCACTGATCTCTTAGCTCCCATACCTGACCTATCGATTGGTAGACTTTGAGATTCAGATTACATATGTTATAAACCATAAAACTCTATGTGAATATGAACTTTCTTGTTATTCGTTATCCTTACAGCTATTCATTTTTTAATGAAATGTAGTTACTTAAGAAAAGAAAGTAAGGGCCACTGGCAATGTTAATTAAAATCAATATCTCAAACATTTTTTCCTTATTCATTCAATAAAATGCTATAACCTGTACTATTCTATAAATGTTATAATTCTTTTTAAGAAGATGGAGTGTCAAGAGAAATACACATTTGTTTTTTCATTTACGTAGAGAACTCATGAAGGATATTTCTTCCATCATTGTCAATCTGCCTGTATCATTCTAAGACTGATAAATCTAAGAGAGTTTTCTGGAATCTGTACAAGATTGTACTTGGAACTAGGTCCTCCTTACTTGAAGCAGCCTCTATTTATTATACTAAACTACCTCTAATATTATAAATAATGCACAATCTTTGCCATCCTTCATGTATGTTGATTGATCAGAAATTTAGGAAAAGAATATGACATTTTTATAATGTGGTCCTAAGCATAGAGGGTCACAGGTGTAACTAAAAGTGTGCCATATTTCAGAAGTTTGCTACAGTTTACTTCAAAGTAGGAAGAGCAAGTAGAGAGAAGAATTATGTGGAAAAATTACTTTTCCTCGATTACTTTCCAAAAGAGAAGACAGGTCAGTGAAGAAATTAAGAGGAAAAAAAAGAAAAAGAAAGTTTTTATGATTTTTAAACACTAGATATTTTCCATAATGTTAAGAGTGGATTTTACCTAGTAATTTAATCTCAAAATAATCATAAACCTTTTGCCAGATTGATACTTAAGAAATTTTTTAAAAATAATTCTATTTAGAAAATTATGGAAAGCATAAATTTGTCTTAAAAGGTTCTTTTTTATAGAAATAACATATACTTTTCCATGATAAAATCTCCAACTGTAACTGGCAAATGAAAAACTTGTCATGGTAGTTGGTCAAATCGGCAAGCTAGGAAGCATTTACTAAGTGGGCCAGTCACTATAGGGTGGGGGATGCAAAGAACAGTGGAAACAGCCCCTGCCTTGAAGAAGCTTATAATCTAATGGAGATGGCAACATGAAACAGCAATGTGCAGATATAAATAGCTTATCTCTTGTCTTCCTAACATTTTATATCCATTCTTCCCTCAGAGCATTATTCTGCAAGTATTAAGTACTTATAGTGGATATATTATGGTCATTCAGAATGTAGATAGAGTAGTATGCAGAATTTGTATTTATTTGGCACCTGCCATAATTACTCTGGCATATAATGGTAAATAAAGGAAACAAATGGTGGAAAATGACATCGTGCCATTATAATTATATCTCTGTATAAGGGAGGAAGAGAGTACACATTGACATAAGCAGTTGCTATAGTTATAGGATGTTTGAATGTTGGTCTGGTAAACTCACAAGGATCATAGATTTAGAGTGGAAGAGGGACTATAAGAATCAGTTACTCTCCCTCCACCTTCTTCCCTTAGCATTTTACAGAAAAAGAAACCATCCCAGAAAAGTCAGAGAAGTAAACATGGATTTCTGCCCAAAGGGCAGAGGTATGATTTTTTGAAGTCACATCATTTGACTCATTTCAGAACTCTTTCCACTCTACCTTACACTATATACTGTGTTGATAAGAAATGATTTAAAATGTGTTAAGAACAAGTCAGAAGGTCATGATTAGATCATCCTATACAAGAATTGGTTTAGCCCTTTTTCTGGGTGAAAGACTGACACTATTGGTCAATTGTCAAATAATGTAATTGTTCAAGTGTCTCTGTGTTGGATGTGTGTGTTTTTTTTTTTTTTTTTTTTTTTTTTGCTTTCTCGCCTACATTATTGGTAGCAGTAGGTGTGAGTTTTTAGGTGTATAAAGAAAAAGAAGACACTTTGAGGTTTCTTTACTCCCATTTCCCTCCAACGTAGATGAAAATTTCACTGTCAACATAACTTGTTTTTTCTAGATAGATCCAAATTATAAGGGCTACTCCTAATAGCTACTCCTAGTATCTTCCCTCATTCACAGGCATAGTTACAGAATGTGCTGTCAACGTGTATTAATAAGTAAGCTGAACTCAGTTACCCTCTAATAGGACCATTGACCTGGTTTGAACTCCGTGATAAGTAAATGGCAGATTTATTTGTTTTCTTCCTTGGTTTGTTTTATGATCTTTAAGGAGGAAATTAAATAGTAAAAATCTGTATTCATATAATGCTAATGGTCTGATGTCAGGAAATTTGGAATTAAAATTGAAACACAAATTTAACCCTTTGGGATTGTGTTCTTGATTATGTTTAGCAGATCAGTAGGCAAATCGGTAACTTTTCTATATTTTTTAAATTATAAATTATAACATTCTTTGCAAATGGAAACAAGCAAAATAAATAGTTCAGATGTTATGGTTATATGGAGGATATTTACATTTTACTTAAAGTAAGATATACATTTTTAAGTTATTTTCTATTTTCTATCATCTGTGAACTAAAGGGTTTGATTGCTGCTGTTTTTAGGCAATCACTTATTTTATTCACTTTATGAAGGGATCTTCACAATGGGTCTTTCCATCTTTCTTAGTGTCCTTCATATTTGTTATTTTGAAGTCAGTCATATTTAATTGCATTGGCATGCTATAATCCTCAATTGTTGGACCCAGAAAAATTTGTTTCCATTTTTCACTTAGAATCAAGTGGCCTTTTTACTATTGTTTTAAGGGCTAGGCTTAAGCCTTGACTCTTAAACTTATAAAACTATTTATCAAGGAAACCTGGAAATGTTTTGGTATTATAACAGCTTTCATTACTTGTTGCTAACAATTTATTCTCCCATTTATGAGTATGAAGTGTTGGAATTAATGATTTCTAAAGTTCTTTTCAACAATGAATTTTGTTTTCAACATTGAATTCTGTTATCCTGTGATTGGGATCTATATTTAAGGCATTTTGGTATTTTTTGGATTCTGTTTCTTCATATTATTCTTGTTGTGTTTCTATTCACCAAATAGTAAATTAATTAGTTCTCAATATCATTTGACTTAAATATTTTTCACTTTTAATGTTTTATAGTTTGCTACATATATGCTTTCTACCCAAAATTGCATGAATATATGTACATCTCTCGTGAATATAGCTGACTATATCAGGCCTGTCAGATGTTAGGTCATAGGACAGCTTTAAAGAATAAAACTAGAAGAGTAGTTTTGCTTAACTTCTTATGCATAGGCATTTTCCTTTTAAAATTTTTATTTTTATTTATTTTTAATAAATCTTTTTTTTCCCAAAACATATGCATGGATAATTTTTCAACATTGACCCCTGCAAAACCTTGTGTTTCAAATTTTCCCTTCTTTTTTTTCATCTTCTCCCCTAGATGACAAGAATCCAATACATGTTAAAATACATATTAAATCCACCATATATACATATTTATACAGTTATATTGCTGCACAAGAAAAATCAAATCAAAAAGGAAAAAAATAAGAAAGAAACAGAATGCAAGTGAACAACAATAAAAAGTGAAAATGCTATGTTGCGCTCCATACTCCGTTCCCACAATCCTCTCTCTGGGTGTAGATGGTTCTCTTCATCACAAGATCATTGGGACTGGCCTGAGTCATCTCATTAAGACATTTTCTTTTAATTCAGAGAAAGTTTCCTATTAAGTATAAACTTAAAAGCAAGCATATGGATATAGAAACAATATTGGGAGTCACACCTGAATTCAGTTCCTGCCTCTGATCTATACTAATTATAGGACCAGAAATGATCATTTAACCTCTATATTCTCTCCATCTCCACGTGCAGCCCCCTTTAAGGTTAATATATATGTTCTAGATAATTGGAAACTTCATTTGTGCTTTGGCGGGGGAGTTTGCAAAATTTGGGTGTTATCATATCAATTTGGAGCACTCCCACCCCCCCAAAGAAAAAAAAAAGCTGTTAGATAAGGATAGTGGCTATTATAAATTCTTATTACATGACTAGCTTTTCTGTGGCTTTTGATCTTCCTGCTGGACACTTGTGCTCATCATGTCTTTTCCTCTGTCCCTTACTGACTTCATATCTTATAGGTCTGTATTCAAATGTCTCTTCTTGATCTTTCCAATCTACACATTCTTACTGGCCATCCCTTCCTGTCATTATGTAGAATAACTTTACATTTGTATTTCCAGTTCTAACCTCTCTTGAGTTACTTTCTGTTTCTTTCTGTGCATTATTATTTTAATGATCCACTAGCAATTCAAACTCAATCATGTCTAAAATCTAGCACATTATTTTTACTCCTAACCTTAATCTCTATTCCTCTTTCTGATTTAAATATTTCTTCTGGCACCACAGTTCATTCTCTACCCTTGTTTGTAACCTTGAATGGGGGGTATCTTTAATTTTTCTCTCTTCCTCATTTTCCATGTGTATTTGATCAGTGATCAAGTCCAGTCACTTCACCTTTGCACCATTTTTCTTCCTCTCTATTTTCATTTTGATTACCACAGAACAGTCATTACCGACCACCTGGACTATTGTAATAACGTCATAAAAAACTGATTTTTTTTTCACTGTTCCAATATGCATTTACTTTTTTTACCCATAGTTCTGGCCATAGGACTTAGAAGTTTTAGTGACTACCTGTCATATTACTGATACAATTTTAATTCCTTTGCCAGACATTTAGAGCCATCTTAAATCTGACACCAATTGGTCTTTTCAGCATTATCTCATATTTTTTCCCTTTATATAAGCTATACTACAACCAAATTAGATTATTCTTTGTAACCTAAAGATGTATTTACATTATTTGCTTATACTAACTGCTTTGCCTGGAATGCCTTTTTTTCCTCCTTTTTCAATTGAAAGTACTCATTATTTAAATGTTAGCTCAAATGCCACCTCTTCTCTGAAGCTATCCTCAATTTCTACTTTAGAATGACCTTCTTTAGCCATAATATGGCATTTTATTTAGCCACTCTAATAAGCTTGTAATATCATGAGTATCTTAATTCCTCTACTATAGAATAAAATCCATTAGGGTCAAAAATTCTTATGACTTTTTTCCAATTTCCAAGTCACAAACACAGTGTTAGGCTTAACAAATATTTATTGAAACCTATTGCTAAATGAAAAAAAAAATAGACTTTCTGCATGTAGTTTTGGGGCTTGTACCTGTCTGAAATTATTATTTTTATTTTGGGGTAAGATGATAAATTTCATAACAGTATCCAACATAAACCCAAAAGGGATGAGTACTATATATATTTATATGTGATGTTAAGGTATAGATCAGGGGTTCTCAAACTATGGCCCACAGGCCAGATGAAGCCTGCTGGATTATGGCAAATGGGCTGAGGGGCGGAGACAGTGTGAAGTTTTGTTTTTACTATAGTCTGGCCCTCCAATAGTCTGAGGGACAGTGACCTGGCCCCCTATTTTAAAAGTTTGAGGACCACTAGTATAGATCATAAATTAATTGGATATAGAGTTAGTTATAAAAATCATATAATTCTTTCTCATCTTGTTATTGAATAAAAACCAGAGATTTCAGTGATTTGTTCAAATTGTCACTAGCAGTATCAGCCAGGACTAGACCCAAATCCTCTGTCTTTTTAGGTATACTGTATGTTAAAGGTGAACTTTAGAAGGGAGAAAATGCCTATAATTATAATTTTGGGGGGGGACAGTTGGAGTTAAGTGACTTATCCAGGGTCATAAGCATCTGAGACCAGATTTGCACTCAGGTCCTCCTGACTGCAAGTCTAGTGCTCTATCCATTGCACTAGTTTAGCTGCCCTAATTATGGTCTCATTTTGAACTGACATATGATGGCAAAAAGATATAACACTATACATTATTTGGTGACCCCCCATTTTGGGGTAAACTTATAGATGTAAATGTATATTATATGAATGAAATTTTTTTTGGATCTCCATACTTTGATCTACTTAATGCAGTATTTTCAAGGCTTGTCTGCTAAAGATGTTTAAAGGAAATAACATGACCATAGCCAAAGCATTTGACCTTCTTGAGTCTCAGTTTCCTAATTTATAAAACTGGAATGATTTCATCTATGCAGAAGGTTCTATGTAGATTTGATGTCTGTAAAGTCCTTTGCAAAACTTGAAATGCTATTATGATTACTGGTATATGTATATGTCAGTACCAACATGACATTCCTGTGTCAATAATATATAATTGATTGACTAAGAATCGGCTTCAAAATCTCATTACTAGATAGTTTTATTACTAGCTAGTTTTCCTATCATGGATAGGAAAGATATAAGATGTTAAGAGTCTGATAGGCAGCTTAATAGTAGTAGAAAGACACCTGGAATTTCATTAAGAAACTTGGTTTTAAGCCATAGCTCTGTGATTTCAGGCAAACCTCTTATTGTCTCTGATGCTTTTTTTTCCCCCTATGATATGGGTATGGGTAATATTTCTCTCAACCATTTTACCCATATGAGCATTTTAAAAATGTAAGGAATTAGCATTATTATCAGCACTTTTTATTGATTTTAAAAAGTGAATGCAAGAAATACTATTTAGAATCAGGATGTTAATGGCTTATTACTTTACATATATGTATGTTATATATGTTCTTATAATTCACTGGAATTTTAACCATATCTCTGTGTTATTCTTTTTCCTTCTGTTCTTTTTTGGACCCAACTCCTTGTCAGTTTTTATATCTAAGCAATATAAAAGTATTTCTGGACAAGCTGTATGAGTTGTCTATCCATCTGATAATGGCAATAAAAATTCATTATTAAGTTTTTGTTTGTTTTTTATTGTGGTTTGATTGAGTCCGTTGATCATATTTAGGAGGCTAGCTGGGCCTTGTGGTATGTATAGTCTGTACATCTCACATCTACTACTTATATAAATTGCCTTATCAGTCAATCTGATCTTTCCCTTTTTTGTACTTGTATATGTTAGTGATCATAAGTTTATTTCCAAAGCCTGTTTTCTCAGCCCTATGTAAAGTTACTTGGGATCTTAAAGTTGGAGTTCCATTTATTTTTGGACTATCTAGTCATCATGATTCTTGAGCATCTAAGGCCAGCCAGTGAATGAACACTTATTAAGTGTCTAAAATAAGACATTCATATTATTAAATGCTAGGGATACAAAGAAAAAGAAACAAACACAATTCCTGCTCCAAATTCACAGTCTTAATGGGAAAAACAATATGAAAATAACCATGTACAGATAAGTTATATACATAATTAATTGGATCTAATCAATAGAAGGAAGGCACCAGCATTAAAGAGGATCAGGAAAGGTTTCTTATAAAAGATGAATTATAGCTGAGACTTGAAGGAAGTCAGGGAAGTCAGAAGATGGTAAAGAGGAGGAAGAAGAGAATTTCAGGCATGGTTGGAACAATCAGTGAAGATGCTTAGAGTCTGAAGTTAGAATATCTTGTGTGACAAACAGCTAGGAGGTCTGTCCTGTGGAGAGGAGGGAGGGAGTAATAAAATGTATTGGGTAGGAAGAAGCCAGCTTGGGAAGAGCTTTGAATGACAAAGGATTTTATATTTGATCCTGGAGGGAATAAGGAGTCACTGGGGTTTATTGAATAGGGAAGGTAACATGGTGCCATTAATTAATCAGATAGCCAAGAAGAGGAGAGTTTTAAGCATTAAACTTAGGACTTAGTATTATGTTTAAATTGTCAGTTAATACTGTTCCTCTTTTAAAAAAAAAAAAATTCCCCCATAATACCAGCGTGTCCATTTAGAGGTGTAGAGAACGATAGTCAATTTGCTTACTTCCTTTGGTTTGTATCAAAAAGACTTGTTGAAGGAGAGAGGTTGAACTAATTTGGGGATATTTCTAGACATCCTATACTTATGTTGCCTTAGTCTTCTATTAACATACAGTGATTGTGAAATCATTTGTAATATCCTTCTCTAAAAGTTAATGTTCTCTGGGAGCAGGTTTCTTGGGGAGCTTAGAACACTGTCTCTGTACCTTGTAGGAATCATAATATCCATCTATCTGTCTTTTGACTTTATTGGGATAATCTATCTTCTTGTCTTTTATACTTTTTCTAAAATACCTGCTAGTCCTCAAAGCTAAATTCAAAATTCATATCAGAAAACTTTATAGAATTCTCAATGAATTAAAATCTCACTTTGAGAACTGAGAAAATAAAACTTGAAAAGTCTGTATTGTGGTGGAAATAACACTGGTCCTGTAGTCAGTTGACCTAGGTTCAAGTTTGCCATTTACAACTATGTGGTATTAATCTTCTTAAATTCTGTGAACATCAACTTTCTCATTAATACAATTGGGGAAAATCATGGTGATCTTCCTTATATGGTTGCCCATGAAGATCAAATGTCTTGTTTATAAAGCAGTTTATAACTTGTAAAACATTTGTGTATATGTTTTTTTATTGTTGTTGTTATATCTTGATTGGGAGTATATTTCTATATAAATTATTTTACTTACTGATTTTACTTTAATTGTTCATTTCAATGTTGTCCCACTGTTTTTAATTAACAATTAGCACTAATTGTGATCTTGAATAGGTCATTTTTCCAAAGATTCCTCAACTGTAAAATAAAGAGGTTATAATACTAGATCAACTCTAAGTAAAATAATAACTGGAAGAGGAGAAAGGAGTAGAATTTCATGTTTTCATTGTAATGACTCTTTTAGGAGTTCAAAAATGGTTCATTCAGGTTTTTAGTCCCTTAATTTTAAATTAATTGATTCAGTTGTTTTGAAATACTGCCTTTGTAAGGTATTTGTTCTTTGCCTTTCATGAAAGAATAGTAATGTGATTAAGTGGAAAGGATTGGAATTCAGAATCCCAGGATTATATTCCAGGTTCTCTCATTGACATATATTCAATTTGGGTTAAATCATTTTGAAAACTAGCCCTCCCACCATCCTCTTCCCATCTAAAAGAACTTTTATACAGGTAAGAGAGTCAACTTGATCTCCTGTAATGAGCTCAAGACCAAGAGTTGAGGATTTGTAGATTAATCCTGTTTCCAGCTTTTATTTTGTGCCTATTGATCTAAAAAACAGAAATAATCACACCTGAATTCTTCCCACTCCTTTAAGCCTGATTTATCATGAAACCTATTTCACAATTAGATGGGTACCATTCCAGCTCAGTCTTAAAGAGATAGAATTTTAAAGCTGGAAAAGACCATAGTGCTCATGGAGTCCTCCCTCTCCTCCCATACACATGTTCATTATGCATTTATGGAAAATGACATCCAGACAGAGGAAGTCAAAGCAGCTGGTTGACCGCAGATCTAGAACTAGACCCCAGGCCTTTTAACCACCTGTTCAGTGTTCTTTCCATTTACCCCATACTTTGTTATTGATATATTTTCTTTGAGAGCTCAATGTGAATATTATAAGAGCTGATGCTCCGTTTGGTAACAAACTCCTGCTACTACTGCTACTCCTGCTCTACTTTAAATATACAGCATTGAAACTGAAACCTTAAATTATTTCTAAGGCATTTGTGGTGTTACCCAATCCATCTCTTGTTTTCTGGCTTTTATTAAGATGTGAATAGTTTTCACTTCAAAAGAGTTTAATTGAATTTTGAAAAAAAGTTTTTAAGTAGGATATTTTCCCACTTCTGTGGCATTTTAATTTTATTATCTGCTCTAGTTGGCATTTCAAATTGTCTTGTGCTTTTTAAGTTGCTGAAATTCCTCTTCAAGAGGAATTTTACTAATATGTGTTTTATACTAATGTGTTTTATAATCTAAAAACTTAACAGTGTTCATTTAAACTTTTGGTGTGTTTATGTGAATGCACATATGTCCGATTAGTATAAGCATCTCCCTTATTAGATTTCTTTTGTAGTTGTTAAATACAAAGCATTGATTTAATCAATTTCAGTATTTGCTTCACATCAGGCTGAGTCAATACATATCTCTTTCCCACTTTTCCTTCTATTTTACTTGGAAAAGAATGCCAGGAAGCCTGAAAATTGGCTTCCCTTCCCCTTTTAATACCTGGCAGCAAACTATTTGCTCTAGATGTGTACACATATACATGTTAAGGTTTGGTTTCTTTGCCTGCTTAGCTCACCATTTGTACTACGAAAGTAGAATCAGGCTGTGTCGTCTTTGAAATAACAGTTTTTTAAATGGAAATGGTGCTAAATTGAAATTTCTATATCAATACAGAATAGCAGTATAGCGCCTCACAATTGGTGTATGTTTATTCCCTGAGAGTTGATCACCCTTTTAAACATATGATCAATATGCTGGCTTTGCTTGTAGAAGCTCAAGGACAACATTGTCAGTGCTCTAATTCACAAGTGTTCCAGCTGACATTTTGGTTGCATATTAAGGTGTGCTTTTTTTTTTTTTTTTGTCATCTTCAACCTAACTTCTCAGGAGGGGGAAAAGCATACACACCCATTTACTTTAAAAATGAAACATATATATATAGTTTAAAAATTGAGCCTGGATCACATATTTGAGGAAATGCATACCTTAAACATAGAGAAATGTTTTCCTCCCCATATTTTGTTTTGTTCAGAGAGCTCAAGGACCCTTAAGATTGTACCACAACTTGAGATCTTTATTGCTTCAGAACTTACAAAAGACTCATTTTGATTGCATATGTTTCTACTAAAGATATATTTTTTCTAGAGTTTGCGGGAGACACGAATGTTTGTTCAGTTTACTGTTGTTTATATATTTTTCCTAATACCATGCTAACTGTGACATGGAAGGGCATATGTTCAGAAGATCTGTGCCATATATAGTTAGTCTATGTATAGATGTAAGAGTCATCAAAGAATGGTGAAATATGTGTCCAGGAATAATCTTTGTGTGATATGAAGCCTTCATTTAACTTGAATTGGAGACTAGCTATGTTAGCTACTGATAATATCTTTACTTTTCTGGACTTATGCCATCTGTGTCAAATGGATATCTTATAAGTTGAAAAAAGGCATATCCTAAGATGATCATCAATGTTGCTCTTAGCTAAGAAGACTTTCTTAAGATTGGAGTGGTTTGGCTTTACAAGGAACTGAGGACAATTCCCTAGTCACTATGTTGTGGTACAGTATTAAATTAGGGATTTGCATTATAGTTCTTATTCTTTGAAAAAAAAATAGGCTTTAGTTTTTTGATTAAGTTCTGCCATCTAGCACATTTCTATTTTTTTCTGTATTTTTAAGCACTTGGAAACAAAAGATAGTTATAGTGACTGTAGAATGATAGATATTCACATATGATATTAGTTTGTGTGGATACAGGGTAAAAAGTTGAATGAAAACTTTCTTGAAATACTGATATAGAATGACATTTGTCATAGAAGGGTTCATTTGTTAGTCATCTTTGATGCAAAGACAGTGATATGGAAGAAGCCCTGATCTTGATGTTTCATAAGCATATGTGGTTAATTTTTTGTAGCCCAAAGCTTTGTTTCCCTGAGATTGAATTGAACTATGCTAACATTGCTTTTTTTTTTTTTTTCAAGAGGAGTTGGGTTTTAAACTTAAAAATAATTTTTATCTTTCTTGGCTTTTTCAGACAGTAATAACTTACTGACAGAAGATTGAGCCTTAAGAGTATTACTGATTTGTCTTATGAAAGATGTATTTTATAGCTCTCAATATCTGTTTGATTCTCTAATATTTCCAGTTTCCAATTTCTCTTTCCCCTCTATTGCTAAGAAGAAATGTGTGTTCCTCAAATTCACTCTTAAAATCTGAATATGAATGGGCAAGGAATTAAAAAAACCCAACTTTTAGATGTCAATTTGTGGATGCCAATTTTGAAAGGATCAGAAATCTATGTGCTAGAGCTTCAATACCTTAGTTTTTTTTTTTTCCCCAGGTCATCTCTCTTGCTCTAATTACATTCTTTTCTCTTCATAGTGAGCTAGTTTAGTACTACATGATTCTTGTTCATGAATCCCTTACATGAAAAGAATAAATATTTACAAAAGTATAAAATACAAAGATTAACATAACAAGAAATAGAGAATTTAAATAACCCAATTTCAAGATAGTTAATTAAATAAGTCAGAAAAGAACTCCTAGTAGCAAAAAGAAATCTCAGAGACAAATGGATTTATAAGTTAATTCTACTAAATATTAAAAAATAGTATTATTTTGCATACTTTATTTTAAAAAAATAGCAGGGATCCCGCCAAATTCCTTCTAAGTTAACAATATGGTTTTGATACTTAAATCAGAGAAAGACAAAATAGAGAAAATTATAGATTTAATAGATATAATGATTATAGATTCAGAGTATTATATAAAATTTTATATAAAATCTTATTAGAAAGGCTGTAGATCGATTCAGATGATTCCCAGATTTTTATATCTAGCCTTAGTCTCCCTGAGCTTAGTTCTACATTGCAGGCTATGTACTGAAAATTTTGAACTGGAATATTTCATAGTCTCAAAGTTAACATTTTCAGGATCTCCACCTGCACCCTTAGCCTATGCCTCTTGAAAATGTTTCTGTTACTGTACCACCATCCTTTCCATCATCCAGATTTGCGACCTTGGGGATTATCTTTAACTTCTAACTCTCATGTCACATCATTCAGTAGCTATATTTTGTTTTGTCTACAATATTTTTTGTGTGCACCTTATCTCTCAACTCACAAAGCCAATTAGCTCAGGTTCTAATCAACTCTTACTTCAACTATTGCAATGGCCTTCTAATTTATTTCCCTGAATTGTCTTTCCCCACTCTAATCCATTTCCCACAAAGCTGCCAAAACAGTTCAGATGTGGTTATTCCACATAACCTCACTTCTCATCCCTTTTCTCAGAAAACTCCAAAACTCCAACTCTTACCTTGAGTACTGAATATAAACCTTTTGTTTATTATTAAAAGCTTTTCTTTCTTTTTCAATCCTTTCTTCTTTCTTTCTCTTCCTCCTTCCCTCCTTCCTCAACCTGGCCCCTTCCTATCTCTTCCGTCTTCTTTTATAATATTCCTCACTATGCTCTCCATGATTCATCCATTCAGCTCTCTTGCCGTTTTTTTACACATGATGCTCCCCATCTCTGTGATTTGGCATTGGTTGTACCTTCCCTTTATCTCCTCAAAACCTACAATGCTCTCCTTTCACATCTTTGCTTCCTGGAATCCTGGTTTCTCTCAAGCATTACCTACTGTGGCAAGATTTCCGTGCCTCCTCCAGTTGCTATTAGCTTTTCCTTCCAATTTTGCCTTATATTAGAGTTGCACGTGTATTTATGCCTATAGATTTTCGTGTTCTTTTTTTGCTAGAGGACAGGGAGTTTCCCTTTTTTCTTTGAGTAGCATGGTGTCCAATATATAGTAGGCAACTTAAATACTTATTAACTATTTCTAAATAACTAACTTTTAATCACTTAATATGTCACCAAGCACTGGCATTCTTCCTCCATTGTTTAAAATTTCAGAATGTTCTAATTCTCCGCTCATTCACTTCCTTCTGTTCAATTCTCCAGACTAATTCTATATGTTTATACTCATCCACTTGCCTTCAGAACCTGCTGTTCTATTTTATTTAGACTTTTAGTTTCTCAAGCCTACCCATTTCTTCATTCTTATTCTGGATTCATTCTTCTTCCTCCTTCATTCTTGACCTTTTTGGTTTCAACAGCAACTTTCCTACATCCTTTATTCCTTGTATTTTCTTTATTTCTGACTGTTAATTCCCAAATGAATCACTGTTTTTTTTTTTTTTCTTCTTCTTCTTTTTTTTTCTGCTTCTACTAAGCCTCTGAAGTGCTGCTAGAAGAAGCCATGAAATGCTCCTGACCTGATTGACTATAAACTTTTGCAATTGAGCCTCAAGTGGGCTCTTATCACCCTATACAGATCTGCTGCTTAGCTTGTACAGCTTCTTGACAACTTAGTTCCAGCCTTTTACCGGACTCATTGTACATTGTTGTTATTCAGTTGTGTCCAACTCTTATGACTCTATTTGGAGTTTTCTTGGCAAAGATACTGGAGGGATTTGCCATTTCCTTCTCCAGTTCATTTTATATATGAGGAAACTGAGACAAACAGGGCTAAATGACTTGCTCAGTGACATAGCTAGAGTCTTAAGTTATATTTGATCTCAGGAAGATAAATTCCCCTGATTCCATGCCCAAAACTCTATCCATTTTGGCATCTTGCTGCCTCTGATCTTACATGATTACTAATTTTTTTCCTGTTTCTCGCATATATATTTCCATTATTTCCTGATCCCCCTCATCTTCTAATGTTCCCTCTTCCTAATCACTTTGTATGTATTTGTATTTGTTCTTCTTATGTTTATACTATGTATAGTTACATATGTAACTATGTCTTAACTATATATATTTGTAACAATTTGTAACTATATTTTGTCTCCTATGTGAGGAATGAGAATTCTAACAGGGTTTCTTGGTAATTAACAATTTGTTAATTGGGCTAGCTGATAATTAATAAATTGATGACCAGTGATTTCTCTCAATAGTGAAAGATGCTAAGGGAGATCCTGAAATGCCTTACACTCCTTCTGAAAGGGTACTCCACTGACAAGTGAAAACCAACCTTATCTGATTAGTGGACATTTAGTGAGGACGCAGGCTAAACACCTTCAGCTCTTTCTGCAGAAAATTATCTTGATCAGGAGACTCAGCAGCCTGAAGGCATCTGGGCAGGGGGAAACCATTACTATTTGGACCTCTCCTGCTAGTTTTCTCCTTTATGATCTGAGTACTCTCTAATGAAGGGCATCAAGGACAGGGGGTTTTCCCCCAAACAAAGGTTTACCCAGACTGGATTTTGTTTATACTCTAAACAGAAAGTGGGCTTCCTAGTTCAGTGTGGTCCTGCCTACCCAGTTAAGGAACATGTGTCTTGGGAGCTAGGAACAAATCTCATCATTCAGTAGATTTTACAAATAAAAGGAAAATGGTGGATCACAAATTAATAATTAGTTACTAATATAGGAGTATAATATTAATTTCTCTCATCTATTAGAATGTAAATTCCTTATAGTTATGGATGGTTTTTTTCTGTTTGTAGTCACAATATCTACTGTAGGGCATAGCATATAGTAGGTTCTTAATAAATGCTTATTAATTGTGCTGTGTTCTATTATCCTGGGACTCTGCTTTATGTTCTCAGACATGCTTTGTCTGACAGCTTAGTGATAAATTCACCTGTTCTTATGTGATACACACTGCTAATTTTTTTTTATTCCATTTTTCAAAGAAAGATTCCTTGATATATGTAGCAACCTTTCTGTAAATTTTAAGCACAGTGTTAACCTAGGAGAAATGTTTACCAAAAGTGCTTGCTACTGTCCTAGAGAATATTCAGTACACAGTCCAAATTGAAGGATTTTCTATAAATGGTGAAGTTCTCTAGACTCTCTTGTTTATGGATGACATCATGTTGGTGGCATTAAGCCCTGGAACATTTCAATGTCTCTAAAATGAGATCTCCAATAGCTTAAAAGAGCTTGGCCTGCCTCCACATAGGAAAAATCAAGCAAATGAAGAAAACCTATTTAAAATTTTTTCTTTTTTTTTTAATTTTGAACTTAACCATGAACATTTTATTAAAACAGGAAAAGAGGGATATATATGAGACACTGAACTTAGTAGAGTTTGTTTTTATAAAGCTCATTTTTTTTATTTAAAATGATAGTAATAGAACTTCCCAACTTTTCTGTGTTTTCTTCTTGAACTTCTAATCTGTTGTCTAATGTTTTTCAAAATATATCATTAATTTTTTTCTTTTAAAAATTACTCTTTTGCATTTGTTCTCTGTGCGCTGAAAAATGTACCTCCTTACTTCAAATAGAGTTCTTCTCTTATAACAAATAAAACAAAACCCACAAATTGACCACTAAAAATGTGTTTCGTTCCATAATATCTTACCTATAATCTGTTACTTTTCTGCACTCACACATGGCACATGCTTCATTATCACTTTGTTAGAGACATTATTGATAATGGCATTGAACAGAATTTTTAAGTGTTTCAAAGATATTTTCCTTTACATTATTGTAGTCATTGTGTAAATTGTTCTCTTTATTGTGCTCACTTCATTACGTCATTTCAATCAAGTCTTCTCAAGTTTCTCTGAATCCATTCCTTTCATTAAGAATAATATTATTGCTTCACATCCACATACCATAATTTTGTTTAGCCATTTTCCAGTTGAGGAACACTCACTTTATTTGCAGTTCTTTACTAAATTAGGAAAATGCTACTATAAATATTTTTACACATATAAGTACTTTTCTTCAGTTTTGACCTCTTTGAAGTATTTCTGCGCCGATGACAACAGCAGTTGTCATTTTCTTCTTTTGACATCTTTGCTAACCTGATGGATTTGAGGAACCTTGGAGCTGCTTCAATGTGCATTTATCCTTTTATTATCACTGGTCCTGAAGTCCTCAGTCGTCATCTCAGAAAGTCAAGGACCTCTGAAGAAAGGACTAATCTGTGACACTGACCAGCCAAGCTAACCTAGCTGAAGCTTCAGAGTACCTTTAAGTATAGATAGGAAATAGTATTTACCAAGTGAGTCAACCACCTTCACCATTTCTACTCAGATTTTGATGGAGATAGCTCAGGTATTGAAGCCAAGAACACTGTCAGTAGAGGTGATTCCAGTCCAATGTCCTTAGTCATCGTCCTGGGAAATAATCTGTGAAGAGGTGCAGTCCATAGAATGCTTCCTGTAGATGTTACAGCCACAGCTACTGAAGATCGAGAACTGAAAAGGCCCAGTCCTTGGCGCAGTCAAATGGTTCAGCATAAGAAATTGATTATCCATTGAAATGACATTAAAGAAGACGAGTTATTATCTGCATTGCTATTACACTGTAAGGACAAGACCTTTCCATAGGGTTGTCTCCCCCACTAGAATGTGAGTTCCTTGAGAGCAGGGAATTACTTTTCCATTTGTATTGCCAACATTTATTATAGTGCTTTGCACATTATAAGCACTTAATAAATGCTTTATTCATTATTAGTGCTTTGGAGCACTTTTATGGGTTCTGTTTTTTTTTTTTTTTTCCTATTAAATTGTTTTAGTTGTACCTTTGACAATTTAGCTATGGGGAAATAGCTTTTCTTACATATTTTTGTAACTTCCCTATAGATATTAGACTTCAGACTTTATCAGAAATTTACTACAAAAATTTCCCCCCCCCCATTTAATTACCTTTCTTCTAATTGTGTTGATTTTGTTTAGAATGTCTGTTGTCATAAATTATAAGTCAAATGGACAATCCTTTAGAAATCATCCATTTTATAGATATTTTGTACACAAATTCTGTGGATGGGGAACTGAACCTGGAACAGACAGTAGCACTATAATGGAGGGGGGGAAGGGAAAGAAAGAAAGTAGATAAACACTTATGTAGAACCTACAATTTGATGGCCCTTGTGCTAAGTGCCTTACAAATATCATCTCATTCAGTTCACACAATAGCCTTGTAAGTTAGATGTTTTTATTATCCTGTTTTACAGTTGAGGAAACAAAATCAAATAGGTGAAGTAACTTGCTCAAGGTCATCCAGCTAGTAAGTGTATGAGGCTATATTTAAGCCTTCCTGACTAGGTCCAAAGCTCTATCCACTGTTTCATTAGTTCTCTAGGCCGAACAGACTAGATTGCTTCTAGAAAATTACTATTCTTTTTAATCTCTCTTACTACTATTTAATTACTATTCTTTTAATTTAATTTAATTGCTACTATTTAATTACTATTCTTTTTAAATTCACCAAGTTTCTGATTGAAATAATGTCTCTTTTTTTTTTTTTTAAGCTTTTTTAAAGCAGTAGGGTTCTTGTGATCTGTATATCATGAAATTCTACAGTTTTTGAAAAATCATGTTAGGGGGAATGAGGTTACACAATCAGTTTGAGTAAATTGGAACATGTTATAAAGTAGAAATTTATGGAGGTAATTCCATAAAAGATGTCAGGTGAAATGAGTCGAACCAAGAGAACATAGTACACAGCAGCAACAGGGTTAAGCAATGATCAGCTGTGTTGGATTTGACTCTTCAACAGTAAATTCAGGCCAATTCCAATAGACATGATGGAAAGAGCCATCTGCATCCAGAAAGAGGACCATTGGGACTGATTATGGATCATAACATAGTATTTTCACCTTTTTTGTTGTTTGCTTACTTTTTTGTTTTCATTCTCATTTTTGTTTTCCTTTTTGATCTGATTTTTCTTATACAGCATGATAAATGTAGAAATATGTACAGAAGAGTTGTACATATTTAACACATATTGAATTGCTAGCTGTCTAGGGGAGAGGGTGGAGGAAAGGGAGGGAGAAAAATTTGGAACACGTGGTTTTGCAAGGGTGAATGTTGAAAAGTATCTTTGCATATATTTTGGTAATAAAAAATTAATTTTTTTAATTTTAAAAAGGGATATCATCAGGAAACTGTTTCCCTCTCTATTCCCCCCCCCAAAAAAAATGATTTGACCCTGTAATTAGAGTGGATAATGGACAGCCTACATACTCCATTGACATTCATGCATTATAATGAGAAGTCAAGAAATAACCCCAAAATGTTGATTGAGCCTCCTGCTTGCATTTTATAGGAGCTCATGAAAGTGAATCACACAGAATGAACAGACATAGATAAGTTTTAGTTTGCATTTTTGGAAGGAGTCCTGTTTCTCTCCCTTCTCTTCCCTTTCCTCCCACCTACATTGCAGTCTTGGAAAATCCCTAGTCAAAATGCTCTAACTAAAGGCTTACTGTCTTGAAAAAGCTAGTGTCCTCAATATAGCTTTGGCCTTGGAGTCAGAGCTAAATTCAAATCTTGCTAAATTCATACACCTGCAATTAGGTCTTGAGCATATTATTTAATTTTCTTTAGGCCCATTTCCCTCATAACAGTACCTATTATGATCCAGAATTGTTGCAAGGATGAAATGAGAAAACATACGCCAAGTGCTTTACAAACCATAACATTCTGTATAAATGGCTTGTTGTTATTGTAATATTATTTAAAATACTTTCTTTCCAATTAAGGTTATGTGGGAAATGTTTTAAAATGGCTAAGTAGCGATTTGAAATTAAACCCAAAGATTTATAGACTTGTATGTATGTACCTTTTGACCTAGCAATACTTCTATTAGGTTTGTTTCCCCCAAGATGATCAGGGAAAAAGGAAAAGAACTTGTATGTCCTAAAGTTTTTATAGCAGGTCTCTTTGGTAGTGGCAAAAGACTGGAAAATGAGGGGTTGTCTATCAATTGGGGAATGGCTAAATAAATTGTGGTATGTGATTGTGATGTGATGAGCAGGATAGTTTCAGAAAAACATGGGAAGACTTGTATGAAATAATGAATAGTAAAATAAGCATAACCAAGAGGATGATGTATATAGTAATAGTAATATTATTGGAAGAGTAGCTATGGATGACGAAACTATTCTGGGTTTCATGATCATTCAAATCAATTCCAAAGGACCTGGGAAGGAAAATGGTATCCACCTCCAGAGAAAGTATATTTTATATACTTCCCCCCAGCAACTATCTGTCAAATGTTGGCCTTTTCTAAAGGGAGGGAGGATACCTAGGGAGATAATTTAGAACTCAAAAGTGTAATCAAGAAAAAAAAATTTTGATACCATAGTGGGGTTGATACAAGAATTACTGAACCACAGCACTAATTTTTTTTTAATACTCTCCTGTTTTTCTTGTGTTTAAAGATAATTGTAAAAGGCAATGTAGCCATTCAGAAATTTGGTGATTCTTGAGCAGTTGTTACATATGCTAAATTATATATATGTATGCACACATATATTTAGGTAAAAAGAAAGATAGAACTTTAAATCATTTGTTTTACTCAGTTTTTCAGTTCAAACTTGTGACTCCATTTTACTGAGACAACTCTCAGTGTCTCATGGATGCAGATCTGCAGTGTTTCCATAATTTTAATCTTAAAGAGTTACTTAGGGAAGTGAGGAGTTAAGAATCCTAGTTACAAAGCTAATGTCTGTCAGAAAGGATTGAATTCATTCTGAGATTAGCACTCTATTATACCACACTGCCTCTTATTTAACTCAATAGGGGTCTTAAACTATTTGGTTTGTGATAATCTGCTATTTCTTCTCTATTTTTCTGTCATTAGAAATAACATAGTTAATACTATTATAAGTAAGCAAATTGCTTTTCAAATGACAGATTGGAGAAGTCATTTGTGCTTTATTTTTTCTTCGTCAAAATTTAATTTGGTGTTCTGACATTCATACTATTTAATCTCTGCACATAGACCCATGTTTGAAAGTAATCAGAAAGTGTATTTTTTAAAGCTTAGATTTGAAATTTAACCACATTATCTATTCTTGCTGAAAGTTAATACAATCAAGTCACTTTGTTTTAACTATTAACATAGCTCCTAACACAGAATCTTCCTGGGGGGAGATTCCTGAGAAAGAAAAAATGGTATTAACATGCTCCTGACCTATTCATCTGGGAAGTATAGGATAATGTATTTAATCCCCTATCAATATGATAGTCTTAACAGACAAAACTTGTGTCAAATATCACAGTTACTAGAGTATCAAGATAATAAAATTTTGATACATTCTCTGTAGTAATTGAACTCTTCAGTTTATATGAAACTTTCATTATAAACTATTCTTGTTTTTAGCCTACACTTTTCACGAATTTTGTTTATATGTATGTCTTTGTCCACAAGTGCATGCATGCATGTGACCAAAATTTCAAGCCATCAACTACAGTCAGCTCAATTTTAACTTTTTATAGAGTTCTCATTCACTTTATTACAATATCCAAATGGTAGGGCTCTAAAGTAGTTTTGAATATTGAACTTACCAGGAGCAAATAGCTTCATAGTCCAACCAGTGTTAAGTAATATTGTTTCCTAAAAATTTTAATTCATCAGGATCTTTTGATCATTTTGTGACACCTGCACATGAATAGTAGGATCCCCAGAATGTTGATAGAAATTGAAGGTAATAATTTACCAAATATCTGAAGTGATAAATGATTTGAAATTTGGTTTAGGGGAACAATTGGCACTGAGTATACAATCTCAGTACAGCATTGTCCTATTTGGAAATGCCCAGTCCGTAAATGAAACCGTCCTATTTCCTGTTCCCCCTCTCTAGCCAATTATATTTTTATAAGCTCCTAACTTATTTGGATTTGAATGACTTTTACTCCCTTCTTAAACCTACAACCTACAAGTCTTCTGGTCAACTAATAATTTTCAAATTCTGTAAAGTTGTTCTCGGAAGAATATGCATCATTTTTGAAAGGGTTCAGGATATAAATAATCTCAGCAATCATCAATTATATAGTACAAACTAATAAACACTTTATAACTCCACTCAATTTAATGTTGTCCATGAGATGAAGCATGTGTTATTTTGAATATTTAATATCTTAATTGTATAAATTGGAAAGCAGAAATTAGTGAAATTCAACAATATACTATCAAATAATTGAATGTTTAATAGAAAGAAAAGAAATGAAATTGAGAGTTCAATGGAGTGAACTTTCTTTTGAGGAAAAATAAATTTTCCTAAAGTAAATTGGACAATACCTCTGGAAATTATCCTCTTCTAATTTTCTTTTTAAAGCAAAATTGCCTGTTTATGTTGCTCTTTTAGGGGAATCTACATTTATAGTAATTGACTGGAATTAAGAGTTTGGAATATTGTAATATAGTACAAGACAGTTGAGGATAGTTTGAAGATTTAAATACAGTTGTCCAACAGAGAAATTCTTTGAAACTTCAATAGAATGCAGATTTGTATTGGTAATTTGTTATTTCATAATGAATCTTCTTTATACTATATCTTACTATTTATAATTATTTTTTGTACCATCAAATCTGCTGAATGCAGGATTTTCTAAACTACCAATTCAGAAGTCTTTCCTTCCTTGTCCTACTATTGTATTACTACTCCCTTCTCTATAAAATGGAGGTATATGGAACATTTACTATTATCCTAAGAAGACTTTAAATAACTTTAAATAAATGTCCAATTGGTTTCAAACTAGACAGAATTTCATATTTTGTTTTTAAAAAATCTGTCAAGACCTTTGCTGATTATTTAAAAAAGGAAATTTGATTACAAGTATTACAGATTTTAAAATTTTTTGTTGTATGTTGATGGTCTGTGTACATATGCATGTGTACTTTAAAAAAAAAAAAAAAAAGCCTAAACTTAGCTTCTAATTGTCTTCAAAAAAAACTGAAAAGTTATCATTTTAATTTCATTATATTCTTTTAATAGTTTTTTTAAAGCACTTCCTGATATTTTGGGAATGTGAAAATAAAATATCTGCTGGATTTTTTTTGAATTTATAATTTTATGCAGATAAAATTTGTCCTACTGATTTTGTTCACTTTTAATCTTGCATATGATATGACACCTGAGTTGTCTTTAAATTCCTGAGAGCAATAATTTTTAAATCTATAAGGACCATATAATGAGAAAAAAGGGGCACTGATTTTATTAATCCATATTAAGAATTTTTTTGGGGGGGATTAATAATTCTTTCTTAATTTTATTAGATTTAAAGAAAACTATGAATTCTTTTGAAACATAAATGTAGCCTTAATTTCTTAAGCAGATGTTGAATCCTCAGGACTGGTTTTCTTCTTTTTTTTTTCCTTCCTAAGAGGAGAATTGTTTGTTCCAAGTGTTGCCAAGCATGGCATAACTTGGAGATCGAGGGAAAGCTGTAGTCGTGAAAGCAAAGTCTGGTTTCATAGACACAGTGTGTAATGTCACCCTGGTGAGACTATGCCTTTTTATAACCTTCTTTGATCCTGTCTGTCTCTTAGCTTGGCCACAAACATTGCATTTACAGTCATTGCCACATGCATTATCCCCTTGATGATGTGATGGTCATGAAGTAAATCACACACTGTGATAAGCACATTATGAATTCTGAATGCACACAGTTTGTTTAAAATCTACTTTAAGGACTAATATGTCATTTCAGGGAAGATTGTTTGGGTTTTTCTGAAACTTGAATATCATAAAACATAGACTGTCTCTGTAGAAATTATGGCAAACCTTCACATTTCAATAATAGATGTGATTTATTTTTCTAAGTATATCTTCTACTTTTTTCACATATTTTTGTGTTCATGGATGTAGAACTGGAGAAAACCTTAGAATTTCACATAAAGATGTCAGCATCAATTTGATATGAATGTGTTCAATTAATAAATATTCAGAAATGATAATATCTTGAAATATTTCTTAAGCTTCTGTTTTATACTAAAATTTTAGGTTTTGTTGTACTTTTTGCTTTTACTCATTTATTTTTACAATATATTTTCACATTTTTTTGCTTTTAAGAGCATTTTCAAGAAATTAATTGCAGAAAAATAATAAATAGGAACTACCAGTAATCTTAAAAATAACATTCTTAAGTTAGTAACGCTGACAAATTTACTTTAAAATTGATTTCAGTGTTTTAGAGTTAGTGGAGTTCAGATGTTTATATATTTTATACTAAAATAAAGACGATGATTAGAATGCTGAAGACTTAAGGTGGACTGCTATGGATGTAGCTAGGTAAGTGAGCAAGCCAATTACTCTAAGGTAATAAAGAATTTTTGCTTGCTTTTCTCTTTGGTTTTGATTGGTTTTTCATGTCTTCTCCCTACCCTCAAATTAGAGGGTTAAATTATGATTCATTAATCTGTTATGATGATATCCCTAACCTCCTCCCCCATTCGGTTACCTCCCTTATAGGCTGCTGAAGAGTGTGGTAAGAAAATCTAGTGAATATGAAGAGACACTTTAGTCAAGTTTAAAAGAAAAATACTTACTTTGTGTAGTCTTTGTAATTGCTCTGAGACTCTACTAGAGTAGAAACTACGTGGATAGATCCAACAACATCATGGATAATTTATGTAACTTTGCCCACCTCTCCATTTTGCTCTAAAAGTATAGTACTTAATACATAGTAGATGTTTAACAAGTGTTCGTTGAATTTAAATGCCCCCCCCAATATGTTCCAAATATTGTGAAGCATGACAAAACTTTGATGTCAGTTGTGGATATATTTTGCAAGTAAATGTGGTCTTAAACCACTCCTAACTTGCCTTACTAGTGGATGGAAGAAGTAAATGTGATAATGTGTTGAAATACCTTGAGGTCTTTGGAAGAAAAAAAAAAGTATATGTATTTAAGCTGTAATTATTATCAAGATTACTGTGATTATTACCTGTCAGAGCAAGTCACCTTAGTCTTCTCCTTCTTTTGTAACTGATTCATATGGAGAAAGTTCAACTAGACTGCATTCTCCATTCTACCACGTTGGCCCTGGTTTCCAGTGTGCTTTTGCCGAGCTTCCTGACTCGTCGCCTATTTTTGTAAAAATAAGTACTGTACTATATCCTGGTCCAAGTTTCCTGTGCTTAGGACGTGCTGAAGTTCTGTATTTATAAAGTACTCGGAGATCTTAAGGACGGAATTGCTCAGCGCACGTAGGGCTGCTCTCCCTTCGATGTTATTATACCTGTGAGAGGGTTAGGGTTTTTGCCCAGCACAAAGGGAGTACTTTACCACTTCCCCCCTGTATTTCCCAGATCAAAAGCTTCACTGTCTGACAGAGGGGAGGCAATAGCAGTTTCCTGAAGTACAAAGCACATTCAAACAGGATATTGAAGACACTTTTTGAATTTTTTCCAGTCACATTAAAAGTGCTGGCATAACTAAAACTCCTTGGAAAACTGGATATCTTCTAACTTGAATGTCGGGACACATGAGCAATAAGCTCAGCCCAGACTGTAGTTTGGGGAATGAGCCAAGTATTTTCTGGCAGCGGGCAACTTTGAATGCATAAAAATCTTAGTTCTTCTGTACTTAGGTTTCTAGGCAATCTGTGTAAATTTTAAAATGGAATATAATGGATAATAGCTCTATAATATAACCCTTCTGTGTAATGGTAGCTAAAGCAAACAAATCATCAGTATATACCTGGTTCTACAAAAACTCTGGTTGTAGAACCCAGGGACTGAAAATCTGGAGCCACTAAATACTTTATTTTCACTGTGTTGTTTCAGAGTGGCTAATTTAATTTCAGGTCCCACAGTGAAGATAGACTGTTTGTAGTTAGAGGAAGATCCTAAAGAAAAGATGCTAATTTTTGTTGGTTTTAATAGCAATAAAGGGAAGATTTTTTTTAATGGCTTTTAATTATGGCAAGAGAGTCTTAGAAGCCACAGAACCTGTTAACACATAAAGTACTTCCAGACCAGACAGTAGTAGCTGGTTATTTGTTCAGTGTTGTCTTTTTTACGGAAATTATCTCTAGGTCCTAAATAATGTGACTTATACTGTATCCTAAGAGGTAGGCTTAGCTGGAAAAGGACTAAATCTGTAGGATCCAAGATTTCATTTTAACTGGGACCAATTGGGTGAAATCTCATGGAGAATAGCCCAGGAATTGAATTATTTAATACCTTTGTTAGTGACTTGGATAGTACTGTTGTGTGTAGGTTTTTGAGTTTGCTGATGAAGCTAAATTTGATAGTTGTTAACTCTTGGAAGATAGAATTCAAAGTGACCTTGCTAAACTAGAGAAGTGGCTCACTAAAAGCTGTATATATTATCTAGTAGGATCAAATTAGAGAAAGACTAACTCAGTATATTTAATAAAGAAAAAAATGCATATGGAAGCAAGAATGCCCAGTGTTCTAATTCGAACAAACATAAAACCATTTAACATAATATTGGTACAGGCTTATGAGAGGAGGAAACTCGCAAAGTAATTTTCTGTATACTTGCTATTAGGGCCTTATTTTGACTATTTATTTTTACAATTTTGGATCCCACCTAGAAGGAGAAAAATTGAGGAGGGGCCAGAGGAGAACAACACATGTACTCAAAAGCATGGAAAATGATAGTCATGAGAAAAAGCTTCTAAATAAATGAATTTTGTTGAATCTAGAAAATAAATGGTGGCAGTAACTTTAAAATGTTTGAAAGATTAATATGATATAATGGAAAAGTCTCTGGCTTGGACATGAAAGTGACTGGATTCTAGTCCAGGCTTTTACCCCGCAGTTATAACACAAGTCACTTAGCTTTCCTAAGTTCAGCTTAGTCTCCTATAGACTAGGGCTTGAATTAAATGCTCTATAATGTCCCTCTTGCTGGAGAAATTCTGTTAGAGTTATTTTTAACTTTCTCAGAAAACAAAGGCTTTTTAATAAAGAAAAAGACAGAATAAAAAAGACAGTCTTTAAAAATAGCAAATAAAAAATAGGGATGTAACCAATTTGGAAAAAAGCAGGAAAAAAGACTTGGTAAATTCATTTATTATACTTTTACACTGATGTCTAAACTAATTAAAGTCTCACACCTTAATCAAAGATTTTGGTACTACCTTCATAAAATTTCAGTTGCCTTCTCTCTCTACTCACATAGAAAGAATCTCCATGATTCAGGCTTTTACCACTTCTTGCCTATATTCTTGCCTCAGCTTCCAATTGGATTATCAGCTTCTAGACGCTCCTTGGTTCCATTCCATTTCCTTACATGTGTCAGATTGATATTCCTGAACATTTCTGAATCTTTCCTATCCAAGAAAACTTCAAGGACTCCTTTTTTGCTCCTAGAATAAAACACAATGATAAAGCCCTTTAAACTCTGACTTCACCCAACCATTTTGGCTTACTTCATATTATTTTCTATCATGCATACTTTATTAACTGACAGTTTGGCCTGCTTGGTAATCCATCTCCTGATGTATTTTATCTTTATCTCCACCTCTTAGAATCCGGGGCTTCTTCCTAGGTTTAACTCTTATGCTATCTTCTATCTTTCTAATGACTTTCCTGATTCCCTAAATTATTAGTGTTGTCTCTCTCTTCAAATAGCCTCCTAAATACTTTTCTCTTTACTACATATTTCTACTCTTACATCAAATAAAATATAAGTACCTTGAGGGGATAAGAACTTTTTCATTTTGTCTTTTTATCTCTGAGCCCCAAACTGGGACAATACCTTGCATATATTGCATTAGATACATACTTCTTGGCTTGATTTGAATGAGAATTTTGTTAAGCCTGAATTCCTGCTGTGATATTCAAGACTTGTAAAATCCCAACATAGTCTCATAATTTTAAAGTTTGGAAAAACCTTAAATACCTTTTTGACTAGCTTCTGTACCTCTTAGGGCCTCCCACTTACCAGATTTGTAAAATGAATAAGAGATTTAGGGTTCTTTCTCATTCTGAATTCCAAGGTATTTAATCCAGTTCTAACCTGAAGTATGTCCTTAAGTAGAAATTTGTCTACATAACTGTATGATGCCATAAATCCATAAATGCCATCAATTACATTCCATATCTCTATAGCCATAAAAGCAGAGTAATGAATGAATGGGTGAATATTAAGTGCTTACAGCATGCAAAGGATTTGTTAAATGCAAGGGATATAAATACAAAAAAAGCAAGAGTTTCTGCTTTTGAGGAGTTCCCATTCTAATAGAAAGACAAAGTCAGATGGAAGGGTGCAGCAGCAATGCAACTGGTACTGACTCTTCTTTAAGAATATTTCTAATAAAAAAAATCTAAACATCTCTATTTCTAGCATTGAACTATTTGATAATGCCAGGGACTTTGGCATGAACTTCCCCCCAGATCTTCACTTGTTTTACCTATTGTGCCAATTGGGACTCTAGCACTTACAGAAACAGTTGGCTAGGTAGTAACTCCACAAGGAAGAATTTCTCTAATGATGGCTGGGAGAGCTGGGTTGAAAGAGGATCTGGTGGCTTGGGGAATGCTGCTCTTTTTGGGGCTCTTGGGGGCCATCAGCCTTGAGGGGAAATGGTACTCCAGAGTGGGTGACAATGTTTGCTTTGACTAGTGCATGTTGCCTCCTATCTCTTGCTCAGGGTGCCTTTTCTGCCCATTGGATAGCAGTTAGTTAGCAGTTGGTGTAGAGCTGACTGGTGCTTTCTCTACAGGTAATGCTCCCTTAATGATGGCTCCAAGAGCTAAGCTAAAAACAGAACCATTGTATGAAGAGCACTTTCATATCCAAGCTGTATTGATAGAGATTTGAGGAAGGGGAGCAGTCAAGGTAGTGGTGGTTTAGATGTGTGCAGACTCTTATGTCTCTTTTGGGGTACAGTAGCTTACAAAAAAAGTAAGTTAATTATGAGCTAGATAACTAGACAAGAATGATAGCTTATTTTATTTCCTTTGATCAGGAAATAAAATTTAAAGGCTTTTTTGCTAATGATGTTGTGATTAATCATAATATAGGGTCTAAGTATATGACTTCACTTCACTGATATAGGTAACTTCTATCTTAGTTCCCTTATTTGTAAAATAGGAATAATAAAAGTATCTATCTCATAAAATTGTTGTGAGATTCAAATAAGATATAAAACACTTTGCTAACCTTAAGGTGTTATGTAAATGCTTATTATTGAAATAAAATGAGGAAGAGGGAAAGATTTGGGCAGAAAATTGTTTTTTGGGGGGAGTTTCTCTATTGAACCTGTCGTGCTTACAATCATTTGGCAGCATTCTATTGCTTCTGCCCAAAGGGTAATGAGAGACACCTGTAATAATAATCGTTTGCATTTATATAGTATTTTAAAGTATGCCAAGAACTTTAAAAATCCTGTTGCATTTTATCCTACCAGTAACCCCCTGAGATAAATGCAGCTATTATCATCTTGTTTTCCTCCTAAGCCAATTGGGGTTAAATGACTTTCCCAGGGTCACACAATTAGGAAGTTGTTAAGTGTCTGAGGTCACATTTGAACTCAGGTCCTCTGGACTTCAGGGCTGGTGTTCCATCCACTGTGCTGCCTGGTTGTCCCTATCCCTTTTTTATTAATGAGAAAATTGAGGCAGAAAAGTAAGAGGTTAAGTAACCCTCCTAGTGTAAAACAGCTAAGTAAAAGTGTTTGAAATCAGATTTGAACTCACAACTTCTGAGTCTGAGCACTATGTTCTCTGACTGTTGCTCCATCTTAACTGCTCCTACTGATCTTAGAGTTTTCTCCATAGAGATGGTAGTTAAACTGATGAGATCTCCAAAAAGAAGTCAAGAAGGCCTGGAAAAGGACTGTTAAAGAATGGGAGGTATAGACAATAACACAGCAGAAAGTCTGAGAAAGAATAGCCAGAGAAATGTCAGAAAAAGAGCATTGTCATGAAAACCCAAGAAGGGAGTGAACTGGAAAAGAAGAGGAAATTAGCACTGTTGAATACTATCCTATCAAGAAGGATGTTAGGATTTCAGGAAGATTAGATTTGACAAGAAAGATAGATCACTAATAACCTTGGAGAAAAACTTCATTATGATATCAGTAGCTCTGTTGCAAAGTGTTAAGAAGTCAATGGGAGATGAGAAAGTAGACAGGTAGATATTTTTCTGGGACTTTGCCTATCAAAGAAAGAAAAGATAGTTTTTTGTTTTGTTTTGTTTTTGTTATTTTTTATTTTTATTTTTTTTTAGGTTAGTACAAGGGAAAGGGAAATAATCAAAGTTTCAAACTTATAGAGTACTTTGGGAGGAATGAGATCAAGTACACAAAGAAGGATTGGCAGTGGCAAACAGAAGGGCAGCCTCTTTCCTTGAGTGACACTGGAGTAGATGATGTTATTGATGTGATTTGAAATTTTAAAAAAGAATTCTCTTCAAATAATGGTCTGAGTTTTTTTTTTTTTTTAGTGGATTTGAGTTGAAATTCTTTACTTAGAAGGATGGGAATGGTGACTTGAGAAGAGGTTTGGAACAATGCTGGAGGAAGGAAATTAAGAAAATACACTGTGAGTAAAAAGATTGGCATATTGTGGCACAGACCTCATTGAAATTAAGTGACATTTATAGTAGATTCAGGTACTAGGTCTGTGAATTCTTCTACAGCTACTCAGTGTAATAATTTAGGTTACTCCCACCATCTTTATTCTCTGCTACCATTTGCATTTCCAAACCCCAATCTAGGTTTGGTTTGGAAAGGGTTTAAAAACATCATTACAAATAATGGCAAGATGCTGCTTCTGCAAATTCACATTCAGATTTCATATGCTCTTCTTGTGCCTATGTGAGTGGTTACTTGAAAACAAGTTAAGTTAAAACCAGAACCCTTTCTTTTTTAATGTTTACAGCCTTACCTTTTTATTCTGCTTCTCATTTTCCACTTTTGGAATTATATTGCCATTATTGAAAGTTTTTTGGAGAACCAAAGGCAAATGAACACCATGTGATCTTTTGTGTCCTGGTGTGCGAGTTCTACTAATAAAGCAGGATAATTGAATGCAAACCCAAGTTTAGTTTCCAGCATTAGAATCTTTGGAAAGCTTCATTTTAATTGCTTTGTAAAGGGAAGGGGGTTGAGGTAGAAGAATAAGGGATAAAAGACAAGAACTTTAAGATTGTCCCCAGCTGCTGCATGCCCTGAAAATTCCCTCTCAGTTACCACCATTAAAGCTGAGTAGAAAAGGAATGGGAATCTTCCCTTCGAATTCTAAATATATTTGAGATCAGCAGCCATAAGTGATAGAAATTGCTTTACTTAATGACCTAAATACATGCCTTTCCAGAGTCTAAGTTCATAAGATTATAGGAATATCAAATGCAAGAAATAAAGAGGACTGATGTGATGCTGAACAGTATTTTCCTCTGTCTACTCCTTTCTTTTTGTGACCATCCTACTCAGTATGTTGCCTTTGAAGCATGTACACATGTTTTATATACTGTAGATGTATAGCAGATTATATCTCCAGGTACTTAAAGGACAGACTGGTAAACCAAGTGAGTGGTAATTAAGTAAATTCCTTCTTGAATGTAATAAATAACATTTTAGTGATTTTAGAAGAGTTAATGTATCTCCCTGTGTTTGCCTGATAGGACAAGCTCTTCACTCTTTGTTCCCCCCTTTTTTCCTTCTCCTGCTAAAGTTATATATAAAAAATATTTTGTTGAGAAATACTTTTTTGTCTTTATATCATAGTCACTTTTTCATCTAATGTCTTTTTTGTTTTCGTTATCTTTGGTTAGGGACCAGCTGGAATGTAAAATTTTCAATGTTCACATGGATATATATACATGCATATATAATACACACATATATAACAAATCTGGTAAAACTAGTTGTTTCTCCCATTTTTTTTCCTGTTTCCTATACTGCAAATTCATTTTGCTTTCTCAAATAGAAAACTACTCTGTGTTATCACTGTAAAACTGATTTTTCTTTTAGAGGACCTTGACAGTTAGAAACTATAAAATAATTATATTTGGAAAGAAAGACAGACTTATCTCCCTTGTTGATGAGCAATATGAGAGGACTTTTACTTCAGTTACTGAGTTTAAATCCTTCTTCTAGGACCTACTATCTCTGTACTTATCAGTGCTGTGTTTTCAGGGAAAAGGATTTAGAAACTTTCCATGTTTGAATTTCTCATCTGTACAATGAAGATTTTAATAAATCTGAAGCATATCGCTCACAGGATTGTTTTAAGAAATGACAAACCTTAAAGTGCCATGTAAATGTCAGCTCTTTTTTAAAAATAGAAAACATTTATGAAAAGATCAGTTCACAGCAGGAAAACAGGAAAGTAGAAACTTTTTTTTTAAGATTGCCACTTATTAATTGTATAGACAGAAAAATTCTGACATAGGCACATTGTAGTGGCAGCTTTATAGAACTGTGTGTGCAGAGTGCTCAAGAAAGCATGACATTAATGTACGAGTCACACAGAGATCTTGCCATATGTGTTGAATTGAGCACAACTTTTCTTCATTTAATGAAAACTTTAGCCTTTAGGGGTAAATAAAACATTACTAAACAAGGATGGATGGAATTTTTTTTTCTTTTCTTTTTTTTACTGTCTGTAATAATTAAATCCATGAAAAAGGTGGTAGGGTTATGTTACATATTAACTTGAATTTCTTTTAGATTTGACATAGCCGTTGTTGCCTGAGGCATTTCATTTTATTTTTTGTGGTTTGTTTTGTTTGTGAATTTTTGCCTTTACTGGCTTTATAATTCTGCTGCAAAGGAACATGATGGGCCAGATTTCTGAAAGGGACTTTCAGGTTGAGCTACCCATCTTTTGAAAATTTTTTAAATTAACATCACACAAATTTTGGGTACGGCTAAGTGCCTACCAGCTCATTGGACTTGGGCCTGGAAATAAAGATATTGGGATAGGCAGGGAAAGAGGGAGCCTAAGTGGTCCTAAAATTGAGGATCGAAGGGGCATTTGTTTTTATTATATGCAGGGCCAAATAGTTTAAAATACAGCAACAGTGATTTGGGATCCAGAGATCATCAGTCATTTAAAGAGTGGTAAATGTTTGGCAAAAAGAAGATGTGGTCAAAATGGTGGGTTTTGTTTCAGTGACCTCATTTGGGTGACTCAATGCCTTTGTAATGATAGTGGTTTCTTATGGCTGCTGCTGGGACATATATTCAACTGCCATAAAGTAAGGCAGGAATAGTTATTCATATTCTCTTACTTTAAGTGATGTCTACCTAAGTGATATATTTCACATTTTAATAAATCCTCATTTTCTGTGGCTAACTTTATATGGTTTCTTGTAACTTTAATTTGAGAAAAGAGAAGGAACAGTGCAAGACAGAGAAAAAATTTTAGTTACTGCCCAAGATAATGGATTAGATATTGAATACATAAAGACTATGTTATTTGAGTTTGGTGACTAGCAGAATTCAGGTGAAAACATCCTAAAAGTGAACTTGAATGAGTCACATAACTTCTCTGTTACTCCATTTTACACACCCAGATTATTTATGAGTCCAAATGATATATTAAATGTGCAAACACTTTTGAATTTATTTAGAAGAAATTCTGTATACTTGTGGAAGATCAGTTGAGGTTAGTCATATAACACAATTCTATGTTAAACTGTATATAATGCTATATAGTTTTCTATCAGTTTAAGCAATGATACTACCAATTGGTTTGGATTTAAGAATCCTTTCAACATCACATTTTCATGTTGTTATTTCTGTTTTTTACATATAGGTGTTCGCTCTTAAGGGAAAGATAATGAATGGGTTTCCAGTAAATACAATTGGGATAATGTTATTATTTGGGAGAAAATGTAAACATACTAAGCATCTGCCCTATATTTCCTTGTGCTTAATCATAGTAGTTCTTCACATCACCTGTTGTATTATTTTTATGGGATAGATAAAAAGTTCCCTATTGATGATTTTCTTAGTTTGTGAAAATAAGTATATACTGTTTTGGAAATATACCTTCCAAAATGCATATATCTTTTGAAATGTCTCAAATGAGTGAGTATTTAAAAATAATTTTTAAAGAGCTAATTGGTTCTAGTCAGTGCTAATAATAATTTAATAAATTTCATTCCTTGTACACTAGTTTCCTCCTTGTTGTACTTTGACAACGTTACACAAATGCACACCCTTATTTTTAAGAGAAAGCCTTTTGTTAAGAAATAGGTGGGTTTTTTTTTTTTTTTTTTTGTTTTTATATCAGTTACTTATTATATATCCCTTTTGGTAGAAAATAATAATCAAAACCCAGATGTAGTTTGTTTGATGATATATATCATTCTGACCTAGCTGGCCCTAACCTCTCCTTTATGAAAGAGAAGCCATCTTTTGTTATCTCTTCCCTAAGACTTTTAATAGTTTTTCCATTACTCTTGAGTTCAAGTTTTGATGCTATTTTTGTTTATGTTATCACAGTCATTGTATTATTTTATTGGTCCTGCTTACATTGTTTTGTATCACTTTTCCCATGACTAACAAATTCTTCATCTTTGTCATTTCTTTTACTGTGCAATAATAATCCATTATATTTTTATTCCATTATATATTAACATACCATATTTATTTTTGACCTTTCCCTAATCATAAGGTACCCACTTTGTTCTATTCTCTGTTGCCTCTCTTACTAAAATATTCATAGCAGTACTCTTTGTGGCAGATACAATGAAAAGAGTACTAAATTTAGAGTGAGAAAGAGGACTTGAATTCAGACGCTGACCCTGCCATGTACCTATGTGACATTGGGCAAATTATTTGATTTCTCTGGATCTCAGTTTCATTTACTATAAAATGAAGGGATAAAATTAAATTATCTTGAAGGCCCCTTTCAGCTCTCAAATCTGAGATCTATGGTATATATTTGACATTGGTTTCTGTCTGACATCCTTAGGATATATAATCATTATTGGGGTTGCTGGATCAAAATCTATGAAGAGTTTAATCACTTATTTATGCCATTTTAAATAATAATAGCCTTTTTATTTTTCAAAATACATGCAAAGGTAATTTTCAGCATTCACCCTTGCAAAACCTTGTGTTGCAAATTGTTCTCCCTCCCTTCTTACCTGCTCCCTCCCCTAGGCAGCAAGTAATTCAATATAGGTTAAATTTGTGCATATCTTCTAAACATGTTTCCACATTTGTTATGCTGCACAAGAAAAATCAGATTAAACAGGAAAACAAATGAGAGAAAAAACAAGTAAACACACAACAAAGGTGAAAATACTGTGTATTTTCAGTCCCCATAGTCCTCTCTCTGGATGCAGATGATATGCCATTACTCTTAAAGAATGAGTATTGGTGGATCATTTTACGGTAACCTCCACTACTGGGAAATCAACAATGTGGTGATAGAGTACATCATTAGAAAAGCAAATGGTACCCTGAGAACCATTGGGCAGTGTATCACAAAGGGATCACTTTCTGTTTCTTACAGGATCATGGGATTGAGAGCTAGAAATGCTTTGATAATGTCAGGGATGATCTAGTGTAGTCTTTTTTCATATCATCACATATGAGACACTGAGACAAGCAACAAAGCTGCTAATTTGAACTTAAGTCCTCTGATTCTAAAAGAAGTGCTCTTTCTACTATAACAACTTGTTAATTGTGCATATGCTTGTGACTAAAAATTCTGTTCTTCAGATTTACTTCCTTTGCTGCTCTTAATAATTCTCATAACTGTCCATATGTATCTTTCAAAAACCAGGATTGCTGTCCTCACTCCCACTTTTCCTGCAAACTCATCTTTACTCATCCTTAACTTTAATCTCTCTCATTCTTTCATCTGCTTGTCTCACACCCCTTTTTAATGTATTAATTGGACCTTAAATACCTATCCACCCTGCCCTAAAACTCAGAACAGTCTTAAGTTCATTAAGTTTTCATCAACTTTTTCTCTTTCCAACATAATTCTTATTATTGCTGTTTTCCATTTACTCCATTAACTGGTTGCTATAGTTTTGTGTCTTCCTCTCTTGGTTAATCAATAAAAATTTATTAAGTACCTACTGCATGTCAGGCACTGTGCTAAGAAGTGGGGATGCAAAGAGGAAAAAGGATAGGCAAAAGGCAGTCTCTTGCCCCTAAGGAGCATTCCTCTGTCTGCCATAGCAAGCCTAACTATCCCTGGTGCGTGATTACTTCAGTCACTTCCATGCTCCTGATACTTCAGCCTTTATTGGTCGTGAGGGCATTTATGATTAGGAGATGAATGCATCTAAAATTGTCTCAATAACACTTTATGATTGATATCTCTGTTGGGCTATGTGAACCAGACAACAGATAATTAATCATAGTTTTTAAGCTCCCATTGGGCAATGTGTCCACATAGCTGCATTTAAAAATTTTTTTGAACTATATTGACTTTAAATATATGTACTGCCCATAACTTTTGTCACTAGCCTCATGATAATATTCTCTGTAAGAAAAAAAAAATTTAGAGATATTCATCTTCTAAAATTTCATCGAGGCCATTTCAGGGCTCACACATTCAAATAGGCAAGAAATTATGAGGATTACTTTATAACTGCCACTTTCTGTGGTATTAGGTGTTTTATGTTTAGCCACTGTACTTGTACAAATTGAGTTGGCTTTGGGTTATTCTTAGCTTTCCACTGAACAATAGAGCAGCATGCTCCTGAGGACTAATGCTATTTGTGTGATCACATGAGTGTGTAGCCCTCACCACTAGTCTATAAATACATGTTGAAATCGAAGCAAATAGTGGAAGAAAGGAGAAGGGAATTCTTTTAAAAATCATGCAGCTATTGACTATGTTGTTGAAATAATGGTCTGAATAGTAAGCAGATGTATATCTGCTACAGGTCTAATCCTCCTGTTGGCAAGTATTTAATGCCAGTGCATGAATGGTCTTCTTCCAGTATAGTTGGTGTGGGAGAGATGATGCTATGTGGTTAATAAGGGGAAAGAGTTTGATCAAATCTATCCTAAAATTTGTTCAGTGTTTCTCAGTTGATAAATGTTTTTCTTGTCTCAAAGTTCTATGAGAGTTTTCTGGTTGTTGTTGTTTTTTTTTTTTTAGTTGAGGAAAATAAACCTTAAATTAAGTGAGCTGCCTAGATCTTCAGGCTCCCAAGGATGGTTGGTTTGTTCCCCCTCCCCACCTTGCCCTAGCATGCAACCTATAGTACCTAATATGAATATTGAAAAAAAATGGATCTAATAGGAATCTTAGGAAAGCATCATTTGACTCAGTGATTGATGGGAGTGGGTTATGTGAAAAGTTTTTATAATGTGGCTGTCACTAATGGTGCTGTTGAGATTTTTGGGTATTGTTATTTGGGCTTTGTTTCTTCATCCTCACTCTTATAATATGTATACCAGTCATTTTGGAAAAAATTAGCTATCCTGTATTTGTCATGGTGATGGATACTTAGACCTTGTTTTTTAAATATGTGATGCGTTTTAATGATTTTTAATAGGCTTCATATGCATTTTAGAAAAAAATATGAATAAGACAGTAATTTCTTTAGCATTTAAAATTAAACTCTGACTCATATGGAAAAACTCTTAAGTGCTTTAGTGTAGACACCAGATTCATTTCTCAATCTTTACTCAGGTGGAGATTTTTTATAAGAGAACTTGGGAGTTTAAAATATTTGAAAACTTAAGTCAGATTGTTTCTGTCTTTCAAAGAACATCCTTATTTGTTCTAAATTGCTTTACTGAAGATTCCTAGGCCTTGATATATATAAAGTTGTACCTCACTATTAATTTTACCTGTTGTTTCCTTTTTAGCTTAAACAAATTAATTTCCTTGTAAAGGGATTCTGTTCTTTGGTAGAAATGTTTTCATTGTACTATGAATAGTATACTAGCATGTGACATGCGATTACAGTAAGGTCACTAAAAATAACCAAACTTTTAGTGTTTACATTATAACTACTTGAAGGAGAGTATAAATTTTGGTGATTTTCTTAGTTTAAATTAGGTACTACTCCCATTCCCGTAAGTAAAGCTTGAGCTGTGGCTAGCTGAAACATTCCCATTCCTATCCATTTTAACATATACATTAAACCATTTAATATGCAAGTATTTAAAAATATTTACCATATTTGTTTATCTGTAGCACAGTGCTACTAAATTTTTTTTTATTTTTTTCTCAGATGTCTGATTCTGTCCATTTATGAACCAATTTATAGTCTGAATAGGGTCAAAGAATATTACCTTTTATTTCTTCACTCTTAACATTTCCAGTGAGGTAAAATTTTCATTAACATTTAGTAGTATTGAAATTTGACTTGGTCAGTTTTCTGCTGTTTTAGCTTGAATGTTATTGAAACTCTCATAACAAAATCCAAATTTCCTCTCTGGTAAATTGTTTTCAAGTGTTCACCAGATTAAAATATAGATGAGAAAATTTTAACATGAAGCAAAATGATGTGCAAAATTAAAGTATTAAAAGTTGTTACTTATTAATGATTGTCAACTTTTTGCTTAATATAAAAATACTATATAAGAAAAACATTTGATGTTGATTTGTAAATAATCTTTACTTGTTGATATATATATATATATATATATATATATATATATATATATATATATATATATATATATATATATATATATATATATATAAAACCATATTATATGCATGTATATGTATATATGTAAAATGGGAAAGTTTTGTGAAAAGTTTCCATACCGGTTGATTTGTTAAAAAATAGACAACCATAAACTTCCAAATTATTAGGTAACTTTTCTAAGTATAAGCAGACTGCTTTCAAGATCAGACAAGTTCTAGCAAATAAAAATAAGAATGCTTTATTTTATGGGTTGGAATATCTTTCTTTTAAAAATAAAAGAGCTTTATTGATGTCCTTTGTTCTTTATAGCACTCTCATTTTCTAGTATACAACCTCCCTTTCCCTCTTTGAAAAACAGTTAAATAAAAACGACTGAAACACTACTATCAGTGTAGGTGGGCATTTGGCATCCTATTTCCAACTCCCAAACCCTAACTTCTCTGATGGCATACTTCCTTCCTACTTTGTTGTCTGTGATAAAATATTGTTTATTATATTTAATCTGAGCTCAGTTTTTTTAATATTTTCATTTTACATTGGTGTAGTTTTTGTGCATGTTGATATCCTAATACTCCTTTTGTAAAAAATTATTCATCAGTTCATATGAGGACTTGTGAATTCTTCATAATCATTAATTCTTATATATGCAATCTTGAAAACAGAAGGACTTTTTAAATATGCTCTGTGGACAATAATAACTGGACGGAGTTATTGTCTACCATATCAGTCATTGAAACTTTCCTTGAGCCTTGAGTCATTTCTGACATGGTATTACAATGCCAGGTAGACTCATGGTTATGTGAACACAAATGCCATTGTGATCAATTAATGAATTCTGCCAACTCCAGTAAAAAATCATACACATTTTAATAGAAACTCGCTATGTTTTTCTTTGCATGACCTAATCCAAGCTGCATGCCACATGAAAACATTTCTTGCAAAACCTCCCTATGTTGACTTATTACCACGGGTCTTGCAACTTTCCACCTGGTTGTGCCTTAGAAGCTTTCTTGCTTTTAATTACTTACCAGACTTTGAAGTGTAGTATTAGTGAATAATATTTTTCCCTTATTGTAAATGGCATAATCATGGTGTTTTCCGCACAAATATTAATGATGCTTCTTTTGTGAAAACGTATTGGTGCAAAGTTGTATTTTTTTTTAATGTGATGAGCAATGAGAAGAGATACTTGCATTCCATAAATTAGGAATAAAATTGCTACACCTCTTAATACCTTTGTTCTCTTCCTTATTTAAATTGCAGGCTGTGTTGGAACTGGTTTGTATGTTGTTTAAATGTGGAGATTAAACCTTCTAATTAGGGTAATTACTGGGTAAGAGATGACAGTCCAGAGAGAAAGGAAGAAAGAGACTGCTTTCATAAGTGAGGTATAGGGTGGGAGGAAGGAACTTGATCACTACCAGTCCAGAATATGCAACTTGTAGGGCGGAGCAACCTTGGGTCTCTTCTGGGATTGGTTTAAGAAAGGAGAGAAGGGAATACATACTTAAGCTTTGTGAAAGATGACCAGAGCACCCAAATACTAATAAGGTGGAAGGACTTTAAGCACCAGCCCGCTGCCTGAAATAAACATTAGTAAGTAAGATTTATTTTTCTTTATTTTCCATTTTTTATTTAGGCAATTGTGATAGTCACATAGGAATCCTGTCCCAGGGTTTGTGGCTATCAAATAAGAGGGTTTTCATTTCTTTGTTGAGAGAAGGTTTTGGTACTATTAAATTTTCTCTTTTCCTACCCCTTCTCATCTATTTTCCATTCTCAAGAAAATATAAGTTTATTCCATTGTTCATTCTTCCAATGGTTATCTTCATGAGCAACTAACAAATATAGGTATTATGGTGCCACAGAGTCATTCAGTTAAGAATAGTATTTCTTCTTAGTTCCAAAATTCATGTGAGATATGGTGGTGCTGGCTGCCAGATTTATTCAGTAGAGTTTAGAGCATTTGTGAACACATTTTTTTTAAAAACTTGATCAAGATCATTTAGAGATGTAGGTGCTATTTTTGAGGTTTCTTAAATAAATAATAGTGGAAATTTTAAGTAAATAATTGTTATCTTAAAATAATTTGATTCAAATGAGTTTTCCTTCCAAGAATAAAAATTATAATAATAGATAAATTATTCCTGCAAATTCCATTCTTATATAACCAGTTTGTCAAAGTTTAGATTTTTTTTTTTTTGGCTAAAATTACTCATTCACCTTTTATTCCAGATGTATGCCCCTGCCTACCCAAAACTTCTTTAAAAAAAAAAAAAACTTCTTGCAAAAATTCATTAATTGGGTTTGAGTTTGAATCCTAGTTTTGTTACTACACTTAGGACTTTGAGCAGATCACTTAAACTCTGGAATTTATTTTCTTCATCACTAAAATTAGGGGGTTGAACCACATCACATCTCTTCCACTTCTAGAACTATGAGCTTGTGATTTACAAAAGAAAACTTTACTTTCTTTATTGTGTATTAAGAACACCTTGGGCATTTCATTAATTATTTCATTTTGAGTATAAAGAAATGTTTAGATAATCTTGAAGAGATTGACCTTTGTGGTTTTGAAGTATATAATATAACTACTTCAATAATTGTAAAATTCCAAAATGAAGACCTATACCATTCATTTTAGTTGACTAGCCAGTCTTTTAATTGTGCTAGTACTTTTAATAGTAAAAATTATTATGATTTTAAATACTCAATGTGGCATCTATAAAATGTTTTCAGTTTTAATTCCTGCCATAAAGTGGTATCCAGTTTATATCATCATGAATACTGACCACCATATGCCAGTGGATGGATTTGTTTTGCATAATTGAATCAAGTTTCACTTTTTTAAGAAAGCATCTATATATAGGCTATCTTTGGTCTTATTTTCTTTAATATACTAAAATTGGAAACAAATTCATGTAAATGTGGAAAGTAACTGCAAGAATTACTTTTGGAGACAATCTTTCCACCATTCAAATTATGCATGACATTTTCCTTAAAAATTATTTCAGAAAAAATATATAATACATAGACTTTTTTTTTAAAGACTCCAAATTAAATTGTACATTTTAGAAGACTGAGAGGGTAGATTGGGTGGAGAGCGACTTCGGATTCTTTTAAATTAGGTGTTTTAAGCAAAAACAATTTAAACACCCAGAAAAATCATCAATTAGATAATATTTTCTGGAATTAAAAATTGCTTAGTGCTGTTAAAAATTATTACCATACTCATTAAAATTTGAGTTTTATATACATATAATATTCACTTGTAACTTTTTAAATACCACACAATTTACAAATCTTAATTGCCATTTCTTTTATTTGTGGCTAAGATTGTGACTGGCTGGGAATTATGGCATATAATGGAAAATACAACTCAGTTTTAACCACACTGTTGCAGATATCTAATAAAAAGAGTACCTTATGCATATTGAAGTTAAGTCTATAATTAATTACTATTAGTAATGATTCTTTCCACGTTTTTAAAACTTTAATCCATTGAATGAATTTTGAGAACTTGATCTGGAGGATATTTCTAGGGCAAGAAATAAAGCAAAATTTCAAATTTCCTGGCTATTCACGGTGTAATGAATTTAAGGTGAACCTATTTACAAGTGACTGCACAAATTAGATGTATGATTATATTGTTTGAATTCTGAATCATTAAATTTTGAACTTTGTCCTTTTCAACATTTTTTAATAATTTGTGTTAAAGCGCATTGTCTCAATTTTCTCCACTGCTAAATAGCTTCTGCATTACAATGTTTAGTTTTTTGAACTCTTTAATCATTAAGATATAGAGATCCTTCAACTTTTATTCAATCAAATTCAACTTTTTTGTATTGTTCATATTCTTTGAACATCGTTTCGTGCGTGTGCGCGCGTATACCAACTCATAGTTTGCATCCAAGAGCCAGTCTTTTCCCTTGTGTGGTAGATGTTAGGGAGATTTTCTCAGTTGTTATAATTGGACAAAGAAGAAAGTTAGCAAGGCATTAAAAGCCTCCCTATTGGTTCTCATATCAGTGGAATTCCCAGTCTATATTTACCAGCAAAGGTTCACCTTCTTAATACTTTTCAGAAATATGTATTTCTATAAAGTTATAAGTGCTCCCAGTTAATAGCAATCTGTGTAATATAAAACCAGCGAGGAATGTATAAAACATCTGGGATGGAACCCATAATTTGAATTAAATATGTTTTCTTTCTGAACTTTAGACATATTGATAATGTTATGAAATAGAAGAGAGATTAAATGGGCTATATTACACTAAGCAGAAAAATTTGGTATAAATAAAAAATATTTTCCTCCACAAGCAATAGTTTTTGTTATTCTTTTTTTCCTTCTCTCCTGCCAATGTACTACTTCTTTCTAACTAACCACAATTAAACACTAAACATTTGAGTTATGTTCCTGTGGAATTCCATAGAACAGAAACTACCTTGCCAGTGAAAGGCATGCATGCAAGATTAGATTTTTAGTTTGACTTTTGTAGGAAAACTCTAGAAATGATACACTAGAAGCCCAGAGTCCCATTGATAAGATATTTAGGCTGTATCTTTAAAAGTTAGGGATTATTAAAAAGTTAATATTTTTATAACCCTACTGAAAAGACCCAATGAAAAATGTTTCCTAAATCAGTTACCTATTCTTTGCCTCATTAGAATCATTCATTTCTATTTTTGCTTCTCTGTTTACCATTCTTTCCTTTGTCAAACTCCATACAAATGTTAGTATTATCATTAAAATTTTTTTTTTCTGGAATGTCCTATATTTTTGCTTTGTTTGCGTTCCTGACAATGCCAAAAACGAAATGCTAAAATTTCACATCTAGTTATAATATTATGATGGTGATAGAAATTAGTGGACAGTTTTTGTGTTGGCATGCATAAGCCAATTGTAATGATTGTGGATTGAGATTTCTCTTTTACTTGCTTTTTTGCACCTCTAAGAAACAATTATCTTGGTTAAAGTGGAAAAAAAGTTATGTTTCCTTTAAGATTTTCCTAGATGATAGTTCACAATTCAGTACTCTAGTTTTTTATAATATAACATATTTTCAGATATTAATTTTATTAATTTTTAAATTTCAGATATTAATTATTGGATAATAATTAATATCTGAAAATATGTTATATTATAAAAAACCAGAGTACTGAATTGTGAACATCTAATAGTTTTGTTTAATACATTTATTCTTTAAAAATAGAGGATGAAAAGGTTCTCTTTTTATACATGTGCTACCTAATATTATAATGTCCATAAGGTCTCCAAAAAAAATTCCCTTTAATTACACTTAATGAAACATTCTCTTCAGGGCTTGAATAGTATTACAGGTGATATTTATCCACATGGACACATTAATTTAGAGGTGTTTTGTAGGGTGAGTCTTTTCCACCATAGGAAGATAGTTCATCATGAAGGCTGGATAAGAAATTAAACTAACTGCACTTTTTTTGAGGAAAAAAAAATGGGAAGAGTGGTATATATTGAGTTTCCCCCCCCCCAATGAATAATCTTTCACTAAGAATATAAAGTTTATGTTCCATACAATTTAGGATATAGGATTACAATAATGACTTACATTTACATAGCACTATAAGATCTTCAAAATCATTTAAAGTTTTTTTAATAGCTCTTTTAAAAATCATTGTAGAAAGATGTAAAACATTAGTGATCCTCTGTGAGTTTAAGTACCAAAGTTTTTTTAAAATGTAATCCTTAATGATGATGTTCTTTAAATCTATCTAATATTCTCCGTATTTCATCTGTTTGGAACAAAAATATAATGTTAGCAGTAACCCTTTCCTGATATGTAAATTTTTTTCATGACATAGTTCTTATTAATACTATCTATATGCTTGTATGAATAGACTTTTGAAGTTGGAACTTTTTAAATTATATATTATTTTTGAAATGCGGTTATGCTCAAGGGTAAAGTTATGATGAAATGTTTCTTTGTGAACACTGGGGCTAGACAGAACCTGACTAAACCTGCATTAGAAGCCACCTGGTGTCCATTTTGCTGGCTCAGCAGCACTTCATTAAAGCATATAGGTTTAATCATTTATGATGTTTCAGTGCACTTAGATTGGATTGCAGATGTTGGACTTTTTCATAAGTGAATCTTCTGTCCATTAAGTAAATTATTGGAAAATATTTTACAACATTGGGTTTAATAAAACATGTTTCATCTTATTAATTAGTGGCGTCAGTTGTCCTTAAAAACAAAAACAAACCCTCCCACCCAAAAAACTAGTCCAAACTACCAATGTAAGATAGCTAATAAGAGAAGTGTAAAAGTTTTGGTAAGGCAAATTCACACCTAATTTTATATACATTGCAACTCTCTTATTAATATCTGTGATTTTTGAGAAACTATCATAATATTACTTTCCCAAAAAGTCAGAAAGGTGGTTTTTCAAAAATGATTTTAGTATTTATTCAAGAAAGATATGGTCATAATTAGAGTAAAAATATACTAACTCATCATAATTATGAAATTTTAAAATGAATATAAATTGTATTGGGGGGTTATTGAAGAAAATTCACAAACTTTTAAAATAATATATAATATTAAAGTGTGCTGTCATGAGAATGTGTAGAAATGAATAGCAATAGGAATCCTTTTTAAAAGGATTCTTTTCTTTATAAGTATTAAACCTATATAAAAATGTATCCTTTCCACTATTACTGAGGATAAGAAGCTTCTTTTTGACAGAATATTTTTCTGTCAAAATATTCTGTCAAGTTCTCAGTGTATAGTAGATTGTGATTAATAACTTTTAAGAAGTAGGAAGATTTACATTGAATTATATAAAATGTAGATGATAAGGGAGCAGCTAGGTGGCACAGTGGATAGAGTACCAGCCCTGAAGTCAGGAGGACCTAAGTTCAAATTTGACCTCAGACACTTAACACTTTCTAGCTGTGTGACCCTGGGTAAGTAACTTAACCCCAATTGCCTGGGGGGATGTAGATAACAAAAAAAGGTAATAAGAGGGAAATAACACATTTTATTCTAATCCTGAAATTTTTTTAATAAGAGTGCCTATATACTTTTTATGTTAAAAATCATTTCAAATGAGATAACTTGTGAAATATTTGTAAAACTTAAAACACTATATAAGTACTACAAGTTATTATCACCATCATCATCATCATGTAATTCACGTTAATGACAACTTAACAATTAAAAAGTGTTTCTTCTGGAAATAGCATTTCCCTTATGATTTTGGTTTCTATTTGCAGTAGCCTATTTGTGCTCAAATTCTGATGTTAAAATCATTCAGTAGGCCTCATTGTTTTCTATGTGAAATTTAAAATATAAAAATTTCTTAGCATGGATCAAACTTGTCTTTTTAAAAAAATGGTTTCTTGATGCTTTAAAAAAACACTTCAGTTTACAGTTTACAGATATACCTCAATATTTGGTGATAATTAAACCATTAGCAACTTGGTAGATAATAAATATCTTGGTGCCTATGTTAGCCTAATTGATTTTTAATTGTTATTTATCTGTTTCAGTGTCAAAAGTAGCATGCATATGATATACATTTATTAATCTCCCACTGTGTGTGGCTTTTATGTTAAAAGCTGAGTGATACAGAAAGTTTAGATTAAATGGGTGCCTGTGCCTACATAGAATTTGAAGTGTAATAGAGTATTAGTCAAGATAAGAAACAAAAATCATTATAGTCTTAGGCTTTATTTACCCTTAAATAATATTTTTAAAAATTTAGAGACATTTAATTTGATTTCACCTCAAAGAATTTTCATTTTAGTAGCATGTTAACACTGATTTGATTTCTTCTGTTGTTAATATTGGTTTAGATTAAATCTTGAAACACACTGCATTTCAAATGTCCTATCACAGTATCCTACTTAGTAGCAGCTGTTTGTGTGGATGCTTTGTTCATGTTATTTGATAATACTAAAAAGAATAAAGCTTTGCTTTCATGTTTAAAAAAAAAAACAACCTCACAATAAAGATGAAAGTGAACATTTTTAGATAACTTGAAAAGACCTTTCTAATGTTCTAGTGAAAGTAAAGGTGAAGGGATATATAATTGCTAATTATATGTATATATTATCTTATACTTCTGTAACTTGTTGAACATTTGTGAAGAAGAGTTTTAAGAAAATTATATCCTATCAAGAGAATAAATGAAAAAATGTGAAAGAAGATAGTCTAGCCAATTCAAGTTTCAGACTGTATTATTAAGTGGTAATTAAATAAAACAATCTGGTACTTGTTAAGAAAGAGTGGTGAATAAAGGGAATAGATTAAGTACAAATTACATTATAGTAAATGACCATAGTAATATATATGATAAACCCAAAGATTCAAGTTTTTGGGATAAAAACTCATTATTTGACAAAAATTGTTGGGGAAACTGACTGGAAAATAATATGGCAGAAACTAGGTATAGACCAACTTCTCAGAGTGTATACCAAAATAATTTCAAAAGTGGTATATGATTTACCCATATAGGATCATTCTATAAGCATAGAATAGTTTATCTGTCAGATTTATGGATAAGGGAAGAGTTTAGCACTAAAGAAGATGTAGAAAATATTGCAAAATGTAAGTAAAATAGTTGTAATTATACAAAATTACAAAGCCATAGAGAAAACCAATGCAACCAAAATTAGAAGAAAACATAAAGCTGGGGGAATTTTTTTATGATAATTATTGTGACCTCATTTCTCAGAAATATAGAGAAATGAATCAAATTTATAAAAGTATAAGTCATTCCCCAGTTGACAAATGGTCAAAAGATATAAATAGGCAATTTTCAAGTGAAGAAATCAAAGCTGTCTTTAGATATAGGAAAAACATGGTTGATCACTATTGATGAGAAATGCAGATTAAAACAACTCTGAAATATCACCCCTCATGTATCAGATTGACTAATATAACAAAAAAGGAAAATGTTGGAAAACTGGTACACCACTGTTGGTGGAAATGTTTAACTGATCCAGCCATTCTGAAGAGGAGTTTGAAACTATGTCCAAAGAGCTATAAAAATTGTGTTATACCCTTTGATCCATCAATACCATTGCTACGTCTATATCCCAGAAGTATCCAAAGAAGGGGAAACATTCTTATTTTTATAAAAATATTTATAGCTTCTCTTTTTTGTGATGGCTAAGATTTAGAAATCGAAGGAATACCCATCAAGTGGGAATGGCAAAACAAGCTGTGGTATAAGATTGTAATAGAATATTATTGTATATAAGAACTGACAAGCAGGATGACTTCAGAAAAACCTGAAAAGACTTACATGAACTGATACATAGTTAAATGAATAAAACCAGGAAAACATTGTACACAGTAATATCAATATTGTAACATACTATCTGCTTCCAGAAAAAGAACTGATATTGTTTGAATACATTCTAAAAAAGCATGCTATTTTTCTTTTTTTTTTTTATGTAAGTCTTACACAAAATGATTAATGTGGGAATGTTTTACATAATTGTACATGTATAATTTATATCTACTTACTGTTTCAGAGAGGGGGGAGAGGAGAGAGGAATAGAATTTGCAACTTTTTGGCAACAATTTTAAATAAAAATGTTAAAAGATTGAAAAAGAGGAAAAAAAAACTGTCTAATTATATCTATCAGAAAACAACCCTGAAGGAAGAATGTTACCGAGGAGACTTATGGTCCTTGAGAATTTAGACTTTCCTTCCTTCCTCCTTCTTTTGTTTTTGTTTTTGTTGGGGATCAAAATGGGCTTGTTCCTGAATTCTGCCTAGTTACCTGGGCTTAGTCTTCCTAGATGTGGAAAGTATTAGAATGAGACTCATTCTTAAAGGTATTTGTCAATGCTGGGGGGAGGAAGAGATATAGATGTTGTGAGGGGACTTGTTTTCTGACAAGGGTGGGAAGGAATTTTTAGACTTTGAGGGAACTCTTGTAAAAATTAAATGAAAAAAGCATTTTCTGTCTGTGTGATTACCTCCCTAATCCAAGGGGAAAAGGAAAACTACTGGTTTCTATTGTGTCACTGCAACTAAAAGCTCTTCTGTGTATGGTTTTCAAAGGTCATATTGCTTTAATTCTGGTTTGGGCCTTGTTTGTGTTGAATTTCAGCCAGCAAATCTTCAGTATACAAGAGAATTTGAGATCCCCATCCCCCTCCCCGTTTCTTCTGTTTTTGCTCAGTGTAAACAGTTCCTGCCCTAGTAACATAGACAAATATAGCAGAGAACCCTTTTCTGGGAGAAGACGTCTCTCTAAGCATTTTTTAACCATTTTTGGGAAGAATTGATCCATCTATGTTTGTGAGACAGAGAACAATGGAGAAGGAGGCAATAGCTGTAAATTGAAATGACATCATATATATTGCTCCCATTGATCCTCTTTTAGTCTCCAGCCAGGATAAAAGGAAACGGCATCAGGGAGGAAGTCTGCCTCATTTAGGCACAGATCCCAGTGTGATAATGGAGTAATAATAGAAATCACTCCGCTGTCAATCGGCTGCTGCATTAGTACAGGCACATTTCCCCTCTGAGGAGGCTTTCAATGACTTCATTCAAGGGCAGGCTGGAGCAGATAAGATATGCAGCCGACCAGCTGTATTCCTTTACTGGTTTCCACTCTGACTTTGGGGTACAGGGCAGGCAGTGGCAGGCGGCCCATAGTGCCATGTCATGTTTCATGCCTGTGAAAGGTCAGTAGTCGTATATTTCAGTGACATTTTTCTGGGGAAAGAGGGGATCCTGGCATTTGTTGTATTATGCTCATGCAAGCAATAACAGCAACCTCATTTGTGTGGGTGGTCTTCTGGGAATCAGGTTTGATGACCTGGTAAACATCACTAAGAGTTTTTGAAGCAGCAGAGTTTGTTTTCTTTGTGCTTCTTGCAGGTTGAGATGGGTTTGGAAAATTCTTATTTTCTTTCCAAGAGTCTGTGTAGAAACTCCTCCAAACCATTCAGAGCCTTGTGGTTTTGCTTTACCACTAAGTTGGCTGATGAAAAAAATACAAGACAGACTTTTTTCCTCCTTTCTCATTAATTAGAAACTGTGGCTTTCTCCAAATTTAGAGCAAGAGTAGAAAGCTTTGAAGTGCCAATAAATGGCATTTGTAGTTGGCTGATAGAACTAAGCATTATATTTTTTTTTTTGTTTTTGTCGGACAAGTTTTATGGTTTTATAAAACTCTGTCTTTCAAGTACACACGCAGTGTTGGTGTTCCACAGACTTATTTTGGTTGAGTTTTTGAGTCTGATGAATTTTTAAAGTACTGGCCTGGTCTTCACATGGAAAAAAACCAGTACAGAAAAAAAATTCCTTGTTTGTCAAGTAAAGGAAAACAGATTTCTATTCCTGTCACTGTTTAGATATGTTTGTGAACCATAAGGAAAAGGAAAGCAATATTAGTCACGTTTAAGGCAATGGAAGATACTGCTCAGGATACTTAATTTTTTTTTTTTCTTCTTGATCATTTGGTAACAAAAACGAGGCTGTATCTGCCCTAGCATTGATATACCAAAACACAGTTGCCCTAAAGTCTTGTGAAATTAAAGTAATTTGATTTTTATATGATTGGAGTAGAACAGTCTGCAAAATATGTCTCCCATTACCATCACACCAGCTGCCAGGGAGAGATTCCCATCACAATACAATATTGTATTCTGAACATATTTAATAGTATAAGAAATCCTTTGATTGTTTTTAAACATTTTTATTTTTGCCATATTTCTTTTAGTTATGAGTGCCCTTACACAGTGAACTATTTATGTGACATTTTGCTTTGAAACAGTTCTAGGAAGTCTGAAATTCTTTTTAAAATACCAGGAAGACATTAAGATGAGCATAATTTAAAAACCAAGAAATATAAAAAAGAATTAATTTAAAGCATTCATTAAGAAATCCTAATTCTATGTTTAACTGTATCCATTTGTTTAGAAAAACACATTTCGCCCTAAATCTAAAAGGGAGTGGGACAGGAGGACACAAACTTTTAACAATTAAAGGACAGATGGCTACAATTTATTTTTCATGTAGGCTAATTCATACAATTTTACTCCAAGGAACTGGAAAGAAGAAATCTGCAAACATTAGTATGGAATGTGTTCATTGTATTTATAAAGTTCCCACATTGAATTTTGCCCATCTTTGAACAAGCTGGGTCTTGCATCCAACAGACCTGTTCCTTGTTGCTGAAAAGGGGGAAAAAGTGAAAAGAATGTGCTTATATGAGTGTATGTTTTACCTTTTAGCTTTTTAGTTAAGAACAAAGTTTGAAATTTTATGCCCACCAACACGTTTGTAATTAAAAAGCTTCCAATTTCTCAACCACCCGAACTTATAATGGCCTGTTTAGAAGTGTATGACTTGGTCTTAAATATTTTCTTTGACTGAAATTTATTGTGGAAAAAACTATCAACAATTCTTTTAGATAAAATATTTGTGTGTGTATGTGTATGTGTTTAAATAATGGATAGGACTTAAGTGTTAGAACCCTAGCAGACCCAGGAACATTTAGAGCTAAAAAGGTCTTTAGAAATCATCTAATCTAACCTTATTTTACAGTAAAGAAAACTGAGTCTAGAGTTAAGTGGCTTCCAAAATGTTCACAGTAAGTAGTTAAGCTGAGATTGAGATTCAGATCCTTTGTCTTTGCGTACAATCAAATTTGGAAAAGATGGAAAAATTTTAAAATTGATTTGGCACAGAAATTCTTGAAACTATATATAATTGAGTTTTTGTTGGGCTAACTCAGGGTTTCTGTGCCCTTTATAAATTGAATTGAAGTAGATTGTTCTAAATCAGTTCCCAAACTTGACTTAAAACAATAGTTCTTTGTAGGGGCTGCACACAATAGTTAGGATGAAGGTAGTGGCTTTTCTTCTTGCCCTTTTATTTTCTGAAGTTCTCAGAATTAGGAGACATTAGTTTCTGTTTGTATTTGTTTTCCAGATAAGGGAATTGGTAATTGGTATTTTGCTACAGTAGCATGCTTTATAGATGTTGTGAAAGACAGGTTAGCAATTTGCTTGATTTTATCATTATTATTATTATACCATTGCTGGTTTTCCTAGGATCAATGCCTGCAGTTTCAACTTGTGTTTTATAAAATATTTTTGGAAGACAATTTTCATACTTTTCAAGGCTAGTCTCAGCCTACTCTTCCAGACATAACCCCCCTTAGGTACCAACCAAATTAAATTCTTCACCAACTCCTGAACACTGTGCATTTTCTGCCACTGTAGCTGACATTTATATAGTGCTTAACAAAGATTGACAGTATTTTACATACATTTTTATTGGGTCCTCATATTCTTTCCAAGATTATAGATCCCATTAATTTACATATGTGGAAACTGAGGCTCAGAGAGATAAAGCTGTTTATCCATGAACACATAACAAGAAAATATCCAAAGCAGGATTTTTATATCACCTACAGTACCCCTCATGGGACCCTGAATGTAGTAGAATGTATATATAATTGCTTAAAAAAAAAGTATTAGAATAAAGATAAAGTAGTCCTGAGAGTTGGCATCTTAAACACCTCAGATTGTTTCCTTTTTTAAAATCTCACAAAATGTAATTATGTATATGATAACTCTTTAAAATAACAGCAGTTATGTTGAAATTTTGTGTATACAAAGACATTTCATAAACATCAAAAAAGAGTGTTTTCCAAAAAATGGAAAGAAAAGTGCTAGTAATTCTATGAGTCCAAAGAAAAACCACTTTTGATGCTATCAGAAGGTTCTAATAATTTTGTTCCTAGTAGAAGAATCTTTTTGCTTATCCTAACAGCTAATGATAGACTTGTTACTTTTGGATCCATCTCTTTTTATTTTTTGGGTGGAACATTCTAATATTCTAGTGAATCTTTGATCTCATGATGTGGCTATTTCTCCAATATAGGCTGTAATCCATCCATGCTAGTCCATGTTGTCTATAGTTTGACTCTTACCCTTTTTTTTTTTTTTTTTAAATAACTTTGCTATATAGGGAATATATCCAACAAGCTGGTGGTTTTCTTTAGGTTCTCCTGACATTTCAGGGGATTCCAGTAGAATATGTAAACTGGCCCATCATTCATCTCTTGTTTTCAGTTATGACGCTAATCTATTTTCTATGTGAAATATTTTTCTTTGATAACATAGTTCTCCTTTATAATTCCTTATTTGTAATAAACACACACGCATACACAGCCTTTTCATTGTTACTGTGCCCTTTAGGTGATCCCTAATTTCAGTTCTTAAGAGATTATAGTATTACATGACTCAGAGCTATAAGCAGTTATCAAAAAAAAAATTGATGTTAAAAAGATAAGCCTTATTTCAGGGAGAAGTTTGGAGTCATTAAAAGAACGTCAAAGTTTCCCAAAGGGAATTCTGTTCATTCTTTCTGCTGTTTTTCGCCTCCCTCAGAGTCCATTTTTAGCACACACATCCATGCACAACCCAGACACACACATATACACTGCACTAATTCTGTGGATTATCTATTCACTTGCCTATCAGAGTGAAGATAATAGGTGTTTTCTAAACCTTGAGTATATTTTAAAGGGGGCTCATTTATGAATACTTTATATAATGTTATTGTTAGAAGAAGCATTTAATACTTACTCTCTTCTGTTCTTTATGTTTTTGTTTCCATTGATTTTTTTATTTTCTTAAACTGTTAAATTTTAAGGTCAGAAATAAACACACATGCACACACACACAAGCTCATATACATATTAGGAAGGTCCTGATACAGTGCTTGTATCCCAATGTTTATTAACATTTTTCAGGATCTCATGTTTAGAAAGATGAATGACAGCCTCTTCCAACTACTTCTGTGCCTAAAATTGGATAGGCTTTTGAAATTATATACTTAAACAAATTTTTTTTCTGTTTCTTAGTCCCTTCCCAGCAAAATGGCATTATTTAACATAGGCATTTCATAAAGGAAGGGACCTAATAAACCATGATCATGTTTCATTAAGATAAAGATGGCTTTTGTAATTTCTAAAAATAGAAATGAAATGAAAAGCTATGGAAAATGAGACTTAATTAGGCCCTAGAATCAAGTCTTTCAGAATACAGACAATATAAATTCAGAGGTTTTACAGAAGTCAACTCTAAAGTTTCCCATATTTTAGACACATACTATAATTATGCAGGTTACCCTAGACTTGTTGTCTTTGCTGTGTTTTCATTTAATTACTCAGTAAACTCATGATACGTTTTATTTTACTCTTAGCTTCTTCCAGACCAGCTGGTCTTACTTCTGGAGTCTCTGCTAGAGGAGAAGACATTGTGTCCCCGAATTCTGCAGAGTCTAGAGAAAATGTACCACCTCCGGGAGCAGGATGCAGAGGTAATTCATTAACAGTCCCACTGAGATATTAAACAGAGTGTCTTAGCTATTGGCTAGGAATGTTGGCATTCCATTAGAACCCTGGGCTATTCAAGCTACCTTTTTTTTTCCATTAGTAAAAGCTGTGTAATTGCTTTATTTGTGAAGAAAGACAAGAAATGTATGACTTGCTTCATCTGTTTTCTGATTGTTTGCCTGTGTACAGTATTAACCTCCTTCATGTTACTTTAGACATTATGACATTCTGCTTCATGACGGTTTCATTTATTTAGGCTTTTTGAGGTCCCTAGTCATTTTCATAATTCAAATTATTAACACTCACATGCGTGACCTCAGGGAATAATAAGCAGGCAGACACAGAAATGGGAGGATGTCTGTTAACATAGGTACACATCATATCCTGTAATGGTTTTGAATTCTAAAGTTAGGGTGGGGTGTATGTAATCTTGCAGGTTGGCAAAAAAGAGATGCTGTTACACATTAATGAATCTTTGACGGAATTTGTTAGAACTTGTTGTTTGCATTTAGTTAGGACAGGAAGGGGACCATATGTAAAGGAAATGAAAGCTAAAGCTATCAAAGCCATGTTTGAAAGCAAGACTGGATATTTGTGAGGAAACAAAATTATTTTAACCTTAAAATTGTTCTTTGTTTAGTATATCATATGTATAAGAAAGGGAATGAGAGTGTAATGTACCCTTAGGTGAATACAGTTTGTGATAGTTTAACATATTTTAGTGAATGTTGCAACTGTTTAATAATCATAGGAGGAAAATGAAGAGTGTAAAAAGAGAAATCTTATATGAAACAGATTTAAGATGGAATTCCTACAGCTATTAGGAAAAATGTGCGTATTAAGTGCCACGCCATTTCGAACAATCTAAATTTTCTAGATGAGTGACTAAACCTTCAAAACTTAACTGAGTTTGAATTGTGTCCAATTAAAAACTGCTCTAAATACTGTAGAAAGTCATTGTGCCCAGTTTATCAAATTATAATCAGAATTGTCTAATAATAATTAAAATTGAGGCATATTGAAAAAACTGGCTCATTACTGTTAGATTATAACAGTGAAGTGGACATCAGAGTTCCTCTCAGCATCCCATATATTCAAATGTAATTGAAAAACTCCAGGGTGCAAGGATATAGCTTTTCCCCAATAAGGACAGACCAACTTCTTAACTGTTGCTATTTATTTCAGCTTTTTTTAAATTTTGTTTATATGAGTTTCCAAATGCCAGACTGTTATTTTTAATTAGTGTTCAAACAGACATTTCTATTTATAGCAGTTAGGCTATATTTTAATCATAGCTGAATACCAGTGAAATGTCAGGATTCTATAATGGGCAGTGGACAAATTAAAGAGGTAGCGTCAAAGCTGTCACTGTAGAGCTGCCATTGGATGACAGTGAGTTGTGAGATGGCAGGTCTGATTTTCCCTGCCTTTCTGTAAAGATGTAAAATGAATCCTGATCTTCTCATAATTGCCATTTTTTATTCATAAATTTTAAAGTTGTGAAAAGCTACTATAGAGTTTTTTAAGTCCCCAAAATAAAATTGGGATGTATGCCCAAAAGCACAGCACCAATGTCCAAATTTTATTTTTCAAGGTGAAACTGAGATCTGAACAGCTCTTTAATAAGTAAATAACTAGAGTATATAATCATTACAGCTTTCTTTGGGCATCAGTTCATAGCCACCCTTAAAAGGGAATGTTCACAGAGACATAATCACATACCTGAGCAAAAGTTTTTAACTTGTTTCAGAATGAGTAATTCACTGATATTTCCCTGGAATATCTTGTAGACCTTGGAAGTATAATAGCATTTTATCCAACTAGGATATTTACCCAAAACTTTGTTGTTTAAATTGAGTCTTACAGAATTTGCTGGCATTGAATTGTGTTTTCCCTCAGGAGTTATAAAAGTGTTAACATTTTATTGGAGAAAAGCCTGATCCTTTGTCATTTGTAAAAAGGTCATTAGAGCCATGACTTTATTTCATTTGTGCCACCATGGTTCACTGATAATTAGTATTTTCTTTCTAGTAGATATCCAGTTCCCTCTGTTCTCAGTAATTTTTACATGTAGATAGCAGAGGAAGATGAGGGTGTGTTTCAATTGAAGGAATATTTTAAAATGACTCTGAAAGTCATCTACCCGTAACACTATGGTATTCTTTCAGATCACTGCACTGGACAGATCAAGTGATGGCATTAAAATTAAACTGGGAAAGAAAGATTCCTTCTCCCTCCCCCACTCCTTTCCCCTTCCTAAACTTTAGTATAGAGAAGGAGCGCACACATTTGTGTGTGTGTGTGTGTGTGTGTGTGTGTGTGTGTGTGTGTGTGTGTGTGTGTGTGTGTGTATACTACTAATTCCTCTAGCTATCTGTAGCTGTTTATTAACTTTTCAAAATTAACTTTTCAAAAAATCAAAAAAGCTTTGATTACCAGTCCTTTTAAATTTCATTTCTCTATTATAGGAAACATTTTTGGTACCTGAAAAATTATTTTGACTGTTAACTTGTGAAAAGTTTATCATTATTGTCATTACCGTGCATACAAGGTATACAAGTTTAGTCCTGGGCTCACTGTCTCAGTGTATCCCCCTGTCAGCTCAGTACATTTCAATAGACTATTATAAGATAACAATCTACATGGCGATATGTCTCCTTGATTCTAGAATTACCATCTTCTGAATTAATGTTGAATAATTTCCCAGTTCTCTAAGATGTTCAATTAGTGGATATGAAATCACCCAAAATTGTCAAGATGATCACTGTGGTAAAATGAATAGTCCAAGCAGAAAGAGGGTAAATAGTTGTGTAGTTTTTCTGGTTCAGTTCCACTTCTCAAAATTCCAGCTCCTTTTAACCTTTCTACTGGACTTTTGTCTTTGGATTTTGGGCTTTTGCCTTTTGCTTTGTTCTAAAACTTGCCTGATCACTGAATTCCAGCTCAGAACATATGGGGCTTCTGTGCTTTGAGCCCCCTTGCCTTCTAGGCATCCAAGAGATTCACTGTACTTTCCCCATTCCTCAGATGTGGGTACCAGAGCTGGATTTTTTTTCCTGAGGCAATTGGAGTTAAGTGACTTGCCCAGGGTCACACAGGTAGGAAGTGTGAAGTGTCTGAAACTAGATTTGAACTCAGGCACTCCAGACTTCAGGGCTGGTGCTCTATCCACTGCACCACTTAACTGCTCCCAGAGCTGGATTTTTGGTAGCTGCTCTTTAGAGGTATTCTTCTAGTACCTTTCTAATCACTGTCCTTTCCTCTGGCCCAGTAAAGTTCCAACACTATAGGATCTAGTCGATTCTGTGTCCAGGGTTGCTGCAGGATCAAAGATAAAAATTGTAATATCTTTTAATAGATAGGTAACAAGTTGATAGTCTAAGCTTAGATTTTAACCTAAAAACAGTGAGTGAAGGAATTAACTCACCCACAGAAGTAAGAAATAATGATGGAATTGGGGACCCTTCAAAGCTGTGACTGCTAAGCCAGTCTGTGACAACACTATAGAGGGCAATTAGATGGCAGATTGCCAGACTTGTTGTCAAAAAGAATCAAGAAGTTGTATCTTTAAATCTAGCTCCAAACATTTATTATCTATGTTATCCTGGACAAGTCACTTAACCCTGTTTGCCTCAGTTTCCTCAATTGAGGAATTAATTACCTGACTCAGCCTAATGAATGGGAGAAGAAAATGGCAAGAAACCCTCTCCCCCACTCCCCACCCCCCATGAGCTCATGAAGAGTTAGAACAACAAAGATTCCATACTTTAGAAACTATATTTTACATTTTGTTTCAATTTTCCCTTTTGATTCTTAATGAAGACTTTATTAAAAACCTTGTCTTGTTATATACTAAGGGAAGAGGCAGTTTTCCATTCTGAGACAAAGACAATTAAACATCTCATAGATCCATTAGAAGCTAAGAGTTTGGGCCAGGAGCAAAAGTAGTAGTTACAACTCTTCAGATAAATGACAGCCTGTCAAAGAAGTGAAAACTTGGTGACAATTATAAGCACTTTTCCTTTCCTTGATGCTTATTCTCCCATAGCATCTATTTCCCTGGATCTTTTGATGTCTGTACTTTAGAAAAGGTCTTTTGTTGTTGTTCTTGTTTGGGAAGGGGAATGGGGGAGAATGGGGTGACTTAGGTGTTTTTGATGTTTGTAGTATACATAGGCGAACTTTGTCAATGGGTTTTACTGCTTTTTTTTTTTCATTTTGTTCAATAGTGGGATATAAGATCTGTTGCTTTAAGAGTTTTGAGTACATAATTATGGCTCGTTCCTAGAGTCATCATCATAATGACATTATTATTATTATCATCGCATTGGCTTGTCAAGTATTTACTGACCATATTAGCTGGCTGAAGACTGTCCCAGCCCAACTCAATCATTCATATTCATCTGGAATGTGCAAACCCTTACACTTCCCCCCCCCCTTTTATTTTTTTTAATAAATTGTGGTAGGGTCAAATTTTGTTGTCTTTCATTAATACAGACAGCTCTTGGGTAGTGTGAAATTATATTCCATATTAGAAGGAGAAACAGAATGAAAACAAATTGAGCAATTATATACTAATTCAGACATCCTGGGACATTTCTTAGACTATTAGATAACTCCTACTTTGCCCCACACAGAAAATGAGTTTTGGAGTAGAACATTACTTGGATACCTATTTTTTGTTAATTTAGTTAATATAGCTTAAAGATGAGTTACTAGGGGAAAAAAACCTACTTTTATTTAATGAATCAAAAAAATTCTGCAATCACTTAGTTGTCCATGTTGACCAAACAGAGCCGCAAGGCAATAGGAAAAAAATCCTTCAGTACTTCAATAACTTCAGTACTGGAGTTTTTTTGAACAAATGGCCACAGGTGGGAATAATAAAGATTTAAGAGCTATTACACATCTATTCCTTGGAGCAAGAGAGTATTTTTCAAGATCCTCTTTAACCAAAGTAAAAATTCTTTTCTTCTTATAAACTGTGAAAATAGTTAGCTCGGCATTGAACTTAAATGAAGTTAAGTACCACATTTCTTACTGAGACCTAATAATAATCTTAATTTTTAGTCCAAAATTCCCACACCTGGCTAAGTATATCCAGGTGGGCACTGATAACTTGCTGACCATAGTTTCAGGAGGTATCAGTCTCTAACCATTAACTCCTTGAAATTTGAAAGTATAAAGCCCATTTATCCACCTTAAAATGTGTGATGGGAAGTGGCTAGAATTTTTTTTTTTTTTGTATAGGAAGTACATTAATCAAAGTGTATTTATATTAAAAGCAAAATGGTTACAGTGATCCAGAAATGGAATTTTCCAGAGAAAGAGAGACTTATTAGTTGCTAAAGTTAGTTACTATTAGATGCCATAGCTCCTTTAAAAATGAGAATGTTTTGCTTGAGAGGTCCTAGTTTCAGGGATGTTTTGGAAATGAGAGAAGTGTCTACATCGAATTACTCTGCCTTACCCAATATGACCTTTGTGAAGCCTTCTCTTCTACTCTGACACCTAACCGTGTTGCCCTACTTTGAGAACTGATCTTCCTCACTACAGGATAAGGAAATTTAAATCTATCGTTCTATTGTAGTGAAATAAAGCAGCTAGAAATCAGAACCAACTCCTATAACTTGGTATTGGCAACAACAATAGTCTGACCCACGTTCACTTCCACTGGTATTGTAGACTTGACTGGGTATAGAGATAAGTTGACAAGAGAAGTACCTTAGTACTGGCTGTGGCCATTAGTATTACTATATATTTTTTAAGATGGGATTTTCATATTTGGAGTACTGTTTGTTTGTTTTTTTAGTTACAAAAAATATAAATATCTTAAGAATTACTAGGGTAATAAATAAAACTACTTTAGTCCACAAATGACTGAACTGCTTTAATCATTTAATGAAGGAACTAGGGTCATTTAGTAATTGCTCCTGGGATAGTTTTTGCGTTTAGTAAAATTCTAGTCCAGGAAAAAACAAACAAACATTAATTTGTATTCAGATTATTTGAGATATTACACAATTTTAAAAATAGGCTGAAATATAATTTGGTAATAGAGAGAGAAAATATTTGTAAGTACATTGAAAAAATAAAAAGAGCTGGGAGTGCTTACCCTGTTTCACAGAATCATGGAATTTCAGAAGCTAGTAAGTCCAACCCATACCAGAATAAGAATAAAAGAGAACAGTGTTGTAAAGGACTTGTAAACATATAATTTATATGCAATTAACTATATCAAATTCAACTTTGATATATAATGCAAAGAGGAGTGGGCTAGAAGCTGGAAAATCTGTATTCAGGTTAGTAGAATTCAACCACAACTTAATTACAAATCAACCAATCTCATTCTCTATAAATTAGGAGAACTACATTATATGATCTCCAGTTTCTTTTTTAGCTCGAAAATTCTAAGATTCTCTTGTCATCTATTTACCTACACTATCTCAGAACTTATAATTAGAAACATCTTAATAATACTTTATTTTTTTAGTTTATCACTCTGTATACTTGAAAACAATGACATTATTATAAAAACAATTTTTTTTACCAGTTCTTGCCATCCTTTTCTCCAATTAGTTTGAATCAATGATGTTTCACTTATCTTTAAAAAGAACAAAATAAAACAAAACAAAAAAAAAAAACCAAACCAAAAAAAAAAAAAAAAGAAAACCAGGTTTTTGTCTCTAATCTTCCCATACGGTCTCCTCAATCCACATTTTCTGGAGGCTGTCAGGAAGAAACTTCCTTTGAAGGAATGTGCTAAAAACAGAAGGTAAATCCTTAAACTTCTGCCGTCATTATTTAATCCTAAACTTGTCAAGTACTAATGGAGCCTTTTCCCCCCCTGGGGTTCTTGCCTCTAACTTCTTATGAGGAACACTATAAATCAGTCATTCTGTAGTGAGCCTGTTGGCAGCTAGTTCACAAACAGCCTCATTCCTACTAATTAAGTCTCTGTCACTTGGTTACAGAGCCATAGGCATGGAACCAGAAAGTTGGTTGGTCACCTGTAGCACCTATGATGGATAAATGTAAGTCTTTCAAGAGGTTCTCTTCTAGTAAAAGAGAGTACCTTGGAAGATGGGAAAACAAATCTTTTGTGTGATTAGCTTTTACCTGCTTTACAGGAAAAGACTGGAAATCCAACAGAATACATTAGCAAATGTGTGGAAAAAGCTTATTTACTACCAATAGTACTTTTATACATATTATAGTCCCATCAATAGTACTAGCCTCATTTTGGTTCTGTAAATATGTTTTCATGCTTACAGGGTCAAAAAAACAACCTTGTGGGTTCTTCCAAAGGATAGTCTGAATTTTTGAGGTATATCAGTTTGTTTCTTATTGGACTTAACTCTGACCCAAGAATCCATTAAAAACTCCATCCCATAAAAACTGCACCTTCCATGTCAACAGGAGCCCTGATTCATGATTTATTGGAAGGAAAATGCCAAACCAATCAAAATTAGATAAATAAAAACAAAAACAAAAAAACTAAATACCATATACATGGTGTCCCAAAGCAAGGATTATTTTAGCTTTTTCCAAATTTAATTTAGACCATGTCTTGGATTATGGTCTGAATGACAAGTTTTGAGTTTTTTTTTTTATTTATAAATCCTGAAGAATATTAAACACAAATAATAATACTATTTATAAGCATTTATATCTTTTCTGTACTTTTAAACACAAATTTTATCTTAGAACTTTAGAACTGCTCTTCACATGAGTCATAAAAATAAGTTCAGGATTTCTTTCTAATTATGGAGGACTTGAGGGTGCAAAACATGCACCTGAAGTCGATTTATGTCATGGATATCATCATTTGCTGAGTTTAACAATCTTTCTTTCCCTCCTAACCTTGAAAATCCCCATTTACTATTTGGAAGTGTTCTTTCTTCAAAATAGGCAGAATATAATCCTCAATAGAGTTTTCTTATAGGAAACCTTGAAACGCAAAAAATAATAATTAGTTGTATTTCTTTCTACTAGTAAAATCAACACCATAGTTATTAATGCTCAAGGAATAATTCCATTCTCTTCCTCCTCTAATCCTCCCTTCCTCCTCCCTTTCTGTGTATATGGACATGGTAGCGCTGCATGCCTATCATCCCCACTATCAAGGAAGGGGGAAACAGTTGGATTGATTTTTTTTTTGAACAATAATTTATTTTTCCAATTACATGATGTAAAGATAGTTTTTAATATTCATTTATGTAAGATTTTGAATTCCAAACTTTTTTCTCCCTACTTTCCTCCTCTCTCCTCCCCAAGACAGCAAACAATTTAATATAGGTTTTATACACACACACACACACACACACACACACACACACACACACACACACACATATGTATACAATCATTTTGAATATATTTTCATATTAATCATTTTGTGAAAGAAAAATCAGAACAAAAGGGAAAAACCATGAGAAAGAAAAAGCAAATCCAAAAAGGTGAAAATACTATGCTTTAATCCACAGTCAGTCTCCATGCTATTCTTTCCGGATGTGGATGGTACTTTCCATCACAAGTCTATTGGAACTGCCTTGAATCACCTCACTGTTGAAAAGAACCAAGTCCATCACAATTGATCCTTAATTACATAATCTTGCTGTTACTGTGTACAGTGTTCTCTTAGTCCTTCATTCAGCATCAGTTCGTGTAAGTCTTTCCAGGCTTTTCTGAAGTCATCCTGCTCATCATTTCTTATAGGACAAAAATATTCCATTATATTCATATACTATAACTTATTCAGCCATTCCCCAGTTGATGAGCATCTATTCAATTTTCAATTCCTTTTCACTACAAACTTTTTTGCACATGTGGGTCTTTTTCCCTCTTTTATTGTCTTTGCCATACAGACCTACTAGTGATAGTGCTGGATCAAAGGGTATGCTCAGTTTTGAAGCCTTTGTTTTTCAGGAATGGTTGGATTGTTTCACAACTCCACTGTTTCACTGATTGAGCTCAGGAGTTCTGAGAGGTATAATAGGACTAGAACATCACCAAGTATATCCACACCAAGTATTGCACCAGTATAGTGAACCCCTGAAACCATGTTGTCTAATCAGAGCTATACTTGAGCCAAGTCAGAAATTAAGCTAGTCAAAGCTTCTTTAAAGCCAGATAGCAATGGGATCAAGCCCACGAATGGCACTTCCAGCCTAACACTTTTTTTTAAAGCACTATACTGAATTTCAAATAAAAAAGAAAGCATTACATTTTTTTTTTGATGCTTTATACAGAATGCAAATATTGTCAGGACCAATTTTCAACAATGGCTTAATTGCATGTGGTTTTAGCTCATGAAACCATGGCCAGACAGTAGTGGCATTTTGGATTATCCACAGAGAAATATTTGCACTCGTGAAAATTGTTCAACAGAGTCCTAAAGATAGGTAGAATTGTAGCTGGAATCAGCTCTGTGCCAGCAATTTTTAATAAATTTCAAAGTTGCAGCAAATATACTGATAGTTCTACTACTAGAATTAAAGGAGAATGGCTTTTTGTTTCCCATTTCCTTCATGACTGTGTAAGTGTGTGTGACGTTGTTATACTTTATTATTGAACAGACTTAGCATGTTGTCCCCCAAAATTTTACCCCTTAAAGAAATAAAGTTCTTTAGATGCTACACTGTCAAATTTTACCGGAAAGGAAGGAGGACTCAAAACTGGGCATCCTGTCTTTGAATAGAAGCGATTAGTAATTTCTTTTGAAGATAAAAAATAAGATGTGGCAACTTGGCAATATGGTAAATCTTAAAAGAGACTGATGCCCTCTGCTTCTTCCATGTGAGACATGGCAAACCTTCATTTTGGTGCCAATTGGCTACAAGTATCTTCTTAAGTCCTTCCCAGGTACAAAGATTCTTGTTTATTCAGTCTTCTTGACTGGACTAAAATCAGATTACAGATGGCAGAGATCTGGTGTGCTTTAAATTAGCTTATTGGAAGATGGTTAGATAGGGATAGGGACTAGATTAGATTCCATTGGTATAGGGGACTGCCAGGTGAATAAACTTCCTCTTCCAATGCCGGTTGGCTGGTGGGTTTTTTTTTTTTTTGTTTTTTTTTTTTAATTTATAATTTTAAAGAGTTGGCTGAAGCACTGAGAATTTCAGTGGCTTGCCCAGGGCCACATAGCCAAGTGTGCCAGAAGTGAGGCTTGAACCCAGGTTCTTCTGGCTTTAGGGCCAGCTCTCTATCCACTCTTCTGATTTAATTTTAAGGTTAAAATTGGAAAACTACACTTTTGGGGGGAGGGCAATATATTATGCTTTTTCTTTCAGAGCTTTAAAACAGACAAGAGTAGATTGGAGAAGGGAAGAAAGAGATTACTCTAATCTTGTTCATTTTCCTCAGGAATGTCTTCCTTTTAAAAATATATGTCTTGACATATTTGGAGGAAGGAAGTATTCCCTGCTAATAAGAATAGATCACATTTTTCTTTGTGGGTTATATATTTATGGTAAAAAAAAAAAAAAAAGCATTGTAGTGTTGTTGCCATTTTGCAGATGAAGACGTTGAAGCTAAGATTAAATTCAGGGTCCAGTGGCAGATTCCATTCCAAGTGTTCCAAATCCTTAATGCTGTGTTCTTCTCTCTACAATATGGTTCTCTCCCCCCCCCACCTTTGGCTCTATTTTGTCACTCAGCATTTAATGAATAATTGGAGAATCTTTTAAAATAGGATTCCTATTTCTTTTTTCATCATAAAAGAACTTTTATTAAATGGATCGAGAGGGCTTGTAGATGTTGTAGTGGAAAAGAAGTGTGAAGGAATAGAATTCCACATTTCTGCTTGGTGACTGGTCTTACTCCTTGATCATGTGTTCTTGCCCTTCTCTCCCCTGTGCCCTGACTCAGCTATTCCTTGTGATACTTTGAATTAAAACCTTGAGAAGAAGAAGCACGGTATAATGGATAAAAATCCCAAACTTGGAATCAGACCTTGAGTTTGAAATCCTGAAACACTTACTAGTTATCTAACCATGGAAAGAAAAGTGAGCTTTTCTGAGTTTGTATTGCCCATCTGTGAGTTATGAGGAAACTTTTTGGTTTACTTTAAAGTGCCATATAAACATGCTGGTACTTATTTTAAACAAAAATTTAGCCAGTGGCTGCTCTCTCTCTCTCCCCCCAAATTCATTGCCTTTACCACAGGGAAAAAAATAAATTAACAGACTTGCTTTGTTCTGAACCTGGGTCTAGAGTTTACCTACAATATGTCCTCCACTAGACATAGACATCGTGTACAGCTGTAGTGTTCTCAAGCTGCTCTGGCTTTCTGTACCTCCAAGATCAAGGTAGCAAAATCGCATTTGTTGTAGTTTAATCTCCTTTCTTTGACCCTTTCCTGCCCTCTGGTGGAGGTATTAATAAACAGTTAAAAGAAAAGAAAGAAAAGGAAAAGGAAGCTAATGGACTTTAGTTAGCACCAGAATACTTAAAATTTAGCTACATAGACAAAACAGTATTTTATACTTATTAGTTTCTAGCTAAATACACTATAGGTTGTACATCACTTTTAGCTCTTTAGTTTTATTTACTGTAATTAATACCTGAATGTATTTCACAAACTCCTGAAAATATTATGGGAAATGTTATCTTTTTGTCAAGTATTAATTGTCAAGAAGTGGTTGCTTCTTCATGGCCCATCCAACATCACAGGGAAGTATCGGAGAGGATGGAGAAGGTATTGCTCGAATGCCATACTGATGTGGGGATTTTCATGAAGCTAACCCACTCTTCATTTTCAACTTAATATTTGAAACATTTCTTGAAGGGAATAGGTTGGAATGTTATTTGTGCTTATGTGAACCTCAGTCTATTCTATTACTTTCCATTTAGGGATTTAGAGATGCATGTTCAAAAAAATTGGTGTGGGTTGTTTTTTTAATGATAATTTATTTGTTTCGAAATAGCATACTAAACCACAAATCAAGTTTAAGGTAGACTGCCTAGTACAAAAACCTATGTCCTCCACTTCCTAAGCTGTTCACTGCTCTTCAGATGACATGATGCTCCCTCGTGTCCTTCAGATACAATATATAAATACTTCTTTCTCTTTGGCATCTAAAACCTTTCACCATCTGGCTCCATGCTATTTTCCCAAATAGTTGAATGTTATTCTGTGATATGCCATTGATTTTTCTCATCAGACCTCCCACTTATTTCCCATGAGTGACACTTCATGTCTCATTTCTTTAACTCTGGGTGGACTGTCCCTCATGAACTTCTTCACTTCTGCTTTGGTAGGATTCCACTCTTCTTTTAACACTCAATCGGTTAAGAGCCATTCCCTACAGAAGGATTCTGATTCTGATTCTCCCATTAACAAGTCCTTTCCCACAAAACTTACTTTGCATATGTTTATCTAAACTCACATTGTTTTCCAGAATGAAACGTGGACTTCTTGAGGGCTAGGTCTGTTGCATGTGGCAATGTATTGCTATTAAATGTATGTACGTCTCTTTATCACCAGTTCTTAGCACAGCCTATGGCAAGTAGCAAGAACTTAATAAATACTTTTTGAATGATTAAGTGATTCATGTTCTCCCAATTGTTTTTTCTTTAGGCCAGATGCCCAGTTATATCAATCAATGTTACCATTAAAGATCCTCACCATCCTGATCATCCTTTAGTTTATCAATGTCCTTCCTATGAAAATAAGTGTTTTGGATGTTGACCTACTGGAGCAAAGAGCAGCAATATTATTATATACTTAATCCTCAACAATATCATTTAACCTAAAAAATCCACATTATTTCTTCTTGTTGTTGACTACCATCTCACACTATTGATGCTTTGAGTTTGCAATCAAATAAAACACCCAAATCTTTATCAGGTAAATTGCTGTTTTAATTATATCTCCTATTAAGATTCCTGCTTAGTCCACTTCTTTGTTTTGTCCACAAGAAGAGTATTATTAAAGATCCATCACATTGCTAATATTCTAGGCTAAGTGCTTCTAAAGAATTCCCTGATTTGCTATTCTAGTAATCCTGTCAAAAAAGGAAATGAAGTTATTCTGATATGACCTATTCTTGATAAAACCATGGATGGCTCTTGGTGGTCACTGCTTCCCGTTCTGGTTGTTAGCTAACTATTTAATGATAGATTCTAAAATTATGCAAGGAATTACAGTCAAACCCAGTGCTATATAAAGATTTGAGAGAGCCATTTTTTCTTCCCTTTTTTGGAAAATCATGATAAAGTTTGCCTTTCTCCAGCTCTGTGGAATCTTTCCCATTCTCCAAGATCTTGGCTCAGTAAATGGCATCTATCAGTTCTTTTGGGATGTTGGGATGTACTTATCAGAACCTGTGACTTGAATTTGTAAAGGGCAACTTTTTCTTACTTTTCCCTTACTTATCGTAGTTATCAACTGCTGCTTCACCATTTTTGTTTTGTCTTTTCAGGTGCAAAGTTTGTATTTATTTTCAGGGAAAAAAGAAACAAAGAATTGAGCTTAGTTCTGCTTTCTCTTAGTGTCCATCTGCAATAACGGTGCTGTCCCTTCGATTCTGTTCTTTCCTCCAATTTAACTTCTAAAAAGATATTCCTTTTTATGGTTAACAACTATAAAAGTATATCTTAGAAGAGATAAGACAAGAAAAGGACAATACTAGGTAGTTGAATTTGACCCCACTTTGTTCAGTAAAATATTTCTTCATCTCTCATAGGTATCTATTCCGAAGTTGTTTTCTGCCTTGTAGGCCTTTGTTTTGTATATTTTTTGTTATGTTATAGCACACTAAAATTTGGGGGTTATGTTTAAGGGACAGAAAAAAACCCATTAAGAATGGTAACTAAAAATAGACAAGTTATTTGCTCAGACCATACGAAAGAGCCAAAGATCATTGGCACTCATTTCTACTTTTGTGGTCTGGCCCATGAAAGTTTGAAGTGGTTTGTAGATCCCAGATTATTTTCTGGGCAAAGTGTTTTTCTTCCATTTCAATGTCTGTGCTGCTTGCTACCTGAGGGCAGTAAAGGGAAGAAAAATGTATTGCTACAAAAACCTTGGCCTTAGTTTTGTAAAAACATCTATAAAGCCCTACCATCTGTATGTGTATATATACATATATATGATGGTATTTGCATAGCTGTGAGCATGTCAGGGGAATATAGAATTTAAAACACACATTGGGAAGAAAACTTCAGCAACCTGGAGCAACATTTTCTGATAACTAAAGCTTTGAGACTTTACTGATGTTTGTGTTGGTAGGTACAACTATTTTAATATAATTACATAGAAAAACATTTCTTTATGGAGACCCACTAAAAATACATTCTCTAAGCTATTATGAACTGCTTGGTCTGCATTTTATTCCACTAGGTTTTGAACTGCAAAGATCTGCTTTTTCCTGGTCCAACTAGCTTTACCCACATGCTGGTCAAACATGATACCCTCTCTGAGTACAGTAATCTCTCAAGGCACCACAGTGAACAAATTGGCTAGAAGCCACCAGTCTTAGTTAATTTTTTCTAAATTACTCTAGTTACAATATCACAATTTTTCCCTAAGTGCTACAGTGATTAAAATAAATCTTTTTTGTATCCTATTACTCCAAATTTTTACACCTTTGGGTATTTCATATATATATATATATATTATTCTTTAGATTCTAAAGGTAGAATGTTAGGTGAACCATTTATATAGCAAGAAAATATGCTGAATTGAGGAAAATAAAGAGGAACATCTGGTACTCTATCCATTGATCAGTGTTGTTTTTGTATTGAATTTCTAGCTTGGTCATCTTTTTCCCCTGGGAGTTTGCAGAGGGCTTAACCTCTGAGTATGGCAAAGAGGTTCAGACTCCATTAACCCTATTTAGATCTTTGCCTTTCATTTGAGGTTAGGTATATGTTATGAACATTGCTTGGGGAGCAGCATTCAGGATTAATTTCTTTTTCTGTTTTCAGCCAGAAATTTCTAATATCTTCTTAGCATTTGGTGAATAGAGCAATATTGATGGAATGAATTATTACTCAGCAAAATGAGCATGGTTTTCTTTGGAAAAAAAATAAAGATAGCTCTAACATGCTCTCTTCCTATCCTGCATTCCATGGCTTTTGCCCCCTGCCAGCCAGTCTTAGGCAAGCAAGCAAGACTCAGGATCCCTGATCTCCTAGTACTATAACTCCTTTGTGGGGACTTCCCTAACACCTCCTAGGCCACATGTGAAACAAAAAGGAAATTCTTGCAGGAGTCCTTTTTCTCCCTGTTTAGAGTCCTATCAACTTTACTCCAGACTTTGGCTCTTATATATGTCATTCCCTTGATGGGCTTGGTTACACGGATGGCCTGGCTACTGTTTGTGCTTTTCTCAGAATTGTTACTGTTTCTGGTTGTCAGTGGACTCTCTTACTGATCACTCAGTTCTCCCATCTCAAAGCACTTCGCCTAAAACTGTAAAAGAAGAAACTGCAGAAATGGAAGCATTGTGCACTGAGGAACACATGGCCAGGCAGCTTCCCCTTCTTGGCAGCTCCTACCAATTTTTCCTTACTTAAAAATTACCAGGCAAGAAAACCATCTACCTGAAACATTTGTTTCCAACTCAGTTTCCAACTCAATAGCCAGTCAAAATGCTTTGTGACACCATCCAAAAATGAACAGTAAACAATCACAAGATGCATGGGATTTCTCTAAAGTGGTGGTGTAAGATGCCTTTCAGCAGCAAGCTCATCAAGCCTCTACATGGATTGGACTCAGGCAGGACATTTTGTACTTCTCCATTACACTGATGTTCTAATCCAGCTACTTAGCCACTTTTCTCCCATTCCAAGTTTTGGAGAAGGCACATAGAATGCTACAGGCCTGAAGATTGGGTTTAAATCCTAATATTGACACTATCTGCATGAACAAGAATGAGCCAGTTAATCTTTCTCCTATTTGTAAAATGGGAATAATTATTCCTATAATACTATATAAAAACATATCTCTTCGAGTTGTGATGAAATTTCATATGAAATTATATAAAGTGTTTTGCAAGTATTGAAATGCTGTGTGAATCTTAGCTTTTTCCTTTGGGAGTGTTAACCCTTTTTTTCCCTCAAGATGGCAGTTTCAAATGTGGAAATATTTCTGCCTGAATCCAAACAGCCAGATCCAGTCAGGTGACCCTAATCCAGTTATGGGACTCATTGCTTTCCTCCTTTCTAACAAGAACTGGTACTCACACGTGGAAAGATGCAATATTATACCCTCTTGAATTCCATATAATTCAAATATAGTTGATTTAGCAATCAAGAATTATTAAGAATGTTTTTAACATTTGTTGATGATTTGGTGCTACTGGTGATCACTGCCACTGGTATCCTTGGTTAAAGATTTGGCTATAGAATGTTTTTAGAAAACATAAATGCATTTAATACATGTTCTCGAGGGATAATAGGGATGAAATTATTAAATCAAAATGCATGCTTTGGATTCAGATCATCACGTGAGAGACTGCTTCTTTTGATACATAAGAATTTTGGTGGGAAAGGTAATTTTTCTCCCTTTTAGAAAGGAATATAATACACTAAAGTATTTTTTCTTCCCTGATCATTTAGTCTTCCCTCTGGTTCACATGAAATGTAACTAGATTTGCTTATAGCTTTCATCACATCAGCATTTTCCTACTTAGTATTCGTTATTCATAAATATTGTCCCATAGCTTTAGATTTTGGAGCTACAGGATTTTTGTCCATTATTAGAGCATCAAAGATAAGGGAGCTGGAAGAAACTTTCAGAGGTGATCTAGGCTAGCCCCCTCATTTTACAAACAAGGAAACAGATCCAAGTAGGTTAAATGATTTATCCAGAGATCATACAGATAGAAGGTATCAGCATATAATTGTCACACCTTCTTGTAGATCTTCCCATATTGCTTTAGCCATAAATTGTTTAACTTTGTTATAAGCCATGTTAGGTTGGTAAATCCATGATGCATGAGGGCTCTGAATGTCAGGAGCTTATTTAATAGATTGAAAATAAAATGTTTCAATAACATTCTCAATTAATTACATAATTATAATAGTAACCATCTTAACATTTTTTACATTTAAGATACAAAGAAATTTGAGTCATAAAGAAGCTTACAGATATACTTAAGTTTAAAGTAGCTAATTGAATGTAAGAGTTGCAGTTGGAATCTAGGTAACGTGTACCATGCTCTCTGATCAAAAAAATACCAGCAAGGTAAATAAAGTCTATCAGCTGACTTATTTCTAATAATTTTTAAATATAAATTTTTAAGTATAAACTTACAAAAATTACTTTAAAAATATAAGCTTAATGATCCAATCAGGGAGATGAATATATGAATTTAAAGTCAACATTTATTGAGCCATGGACACTATTATCGAGTTTGTAGAAAGAATGTTACTTTTAATTATAGAAAGTTATTCCCAAAGGTACTTTTATTATCATTATTATTATTAACATTTTCTTTTTGTTAGCTAGACAGATATCTACATGAAGATATCCTTGCCTTCCATCTCTCTCCCTCCAAAAATGATTTTTCATGAAACTGAATTTTTGTTGTGCACAATTTGGGTTTTTTTTTAAGTGTGTATTAAATATAAAACCAGCCCAAAGAGCCTTCTTTTTATAATATAAAAATTTAAGGAGTCCTATGTCCTTTCTAGCTTGTCCCAGCCATAAAGGGCAGTGGACTTTATCCCTTTCATCAATCTTTTTTCCTCCTAATATGGCTTTAAAAACAATGCTTTTTTTGTTACTCTGAGCTTTTCTATCTCTGAGCGTATTCTGAGATTTGTTCTATCATGATTTTTGCGTCTCTGTCTAATTATTTTGCTTTTCTTTCTGGTTCTTCTATTTGCTTCAAACCTCTGTGCAGTTTTTATTTCTTTTTGTAGTTATTTTATTCTGTCTAAATTTGTGATAATATATATATATAAGCCTAAGATACAGAGATATGCAAAATATCACCATCTCAACATAAAATTAGTGTTATCACTATTTAGCTGAAATAAGATAAACTAAATTAAAAAATACAACATAAACATAAAATTTTAAATGCCAGGTACCCCCACCCAAATTCTTTAAATTTAAGGAGTTGGAGCAGTTTATCATTTTAAAAGGTATTTAAAAGCATACACTTTTTTTCCCCCCCCCTGAGGCTGGGGTTAAGTGACTTGCCCAGGGTCACACAGCTAGGAAGTATTTAGTGTCTGAGACCAGATTTGAACTTGGGTTCTCCTGAATTCATGGCTGGTGCTCTATCCACTGTGCCACCTAGCTGCCCCAAGCATACATTTCTTAAAAAATCTAAATTGGTTGTCAAGTTCCTTATACATCCGTGTTATTTTTTCCTTTTTTTCCTTTTGTTCTGCCTTCAGAATTTTGTTCATAATAAATCCCCATCCTTCTTGGGCACATTTCTTCTGTAAATTTTCATTGTATAGTATCCTATGTAGCCTTTCTCTGAACCTTTTTAAATGTTTGCCCTAAATACAGGATACAAGTTAGACTACAGCAAGCTTTCTTCCATTTTTTTCTATCACAAATTCTAAGATGAAATAGTCAATGTACATCCTTAAAATTCTAATAATTTTCACTCCACCAAACCATTTTTTTTCCTCTCCTTTACTCCCATGCTCTTTTCTTTCTTTTCCCCTCCTTTGTCTTCCTTATTAGACCCATGATGGAAATTTCCCTTTCTTTATCTCTTGAAGGATCAAATTATCATTAAAGCAAGTCAAAAAATTATTGCATGTTCTGCTTTTAGTAGCAGATGTCTGGATAGGTTGGGTTCATGCCTTCATTCCGATCTTATGATCTGTTTCCTAAACTACTCATCTATTTTTTTTCCTCAGAATTTCCCACCTTCCTACCCCAGAGTCTCTGATATCTTTAGGGTCAGATCTGCCTCCTTTGCAATCTGTTTTCCATTTTCATGTTGCTATACTTTGTAGTCTTGTACATTGACAGTTGAAATTTTGTATTTAATAGCTTCTTTCTTGAATATTGTCTTTTATAGACTTAATGGCTATACTTACCATTACCCTATAGCTCCTTTTGTGGGATCAAGCCTAGTGGATATATAGAGGCAGCTTTTCTACTCTTTGCATCCATTTCTTTTTAGTTAAAAACCCTTTTAATTAAATTTGTAAGATTCTAAGTAAATGTAGTTTCTAGTACCTCAGAAAAGTTTAGCTCCCACGGGATCTGAATTTGGATTACTGTATTCTAAACTCATCCACATAGTTGGCCTGTTATTATAAACAGTCCATACATAATTATAGCCCTGAATCTAGGTACTTAACTAGGGAATCCTGTTTGCTTTGTGTACCTCCTTTACAAATGACTTAAGGCTTTAATGCATGCTCCTTTCAACAGCAGTAAATTAACTGTAAAGCAAAATTAAATCTTATCCGGGCACACATTTAAAAAGCAGGTTATTCATTATGATAGAATTATTAGCTTTCATAAGTCATGAACTTTAATTTTTAGCTTAACATGTATTCTCTCGTCCTAGATCAATTCTCCTGGTATCTTGTTATCTCTTTCTTGTTAACATTTAAAAATTAAGTCCTAAAAGAAGAAGAAAAGGTATCCTATTTGCAAACAACAAGAATGGGTATCTAGCTTTCTTAAGAAAACTTTACTAGTTTACTGTGCAATATAATTTCCTAAATTGTGGAAACAATACAAGTAATTCAAAATGAAGAACCTCTTCAAGGTTAAAAACTGAGTGGGGCAGAGAGGCCCAATTAAGAGTGTTAGAAGATCTGGACAAAATGAGAATTTCATCATGTGTAAAATAGGAAAAAGGGAATTCTGCCTGGGTGACAGATTCAGGATTTCAAATTCTGCCTATTACCTCTCTGGCCCTCTTCCTTTCTCTCCCTTTTTTCCCCTCGCCATTTCAGCTCAGTTTTTTTGTAAACTGCCCTAAATTATTATTAGAGCAACCTTCTATTAGGAATTAAAGACTATTAGCACCTGAGACATTCTTGCTGATATAAGAAATTGATTGGACATTGGGAACAAGAATGTTTTGAAGATAAATAAGGCAACTGTGTGAAGTGCTTTAAATTGGGAACAAATATAATTCAATTTCTAAATACACAGAGATCTCTAGCAGAAGAGGTGTCAGTGGATTTGGAGAATTTTGGACTAGGATTAATTTCTTTCTCTGGAGGGCATTATGATTCCAGAATTTTAACCAGCTATAGTTTGAAAACCATTAGTGGAGGGCAGGTTGTCTTTAGTATCTTGGAGCTAGAAGTTTTAGGGTATATTTGAACTGTACTGATGATGTGATGGCTACAAAAAGAACAATGCTCAAGAGAACATTTCCTATGCTATTATGTCTAATCTCCCTTTACCTTATGAGTCTGACAGGATATCAACTTGGCCTGTGAAGATTTCATTTATTTTATAGGATATAATGGTCTCTTAAGACTTGAGGAGGTTAACTTATGGAAGAATGAATGGGCTATTATTGGTAACAGTCTTATTATAGGGATTTTTAGTTGCATAGGTTCCAAAGTATATTACAAATTGAGGTGTGCATTGAAAAAAGGTAACTCTGAGTAGACTCAGGAGAACATTGTACCTAGTAACAGCTTCTCAGATCAAAGCAGTGATCCAAGACAATTCCAAACAACCCGTGATGAAAAATGCTATCTTTGCTGTCAGAGAAAGAACTGATGAACTCCTGAGTGCAGATTAAAGCATGCTTTTTTAACTTTATTTTTCTTGGGAGATGTGTGTATTTATGGAGATAGACAAAAAATGAAATCCCTACCCACATGAAACTTTCATTTCACTGGGGGAGACAATATGTAAATAAATAAATATATCACATGGGGCAGCTAGGATAGAGAATCAGCCCTGAAGTCAGGAGGACCTGAGTTCAAATGTGACCTCAGACACTTAATATTTCCTGTCTGTATAACCCTGGGCAAGTCACTTAACTCCAATTGCCTCAGCAAAAAAAAACAAAGAAATAAATATACAAATATATAAAGAAATAAATTACATAAAAGCAAATGGCAAGGAAGAGAGAAACTAGTGGCAAGAAAACAACTTTGAAAGACTTTATTTTGAAATGCTAAATCTGATCGAGGTAATGATTAATTAAGACTTCAGAAAATGCCAAAACATGCTTCTCATCTCTTGGCAGAGGTGGTGAACTACAGGTACAGAATGAGGCAAACATTTGTAGTCACAGCTAATGTGAACATTTGTTTTACTTGCCCATATTTATTTCTGTAAAATGGGAATAATAACACTTGCCTTCTAGTGTTGTTGTGAGGATCAAATGAGATAATGTTTGTAAAGCACTTTTCAAAACCTTGAAGTGCAATGGTAATTATCATTTACTACTACTACTACTACTACTACTACTACTAGTTATAAGGAAAGACTTTTATTTATGGCTGGAAGGAGTTGAAGTTGGGGAAATTGGTAAATGGTAATACATATGCAAAAGCAGGAAGTAAGAAAACTAAGCAGAGCATCATTTCAAAGTAGTTTTGTTCCTTCCATTACCTGTAAAGACAGTTTTTAACATTCCTTTAAATTTTTTTCTTTTCTTCTCATTTTCCCTCTCTTTCTGAGACAGTAAGCGATTTGATATAGATTACACAAGTTGAGTTTTTTTTTTGAAGTAGAAAAAAAAAAGTCAGAAGACACAACAATAATCAGGAAAGTTTTGCTATTACTATGTTAAATTTATAGATGAGAGGACTAGACTAATACAGATTGGTCCCATGAGTTTTAGAGAGTTGCCTGGAGTAATAGTATCAAACTCAAATGGAAGAAGGGTTTACTAATATATATCTAAAGATGCTATATTGGCCTTGGTTTTAAAAATGTAACATTATGTTATATTTTTGTATATTTTAAGTATTTTCTCTGTTACATTTTAATCTGGTTCCGACTCTACTGGGGATTGTGTGACACAGTTTGACTAAGAAAGCACCAGAAGATCAAATGCCTTTATCGGTCACAAAGTCAGGCAGAAATGGGACTTAAAGCTTTACTGTGGGGAGGAAAATTTCTGAGGGATAAAAAAATAAAGAGAGCAGGGTTTTGGTGCCGAATGAGTTGAGATCCTCACCTGAGAATTTGTAGGGGGAAAAGGGTAGGGGATTGTGAGTGAATTGAAGAGAGGCTTGGAATGGCCACTGTTGGAAAAGTAGAGTAGCAAATTGGAGGTGAGTAGAATTGCCTTGCTGCTGTGAGGGCTCAATTAATATCAGATAATACCTATTTGTAGTAGACCCAATCAGTGTGGTTTTCTGATTTCTTTCAAATCTGTTTAGTATGTATGAATAGAAACAAGGAGACAGAAGGTAAGAGTAAACCAGTATTCAAGGGTAGTCAAGACATGATCAGTGATAAGACAAGAGGACGAGTGAGTCATGAATAGAAGCTAGTATAGACCTGAGCTGATTTAGGAAGGAAATAAGTAAATTCATGTAATATAACTTGTTTGGTTATTTCTTATTTGATGGCTGATCAACATTCTCTACAGTTATTTGATACTATGAAAAATGTTGCTATAAATATCTTGGTGTATATATGCTTTGGGGCCTTTTTAAAAAAAATATTGTTCTTTCTTGGGTTATAGGTCTAACATTGGAATCTTTAGATCACTTAAAATAAACACACACATATACTCACATTCCATATCTTCTTTCTTCTTCCTTTTTCTCCCCATATTCAATACTAGATCTTGAATCCTGGTACAGCTCTTCATCCATGAGCCAGCCCTTTTTCCCTTGTACTATTGGAGAAATGACTTTGCTCTATCTTACTACATAAATTGTTTTCATTCCAGCATTGTGTGTGTGTGTGTGTGTGTGTGTATTTATCATTTATCTCTCTCTCTAGAGAGATTTCTGTTTGATTTTTCTTAGCAAGACTTCATCTGGTTTCCTCCATATTATCTGATCCCTTTCTCCCACTTTGTAATCTTTTCTCTCATTAACTGGGAAGTATTGGAACAAAAACTAGTTCTTGTAGAGTCATCCCACTTTTCACTGGGCTTCACTGAAGTAAATGGAAAACTTTTTTGCCCTCCATTTCTCCCTTTGTCGTATGACTCTTACAACCTGTTTTTCTCTAAAACTTTCTAACTGGCACCTGAGTACTTTGTGTACTTTTTGTAGGCTCTCACTGGCTACTGTTCAAGAAACTACCCACCATCTTGAGGCCATGCTGTTTTCTGGCATGGAATGCCTTCTCTCTGTTTGAATTGTTGTACTGCTTGAAATCCTATTTCCTCTGAAAATTTTCTCCCTTTTGAAGCATAAAAATGCTGTCAACTTCTAGCAATATAGATTACACTGGGTTGAATTAGTAATGTGCTGATCATCCAATCAGAGGGGTAACTTATATAGCAATCTTCAAGGTCTTCCTGCTGCCACCATAAGCAACTCTCTGGATCTCACTTTTATCATCTATAAAATGAAGGGTTTACAATCTCCAATTGATAAATGGTCAAAGGATATGAACAGACAATTCTCAGATGATGAAATTGAAACTATTTCCACTCATATGAAAGAGTGTTCCAAATCACTACTGATCAGAGAAATGCAAATTAAAACAACTCTGAGATATCATTACACACCTGTCAGATTGGCTAAGATGACAGGAACAAATAATGATGAATGTTGGAGGGGATGTGGGAAAACTGGGACACTGATGCATTGTTGGTGGAGTTGTGAAAGAATCCAACCATTCTGAAGAGCAATCTGGAATTATGCCCAAAAAGTTATCAAACTGTGCATACCCTTTGATCCAGCAGTGCTACTACTGGGCTTATATCCCAAAGAAATACTGAGGAGGGGAAAGGGACCTGTGTGTGCCAAAATGTTTGTGGCAGCTCTTTTCATAGTGGCCAGAAACTGGAAGATGAATGGATGCCCATCAATTGGAGAATGGTTGGGTAAATTATGGTATATGAAGGTTATGGGATATTATTGCTCTGTAAGAAATGACCAGCAGGAGGAATACAGAGAGGCTTGGAGAGACTTAAATCAACTGATGCTAAGTGAAATGAGCAGAACCAGAAGATCACTGTACACTTCAACAACAATACTGTATGAGGATGTATTCTGATGGAAGTGGAAATCTTCAACATAAAGAAGATCCAACTCACTTCCAGCTGATCAATGATGGACAGAAACAACTACACCCAGAGAAGGAACACTGGGAAGTGAATGTAAATTGTTAGCACTACTGTCTATCTACCCAGGTTACTTATACCTTCGGAATCCAATACTTAATGTGCAACAAGAAAATTGGATTTACACCATTATATTGTATCTAGGTTATACTGTAACACATGTAAAATGTATGGGATTGCCTGTCATCTAGGGGAGGGGGTGGAGGGAGGGAAGGAAAGATCTGGAAAAAATGAATACAAGGGATATTGTTATAAAAAATTATTCATGCATATATACTGTCAAAAAAAAAGTATAGTTGTAAAATTTATTAAAAAATAAAATAAAACGAAGGGTTTAGACTAGAGGCTTTTTCTAAGGTACCTTCAGGTTTTAAAATCTAAGTAGTCCCCATACCCATATAGCTTGGGTGATGACTTTGGGCCTCTGGGGGGTTAGAATGACAGTTATATGGATAGCTAGCCACATCATATAGTTTGTTTCCTGTTTGTTCTTATGTCAGGCTGAACTGGGTATTCTTGAAGGTCTTTCCAGCCCTAACACCCACGGTAACTTTCTGCTTCCCTTTGTGCAGTGCCCCAGTAATTCACTCTTACGTTCCTAGCATGCCATACCTGTTAACACTTGTGTATAGCCTTGGAAGGATTAATTGTCAGCTCAGTTCTATTGATGTCTTGAAGGTTTTTCCCATTGTATATAAAAATACATATTTGAATAGTCACATCACTGTTATCTCTTTTGGCTTATGTCATCCTCAGGTTGTGTGCTTTAACTTGCCTTGATCAGCCTGAAGCTTAGCACTGTGCACATGTTGGTGCAAATACTATATTCCCTGATATTGTTACACTATTGTTCATTTCTTAGAGATTTTGTCTAAACCTTTTTGGTGTCACAAACACCTTTGGCAATCTGGAAAACATATGGGTTCCTAGAATATTACTTCTAAATGTATAAAAAGACACATGAAGTTAAAAAGGAAACTAATTATATTAAAATAGAGTTATATGTCTAATATATAGTCATGTACATATATTTTTAAGTTCATGTACCTTAGAATAAGAAATCTGGTCTAAATTTAGGCTGCTCCTATTATCTGATAACTGAGAACCTCTGCTGTGGAGGCAGTCTAGTTGGAGGGTTGGGCCTCAGGATTAGAATTAGAAACTTTCTAACTGGGTTGTGGTCTTAAGAGTACTTGTGGTAATTTAGTGATTTGGAAGCTCTGTTATGGTTAGGCTTTGTGCCCATGGCCTGCTTCCTCAGGAACGGATGGGCTGCAAGAAACCATTCTGGGAGGTGGGAAGAGGGTAGAAAAGTAGTTCTCCTCCTCCTCTAGCTCACTGGCCTAGCATATCTTAATGTCTGTGGGAAATAGAGCCCAGGATTCTTTGAGGTTTTATATTCCCTTCCATTTGCAAGGATCATCAAGCACTGACTGTCAAGATGTAATTCAATCATGTTTATAGCATTTGATTCTTAATTGGGGGGAAAAAAGAGTGAGAAGAGGTACACTGGGGAATGTATTTTTCTACTTCACACCTTTTATTCTCCTTATCCCAAACGGTCCACTAAAGTGATGAGAAGCATGTTAATTTGTTTCTTTCTTTTTACAAAAAGTAATTAAAATAAATATGTAGAACAAAGCACAAATTATTCACCAAATCCCTAAGCTTTTTAAAGGATGGAACAAATTATAACTGGGGTGATATTGAGTTCCTTCTCTCCATTCACTTGACAGAATTACAGGAGGTAAAGGGCAGATAACAGAGACACTAAGATATGTCTGTGCTCCTTTCAGGTTTTGAATTTCTCTTTATTTTTTTAATAAATGGGGTCAGTTAGCCCATGTAGTGGATGAAGTCTTGAGCCTAGAATCAGAAAATCCAAGTTCAAATCCATCCGCAAACACTTAACTAACTGTGTGCTTCTGGGCAAACCACTTAACCTGTGCCTGCATCCATTTCCTCTTACTGTAAAATGGAGATGGTAATAGCACCTACCTTCCTGGCTTGTTTTGAGCAACAGAAAAAGTAATATTTGTAAAATATTTAGCACAGTGCCTGGCACATGGTAGGCATTTAATAAATGTTAGTGTTGTGTGACCCTGGGCAAGTCACTTAACCCCAATTGCTTCAGCAATAAACAAACAAATAAATAAATACACAAATAAATAAAAGTAAATGTTAGTGTTAATCAACAATTTACAATTGTCTGAGATCAGTCAGCCTAGATTTTTTTAAATGGCTAAATTCTGGACACAGTCAAGAAGCAAGCCACCCATTTAGAAAGAGCCCAACACTTAAAGAAATCCTCCCAAGTTTGGTCTCTATTTTTTCCCTTGTGCTTCTGAGAAATTTAGCAGAGAAGGGGTGCCAGGGAAATCCCTCTCTCAAACTAGCACCTCGATCAGTAGTAGTGCCTTAAACAGAGGGTTTGGCAGTATCTAGGGAGAGCATAATACAAAGTCAAGAAAGGGAGAGTTCTGGGCTTGCTACTGAGATTTTGCTCAAGAAAAGGGAGGCTCCAGAACGAAGACTCTCCTGCTGCTCTTAAGGAATGGTCTCTTGTTCTTTCCACAGGTACATGATAGTACTCTGGGCTGGTATCAGCAAGCCCAAAGCTGGAGATACAGTGGTGACTCAGGCCAAGGAGTGAAGCCCAGTAATAGAATTAGGAGCAGTGAGAGAATGAAGGCAGGAGTTGCCCCTTACCTTCCTCCCACTGACCTGCCAGGTGCTTGCAGTTCATGCTTTTGATATTGCAAGTACCAGGTGCCCCTGAGGTCCTCGGACTGCTCCAGTAACCCTGACCTTGAAATCCCTGCTGGACTCCCTGCTGTTGCAGTAGTTTAATCTGTTTTCTTTCTGCTGAACTCAGTTTTTCTGTCCTAAAACACAGACCTTTTGCTTCTCCTCTTTTCTCCCTTTCTTCATCAGATATTTACTGGCTTCCTTCTTTCTTCAGAATAAAACTAATTCAATGTTTGAATTAACTTGCTCTTTTTTCATAAGTGACCATTAACATTATATATTTCTTTTTTAATTTAATGTAATCAAAGTTGTCCATTTTGCCTTTCATAATGTTCTCTAGTTCTTCTTTGGTCATAAATTCCCCCTTCTCCAAAGATCTGATAAGCAAATTATCCCTTGTTCTCCTAATTTGTTAGGTATCATCCTTTATGCCCAAATCATGTACCTATTTTGACCTTATTTTAGTATGGAGTATGAGATGGAGTGGAGAAACACTATGCAGTGTTTCTGACATTATTTTCCAGTTTTCTCAGCAATTTTTATCAATTGGTGAGTTCTTATTCCAGAAGTTGGAGTTGGGGGTTTATCAAATACTGATCTGCCACTTTATTTCTTAGCCAATACCAAATGGTTTTGATGAGTGATGCATCCAGAAAAAGAAATAAGGAGACTGAATGTAAATCAACACATGTTGTGTTCACTTCTTTTTTATAATTTTTTTTAAATTTTTCCCATTTTGAATGGAAAAAGTTTTACCCTTTTGCTCTGATTTTTCTCTCCCAATATGATTCATAAAGTAATGTGCATTAAAAATAAATAAATTTACTAGGAAAAAATAAAATAAAACAGATTCATTATGCTCTCATTTAAAAAAAAAAGCTTTCAAAAATTTATATATTTCCTTCTTTGTAAATTCTCTCTGACCTTGGTTTTTCATGTGGATGTCATCAGTTCCTTCAGATATTTCTCTCAGAATCTTTTGATCTTTCTAAACCACTATTAATAATAGTTGACATTTAAATAGCACCTTTAGGTTTGCAAAGTATTATACATAATTGATCCTTACGACAACTCTGTAACATAACTGCTATTATTCTTTCCAATTGACAGATGAGGAAACTGAGGCTGAAAAGTTAACTTCCTCGTAATCACATAGTTTTACTGAATGTATCTGAGACAGGATATGGACTAAGTTCTTCCTGACTCCTGGTGTCACTTTACTATTTTCAGTTTGCTATTGTTGGTTTGTTGTTGTTTTTTTTAATGTCCTTTCCATAAATAAGACAAATTTTTTTTCTTACAATTAAAAAATAATTTATTATTAATAATGAAATATTTTAAGTTGCTAATCCAGTTAGTTCACTGTTTCACATGCATGAAGTTCAGAGTTATAGAGTTTTTTAAAACTGAAAAACAGCCATCCAGTTTTCCCAGTTTTTGCTGTATGGTGACTCCATTCCCCATTGTGTCTTGTTTGTTGTTACAATTGCTTTTAATGGGATTTGGAACAGTGAGAATAGGTCACAATGCTGAGCCAATATTCCATCTGAGCATTTGTGCCCTCATTATCACCAGGCTTTGTTCTCAAATGATTCAACAACTTGGAAAATCTTATTCAAATAAATTTCCATCCATGGAAATAGAATTTATATATTAAAAATACCACCTGTGTACTAATGACTGCACATTACAAATTCCCATAATTTATGAATAGAGAGCTTTGAAAAGCAAATTTATTTTTCTTGGACTGAACAGTAAGTACACAGAGGTTCAGGCCCACCCATCATTCAAGACTGAACTTCAGTGTGTTTTACTCTAAGATTTGGCTTACAAACAAACTAGAGCTACTGACAGTTATAATAAAAACATAAGAAAATAGAAGGCCTGTTTTTAAAAAATTAATAATAAATCCAAAGTGATATATTTATGTATAGAATCAAAATAATTTGGTAATTTGTGACCACATAAAGTGTTGAAATTTTTTTATATAAAATCTTTTATGTTCTATGAATCAGTCACCTCCCTTATTAAGTTCTCCCATGCCATTCTTGAAGAACACAATATGTGTTAAGTATTGGCAGAAGTAGTTAGTATGGTTTCAAATAATGTCTTAATCTGAGGCTGTATTATTCTAAATATAAAATGTAATTATTATAGAGGAAAATACACTATATTAAGAATAAAGTTTGTAATGGCCCTCTCCTCTACCTCCTCCAAATTAGCTATAGGTAAGTGAGTATGTCATTTAGCCTATCAGATGCTTGGCTTCCTTTTCTCTGATAATACCTTCACTAACTTCATCAGGTTGTGCAAATGGAGAGAAAATAGATGTGAACATATTAAAAATTCTTTAAACTTGAAGTTTCGTCACCATCATTGCTGCTGTTTTAACTTATTTGATAGATCAGTCAGAGGGAATGGGGAGTAATTGGTACTTAAGAGACTTCACTAATTTCTCCCACATTTCTTTTTCTTTGTTTTCACTTGTCCCTTCTTTTATTTTTATCATTCTCCCCCATTGATTTTTTTCTCTTGCTTCTCATTCTTCCTTTCTTTTCTTAGCTTATTTTTACACCTTTTTTCATATTAGATCATTTCAAGAATAAATCTAGTAAATAACTTCAGAAATTTTGGTAGTAGTTTTTTTTTTTTTTTTTAATGACTCTTTAAATCACAGATTTTTTAATCAACAAGGTTCTAATGTAGTTAGGCTAGGAAGGGAGAATTCAGTGGTGAGGATGATATTTTTAAGAAAGAAGTGTTATTTGGGGTAGTTTCTCCCTTTCAATTTGAGTGCAGATATCTAAGTTAAGTGCTAGATTTACAAATAAGTCCAAGTTTTTCATTGCCCTTTCAGATACTGATAGTGGATGGATATGATTCAAAGAACAAATAAATGCAAATTTGCATTCTCACTTTTAAAAATTAGTTCTCTTCTGCTTCTTGCCATGTAGTTTTCTGTCACAGGCAGAATATGTGAATAACAGAAGGTCTCTGTGCCCTGCTATATTATGTGTAAAACTGAAACTCATGATGGTGAAAGCTACTTGTCTAGCAGCAAAGAATGATACTTTTCCCGGTGGTTAATTTTGCTTTTAGGGTCTCCCTCCACAGCTGAGGGAGGGATAAAGCAACAAACTAAAGACCATTTAGAAAGAGAGGGGTGTTGTCTTCAGGAGTTCAGGTAAAGGAGGTACTTATATTGTCTGCTTTCTGGGTCATCTGCTTTTTAGAATTGAAAAATCCATAAGAGGAACAGTGGGAGATCATTTGGTTTAATAACTGCTCTGTGAAAAACATTCTCTTTTGTGTTAAGACATGATAAAGAAATAGGAAACAATCTTCTGTCCTAAAGGAGCCCATATTCTTCCTGGAGAAATAAAAAAGTACCAAAGAATAGACAGAGAAAAAGAATACACATGGGAGTAGACTAACCCCCATAAATTGAGAAAAGTTGAGTTATGTTAACTTTTAGTTTTAATGTCTTATGTTGCTGAATTAATTATAAGGAAAGTCTTTATCATTGGTTAGTTGTTATAGTTATCACTACTACAACAACTTTTATTTTTTTCCCTCTCTGCTGAAGATATTGTGCTAAACATTGCCTTAGATGAGAAAATGTTTATATAAAGGGCTTGGTATATAGTAGGAACTTAATAAATTCTTTTCTCTTTCCTTCCATATACTATTCTTCTTTAAGGTATGAAGGTTGGGTTGGTTGGTTTGTTTAAGAAAAAAACTGTAATCTTATTTGGGGAAATGAATGTGATTTGCTGAGAATTTCATTCTTAATAAATTTTGTATATCTTTAATTGATTTATAGAGGTGCAGACTGCCAATTTGGTGGGGAATGACCATCAGTTTTTTGCTGAACTTTTTCCCAAGGTTTTATCTCAGATATTTGTAGATATTTTAAAAGTAAAATACCAAGTATTCAAACAGGAAACATCTAGTAGGTACTCATTAGTCCATATCTCATCCTTGTGGCTTATTTTTAAACATCCTGTCCATAGTAACACTTTTAGCTTTATGTAGGGATCTTGTTTTTACCTTTCCTGTTGTAATGTGATCTCTTAAGGTGGGGGCAGGGTATATTTTGTCCAGACAGTGCACACAATTATTAAAAATAAATTGCTTATTAACCACAAATAGAAATAATTTTAATGATCTGAAAAGAGAAAAATATTTCACATTTGTATGGAAAACCTCCCAAACCTTTCTCATAAACTTCTATAACCTTCCCCAAGTGAAAAAGATTTGAGTGATAGTTGTTCAGATACCTGGTTGCATCTGTGTACAGTAAGGTTGTCTCACCTTGGTATGACTTCCTTCGAATTTGTCACTCCAGAGGGGCAGGGGAGAAGATGAGGGTCAAAATCTTCATGGCAAATAGAAAAATTCACTGAGAGCAAACAAAAAGTCTTCCTTCTTTTCAAGTTAAAGCCAAGTAGATCTAGAGACATCCCTTTTTTTTACTGTTTCAAATAGCTGTAGGCCAAAATAACAATCTATCAACAAACATTAATTAAGCTTTTTCTATTTAGTTGATTTGTCTGCAATAGATGTAGATATTATAGATACTCCATGAGAAGCTTCCCCCTCCTACTCACTCCCCCCCACCCTTTTTTTTTTTTGCAAAATGGTGCTTGATCTTTGAATAAGAGTATAAAAGGTATGTGGGTTGGGTGGAGTAGGTAAAAGTTCTAGTTCCCCTTGAATTAGATATGACTGCCTTTGTGCCCAGACTGACCATGTGGAAGTTGTGCTCAAACTTTTATTTTAGGAATCAGCTCTTTGTTCTCTGTGCATTTCTCTGTTTTTCATTAGTTCTATAGGGGGGGGGGGGGACCATTTGTTAAAGACATAAAGATCTCACTCACATTCCTTGCTTCCCCAAACCAGTCTTCCCTTGTTAAATGGTTATAATGAGACTGTTCATTCACAAGACCTTCTGAAATTTTTCCATCAATGTAAATAAAGTTACTAAAGATGGCATCCCTTTCCTGAAAATTCAGAATGTTCTCAGTATAGGAGAGTACAGAGCAATAGAATTCCCATTTATCATCACTGTTTAAAAATTGGACCATGTAGAGAGCCTCAGAGAAAAATGAAACTCTAAAAGACTTTTCTTTTCCTTCATTCTTAATTGTTTGTCCATAAATTTATCTTCAAGAGGAGTTCTTGCTAAAGTAGTAGATAATAATATAATTTGGAGTTGGACTGCCAAAAAATATTGAAACCGCTTACATTTTACTGTTACCACAAAAAGCTGATTATTATAAAGTGCCTCCCACTCTCAAAGGCAGTAAAAGCTAGCTGTAATGTAAGTAGGCTTTTTAATGCACTTAACTACTTCCCCTTTTGAGCTGATGTTGAACCAATAATGGAATATAAAACGTTAGACTGCTCATTGACTATAATTGAGGAAGCTTTGATGCAGTGGGAAATGACACTTAAAGTCACAGCAGTAGATGTTTTGTTTTGTTTTGTTTTTTTCTTTTTAAATTCAAGTAGCCTGAAACATGTAAATATAAAGAATCATTAGTTAGGCCCTATACAGTTCAACCCTGTTGTTTAACCAGAAACACTCTAAGGTAATATGAAATAATCTTGCCTTATATTTGAATGCTCAAAACACTTTCTCATTTTATTCTTAGAAAGCAGGCTCTGCAGCAATTAAGCTTTTCTGTATTGTCAGATTTTAGATTTTTCTTTTGACTAATCTATGCTTACAAAATTCTAGAGAATATATTTTTGTTGGGGGGGAGGTTTAAAATATAAATTTAGCTTTTTAAATACCAGTACACACTATTTCCATTGTTAAGAGAGCTGTTTTACTCAGATGTTTCTGCTTTTGTTTTTCTCTTCAGTTAGAAACAAAACAATGGGGAATTATAGTATCGTAATGTACTCTTACTTGGGAATTTGTAATGCGATAACTTCCTTTTTGTAACACTGTTTATTCTTATAGTCAGTAGCATAGAACTGTATTAAGCTCTGATGCAAATTTTAAAAATCATTTTCTGGTCTGAAGAAAACAATTTGTATCAGTCATATCAAGTAGTTTTGCAAATTATTGTTTTCCTCTGATTTTATTTTACACTAATCTTTTAAAGCATTTAAAGCAACAGTCTGAAATGTGCAGTTACCCTAGCCCACTTAGTTTCATAATATCTTCCACTTTTGTTTGCTGATATTTTTTAATAGGACGATGATTGATTTCTCATTTGGTGACAAATGCTGATTTTAATTCTTTTGAAAAATGTGTGCTAAAAATTCTACCTTGAAAACTGCCTTACATTCTAAGCCGTTTCCCTGCCTTGTCCTTTTAGGTTCGACATCGTTGGTGTGAACTTGTTATTAAACACAAATACACTAAAGCATATGAAGATATTGAAAGATTCCTTCTGGAGGATCAGGCAAGTTACATTTGATAGGTTTAAAGGACAATTATTTTAGGTTTGTAGGTCTTCTTGAGACCATAATACTAGAATATGATTACTTTAATATCTATTTTGTGTCTCCTCCTAAGAGAAACTCCCCCAAATAAATACTGTCTTATCTCACTGTTGAATTTTTACATGTGCACGCACACAAATAACATTTTATTTACAGTTTATACACACATACACACGTAAGTTTTTCCTTTTTGGAATAATTCCATTATTGCTAATAAACATAATTCAATCTCAATCAATTCAATCTACTTTTAGGAGTATTTCAAGTGAATGCTATCTGTAACTTATCATTATATTTAACAATATTACTTAATGGTTCTTATATACAAAACACCCAGACAGAATAGATTACTTTGTGGTTACCAACAGCTTTTTATCATTTGGTCTGTTGTGCCCCGGAAAATAAACACAGGTATACTTACAAATGTGTGTCTCTGATATCTAAAAATTTGCAGTTCTGTAAGTTCTCTTTTATTTTTGATAAACATTTTCATATCTTTTTTTGTCTTTCAAATAGCACATTACTACCACTACTTTCACCCCTCCTTGCTGTGACTGTTATGGCACATGTTTTTTGAAGTAGTTGCTTTTCTATACTTCTAATCCAGTATTAAAGAATGACCATTTCTAATTTTGCTGTGGTTAATGTTTTCAGTGATGTAAACTTTTGCTCCCTTGATGTGTGTTGGGGCTCAGTGGAATGTAGCTTTTGAACGAGATAGCAAGCATTAAATAGTTAGATAGAATGTATCCATTTTAAAAGTGAAGAATAAAACAAAAAGACTTTTGATAGCATTCTGAGTGTTTGGGGGCAAGCAGTAAACAAAGACCAATTATCCCCACAAAGAGTACCATACAACTTCTGGCCATTATGAAATGTCACATGTGCCTCACTGGAGTAAGAAGGAGGTGGTTGCAAATACAGTGGGAACACAAGGAGAATAAGATAAAGAAAGAACTTCTCCTTAAGGTCTATACTAAAAAATAAGTTTAGCTATTATATTTAGAATAATGATTTTTTTTAACCAAATAAAGATGAACATTTTAAAGCTTTTTCTAGGGAAAGAATTTTTGGAAACTATAACTACTAAGTTTTTATCCTACTATCTTTTAGATCCTTTTAATTTGCTCCAGGAGGGTGCAATCTGTGGCATAAATGAGCTTTGGACTAAGATTGCATGTGAAATTAAAGTAATTCTTAGCTTGTCCAGATCATAATTGACTTGGCTATTTTAAAAGTCTGGGAAAAATGCAAATGTGACTGTTTTCAGCATGTTTGTTGAAACAGAAAAGCCAGTGTTTGCAGCCTTATTTTGGACGCTTACATGGAAAACTATCAGGCTGTAAGGAACTGAAATGCATCTTTCCTAATTGCATCTTGATTATTCTTCCTGGCACTGGCTGCCTCATGATGTCATGTTAGCATCATTATGCGTTAGATGGGAGATTTGTCATTTCTCTAGTATGTAATAACTTGGAAGAATTGTGTGTGAACTGGCTGAAATGTATCTAAAATCTTAGTCTCTACCATGCATCATTAAGACCAATAGTAGAGTCTTTTTGAAAAAGGAACCTAAATTACATGAGTATGTGCATATATGTTTCTCTCAACTGAGGCATTTATTCAAGTCAGTAAAAACAAGAACTTGATATCTTCTATTCAAAAGTAGCCTATGTTATGCCCTTGCATGATCTTGGGTTCTCTCTGGTGTTCATTTTATCTTTAAGATGAGTGGATCGAACTGTGATGATTTCCAAAGTCCTGCTTGTCTCTTAAAAGTTAACTAAATCCTCACATTCCAGTGACTGAAAAACAGCTTAGAATAATTGTCAGCTTCTTTTTTCCTTCTTGATGACAAGAAAGGGGAGAAAAACACTAAAAACAGTGGGTTTTAATAGGACTAAGGTGAAATCTATTTTTTTTTTTAAATTTCTATAATTGGTACAATTTTTTTTTTTTTTTTGAGGCTGGGGTTAAGTGACTTGCCCAGGGTCACACAGCTAGGAAGTGTTAAATGTCTGAGACCAGATTTGAACTCAGGTCCTCCTGAATTCAGGGCTGATGCTCTATCCACTGCGCCACCTAGCTGCAATGAGATAAGCTTTAGGTCTGTTATCATACACGCACAAAGACATAAATATTTTATAGATGTACTTACAGATAGTTTTGTTGTATATATTTCATCATATCCTCAGTATTTAAGCAATTATTATGCTATATGTATTTTCCTTCACAGGCTATGGGTGTGTATCTTTATGGTGAATTGATGGTGAGTGAGAATGCAAAGCAACAACAACTCGCTCACAAGTGCTTTGAGATGACCAAGGAAGACATGGACAGATCATCAGCCAAAGTGGTAGCAGAAATGTTATTTTAAAGAGGTAATTCTTTTATCCTCTTTCTCTCCTTTGTTTGGTGCAAACATAAAAGTGCCACTCAGTTGCTGTAATAAGGTGTCTAATCAACTAAGAGACAGGGAAGGCCTGTCTACTGAACAACAACAGTACCTTTTCATCAAGTTGCTAGAATGGATCAGGAGTTGAGAAGGGAAAGAGGGTGGCTTTAAGCAGTTTTTTTAACCATATCTTTCTTTGGTAATTTGGCAAAGCTGAAACATCATGTTTTCTAGTGAAATGGCTTTTACATTTAAAGCTTCAGTAAAATTTGCTTCTGGCCACATTTAAAACTAATTGACTAGAGAGAAGCACTAGCGGTCATATTGAGGAAGGACAAAAACCTGAATGCAAAAAACTACCACATGTAACTTAAGATTTTTTTTTTCTCTCACAAAAACGAATGTTACTTCCCACACTGGAGTCCTGAAAATGTTTTCTCCTTTTAAGTTGTGAAAGTACCTTTGCACCAGCATGCTCAGCACATAACTGATTAGGTTTGGTATGAGAGTCCTTTCCAGCCCAACATACTTCACATTTTTGCTTAATGATATAACATATCTTGACAGTCTGTTCCTCTTGTTGGATTGTTGGGGGAATATTTTTGAATTTTTTTTTTCCTTTTCACTTCAATTTGTAGGATCAAAATTCAGCCTTCTTAGTTTAGCAAGTGTCTATTATGGCTTGTTTTTAAGAAAAGGATCCTAAACCTTCCAAGTTAATTTTCCTTTTAGACAATGTTCAGGTTGTTGGGCTAGCTGGTAATTGTTTTAAAACATCTTATTTAGATCAGAGAGCAGGTATAATACCAAGAATACAAGTTAATTATGATTTTTTTTTTTTTTTAACGTGGGAACATGCACTCCTTCTAATTGGGTAATAATTACAATTCTTTGGTGTACTAAGGATAGTAAATCTTAGACTCTAAAAAGATTTAGGACCTTAGAATCTAAAATTCTTAGATCTAAAGAGAAAGTTTACTTAGCAGCTAAGCCTTTTCAAATCACTGCTTTAATAAGGAGCAGTTGAGAACGTCTCAATTATACTAAGCCCTTTGTTTTTGCTTTAGAGTCATTGGTATAGATCAGATTGCCCCTTTCTGACTGCACAGAGAATTAATATTTCTTCAAATTCTTTGAGCTACACCAAAGCAAGAACATGGAGCCCATTACTTTGTTTTGTTGCTTGACTGGTTTTTGTGGACAAAAAAATCTTATTGAATCCTTAGGTTGTTAAGGAATCATGATTTAGCCCTACACTTTACTCTGAGGACAGATCTGGAAGTATTCCTGTTGCAGATCTGCTCCTTTCTTCCTTTGTAATCTTTATTTTTATTCCCATTCTCCTGCCTCTTGATTATAGATTGACATTATAGAGTGAATTCTGGGGCCTGTTTTTTCCTTAATATGAAGTCACATCGGGGGTTGATTGCTGATATTATTAGGGATTTAGTATAGGTTGGATTTTGGTGAAGTGGATTATTTCTCTCAGGTTAACCTTTCTCAACTTCCAATTATACAGTTTTCTTCTTGGTCTATAAGAGTATCCCATGGACTAACTACTCATCCTTCTTGGAACCTATTTGTTTGAAAAACTAACTGTGCTTCTCAAATGCTAATAAATCCTGTAAATATATCTGGTTGTGCAATTGTCAGTGCCCTTGTTTTTTTTGTTCCACAGTCACAATGATCTATTTATAACTGACTTGTTCTAAAATAAATAAATAAATAAATGCAAGATCTTCACAGAACATGGACTAACCACCAAGAAAGCAAACAAAAAACCCAAGCCAAACTACTCACCTGTTCGGGTAAATTAACAAGCCCATAAGATGGAGACAGTCCTAGTGGAAACCTTTTGTTGTGAAAGTATGAACTCAAGAGGACACCATGATTTTCTTGAGTGCTCTGGCTGCTTGGGTTCCTGGCATGCTGATTTGTGACTTAAAATTAAAATCACATTGCCAGGGATTACCACGCAGCCATGACGTTGGCTGCTCTTCCAGAAGCCATAGATAATGTCCGTAGACGTGCCGTAGAACTTACTTGGAAACGCAGAAAGAATTGACCGGCGAAGATGTTCTCCAGCTCTTTAATAATGCTCAAAGGACGACCTCTCTAACAAGGTGCAGAGCTTAGCTGATTGGTGAACAGTAATTGATTTCCTCTTTGTTCACAGTGGCTAAGTTCTGCACCTGAAGAGAAGGTGAGATGGGAACCTTAAATGGGAACCAATGGGGCTCTGAGATTGCTGGCCAAGCAGCCCCGCTTAGGAAGTGGCCGCTGTCTAAGAGATGAAGAGGAGGAAAAAAGATTGGAAACTTACTGAAGAATGTACGTCACCTTGTCAAGAATATGAAGATCTTCTGCAAGTCCTGAGGCTTGTCTACATCTCAGGAACCTGTGCTGATTAGCTTTGTCTGGAAGGTAAAACCTACTTAGGTATAAAGGAACTATTCTTATGAAAACTTGAGCTCGCCAGAAAAGTCATGGAGGTCAGTGAAAGCTGTGTAATGGTGTGTGGGGGTATGTGTACACCTCTCAGAGGATTGCTTGTCGTCCGATTTGATGGTTTGGCAAAATGTCCTTTGTGTTTATAGCCTCAACTCTTTCTAGACTTCTCCAGTGATTGGCTGGTTCCCAGCGGAGCTTCCAGGTAGCAGGTAGCAGGGCTGCTGTTCTGAGCTGTGGATTGGACCCGCCCTCCGGTGCCTACTGAGCTGATAACAGTTCTGATTTTACACACTGGCTCAGTTCAGCAGGAACAGGAGTCGAGCCCGAGAGCAAAAAAGACAACGTCCCTTTTGTAAAGGGCACAGATGCTGACCAGAAGCCATACCTGGCAGGGTGAAGACGGCCCCGAGCGCCTACTGCAGCAGCCTGATGGAAATGGCTAGTGGTTCACAGAATAAGGGGACAAAAAAAACTGAATGTTTATATGTTGTTTGCAGAATCACAGATATGTGCAGATGTGTATGTAAGCCCCTAAAACATGAATTTGATTAACTTAGAATGATTTTTAAACCAATATATAGACTATATTTCATTGTCTCCTGTTGCTTACGTGCTCTAAAACTCACAAAGACATATACAGGTGTTGTTCTATGGTATTTCTACCAAATGAAACCTTTGCTGTAATTTCTTTCATCCTATAATAGTCCATGGGATGGTCAAGCTCATGTCATGTAGTTTGAATGCAAAGCAGTAGGATTGCAAATTCCAGACTTAAGAGTTATGGGCTGTAGACACTATTCTTTTCCTGTGCCCTCCAATGAATCTTTTTTTTCCCAAAGCTGAGTGGCAAGGAATACAAAGACACCTCTTTATTGAGACTCTTTACAAGAATTCTTTCGTTGGGACTGAGTAATAAATTTTATTGCTGTTTCCTTTGCAGGAAAGATCACAGAGAGATTCTTTTAATATATCTACTCCTAAACTCTGGTGGTACTAGGATTTCATTGACCCTGGACATCAAAGGAAGGATTATATGACTGCTAAAACAATCAGCTGACAAGAAACATTTATTTCTTTTTGCTTATCTCTTCCATAGGCTTCTTTCAACTGAACATATAGAAAAAGAAACTCCACACACAAGTTTACATATATGCTCCCACACAGGACCTCATTGTGAGAGCTCCATCTTATTCCACACAACATGTCCAGAGTTTTTTGTGTGTGATTCAGATCTGCCATGACAATCTCTATGCAGACATGCAAGCATCTGGTAAAACCTGCTGAAAAGAGCTGGTTCCTTCTACATGTGGGACTGAATAGATAGAGTTCAACATTTCCAGAAAGAAAGCACATGGTTTCTATCTAGGGGGGCCAGCCAGTGGCCAGATGTATTTAGTGCTGTTCTTTAAGCCATTTCAGCCAATCATGCCCAATTTGTTTTCTGTGGCTATCCATGTTTGGAATTTTGTTCTGAATTTTTCCAGGTATTTTTAAAAGGGTTATTCAGAGATACAGCATAAGTTTAAAATGTTCTCCAAATAAAATATAACATAAAAAATTAAAAATGTTTCACTCTTAAGAGGTTTCTTTACAAACATTAACTGCCTGAATTTTAGGCAATTTTTGATGTTCTTAGAGACCTTTCTAATGAAAAAACTTAGTAGATGATTTAATATAACTTGTATAGAAAGGGAGACAGTTTCTAATTTGATAAGGACTCCAATCGGGTAACAGCACACGTGGATTTATTTATTCATTTCTGTGGGAAGAGATAAAGACATGATTTTAGACCTTAATGCAGAAGGTTCATTTTCCCTCTTTTGCCTAAGGAGAGATAAGCCTACAACACTTGACTTGGGACTGTTGGACAGACTACTGGTGCTTTGAATATGCGACGGGATCTCAGGAATCACCAGCTTGTGATGACTACATCAGATTCCAGCTCTCTTGAGCTCCAGCCCCAGAGCAGGAATGGAAAGCTGAACCTTCAAAGGAAAAAAAAAGTTTTTGTTTTAGAGGCTAGGATTTGCCAGGGGCCCTTTACTTTCAGTCTTATTATCTTATTATGTAAATATACTTTATACTTTAGAAGCCCTTTGTGGATGAAGCATCAGGTCTCAACTGATTTGCCCCTAATAATCAAAGGAAGATTTTCCTCTGAAGATTTGCCTTGTTGAGTTTATAAATAACTACCTGTGTTTACCATATTCAAATCTCTTTAATAATTTTAAGTACCACAATGGTGGGGAAAATGGGAAAATTTGGTATATTGTTGTTTGTTTGTTTGTTTTAAATAAAACCTATTTTTCTAAGATGACATTAGAATTTTTTTTCCTTTAGTATTGAATGTCTGTGATTGACTGATGTGAAATGAGGAAGGGAGTACACTATGTGTAAGGCAAAGAAAACTTTTATTTAACATCATGTTTCCTTGTCACTTTTTCCATTATTTACTGAACTCAGATCAGCATCTTCCTCCAATGGAATGGTAGAAACTAAACATCCCAGTGTTTCCTTTCCAGAAATCAAAGCCAAACCTTTCTTTCTGCCCCAGTCATTAAGACAGAGTCCCGCTGATGATTTGGGTAGTTTTGTACACAGGGGTCTTTTTTAATCCCCTTTCTCTTTTATGCCATGCTTCACCAAAGTCCCCAAACTTGCTTTTAATTACCTGGGTTATGGCCAGTCAGCAACTTTAAAGTTCAGTCTTTCAAACTCAGTAAGGATTAGGAGATAGTTCCCTATCCTGCTGAGCCAGCTCCTACACTGGCTACCAAAGTAGTTGTGCCATCAAATGGACTTACAGACTGCTATTCATTAGAGTTTTATGCCCCATTTCACATGTTTTCACAGAGGTTATGTGGAATACAGCTTTTGCTACTTCTCCTTTGTGGAAATAGCAAAAACTTAGAAAATCTTCCAGGTCTAAATACTAGGAAGGGATTCAGAAGAGATCACATATGTGACTGCCTTTATATACTAAGGATTTTCTTGGAAGCAAAATAAAAAACAGGATTTTAAAAATAAAATAAAAAAACCCTTTCAAAATTAAATCCAGTAGATAGAATACTTCCTGCCCTTTTTTTATTTTACAACTTGTTTCAAAACATTTATTGCCAATAAAAGATATCTGTTCTGGTTTAAAAATTATCCCACATCAACTTTATGATATTACTAAAGAGAGCAACAGGCAAAGGATAACTTTAAAATAAAGATTGATAGCATGGCTTAGACTATGGTTTATCCTTTTATCCTTGATCCGAAAGTGATCTTGATGAATATGAGTTTTTCATAGGAAGCATAATGGAGTCCTCATTCATACCAAGTTTTAGAACTTGGATATCATCTAGTCTCAGAGTTCTTAACTAGTTATTTTTGTGTCATAGACCACCTCTGACATTCTCATTAAACCTATGCATCCCTTTCAGAATAACATTTTTAAATGCACAAAATGATATCTTTTGTAGGAAACAAACTATACCAAAACATAATATCATAGAATAGAACTGGAAAGAATCTTTAGAGGATAACAAGAGAACCATTGTAGTTTTTTAGATAAAGAATTTCAATTGACCTGGAATCTTTTTCTCTTCTGTTTACTACTTTTGTATTTATTTTGGAACAGAATTTGTTTCTTTTACATCAGCTAATCTGAGTGGAAGAAGAGATATTGTACACAAATATAAAAGCGCTACATATTTTCACTGGAAATTAATTTTTACATTAGATAGGACTGTACAGAAGTGATGCAGAATTATTAGAAATAATACCATACACAGTTACAGCCTGATGTGAATTTCTATTCAGAACAAGAGAGAAGAGTGCACAAAGTAGCTGTCAGGACTTTCTTCCCAAAGTCAGCAATAAAGGCAACAGCATGCAAACAGATATTTTGGAATTAATTACCTTCCTTGATGGTGGTGGTGGTGGAACTGCTGCTGCTGCCGCCGCCCAGATTACATTCTGGGATCTTTATCTTTTAATTTTCAATAGTATTTTATTTTTCCAAATACATATAAAGAGTTTTCAGTATTCATTTTTGTTCTAAATTTTTCTCCCCTCCCCCCCGGTATTTTATTCTCCTCTATCCTGTTTAGCAAGTAATCTAATATAGATTAAATATATGCAATTATTTTTAAAAATTTGTGTAATTGTCATGTGCAAGAAACATCAGACTTAAAGGGAAAAAAATCATAAGGAGAAAAAAATCCCAAACAACAACAAAAGGTGAAAACACTATGCTTCGATCTATACTCAATTTCCCTAGTTCACTCTGGGTGTAGATGGCATTTTCCATCTCAAGTTCATTGTGATTGTCTTGGATCACCACATTGCTGAGAAGAGCCAAGTCCATCACAAGTAATCATCACATAATCTTGTTACTGTGTACCGTGTCCTCTAGATTCTGCTCATTTCATTCAGCATCAGCTTATGTGAGTCTTTCCAGGCTTTTCTGAAAATCATCCTGCTGGTCATTTCTTACAGAACAACAATATTCCATCACATTCATATGCCATAATTTATTCAACCACTCTCCAATTGATGGGCATCTACTCAATTACCACTACAAGAAGGACTGCTACAAACATTTTTGCATGTGTGAGATCTTTTTTTGAGGAGATTGGTGACTTTTAACGCTCTATCCACTTGTATTGATCAACTAAAAAAAAATTAAATTAGTAACTTTATTAGCATAAGTAGGATATGAATTGGAAGATTCAAACTAATTTATTAGACTAGTAGGGAACCTTCATTAATGGTGTCAAACGATTTTTAGCCAGAATTACCTTAGAAATTATTTTTATTTCTAAAGTATTTAAGATCCTCTAGAAAAGAGAGAAGAGTGCATAAAATAGCTGTCAGCCCAGTTCAAGACTTTCTTCCCAAAGGCAGCAATAAAGCAGCAGCATCTTTTCTAGAGTAAAATGTTGCTGGGAGGACAACATGAATTCTTGAAGGCAAAAGATGTTAATGGGGAAAAATTAGGAGACAGGAAGAAGCATGGGATTTAGGGACTGGTAAGCCCTACTAAAAGTAGTGCTTAGTTGGAGAAGAAAAGAGATGAAAGTGACTGAAATTGATAAATTTTGAGAATCGGGGAAACCAAGTCAAAAGAGAGTAAGTTGAGATTTGAAACTTGTCAAAGAAAATAACAAAAGTAGCAACACTTTCCCATCTTAGAAAACATGGTCATAGAATATTCAAGCTATAGGGTCATAATTGGTTAATGCTCTTTACTGGGTGGTGACTGGGCTTATTAGGAATGGCCTGAGAAATAGTTATATATGATTAAATGTAATCAAATAAGTGACTTATTCAGAGCCTCAGTGTTTAGAACTGGAGAGGAACCTTAAAGGCAGTAGAATCTAATCTTTTCATTTTGCAGAGGAGAAAACTGAAGCTCAGATTGAAGGGATTCGACCACAGCTCCTTATAGGTAGTTTGTTGGTAAAAACAAGATTGAAACCCATGTCCCTTGGACAGGCAGCTCAGATTTAGGATCTTGTAAAATGATTCACTATGAAGAGAAAATTGCATTATAAGCATAGAAACATTTCCAGCAGAACAAGCCAATAATGATAATAGTTTGTGTTTAAATAACATTTTTCTAGCAAAGCTATATATACAATATATATGGGTACATACACGTGTATCTTACATATATATGTACACACATATACGTTATATACATAAACTAAATAACATGAAAACTTGGGAAGCTTATTAGTGCCACTGATTTCCCCTTGCCAATTACCAGAACCTTGCCCAGCAAATAAAGAATAGTCCTCAAGCCAACCCGATTAATTTTTAAGTAGAGATTCTTTGGATAGATTTCTAGTGGGGCAAGTGTCTGAATTTAAAACATCTTTTTTTAAATTTACTTTTTGGTTTCTTTGGTAATCTTTTTTTCTCTTTTCTTTTCTTTCTCTCTCTCTCTCTCTCTCTCTCTCTCTCTCTCTCTCTCTCTCTCTCTCTCTCTCTCTCTCTCTCTCTCTCTCTTTCCTCTTTCTTTGATGAGGCCAATTGGGTTAAGTGACTTGCCCAGGGTCACACAGCTAGAAAGTGTTAAGTATCTGAGGGCAAATTTGAACTCAGTTCCTCCTGACTTCAGGGCTGGTGCTCTATCCACTGTGCCACTTAGCTGCCCCAGGTAATCTTTAAAAAAAAAAAAGTATTAAAGCTGTTTATATACAAAACATATGCATGGGCAATTTTCCCACCATTGACTCTTGCAAAACCTTTTGTTCCAAATTTTCCCTCCCATTCCCTCCTCTAGGTGGTAAGTAGTCCAATGCATATTAAATATGTTAAAATATATATTAAGTCCAATCTTGCTGCACAAGAAAAATTGGATCAAGAAGGAAGGAAAAGAAACCTGAGAAAGAAGACAAAGTGCAAACAAATAACAAGAGAGAGAGTGAGAATGCTATATTGTGGTCCTCATTCAGATCCATGGTCCTCTCTCTTCATCACTGAAGAATTGAAACTGGTTTGAATCATCTCATTGTTGAAGAGAGCCACATTTTGGTAATCTTTTGTATTTCATTTTATGCATTTATAAACATTGTTTAAAGGGAATCCTGGGCTTCACCAGACCACCAAAGAGGTTTGTGACACACAAAAAATATATAGATCCTTGTTATAAAGAGTATGTAGGATGCCTGGATTCTCCTAAGTGCCTGAGAAGCTGAATCTGTGTTAGGAGAAAGAAGAGAATAGAAAGTGAATGATTTAAAAGTTGAAAGATAGCTAATATCTACAGGCAAGACCTATTGGATAAATATGCTAAGTTCCCTATGTTATAGTTACTTCACTGGTTATGTGTTAAGTGTCTTCAACAAGAGGGAAAGAACAAATATACAAATCATATATGGAAGGGATGGAGGGAACATGTTAGGAAAAATTTTAGGAGAGATTTCCTTCTTGAGGTGAGCTATATTAGGATTGCTTTATGGAACGTTTGGCCTTTGAACTGACTTTTGAATGATATCTTAGAAATGTGACTAATTGGGGCAATATCTGACTCAGAAAATTATTTTTAATCCATTTTTTTTCACCAGGGAATAACTCCATTCAGAGTATAAAGTTATTGACCACCTCTAATCTGGAAAAAAAAAATGAAGAAATTGAGAAAAATATTAGCATTGAGGAAGCACCTTTGGCTAATGGAATGACATTTTACACGTGCCACAGAATAAAAAAGTGGAAATATGTAGATTTTTATCATTCTCCAAATTTGTGCAAAAAAAGAATAAAAGGGAAATTGCTTTCAGCTACGTGCTTTTAGTATGGATGCTATCCGGCTTCTTTGTCCAGATGGCCAGGAACTAACTCTTTAAATATATGTTATTCATTTGAAAACATGAAATCTGATAATAATTAGAAGTAATCTTGATCTTTTAAAATACACATAAAAACAAAAACACATAAGAAAGTATAAAATTATTTGAGAGCAGAGTAAGACAAAAGCCCAACATTAGCTAATTATAACTACAGTATGCTTACCAATATAAGCAAGGTACGTAGGTCAATTACTGCTTCAGAATTTGGAAAAAATATTTTCTAAAACCTATAGAGTCTTGGGGGAAGAGTTCAGGGGGAAGGACTGCCTTTGAACCATTAGCCCCAAGGCATAAAGATGAGGAGACAGTGCTGTGCAGAGGAAACATCTAATAGGTCAGTGTAGCTACAATGTAGATTGTATGAGGAGATTAGTTTGGGGAGTGAACAGCTGGCTAAGAAGGTGGTATCTAAGAATAGGATTTTGGCTTCTGGACCAGAGCTTAAAATATAGAAAGGGAGGACAGATTCCTGGCCAGAGATGAAGTACACCTAACAAAGGCTGGTAGGAATATATTTTTCACTTAGCATAGTTCTCATCTACAGTGCTTTAACTATAAAAAGATGGGGGTGAGCAGAGGGCAAGGCTGTCTCTGTTAACCCTTGAGCCAGAGACTAGAAAGAGTAGCTATACTGAAGAATTGAAGTTGACATTCATAAATTCATAGCAAACAAAAACTTTAAAAAGGATCCAGTAATAAAATTTCTTTTAAAAATATTTATTTTTTCTCTAAATTTTTCTGTCTCTGCAAATGCTCAAGTTTAGGTTTCCCTCCCTGCAAAAAAAACCCAACTCCAAACAAATAAGAGAAATTGCAGTTTCTAGATAAAAAAGAAAAATTTGAACTCACAGCTATCAAATTTGGAACAGGGTGGGGTATATATTAAGATATTTCATGTAAGAAAATTCAGCAACCATAGGAGGGATGCATAGTGGAAGGCATATGGATAAAGGTTAGTAGAGATGGAAACAAGCAGTTTTGTCACTGAAGTAAACTACAGACCACCTGTCACCTAGTACAGTGCCTAGCACAGAGCAGATACTTAATAAATGCTGGTTGGTTGATTGAAAAAGGAAATTAGTTTAGGAAACAGATCACAAGTCTGGCACCAGAACATGATATAGTAGTGATGGGGGATTTAATTATCCAGACATCTGCTGGAGTTGTCTGCCAAAATCAGAATAGCTAATAACTCTTACTTGCCTTAATGATAATTTTATTCTTCAAAACATGAAGAAATCAACAAGGGAAAATTCTTCTCTGGATCTGATTCTCACTAACGGGGAGGAACTATTGTTGTTGGGGAGTAGAAATGATGGAAAACCTGAAGAGAAGTGACTTTTTCCTTGCAGTACACTAGAAATCCAAGCATGATCTCATTTTGCATCCTAGATTTCTGGATAGCAAGTCTCAGAAGAATAATAGCATCCCATGGACAAAACTTCTACAGGGAAAGTCAGAGCAGAAGGAATGGTAGAATGAATGAAACTGATGACAGTCAAAAGGGAAATAATTATAATTAAGAGGGGGAAATGGGATTGGTTTAAAAAGAATAATCTGAATGCACTGAGAATTGGGTCTAATAATAGTGAATGAATCATGGTTGTGTTCTGAAAAAGTGTTGGGTGCTAAACTTCATAATGAGCCAAAGCTGGCAAGGGAAACCAAGGAGCCCTCCCTCATCCCCATTCCCCCCTTTTTAAAGCCATTATTAAAGGGATAAGAAAAGGATAAGTCCTTGTGGTGGATAGAACAATAAACTGACAACAGTTTTTTGGTTTAGTTTTTTTCATTTTGCTTTTGTTTTCTCTGCTAAAAAGAATGACCTTTCTCCCCCCTCCCCTCCTGGACATGCCAAAATAAAAATGCAAGAAGGAAAGTATTCTGAGCATAAGAAAGATGATAATAAGTCTCCTGGTCTAAATGAAAAACTGGCGACCACGGTTGCTGAATCATTGTGATATTTGAAAGACAGAAATGAAGTACCACAAAAGTGGAAAAGGAAACTGTCCTACTCAAAAAACAAAACAAAAAAACCCAAAAAACCTGACAACTATAGACTGGTGAAGTTCACCTTGGGAAATTCTAGAATGAGAAGTTGTCATTACAAACAGCAACATGACTTTGTCAATAATTTATTGTTGTTCTCTTGTTCTATGTCTGACTTTTCACGACCCCGTTTGAGGTTTTCTTGGCAGAGATACTGGAGTGGTCGGCCTTTCCTTCTCTGGTTCATTTTCCAGATAAGAAAACTGAAGCAAACAAGGTAAAGTGACTTGCCCAGGACCACGCAGCCAGTAAGTGAGGTCATACTTGAATTCAGGTCTTCCTGATTCCAGATCTGGCATTCTCTCCATTCCAGCACTTCTCTGCCATGTCAAGAAAAGATCATCCCAAACCAATCTTCTTTTCTTTTTTTAATGTTTGTTTTACAGAGTAAATGTCAGAAACTCTCCTTAAACAGGTATATGGGGACAATGATTTAGATATAATTTACATGGGAAAGTAAAGTACACATTTATTAAATGCCAGACACTGAACTAAGTCTTTCTCGTTATTGTCATACCCATATACTAGAAGGACTTTTGATAAAGTATTCTTGCCAAAAAGGTGGAGAGAGATGGGCTAGCCTTTTGAGTGCACTAGCAAATGTTCATGGCTAGTTCTCTGAAGGAAGAAAAAAAGATTTACGCATGATACTTTAAGTTTAACAGGGATGGCCTAATATTTTCTTCATCACTGTAACTGGATAATAGACAAAAAGACAAGTTAAACTGATTTATAGCATGAGCTGATTATCAAGTGTAAATGCTCACTGAATATTCAACACCGGGCTCTCACAAGCTGGTATGAGCTGGATCCAGCAGACATAGCCTTCACTAGAAGGTGGTAGAACTGGATGGGTGTACAAATTCAAAAGAACAGCTAGATGGTGCAGTGGATAGTGCTAAGCCTGGAGTCTGGGCAAGTCATTTAACCCTGTTTGCCTCTGTTTCCTCATCAGCAAATTAACTGGAGAAGGACATGACAAAACATTTCAGAATGTCTGCTAAGAAAACCTAAAAAGGGCTCATGAAGAGTCAGACAACAAACAACAACTAACAGCTTTAAAGAGTAGTCTGTAATGTATTGAAGTCAGTGTGGATGGAAGACTCCATTGGAGTGTCCCTGAGAGTCCTTGGTCCTTTTTGGTTTAAAATTTTTGTTGAATATTTAACATGTATTATACTACCTGCCAGCTAGGGGAGGGGGGGAGGGGAAGGAAGGGAAATTTTGGAACAAAAAGGTTTTGCAAGAGTCTATGTTGGAAAAATTGCCCATGCATATGTTTTGTAAACAAATAAATAAAATAAAATAATATTTTTGTTGAACTTGAAAAACTGTATGTAGACGGCATAATCAACCGAACTGGGAAGGATATTTAACCTTTCTCAGCATTCTTCGAGCAGAGGTTGGATGACCATTTTTGGCTCATGCAGTAGTGATTCCTTTGGGATATTCAGACCAGATGGCATCTGAAAATTCTCCCTAAACCCAAATTCTGTGATTCTGAATGGCAATAAGGATCCAAAAAGATATTAACAGACTCTAGCATAAGACTACACTTAACAAGATCGAGGCAATAATAAAGAGATAAATGTAAAGTCTGTTGGGTACAAAAATGAACTTCACAGTTAGAAGAGGCATTGTGAGAGGCATGGGATTGAAGCTTAAAGTGAGTTATCAGCAAGTCAAGTAAGTTAATTTGGGGCTGCTTAAAGAGGAATAACTTCCAGAAACAATGATAATCCCTCTGTGCTCTGCCCTTTATCATCAAACCTCACCTAGAGTACTGCGTGAGCTACCGGGTACCACAATTTAAGACAGATATTGGTAAATTAGAGAGCATCCAGAATTATGAAAGACCTGGAAGTCTGGTACCTTGCCCCAAATTATGTTGTATTGATTTTGTGTATAGTTCCAAATGTAATTATACAAATGTATATATACAAATTGTTATAAATACAGAACCATTCCAGGGAGGTTGGGGCATTTACTTTTCTATTAAAAGTGGTCCTTGGCTTATGACTCCTATTGACTACGTTCAGTTCTAGGGGATCCTGCCCTCTAAAGAGAAGTGTTGAGGTTTTTTCCCTCAAACTCTGACCCTTTACAACCGAAGTCACATCCCCAAGTAGAATCCCTTAGAAATTGGGGCTCATCCTGAGTCTAAAAAAGGGGGATAGAAAAGTACTTAAGTGTTGTGCAGGCGAGGTCTAGAACAGCTATTTCTTTCTTACAAAACAAACGCCCATACATTGAGAAGAGGTTTTCTCTCTCCACCTTAAAATGACTATCTACTCACCACATCTGTCATAGGGGTAGAAGGCGGAGGGGAAGGATTGAGAAAGAGCTCTGATTTTTCTATTTCATCTCAGAGAACCAAGTATTTCATTGCTGAGCCAAAACATTTATGGTGTGACTGAAAATGACCCTGAAGTCCCACAAATCATGAGGTAGCTGAGGGTAGAGCAAATGGATTCTCATACCAGTTCATACTCATCTTTAATGTATGGCTATGTTGTATCTCCTGAGAGAATGTAAGTTCCTTAAGGACAGCAGTTTGCTTTTTTGTCTTTATGAATTTCTAGTGTCCAGCAGAGCATCTGACACAAAGTAGATGTTTCATAAAAGCTTATGTTCATATCATATGAGGACTGATGGATCAACTGGAAGATGGAAAGACAATGAACATTTTTTTGATATTTGTGAATGAAAAGGCCATTATTAAGTGCTTCTTATATGCCCAGCTCTGTGCTAAGCAGTATCTGTACCAAAATTAAAACCCTTCTCCAGAACCTCAGGGGGAGATAATATATAAAAGAAAGGTCAAGTATAAGGCTGAGGGGAATTCCCAGAAAACTAAAGTTCCTGCACCTAGATTTATGTAACCTACAGGTTACATAAATAGCTCAGGAAATGTTGAATGTTTAGCCTGGAGACGATTAAAACCAAGGTGGGACATATCAGTATCTGAGTATTTAAAAAGCTGTATGTGGATAATAGACTACTCTTGTTCTCTCAGCTGTAAAGACCAAAACCAGGCGCACAGGTGGAATTTGCACAAGTTTGCAGGTTTGATGTCAGGAAAAATTTCCTAATAACCAAGAGTTGTCCCAAAGTGGAATGGGTTATTTCAAGAAGCCACGGATCACCCCCTTCTGGGAGGTCTTTTAGCAACAATGATGGCTACTGATCAGGTATGTTGTGTTGGAAATTTCTATTTGGGTTAAAGTTATTCTAGACTAGTTACAGAAATCTCTCTTGTCTCTCACAATCTGCGATTCTTTGTGCTTCTCCAAAGAATTTTGGCAAAATTCCACCTTTTCTTCTACCTTTCCTATATCTCCAAAATTTTACTTTTGCATATTAAATTCCTTTTTTCTAATACTCATTCTAAAAGGAATGGAATCATCATTTCCATGTTAGCTTTTTTTCTCATCATTGGTTGATGGCAGTCAGATCCAGAATTTAATTTCCCTTTGTTATTTCCTCCCCCTCTTGAGTTCAAAAATGATCAGTCTTTCGCCTTTGAGAAGAGAAAGGCAGAGCCCTGACAAATGTCCAAGTAAAATAATCCCCCCATTACCACTGTATTATGCCTCTGAACCAGTTCTGTGATCGTTTTCCTAAATTCACCTATTTTTTCTCCCTGAGTGCTCTATAGTATAATCTCATGTTTCTGCTTCTAAGGCTATTCACCTAATTGGTGTCCAGTGTGGTACTTAGGTTGATTCCTAGATTTACTCAAATGAATAAATGTTTTTACGTACAATGCTACTCTGTATGCACCTCGTTCCACCAAGTCTCATCGATAAGTATAAGGTCAGATGCGCCTTTTTCCTTTAGAATCTCTAACTCACTTTGCTTATGACCTAGATTTAGCTCATTTGTGCAGGGAGATTTGAGATGCTTGCTTTAATTGTTGGCTGCTTTCTTGGATTTTGTTTCCTCTGAATTTTGGTACAACTCTCCTTTACATTTGAGCTGCTCTCTGCAGTATGTTAGTTTGATAGCTATACATGGGTGATTTCTTTTCTATCTCCTTTTCCCCGCTTCCCTTTCAGTTTAAAGCCTTTTTGATTAGATTTGCACAGGGAATACATTTTTCCTAGGATTGGCTAGGCATCTTCCATCCTTGATCTGGAGTCTTATTATTATTGAGCTATGACTGACTTCATGGGCTCTTTTTGGGATTTTCTTGACAAAGATACTGGAATGGTTTGCCATTTCCTTCTTTACTTCATTTTACAGATAAGGAACCTGAGGCAAACAGGGGTGGGTGACTTACCCACAATCTGAGTAAATGTCTGAGACTAGAGTAAAACTCAGGAAGATGAATCTTCCTGACTCTAGCTCAGCACTCTTATCTACTGAACCATTTAGCTGCCCCCAGCCTGAAACCTATATTCCTGTATTTTAAGCTCTTCCTATTCCTGTGTTTTCAGCTTTTCTTTACTGCCATATTTTTAGCTGTCCGATCTGAATTGAGGTTTTTTTTATTTTTTTGGTGGGGTGAATGGGAAGGGAGGAAGTAGTGAGGAAATAGTGCTCCAAATTACCTTTTTTTTTTTTTTTTTTTTTTTTTTTTTTTTTTTTTAAGCTTCATGAGTTAATTGAAAATTGAATAGTGCTGTAGCTAAGACTTTTCATCTTCAACTTGGGAAACTAATCCAGTCAAGCAGCAAACAGAATTAAGCAGTGTTTATGGAACTGGTTTTAGCTTTTCTTTTTGATGCTGAAAAATAGACTTGTATTTACCATTCACATGTTATCACTCTATCCCTCAGAATTCATGGCCTATAAATATGAAGCAAACTAAACTTTTAGGCAACAGGAAAAGGAAACAGCAGCAGTTCTTGACTTTATTAAGCCATCATGTGCACATTCTTGGGCCTGCTGTTCTCCCACATGCTTGCAAGGAAGCAGGAGTGGTACTCATTCCCCCACACTTTCTTCTGGCTGCCTCTAATTTGTTTGCCGCTGACCTCCCTATTAATCATCATAGAAGAACTTATTGCTTGAGCCAACCTGAAATGGAGAGATAGCAATGAGTTCTCGAGGAGGACAGCTCCTGTCTACACCCACACACTAGTTAAAACTTATTCACTTGTTTCTTATTTCAATTCTTGGAACAAGAAATATTCCAGAGAAATGTGAGATGCTTCTGGGAACAAGTGTATATAAAGAGCAGCAGTATGAAGGAAAGATAAAGAAGGCTAGTAGTGGAGACCCCCACTACTAGCCCCCAGTGTCCATCTCCCGGAAATCCTTTCCTTCCTGCATCCCTGGCGTGACCCTCAATCTGTACTTGGGCTTTGTTTGGGTTCCAGCAAAGGAAAGAGTAGTCCTGGAGTGACTCACAGAAAGAAAAGGGCAGGAAATGGGTGGGGATCAGTGAAGGAACTGAGGAGTTCCTCTGTTCTCTACTTTGGTTTGACCTCTATTTTAAGAATTAAAGGATTTAAGGCATTTGTTTTTTTTATAGGAATTTCTTGTTAACACATGAGGGTAAAAAAAGTCAAAAGACTAGTTTGCTCTCTTTTTTTTCAATGTAGAAATATCTAACATTAGCAAACAAATACAAGAAGAAACTACTTTAAAGAAAGTTAAATCTTACCTTAAAAAAACATCACCTAGAAAATAAATTTCAAATGTATATGTATAACCAGAAACCAGCCCATTAAGCTCAGAACTGATGAACATACTTTGTATGATCAGGTGCTATGACATAATTCCTACATAGATTTTAGAACTTGTGCAAGCATTATGGAATTGCCTCTGCTCTGAGAGCCAGTGGTGATGAGGAGCCTCCTTGACTGTGGAGCCAGAACTAGAGTGTATTCAGAATGCATTAGGCATTCAGAGCTTGTTCCCGTAGTCTAACTGCTTGCTACGTGACTAAATTCAGTAGGAGAAATCTTCTGAAAAAATCAGGAAAAATCTCTCCAAGAAAAAATGTGGCCTAGAAATAAGCATCTTTGCATTTATTTTTCCTGTGTCTCAGGAAGAGAGATTGGAGGTGACTTCAAAGTATCAGACCAAGCCATTAGGAGAAATGGGATTGCGGTCCATTACATGTTCAGCATCAGCCTTCAAGAACAAGGAGTCAGTCCAGCAGCCCAGCAGTGGCTGAGACAGGGCCCATCCAGTGGCCATGCCATACTTAAAACATAAATTTAGAACAATGCTTTATAGAAACTGACCCTCATGGTTTTATATATGAAAATTGGAGGAAACTTTTTGCAAGAAGTACCTGTGATAAAGACCTCATCCATTTCTCAAATAGAGAATTGAGTCAAATATAAAAATACAAATCATTCTCCAATTGATAGTCAAAGGATATGAACATGTGTTCAGACGAAGAAATCAAAGCTATCTATAATCATATAAAAATATGATTAGAGAAAGGCAAATGAAAGCAACTTTAAAAAACTTTCCAAACTGTTGATTAATTCTTACCTTTATTATAACCTATTTATAAATGTGAGGAAAGGTAGAATGCTACCCAATATCTTTTACAAGGGAAATGTATGGATTTTAGACCTCAAGCAAAAAGATAATAAAAATGAAATTTGTAGATAATATCCATAAAGAAGGATGCAGGGTGTCTTTCAGGTAAATTCAGAGACACACTGACTCCCATTCTTCTCTGCTACAAGTTTGTCTCTTTGTTAATTTTCACTAGTAGAGTTAAAAGGCGGGTCTAGAGGCTCAGAACAGCCTCTGAAATGAGCTCTGGCATAACCTCAGAAATTAGCAGAATTGGAGACGTTCATTTTCTAATCATTTTTGCTCCCAACCTGGAGTAAAATTCAAAGAATCTCTTCTCCCACAGGATAGTCTCTTTTCTCAAGCTTGAAATTAAATCTTGTAGAATTAGGTAAAAACACTGAGAGTATGAACAACTTTTTAGAAATATCAAGAAATATAAAAACAAAGATAAACATTTAGATGCCCACCAAGGTTAGGGTATGGGAAAGAAGAGGAATGATGCTGAAGAAATATATTGTGATTTAAATTCTAAGGTGAGGAGGAAAGAAGGAGTTGTGAATTAGCCTTTACTCTTGCCAACCATCACAAGCATCAATCATCCTTGTTTCAACTGTCACAGTCATGATCCCATGCTCCTATTTTCTGTCCATTTCTAGCTCTTACTTCTTTCCTCTCCTGCTTAATTCCTTGAAACCAATAAAAATCCCTTCTTCAAAGCTGTTGCATTTCTAAAACAAACTGAGCTCTTCTGAGTACCTGATGCACAATCTAGCACAAGTATTCTCAATCACCAGAGAAAGTTTCTCCCCAAACTCTCTGATCTAGAGTCTCATCAACCCAGGGTTACTTGCCTCCCACAGTTAAAATTTTGTGGTCTTTGGGGAAAGCATGTAGGGCGTATCAGACATCTGCAAATGTATATTGTAGCCAGCACAATAAATCAGCATAACAGAGCATCTCACATATCAACTCTACATTAATTTCATGCATTAGATACAGCACAGTACAAGAATATCTGCCAAGTTACTTCAGTGACAAAATGTCTAAAATATATGTAAGGTCTATGAAATACAAACAGAACAATAGTCTGTATATAGCATGCAAGCAAACAATCATAAATAGCAAAAAATAGCTATAATAGCAATATTGATGATTGACTTATATAGTAATATAGGCATATTATTAGCATACATAAATATAACAAAATATGCAATAAATCAGATGTAGTTACAGTACCTACAGAACACTAGCAAATAATAACATAATATTTACATCAACATGATGCATGGAGTGCATTTCTCATAGTTCCTCTGGAAACCTGGTTATTACATTGATAAGAGTTCCTAAGACTTCTATAGTTTTTGTCTTCTTACAATGGTATGGATATAAAGTATTTCTGGTTCTGCTCACTTCATTCTGGAACAATTCATGTGAATTTTCCAAGTTTTTTTTTTTTTTCCTGAAACTGTCCCTTTAATAATTTCTTACGGCACAATAGTATTCCATTATATTTATGAACCATAATTTGTTTGGTCATTATCCAGTTGTTAAATACCTGCTTAATTTCCAGAACAAGAATAAATATTTATCTACATATGGTTTCTTTTCTTTTGGGAGGTATTACTAAGAAATAGCTGGACAATTCGTAGTTCCACCTGTTTTTCTAATTTTTTTTTTTTACTTTTCTAGTCTGAGGGGTGTAGAGTATAACTTCAGAGCTGCTTTAATTTTCAATTTTGGTTGTTTGGAAATTTTCTTTTTACATGTGGCTATTGGCTATGATGTTTAAGCTCTATAGGATGTTTCTGCACTCCAGGAGTCTCTCTGTAAGTAGAAAATGTGTTTTCTCTGGGTTTGGCCTTTAGCTGCTGCCTTCATTGGAAGTAAAGTCCCTTTCAGTCCTAGGCAAGACCTTTTCTCTAGCTCAGTCTGTCTCCCAATTTTTTCTCCTGACAGTCTGTTTAGCTAATTGTCCATCATTTCTTCTGTCTAGCATTAGACTCTCCTCTGTGCATAAACAGAGGGACCCCATCATTCTCTCATCAAGTAAGTTGAACAATCTCCCAACAACTTGATATGAATTAGCTTTTTACAATCAGCTAACTTCTTTGTTTCCTAAACATGGAAATTTCTCATTAAAACTATTATTTTGCTGCAGTTATTGTTGATGTACTTAGGCATCAGGCGATAATTTGTACTTATCTTAGTTTTTTTGAACTGAAGTCATAACTACTTGGAGGGCTTTCTTTAATCTCTCTCTTAACTGAGATGTGTTGGATTTGAATTCTTGTATCTTCTCTTATTTGTAAAAGAAGGAATGCCTGTCATCAAATTTCAGCAAGTTTGGTATAAAAGCATCAGGCCTCTTCTTAATGTGTGATTGAAACGTTCAGGCCTCCTTGTGGATGGTAACCTAGTTTTTCACTTTTTGGTCCTGGCTAAATCTTTGTGTAACTTTGTCAAAATGGATCCTTATTGAACTCCAGAAATAATTAGACTAAGAAATGATTCTCCAACGACACTTTGGCAAAAGTGGAAGTTATTTGGTTCTGTTAATTATTTCTGTGAATTCCTAAAAAACCAAACCAAACCAAAAGAATACTTATGTTATCGTCTTCTCTGGGCTGAAATTATTACATTTTGTTGAGAAATTATATAGCCTAAATATTTGATAGGGGCTTTTCTTTTTTTTTATTAATTTTATAATTATAATTTTTTGACAGTACATATTCATGAGTAATTTTTTTTACAACATTATCCCTTGTACTCACTTCTTTTTCGAATTTTCCCTTGATAGGGGCTTTTCAAAATTGACTCTGGTCAATTGACAGCTTTAAACCACTTTTCTTTAGTCAATCAATCACTTTTATCAGTTTCTTCTTATTCTTCCATTATCTTACTTTTCAAATTCAATTTAAAATTATCAACATAAGCACCAAATGTAATTTTCACATACTGAGAGTAGAGCATAAAAGGTTTGTAGATGAATAATGAATTTCTCTTTCATACCATTTCTTTTTTGAAAGTATATAAGTTCCATACATTACTTTCAAAACTGTCCTGCTTGTCTGTTTCCCTTTGAACTTCCTTGTTCTCTTCATTAAACATTATTTTCCAATGCTCCTTTCTTTTTGAGTTATTATTACTAATTCTCTTCTACCTAACCCTACCCCCCCCCAAAAAAAGTAAAACCTCTTAGCACATAAGCATAGCCAGTCAAAACAAATTCACAAAATGGACACATCCAAAACATGTATAGGTTTCTGTACTCTGTGTCCATCAACTCTGTCAGGAGATGAATATCATGCTTGAATGATATGTCATTATACTAATCAAAACTGTTAAGTCTTTCAATATTGTTTTGAAAATGTTGCTCTATAATTTGTAATCTTGGATGTATTCATGTCACTCTGTATCAGTTCATATTACCCATGATTCTCTACAGTAGTTTCTTTCCTCCTCTGTTTTAACACACTAAAATTCCATTACATCTTATTATGATTCAACAATTTTACTCTTTCCCCCCCATATTTAACAACCCTCATCCCCATTTATTATTCTGTTGAAGTCGATATATTTCTACACCAAACTGTTATGTGTTGATTGTTCCTTTCTCTATCAGATAAAAATGAGCTTCATTTGGTACTTCTGCTTATCCATTTCATGAAAAATGGCACATTCTACCCCCTCCTTTTTTCTTTCATTCCACTCTAACGTATTCTTCCCTCTCCCTTCTCTTATCTTTTCTCCTCTTCAAATTCCCAAAACAGAACCATTTGCCCCAACCATGTCTTCTATTTTTTTTTAAAGTGTAACTGAAGACATTGATATTTTAAAAGGAATTTCTTTCCCCCATTAGTCTGTGAATACTATGTTATTATACTCAAATAAATTTGCCTTTATAAATTTCTCTTGACTCTTGCGTGTGTTTGTTGTTCCAAGTTCTTAACTCAGCTCTGGTGTTTTTCTCAGAATGCTTTAAAGTGCTCTATTTCATTAAAAGTTCATCTTTTCCTCTCTGGGAATTATACTTAGTTTTTGCAAGGAAGTTATTCTTGGTGACATAGTCCCTAGAATATAGTAAATACTTATTCAATTTGACTTCAAAGCCAATTCTTTCTACTTTTGGAATACTGTATTCCCAGATATTTTCTCTTGTATATTAGAATCTTGTGAGATCTTGATGGTAGATACTTTGAATTTGAATTTCTTTCTGGATATTAGCAACATCTTTCTCATATTTTTATTCATCCATTCTTTCATTTGACGAACGCTCTGGATTTTTACATTCCTGGGACTTTTCTTTTTTTGGGTTCTTTTCATGGAACTGATGGTGAATTATTTCACTCTCACTGTGCCCTTTATTCTTCATACATCTGGCAAATTTTCATTTTTAACTTCTTGAAATGTAGTGTCCAGGCTTTTTTCAGAGAATGCAATGATTCTTAAATTATCTCTTTTTGAGCTGTTTTCCAGCATTTTTTAAGCTAATATTTTTTTAAATTAAATTTTATTAAAAAGGAAAACCACACCCTTCTCCTTTCATTGAGAAAGGAAAACAACCTCAGTTACAAACACTAATAATCAAGGAAAACACATTTTTGCCTTTGCCATGCAAAAAAAAAAAAAAAAAAAAAAAAAGTCCCATTTTGTACTTTTTTACTTTTCCCCAGGAAGTGGTAGAATTAGTATTCTGGAATAGTGGCTGGCCAAATTTCCTAAGTAAGTCTTTCAAAGTTGTTTGACTTTATAGTGCTGCCTTCTCTCTTTACATTGATCTGGTTCATATCACTCCTCATCAGTTCCTACAAGCCTAAGTTTCTCTGAAAATTTATTTTTTTTTAATAGCACAATAGTGTTCTATCACACTAATATTATAATGTGTTCAATCATTAGAGGGCAAGCGCCCTCAGTTTCTAATTCTAATTCTTTGCTATTACAAAAAGAGCTCTAAATATTTTTGTACATCCTGAAGAGTTTGTTTTGCTTAGCATTAATCCCTCCCTTAGCTTTCCCTTCTCTAATCTCTATCCTCTTTCTCCCTTCTCAATTTCCCCTCTTATTTCCCTGACAAGTGAAACATTCCTGTGGCCAACTGCTTGCTTTGACCAGTTTAGATAAGTATGGTTCAAATATCAGCTACTTCCTCACCCCTTTCTCCTTTTTTGTATATACACATTTACTTGCACACCCTGGTGATCATTTCTCCTAGTCTTTCTCTCCCTTTTTTCTCCCCACTCAAAATTATCACTAATCTTTTATCTAATTAGGTTCCTTTTATAATTCTAAATAATAACAGATTTCAAAAGGGACACCTGTCATTTCCCCATCTTAGAGTGTTTATCCTTGTGTAGATCCTTATGATTTTTCACTGTTTACTTTTTTTAATGTTTCTCTTTGTTTCGCTTCAATCTTGTGTTTGCATTTCAAAGTTTCTACAACTCTGATCTTTTTTTTTTTTTTTTAATCAGGAATATTTGAAGGTTATCTATTTCATTAAAGGCCCATTAAACCACTTTCCCTCTCCCCGCAATAAGAATATCCTCAGTTTTACCGAATAACTTATTTGTGGTAAAGTCATATCATTTGTCTTCTGGGATACTGTATTCTAAATTTTCTTTTCCTTTATAATGTAGCTGGTTCACATTACTTAAAATTCTTTTTTTCTGACTGTTTGCAATATATTTTCTCTTAAAAAATATTTTTTTTTAGTCAGCCAAAATTCACCTCATTGTCCCTTCTTCCCCAGTTGAAAATATAAAAAACAAAGACTATTACAAACATGTATAATAAATCAAATTTCTCCATTGGCCACATAAAAAAAAATATCATTCTGTATTCTAAGTTTATAAAGCTTCTCTGTCAGAAGTTGGGTAGCATATTCATTTGTTAGTCCTTTAGAATTGTGGTTTTTGCTGATAAGAATTCACCACAACTGAACATTGAATAGACATCGTAAGCTAAAAATGTCCAAAATGGAATTAATCTTTCACCCTAAACATTCCTACCCTACAAACTTCTGTGTTAATGAAAAGGGCAATACCATTCTCCCAGAAACTAGGCTGGCAAAACTGGGCGTCATCTTTCACTGCTTTTTGTATCTTGAAACTCCCATATCTAATTTGTTGCCAAATACTGTCAGTTTTTTTTCTCAAATATGCTCCTTTCTTTCCTCTGAAATTTTCTCCATGCTGTTGCAAGCCCCAGATTGTTGTAGCCCATTTAGGGGAAAGGGAAGAATCTGACTGCCTCAAGTCTCTCCTCAATGGGGCCCACCTTCCATTCGTCCTTCTGTGCAGGTCCAAATCACATCCCCTCCAGCCCTTACTCAGTCCAACAGCCCCTTATTTATCTCTAGGATCCACTACACAATCCTCTCTGACCTCCAAAGCCCTTCATGACCTAATTAATCCCTTTTGACCTTTCCCATTCTGGCCTTCTTGCTGTTCCACAAACAAGACAATCCATCTCTTTGCTCCAGCATTTTCTCTGGCTGTACTCTGTGTCTGGAATGCTCTTTTCTTTATCTCTACCTATTTATTTTCTTGACTTCTTTTTTTAGTCCCAAGTAAATCTCATCTTCTTTACCAACTTCTTAATTCTAGTGTCCTTAACTCTCTTATTTCCTATTTATCTTGTACCTACATGCTTGCCAGTTGTGTCCCCCATTAGAGGGGCTGTCTTTCTTCTCTTTTTGTGCCCCCAGTGCTTAGAACAGTGCCCGGCCCAGAGTAGGGACTTAATGTTTTCTGACAATAACATTCCATAGCATTTGTCTAGAACTTGTTTCACCGTCCCCCAATTTATGGACACCCCTTTAGACTCCCATTCCTTGATACCTCAAAAAGAGCTGTTTCTGTATGTAAATTTTGTTTAGCATTGATTCCTCCCCAGCACTTATCCACCTTCTAATTCCTCTTCCTGTTTCTCTTTTTCTTGTTTAAACCTATTTCTAAGCCCAGGATGTGTCTCTCTGGATTGGTTTTCCTTCTTTTGACCAGTTCAGATTAGAGGGAGCCTCATCTCTTCAGCTGCTCCTTCCCACACCTTTCTCCTTATTAGTATGGATGTCTGCTTGATTACATGAGATAATTTACCCTTAAATTCCTCTCCCTTTCTCCCTCCCTCCCAGTATATTTCTCTTGCTTTCTCTCTCCCTTCTTTTCTTATGAACAAGACAGATACAACAGAACACAAGTTTTGTCAGTTAGACTTCCTCTCTAAGCCCTCATGATGATAAGGTTCAGAAAGGACACATGTATCATCTCCCCATTTTTGAATGTAAGCAATTTGTCCTTGTTCTTTATTATTGTTCATTTATGTTTATCTTCTTGTTTCTTTTTATTCCTGTGTCTACATTTGAAAGTTTCTTAACAGTTCTTTTCTTTCCTTATGAATGCTTGGAAGTTCTCTCCTCCCCCCCCCCCCCCATCCGCTCAATAGTATTATGCCCAGTTTTGCTGCACAACTTATTCTTGACTCGAACTCATCTCCTTTGCCCTTTTGGAATACTATATTCTGTTTTCTGCTTCCTTTATAGTGGTAGCTGCTGCTCCTTAGGTACTTGAATGAATTCTGTCTGTTTATAGTAGTTTTTCTTTGACTTGAAAATTTTGGATTTTGGTGTAGGAAGTTTCATTTTGTTTTTTTGTTTTTTTTCCTAGGAAAAGACCTGTAGATTCTTCTATTTTTATTGTGCTATCTTGTTCTAAGAGATTTGGGTGCATAAAAAGGTAAAAAGAACTCTTGAGAACTTTATTTCTGTTATGGGTAAAAAGTACATGTATAATTTGATTTTACTGTTATAATATAAAAAAGGAATAGAGGCAGAAAGGAGATTATACCAGAAAAAGGGAAAAGTGGAAGTAAAAAGAGGGAAACTATATCTCACCAAGAGGCAAAGAAAACCTATTGTATCTAAGAGAAAGAGGCTGGAGGGGGATGAACACTGTGTGAATCTTACTCTCATCAGATTTGGCACAAAGAGAAACTATTAGACATATTTGGTTTACAGAGAAACTTCTCTCACCTCATTGAAAAGTGGGAGAGGAAAGGGGAAAAGGGAAGGGGTAGGCTAAATAGAAGGGAATACAGAAATACTAGGGGAAAGTTATAAAGAAGAGGGAGGGACTCTAAGGGGGAGGGCTGCTTGAGGCAAGTGGTTCTCATAAATTAAATACTGGGGAGGAGTGAAAGGGAAAAAGGAAAGAGAAAAGTATAATCTGGGAATAATAAGATGGCAGAAAATACAGAACTAGTCGTTTTAACCACTAAAGAGACTTGGGCAACTTCCTTTAAAATAAGATCTCTTGGTTCAGTTTTTGGTCATAATGTTCAGATCAATAATAGACCTGTACAAATGGTCGAGGTTTGCATTGGGCATAAAACAGCAGCTAAAAGACTAGGAAGACATCTGAGAAAGATTGTATTATTTGATGTAAAGTATCACAGGATCCACTTTTAAACTTTTGTAGGGTTTTTTTTTGGGGGGAAGGCATTTTGGGGTTAAGCTAGAACGTGTTAACTATCTGAGGCTGCATTTGAACTCCTAACTCACTCCAAACTCCAGAACCAGAGCTCTTATCCACTTCATCAGACAGAAAAGATGGAAACCACTTGTTAACAGGGCTTGCAAAAATTGAGATTCCCATTACTGGCCTGGGCTAAATGCTGACATAGCTTCCTCCAAGTTTAACAAATATTATTCAACACAGAATTGCCTTTTAACTGTATGATGCAAGTTGGATTGTTTGAGATTAGTGAGGATGAGGAATGATACAGTAAAAGAGAAAATACAGAATAACCCAGCTGGAAAAAAAGACTACAAAGAAAGATAGCTTGAGCTAAAGGATAATTTACAAATGTTATAACAATGACAACAACAAAATATTTCATTTGTGGGTAGTTGCTTGAAAAACTATAAAGGTCTTTGAAAAATGAACTGAGGGAATCTCAGTTAGTACAATCTGGGAAAACTCAATTTGACTTTCAGCATATTTTCTCATAGTGGGACCACTGAAGCAAAGCAAGAGGGTCTACTGATTTGAAGGCAAAAGCCTACAAAGCAGAATTGTTGAAAGATGGAACTGTGGACAAAACTGTTCTTGGAAAAACATAGAGCCAAAGGAACAGAGGCTGCAGCTGTTTAATATGAGAGTGCCACCAATAGGGCACAACCAAAAACAAGTTAGAAAGGTGGGCCAGCTGGTCATGCAAATGGCAAGTAGAGGGAGATTGGGGCAAGTAATTTCATTTCACCTTATGAGAGGATTGATTTGGGAAGGCCTGGATTGAGATCCCAGCTCTGTTAGTTACTGACTATATTATGGGAAAAGTCTTTCTGGATTCTCAGGATTCTCTTCAAAACAATGAATCTAAAACTATTTCCAGCTCTAATTCTGTGAGCCTTATAAGTACTCTGGATCCTCAAACTCGGGTATTTTTAACCTTTAAAAGCTTGAAGTGTTGTGAGATTTTCCTTTTAGTTTAGAAAATAAGTTGGTCACTTCCAGTTGATCAATGATGATCAGAGGTAGCTACACCCAGAAAAGAAACACTGGGAAGTGAATGTAAATTGTTAGCACTAATATCTGTCTGCCCAGGTTACATGTACCTTCAGAATCTAATGCTTATTGTGCAACAAGAAAATGGGATTTACACACATGTATAGTATCTAGGTTATATTGTAACACATGTAAAATGTATGGGATTGCCTGTCATCGGGGGGAGGGAGTAGAGGGGGGAGGATAATTTGGAAAAAGGAATACAAGGGATAATATTATAAAAAAAATATATAATAAAAAAAAAGAAAAAAAAAGAATGGGAAGGCAGGTTTGTGGAGGGCTTTAAATGCTAGGTTAAAAAACTTAAATTTTGGAGCCCCTGAAGATGTATGAGAAAGAAATCATCCAGCAGTAAGAGAAAGAGATGAAGGATGCAAGAGTTTTTGATGAAGAACATATGGGAAAGATATAATTATATAAATTAAAAGATCAATAAAAGTTAATCTCTAAGTAACAGAAATCATGTGAAGGTCCTACTGAAGAGTCAATGATACATACCTCCACCCTCATGGCACAGAGATAGGAAAACTACTAAGTTCTTGAATATGTTGTCAGAAAAGGATATTTCTACATAGGATATTTTATTTTGATAGTTTTTCTTTGCCACAAGAAAGAACTCTATTTAGGGGAGTAGAGTGAAAAATGACCTGCACAAAAGCAAAATATATCAATAAATGAATTTTCTAAAATGTCACAGTAAAGCAAGATCCCAGAGGATATGATGAGCAGCAGTGGGGAGAGCATCAAAGGTAGGGAATGGAGGGAGTGAATGATAGAGCTAAACTGAGTGAAAAATGGGAGAGAAGGCAAGGTTAAGAAGTTTTCCGATGATAATGATAGACTGGAAAGTTCTGAGAAGAAAAATCACTGGTTTTAGCAATAAAGAGATTATGAGTTAAAAAAGAAAAAGAAAAAAAGTTGGAATTTATATTATATTAGTATTCACTGATAGGGTAGATCTGATAGCAGCTGAGATTTCCATGCAAAAAACCCCAAAACAAAACAAAATAAAAAATCTAAAAGAAATACTAATTTAAGGGAAAAGAATATATACTGTTTTGATTAGTTGAAAAGGCTTAGATTTGGCATTGAGGTACAACAAATTGAAAAGAGAAGTAATGAAATTTTTAGATTTCTTTTCTTCTACTAGGATATAGAGAGCAGGTTTCTAGATAGAAAAGGGAAAAGGATAATGATCTCAGATGGAGGATGGACCCATAAATCTTTCATACCTGTAATTTTCAAATTTATACTTGGGAAAATTTGGGTCATGAGTCTGTAGTCTTTTCCAGTGTGGGGATACTCTTTCTTGTAGCTTCTGTACCAATGAGCTCCCATTTTCTGTTTTCTGATATACCTAGATTTGATTGCAGCTAATAACATTTTTGAGAAAACTTGATTTCTGAAGCTAGAAATAAGATGAGCAGTGTGAATGAGCAATAAAAATACCAAAGATTTATAACTACCATGCTGACTAAAGTTCAAGGAATGTGTGTGCAGATGTCTCCTTTTAAAGTTACAGATGGCGTTTATGGACTATTTTCCTTTAAACTATCTCAGAACAGTAACCCTATTTTGGAACAGTCAAGAAAAGACAGTTTCCTTTAGGGGCCAACAAAAACGAGTCTAAAAAGTCATTTCTCTCCTGCTTTCTTTCTTGATGTTTTTAGGTCTTAAGGTCCTTATTATATAGTAGGAGTTCTGGTCCAACAGAATGTCACACATTTGACCATTTTTTGAGCAAAGCCCATGCAATTTTCAAGTCTTTCAGGAAGGCAGAATCTTTTATATGCTGGGGGAATTAGAATGAATGAAAATCTCATTCATGGTCAAACTAGTCTTTTAACCTAAAACTCAAATACAATAGGAGCTACTGGCATGCTAGGGCAAAGGACAATATTCACTTAAACTTGGATTAGAGAGTTTTGGATTATATATCCAATCCAAAATAATATGATTATTGACTCAAAGTTTAGTCAAATTTGTGGAACAGCACATTATAACAGTTCTTTGTATTGTTTGTTTATTTTTAGATAATCATGTCTTTGAAAGGCAGTCCAGAGTAATATAGAATAGAGAACTGGAATTGAAGTGACTTAGCAAACTCTCTAAGTTGCAGACATGATGCTGGCCTGAACTGGTGGAGGGAGTTTCCTTATCCACACAAATGAAAGCTCTAGACCTTCCTTCTCCTTAATATCTTTATGATTTTTGTATGTCCAACAGCTAAGTGATCAATATTATTAATAAATAGATTTTAAAAAAGAAAACTATAAACAGTGAAATACTGTCAAAGGAAAAGTTTTATTAATAGAACCAACCAGAGAGGCTAGGGGTGAAGCTAAATGAAAAACTATTTTCCTTTCTTCCTTGGAAGGCAAAATAATTTTAGATTCCTGATTTCTATGAGGAAGAACATTCCTCACATTTGTTCCCACTAGACAAATTCTTCAGGGTTTTTCCTCCCCCTCTGGGTAACATGGGGACAGCAGTCTCTTCTGTTTGATTTTGCCTCAAATGTAATATACAGGACTGACATCTTTTCATGGTCTCTTTCTTAAACAGAAAATGCAATTTATCACTTGTTGAAATGTTTATATTACTATCAACATGATTCCCTCATCAGGTAAGATCTCTCAGAAAATGGAGGCTGTAAACACAAAGATGCTAATAAACACCAATGTAGTACAAGTAATCAGTGGGACACGGGTAAAGTGATCTTTGTAGAAACTTAACTATCTCGTACATTTTACTATTTACCTGAAGGAATGCTTCCTCGACTTGCCAAGAAGCTCCTGGTCCGCTATATCAGAAAGCATATTGGTTATTCTGAAAATGTATTTGAGATATTTGGCTACAATACAATTAGACTCATTCCAGCCCAGGATTTGCTGAGGTCAATAGGCAGTTACTGTGATACTCACATGAACAGAGCAGGCAATCCTCCATTTTTCAAAACTCCCTAGAGAAACGTATGTAAGTGAGAGTGGAAGAAAGGGTTGTGAGCTAGTTTCAGAATAAGAAGAGGATATGGGCGTCAAAGATTTATTCTTACATCTTTCCAAAAGGAAAAAAATAGAACTGCTGAATGACATAATATAGATTTTAAAAAAAACTCCTAAAAATCCCATATAAAAAAATCTCCCATTAAAAAAAAGAATGTCAGACTTCAGTCCAATGGGAGACCTAGATTCTGGACCTAACTCTGATACTAAACTAGTAGACAGTACTTTACCTTCTTATGGATTATTATTACAAAACAAAATTGTTGGGCTTGATGATTTTTATGATATTCTAGCTATATTCTTAAAAGTAATGAAGCCAGCTAAAGATGTTCATATTCCTAGCAATTTTGAATCCTGACCTACCCAGGATCTGATCCTGTTGTTAATTTCTATAGATTTCTGCTTGCAGTTTCTAAAACATTTGGTCCTGTCCTTCCTTCCTTCTTTCCCTTCCTACTCCCTTCCCTCCTTCTTTTCTTTCCTTCCTTCCTTCACTTTGACAATCTAATGAAGTGGAATTTTGGAGTTGTTTAAACTTGCATTTTTCTCATTATTAGCATTATCATTATTGATAGTCTGAATTTCTGTCTTAGAAAACTGCCTGTTGCTATTTTTCAACCTTTTATCAAATGGGAATTTTTTTGGGGGGGGTGAGACAGTTGGGGGTAAGTGACTTGACTAAGGTCACACAACTAGGAAGAATTAATATCTGAGGCCAAATTTGAACTCGGGTCCTCCTGATTTCAGGGCTGGTGCTCTATCCACTATACCACCTAGCTGCTCTGATTTTTTTTTTTTTTTATATTCCTAGAAATTTGAATAAGTTCTTTATATATTTTGGAAATGAGATTTAAAATTTGGTGAAATTTATTTACCAAAGAAAATTGCTTTATTTTTTCTCCCTCTATTTATGGACTTCTAGGGTTGTGCTGATAATTTTTTTTAAAAAATGGTTCCCTGAGGGATGAGGGGGAGAGAAAAGTAAGCCCAAATCTATATTAAGATTTTTTTCTATCACTTACATGTAGAGATAATCAACACAACAATATGTCAATTTTAATTTATAACATTTACCAATCTGCAAGGTATAAAAGTTTACACTCAAATTTTAATAACTGGTTTTCCAAGCTGGTATAAGCTGATTCCAGCACACTCCTTTCCTTTTAGTTCTCTCCACATTCCCTATAAGGCACTCTGCTTTGGGTCTTCTTTGGAGATCTCTATCATGTTTTCCTTGTCTGGAGAAAATTCATTAATGGGAAATCTCATTATATTGCAAGATTGAACCTCCCTTTTCTCTACAAGTGGAGGGCAAGGCCAGGGGTTCTAAGGCCACTATTTAAAGAAGAGGCTCAGAACACTTTTTCTTCCCATTTCTCAGTAACTACACTGCTTTTGAAATTCCCTAGGACTTTTTCATCATGCTCCAGGAATGGGTATTAGCTTTCCCAATTAGTAAGTTCTCTGATGGCAGAGACCTTTTATTGACTAATTTTAGTTGCAATGAATTTGTTTATAAAAGGCCTTTTAATATTGTGTAATTAAAAATCATCTATTTTTGTTCTGTTATTCATTCTGTTTGATTATGAACTGTTTCCTTATCCATAGATCTGAAAGGAAATTTCTTTCTTGATCTTCTGATTTATTTCTAATGTTATCCTTTAAGTGGCAAGATAAACCACTTAGTTTATCTTGTTATGCACTGTGAAGTTTAACTTATATGTAATTTCTATCAGACTGCTTTGCAGTTTTCCCAGAAGAATTTGTCAAATAAATTCTTAGAACAGTAGCTAGAAAATTTGGGTTTAATAAAAACTGGTATACTAGTTGCATCTGCTTCTATTATGTTGTATATCCAATTTATTTAACTGATCAGCCTATTTTTTACTGATAGCAAATGTATTGTTCATTATTGCTTTGTGGTCATCATTGATATAGTATTGGTAGGCTTGTTTCCTTTTCACTTTTCCTCCTCATTTCCCTTGAGATTAACATCTTGCTCCACTAGATCAATTTTATTATTGTTTTTCTAGTTCTGTAATCTCCTTTTGATAGTATGGCACTAAATAAGTTTAAAAAAAAAACTTGGGTAGCTATTATCATTTTTTATTATGTTGGTTTAGCTTACCTATTGTTGTGATATGGAGCCACCTGCCAGTGGCTGCTGGAGGTCTAACTCAGACCTGTAGAATGGATTTCTTCATGTGAGTGGATGATAATATGAGGAGTTCGAGAGGCAATTGTATTCTCTGACCTCTCTCCTCTTTCCTCTGCCTCCAATTTATTTCATTCCCAATCCACAAGCATCAGTAAAGGCTGCTTTGCAACTCTCAAGTGTTATGATTCACAGCAGTGGAGGCTCTTGGAGAATTGACCTGCCCCTTCACTTAGGCATGGTCCTTAACAACCTATGAGCAATTAATTTTTCTTAAATTTTTAAAGTCTGAATTCTCATAAACCTTATTTTGTATTCATATTAGTTCATATATATTGTATTCATATAGTTTCCACATATATTTTGGCAGATATACACTTGTATTTACATAATTTCTTGTCAGTTATACTCAAGTATTTTGTGTTTTCCATAGCTATTTTAAATGGACTTTCTTTTTTGGGTTTTATTGATATCATTCAGAAATCCTAATGCTTTAAGTGGATAAGTTTTAAATCCTTTAGTTTTGCTGAAGTTATTGTGTCAATTTTTAGTTTGCTTTCCAGAGTTCTTTATGTAAATCATCACATTAACTGCAAAAAGTGATAGATTTGTTTCCATTTTACCTATACTTTTAGATTTCTTTTTGTTGTCTTATTGCTGAAGCTAGCATTTTTGAACTGTATCAAGAGCTAATAATGATAGTAGACATCCTTGCATTTACTCCTAATTTGGAAAAGAACTTATTCCCATTATATTTGATGCTGGCTCTTAGTTTTAGATAGATATTATCACATTAAAGAAAGGTAAATTTACTCCTAATTTTTAATGTTTTTTTAAAATGGGAATAGGGTATTATATTTTGTAAAAAGGCTTTTATATACATATATATCTATATTAATATAATCACAGTTCTATTATGTCAATAGGTTTTCAACCTTACATTCTTGGTAGAAATTCAAACTGGTTATAGCATGTAATCTTTATATGTTGCTATAATCTCTTTGCTAATATTTAAAATTGTGTGAGCTCCTTGGAAGTGAAGACCATCTTTTGCCTCTTTTTGTATCTTAGCACAGTGTCTAACATACAGTAATTTATTAATAAAGGTTTATGGATTGATCGAATGAATATGCCTCAGTCAATTTTTGTTTTGATTCTCCTTAGTTTAGGTATCAAGATTATATTTGAATCATAGAATATGATAGAACCTTCTTTTCCTATTTTTAGGCACTTTTTTTATAAAAACCTTTTAAGCCTGGAAAGACTCATATGAACTGATGCTGAGTGAAATGAGCAGGACCAGGAGATCATTATATACTTCAACAACAATACTATACCATGATCAATTCTGATGGACATGGCCCTCTTCAACAATGAGATGAACCAAATCAGTTCCCGCAGAGCAGTAATGAACTGAACCAGCTACACCCAGTGAAAGAACTCTGGGAGATGACTATGAACCACTACATAGAATTCCCAATCCCTCTGTTTTTGTCCACCTGCAATTTGGATTTCCTTCACAGGCTAATTGTACACTATTTCAAATTCCGATTCTTTTTGTACAACAAAACAACTGGACGTGTGTGTGTGTGTATTGTATATTGTATTTAATTTATACTTTAACATATTTAACATGTATTGGTCAACCTGCCATCTGGCGGGGGAGGGGGAGCGGAGGAGGGAGGAAAGAGAGGAAAAATTAGAACAAAAATGTAAAATCACCCATGCATATATCTGGTAAATAAAAACTATTAAAAAAAGTTAAAAAAAAAAAACCTTTTAATTGCCAAGTTTGATTTCCCTCCCCCCCTCTTATCTTTCTCAATTTATCTGCTATATTTGACACAACTGACCCTTGTGTCATATTGGATGCTCTCTCCTCTTACCTGCCTGACCATTCCTTATTTTCCTTTGGCTAATTATCTTTATTAAGCCTCTCATCTAAGGGAATTCTCTCAGTTTGTCCTCGGAGCTCTACTTCTCTCTCTCTAATCTTTCCTTTTATAGCTCCAATCTCACCTATCTGCAGATGACTCATCCATGTTCTCTCCATCCAGTCTCAGACCTTCTTGAACTTCAGTCCCGTAATAGGCTATCCCAGAGACATGTACAAAACTGAGTTATGTTTCCTCAAAACCTCCCCAAGTTCTTAATCTTGGCATTATCCTAGACTTTTCACCCAACCCCACATAGCTAACCAATTGCCAAACCTTGTTAGTTATTGATACTTTCACATCTCTTACATTTGATATCCCTCACTTCTCATAGCAAAAAAAAAGAAAATTTAGTTCAAAAATTGTAAACTCTTCTCTTTATCTTTTAAAGATCTACAAGTTGGCCAAACCTATCTTTCTGGCCCCACTGGACCTCTGTTCCAGTCAGATGGGCCCAGACTGTCCTGCTTTACCTGTTTTGTTGAGTCCTATTTCCCTGTGAGACATAGTTCAAGGACCACCTTCTACACGAAGCTTTTCCTGATCTAACAGCTACTGTCCTCCCTCCCAAACCACTTTATCTTTAATTGCTTTGTGTCGATTTTTATTTATTCTTTTCATATTACACACACACACACACAGTATCCACACTGCGTGGCACACAGTAGACACTTCATAAATACTTGTTGACTGATTGTTTTTCAAGACTCATGACTATGAGTTATGAAGCTAAACTCCTTTTACTAGTTCTAAAAACATGGAGGAAACATTTTCAAACCAAAAATGATGGCAATAATGATGAATTATTACAAGAATTCACTTTTCATTGTATAACACCGTAGTTCTTGAAGGAGGTCTTTTGCCAATTTTCCTGGTCTTTGGGTTTCAACACCAAGATGATTCCATCTGTATGTAGTACGGGCAATGAGATTCAAAAACTCATTGACTATTTCATCAGTCTGAGTTATCTAGAATTGAAGTAAAATAGAGAGTCAACTTAAAATATTTCCTAGATAAAGGAGCAACTGTTTACCTAATTAATGCATTCCTTTATAAATGAAAAACAATAATATATTTTATTAATCCCATACAAAAGATCCTTTTCCTTTATTTTGTTTTTAAAATGGGGAATGTCTGTTCTCCCAGGAAGATGACAAAGTTAACTAAGTCATTTCCTAATGATCACTCTCTTCCACAGAAAGCTTTAGCTCTGAAATGTTTTGGGCTCACAAAAGGCTATATACAAATTAGGAACATTCTAAGAGAAAAACATTTAATGGAATTTCTGTTGTAAGCACTTGGATTGTTAGCAATGGTAAAACCAGATGAATGTGTGGTTGCCTTGCTTTAAAGTTCAAACATTACAAAAAGAGGGAAATATTGAAAGTAGAAGGGAAAATTCTTCCTATTTCCAAGCAACCTTAAATATATTTTTAGGCTAATGACTCACCTGTGGTCATGTCTTAGGACATGTCCAAGATTTCTAACACGCTAACCATCTGGGGAACAAAAAACACAGGAATGTTTATTCTATGTAATAGAGCCCAGAGGACTAACTAGTTCTGTTTATGCCTGAAAGCATTTTCCTAGGCCAATTAGTAGAGGGAAAAACACAAAAAGACAAAGAAAGGAAATAAAAACTCAACTGTGGGGGGGATTAAGGGGAGTACATGATTTCCAGATAGAGGAATATAATAGGAGTCCTAGGTTTGAAAAAGCCTGATTTGTACATCCTCTTCATCACAACTCTGGGTCTCAGGGCTTCCTCTTCCTCCCCCTCTGGCCCTTCAACTCCAGGGGCAGCAATAGTAGCAGAAGTACAGATGGTGGGAAAGACTTGAATAGCTACTGCTGTTACTATGTTTACTTGGCAAAGTAGGAGAGAACAGGGATTGCAAGCTTGAAATTGGGGTGTGTGAATTCACATATGTTCAAAAGGTATATACCGAGAGCATGGTACAGTAAATATAATAATGGGACCTGGAATCAGAGCATGTGGTTTCTTTTTTTTTTTTTTCTGCTTTGGAATATTGTTTATGAAAGCCCATTGTTACAGAAATGGGCATAGATCTGACCAAGAGGATGACTGGAATCCACATTGAAAGAAGAGAAGAGGGAGCAGAAAGGTACAGTGGAGAACACTGTAAATATCACCTTCATTACAATTTTGTCCTGGAAAAGCTGGGCTATGGACTCACCATAAACAAAGTATTTGACTTGAGCTATTTTGCACTCAGAAGTGGGATTATCTTTTGACTAATCTACTCAAACCCTCCAGATCTGGCCTACTTTTTAAACCAGTGTTAGAAGGGCCTCCTTTTGGGAAAGAGGAGTCTAAAGATTGTATCTTGGTACTCATTTTACTTCATTAAGGCCAGAGGATCACAGATAGCTGAATAAGAGAGGTCTTTAAAGATATTAACTAATTCCCTTATTTGGCAGATGAGGAAACTGAAGCTCATTCATTTTAAATGTATAAATAGGATTTGGTTTCAATCCTATCGCTGCCACTGACTATCTAGAATTCAGAAAAACATGAGAAGACTTATATGAACTAATATAAAGTGAAGTAAGTAAATCAAGAAAACAGCTGCCATTTCTGTTGTGGCAAAGAAATGGAAACTGAGAAAGGTATTCATCAATCAAAGAGAGGCTGAACAGTTATGGGATATGAATGTGATGGTACTATTATGCTGTAAAAAAATGTTGAAGACAGTTTCAGAAAAGCCTAAGAAGACTTACAGAAACTGATGCAAAGTGAAGCAAAAGAGTCAAGAGAACAATGTATACTGTTAACAGCAATATGATAATTACAGTCACCTATGAAAGATTTACTAATTCTGATCAATAAAATGATCTATCACAATCCAAAAGAACTCATGATGAAAAATGCTATATCCCTCCCAAAAGAAAATTGAATAACAACTATTGCAGATAGCAACAGTTTATTCTTTTCCTTATATTTCTTGTCTTTTTTTTTGGGGGGGGGGGCAGGGAGGACATGGCTAATGTAGAAATGTATTTTTTACATGATATCAAAGTAAGAATATTATATTGCTTGCTTTTTCCAGAAGAGAGTAAAGGAAAAGCTCCATGGAGGGGAGGCAAGAATTTGGAACTGAAAATAAAAAATTTTAAATGTAATTAGGCAACAGTTAACCAAATTTAAAAAGACCAAAGAAAACAGCACACACAATAACTATGAAACTTAGCAGTGCATAATAATAATGACTAAAATGACTAAACTTGGTCACAACAAAGAATTGATAAAATGTACTTCCTTTTGTTGAAAAGACAAGGGAGGGGCAGCTAGGTGGCGCAGTGGATAGAGCACCAGCCTTGAATTCAGGAGGACCCTAGTTCAAATCTGGTCTCAGACACTTAACACTTCCTAGCTGTGTGACCTGGGCAAGTCACTTAACCCCAGCCTCAGGAGGGAGGGGAAAAAAAAAAGATGGGGAATTGCAAAATTACATATGCAATATTACACAGATGTGGCAGAAATGATGGATAGTTTTGCTAAACTTTTTTTTTTTTCTTTTATTACAGGGAAAAGCTTACTAAGAAAGGGAGGAAAAAGTATATATATATATGGAAATGAATGTAAAAACAAAAGGCATCAATAACAAAAAGGAGGAAAGGATTTCAAAGACACAGGATACTGTACAAAGCAGTTAAGATATAGTCTTTGTCCTTGGGTACTTACAATGTATCACCAGAAGAATACTCTGAAAGCCTTAACTCATTTGCTAAATGGTAGAAGTTCAGCATGATTTTAAAAAAGTAACTTTTTCATTTATTGCTCACAGGTATGGTGATTCATTATGATAATGAAAGTCTTGATTTTCTTAAAGACATGAAAGAAACTGTATTTTAATTATTATTTAGGAACTACATTCAGTTTTATCAATCAGAAAATATTTATTAAGTACATACTACATGCCAAGGACTATATTAAGTAATGAGACAAAAACAAAAGTGAAAACAGTTCCTCCTCATGAGGAATTTATATTCTAAGAGAGCATGGAAATATCTCATTCTATGCAGGATCCATACAGAATGAATACCAGGGAGGAGCTGAGAGGATCAAGAAGAGATCATATAAAGGTGGTCTCTGAGCTAAGTTTTTATGGAAACCAGGGTAATGATGAGAGCATTCTAAGCATGATAGACTAACAAAATGAAAGCAGGAAGATGAGAGAAACAGAAAATGGCTCAATATGGCTGGACCATGGAATGTGTGGAGGGGAAAAACTGGAGAGACCAGAACTACAGAGAGGGTCCAGGTGGTGAGACTTTAAATGTCAGATAGAGGAGTTTATATTTGATCCAAAAGGTAACAGGTAGTTATTATATGGAATGAGGATAAAGAACGTAATATGCTCTTATCCATACTGCAAGTTAGGAAAATCACTTTTGTGGAGGATGATATGGAGTAGGGAAGTACTTGAGGCTGGGAAACTAAATAGAATCCAGTGAAGGAGTCCAGGTAAGAAGTGATAAAGGTCTTAAACTAAAAAATATTATAAAAATAAAAATGCCATCTTTTGGCAGCTGAATGACTATGTAAATAACTATAGGAAGATAGTGAACCTAAGTAATTGGAAGGATGATGCTACCTTCAACTCTAATTGCCATGAGTGGACAAGAAGTGGGTTTATGAAATGTTTTGGACATTTTGAATGTTAAGATGTCTATAGAATATCCAATTCAAATGTCTTAACAGGCAATTAGTTGGTGATGTGGACATGAGCTCTTCTAGAATTGGAAATGCACGACTGGGAAGTTATCTACACAGAGATGATAACTGAACCCCTGGGAACTAATGAAGTCAGTAAATGAGAACATATATAGAGAAAAGAAGAGTCCAGGCAAAGACTTGGATAATGATCCAGAAAAGGACCAAGAATCAGACAAGTACAAGAACCAGATATGAGTAGTAATATGAAAAACTAGAGGAAAGACTATACAAGAGTAATGTCAATTGCTGCAGAGGTCAAAATACTGAATGTTCTTAGGATGAAATAAATCCAAAATCAGCCTGAGGATTGAAAAAAGGATCATGGACATTGTGGGTGGAACTGTGAATACATCCAGCCATTCTGGAGAATGATTTGTAACTATGCTCAAAAAGTTATCAAACTGTGCATACCCTTTGACCCAGCAGTGTTACTACTGGGCTTATATCCCAAAGAGATAAAGGGAAAGAAGGAAAAGGGACCTGTATGTGCAAAAATGTTTGTGGCAGCCCTCTTTGTAGTGGCTGGAAAATGGAAATTGAATGGATGCCCATCGATTGGAGAATGGCTGAATAAATTGTGGTATATGAATATTATGGAACATTATTGTTCTGTAAGAAATAACCAGCAGGATGATGTCAGAAAAGCCTAGAGAAACCTACATGAACTGATGCTGAGTGAAATGAGCAGGACCAGGAGATCATTATATCCTTCAACAACAATACTATATGATGATCAGTTCTGATGGACGTGGCCCTCTTCAACAATGAGATGAACCAAATCAGTTCCAATAGAACAGTAATGAACTGAACCAGCTACACTCAGCGAAAGAACTCTGGGAGATGACTATGAACCACTACATAGAATTCCCAATCCCTTGATTTTTGTCCACTTACATTTTGGATTTCCTTCACAGGCTAATTGTACACCGTTTCAAAGTCCAATTCTTCTTGTGCAGCAAAACAACTGTTTGGACATGTATACATATATTGTATTTAATTTATACTTTAACATATTTAACATGTATTGGTCAACCTACCATCTGGGGGGGGGGGGAAGGAGAGGAAAAATTAGAACAAAAGGTTTGGCAATTGTCAATGTTGTAAAATTACTCATGCATATATCTGGTAAATAAAAACTATTTTAAAAAAAAAAGGATCATGGAATTTGACAATGGAAGATCAATTTCAGAAATATACTATATACAGAATAATAGTAATGTTCTGGGATGACCAGCTGTAAATGACTTTGTTATTGTCAGTGGTACAATCATCTATACTTACTCTGGAGGACTTATGATGAAAAATCCTATCCATACTCAGAGAAGGAATTGATTAAGTCTGAATATAGATCAAAGCATTCTTTCTCTCTTTATTTTTAATTTAATTTTTCTTGAGGGTTTTTATTTTCATTAGTGTGGGAGATCTATATTTTCTTTCACAATTTGATTTTTTATGGAAATGTTTTGCATAATTTAATATGTGGTTTCTTAATTGTGGGTAGGGATAAGGGAGAGAATCTAGAACTCAAAAATCTTAAAAACAAATGCAAAATCACTTTCAAGAACAGCTGTAAATAAGTGATGATATGACAAGTCAGATATCAAAGATTCTTTTTCTCCCTAAGTATCTGTTCCTCTTCAGTCCCCTTTGCTGAATCTTCACCTGGATCACTTACTCACTGATTGTGAGTGTCCCATAGCGTTCAGCCTTGGGCCCTCTGCTCTTTTATTTGGATTCTCATCAGCGTCCAAGGATTCAATTATTTATATGCTAATCATTTTTAGATCTTCTTATCTAGTTCTAACCTCTCTGCTGACCTCTAGTTTCAAATTTCTAATGGCTTATTAGACAGCCTGAACTGGATATCACATAGACCTCATTATATTATTCCCCCACACCTCCTCTTCTTCCTAACTTCCCTGTTACTGTCAAGGACATCATCATACTCCCATTCACCAGGCTCCTAACCTAGTGCCATTTTTGATTCCTCACTCTCTTTCACACTCAAACTCAATCACCAAGGTCTCTCCATTCTGTCCTCAGCCAGTGCAAAATGCTCACTTCACATCTGGAAGACGGCCAAAGCCTGCTGGGGTCTCTCTTCCTCAAGTCTCCTTGACTCCAGTCCATCCTCCACGCAGTAAGCTCCAGTGACTCTATATTATCTTCAGGATCAAATATAAAATACTTCATTTGGCAGTATGGCCTTTTATAATCTGATCCCTTCTGATTTTCCCTTGTCCTTCATTATACTCTGCAATCCACTGATACTGGCTTCTGTGCTGTTCTTCAAACAGTATACCCCCACCCCCATCTTGCAATTTTCACTGGTTGTACCCATATGCCTGGTATGTTCTCAAATACCAGGTATCTTCACTTCTGGATTATCCTTTCTCTAGGAACTTTTCTTGATCATCCATAAGTCTAGTGCCTCCCTGATTTCTTATTCATCCCACACAGAGCTTTTTGATATACATTTGTTGCCCATTAACTTCCTCATTAGACTATTGGCAACTTGAGAGTAAAAACTATCTTCTGTTCTTCCTTGCATCCCCAGCACTTATCAAAAGACAGAAATGATAGAACAGAAAAAAAGCAACAAAATGGATTCAGAGACAGAAAGACCAATAGAGAGGTTTGTGGCAAAAGTAGCCAGAGAGCCAAGAAGTGAAAAGAAGGTGTGAGAGGAGAGTGAAAAGTCAGGGCCATGGAAAGGATGGATGGGAATGAAGATAGGGCAATGAGGGACAAAGTAAAAATGTACCCAAAAAGATTAAGGCAAGAATAAAATGATCCTGTGTTAATTGAATTTGTGAAACACTATGAAAGATGTTGAGAGAGCTGGCAGTGTGTACAAAAGAGAAGAAAAACAGAGCCAAGTTGTTTAGGGTTTATTGAATTTTAGAGTGTATAGGGGATACAAAGGAGCCATAGAGAGGACGTTATTCACTGAAATGATCAGAGAATCCTGTAGAGGTATAATTCTGATTCCTGCTTAAAGGGAAGACTCAGATGATTGACTTTTCAGGGATCTAATTTAGGAAGGAACTGAATGTTCTTAGGACAAAATAGATCCAAAATCAGCCTCTGGCTGTTCCAGAAGGAGGTATTTGATCTCCTGCTTGCCAGTCCTATCACACAAATCATCTCTCTCATATCCAGTGTATAAAGCACTTTCCTTTCATATCCCCCAATTTTGCATGTCTAATTAAACCAGAAACTAGAGCTGGAATGGATTGGAGTAGTACTCAGTCTTGTCAGAATGATCCATTTAAATCATAGTAAGAAAACCTCTAACATGAAGTTCTTGCTTCACCAATCTTAGAATGCCCTACCTCTGGCTGACACAAACATTAATAATAAATCTAGCCTCTTTATAAAACAAGCCAGTTGGTAACCACCTGCTACTTGGAATGGGAAGCCCTTAGAAAAGAAGGTCTGATGATCTTATACAACTGTCACAAGAAAATGGTCATAAGGACTTCAGAAATATTTAGCTAGAAATTCCTTTGTCAATTATATTTAGTTGTATTACTCAGGCTGCCTCTGATATGTCAATTCAGCCATTGTTACAAAGCTTAATTTCAAATGCTGATAAGGATAAAGTTGGTTTTCAGAACATCTGTAGGCATGGCATCCAGAAGGTACATATATTCTACTATGATGAGCAACAAGATGGCCAGATGGCACCCAGCTGCTAAAGATGCATATTTGTTTTGTTAGTTTCAGAAGCCAAGGCATGAAGGGAAATATTGGCTTTTTATCATTTAATGAACTTCCCTACTATCTTCAGTGAATATATTCTTTCCAACTGATCTGATTTATTAAATTTAATGAAGACACATTAGGATTTTCCACTGAGTTACTGCTTTCCATCAGTCTCAGGGTTAGTTTAGGAGCATTAATTTATAGCCATAGTTTTCTATGGGAAATGAGCTGCTTGTTGAAAGTAGCAAACTTCAGAATATAATTTAAATGTAGGACTCTTCCTTTACAATCTAACAATTGATAAAAACTTGCATACGAGGTTGAGTTTTGCTGTGGACACTTCAATAAAGTAGATCCCCAGTCCTGCATCCAATTATTAAAGAGAAATGCAGTAGACATAACTAAAGCAGGGTTTTGGTATATTTCTTATGTGTTCTTTTTCTGTCCCTTTCTCCCATACTGTGTCATCCACAGCAGGACATGATCAATGGAATACTGCCTAATTCAGGGACTAATAAAACCTCCCAAGTTATCCGTGACCCTCAGGAAAACTGAGGTCACAATGTGGGTCTATTCTCCCATTCCCATGGGTGGCAGAGATTGGGAGTACAGTAGAGGATGTGTGTTTCCCTGGAGGAATGAAAGGGGCAAAAGAGAGCAGAGAGGAGGAAATGCCTTGTGCTGATATTTTCTACATAAGTAACAAGGCCTGCAGGCAAGTTCTTGCAAGGCTAGGGTTGCTTCTAAAAGATGCCGACATGCGTGGAAATGGAAGTCAGAGAAGCAAACAATGAAAATGCTGACAAAGCCTTCTAATAGGCTTCATTGTTGATTTACCCAAAAAAAAAAAAAAAAAAAAAAAAAAAAATCCTGAAAGGATTCTCTTTATGAGAAAAGAGAAAAAGAAAAAAAAATGAAAAGAAAAACAGCAGCCATTCACTCATCACTAAATGTGTGTATTGCTAAGAAGCAACATGGATTGCTGAAAAGAAGGCCTTTCTCTGCAAACCTCCAAGGTTCTGTGATACTCAATTTTAAATGTTACTTTATGTAATTCATAATAGTGAAGATCGCTATAGAAAGATGAAAAATGTAATATATAGTTTGGAAGGAGGTTAGAAAGATATACACTGTCTTCTAATTAATTAGGGATTATAAATATGAACTTGGTTGGATTTGCAGGGTAGGGAGAAGATCTTGGTTATCTGGAATATTGCAAAAATTGTAGAGGGACCACTAAACTATGGAGAATGTGCTAAATTATCTTGGTTTGGGGTTTGGAACCCTCTATCTACTGATTCTATTAGACACTCTTATCTCACAATTAGAAGTGAATGAATTTGGCCTTCAAAAGTAAGAGGTAACAAAGACCAATCAGATCCAGTGTTCCTGATGCTCAAAGTGGTAGAAATGTGGGCTCCTACTTCTATCTTTTGACTTCTTAAGGTCATGGCAATATGAAATAACATTAATTAAAAGAGTATACAGAACCCACCCATCTGGCACAAGATAAGATGAATGCCTTCCTCTCTCACAATTCCTTCAAGCTATCTCATGTTCTCTTGGCTTTTACCTTTGGCCACATATTCCCTTTTATCATTTTATTGAACAGGTTTTTCTTTACCTTTTATTTAATATACAGCTTAGCTATTCCTGTTCACACTTGGATGTTTCATATAGTAAGTTTTAAAATCACTTGTAAGTTAATTGAAAGGCCATGGTGTAGAACTTTGTACACCATAAATGTTTAAAAAAAAAAAAAAATCTTGCTTTCTCCCAACTTTCAAAAAGACTTATTATTTAAATAAAAATGAAACATTCTCTGTCCTCAAGAGATTATACTTCATTTTATGTGGATGGGAAAAATTCTACACATGAATAAATAAATAAATGAACAAATGAATGAAATGTAGAGCAATCATGGTGTGGTGTGGGGGATGGAGAGGGCAAAAGCAGGGAATAATCAGGAAGCTCAGAAAAGGCCTCATGTAATAGATAGCACTAGAGTTGGTAAGAGAAGGTATGCCTTGAAGGGGGCCAGGATTCCAGGAGGCAGGTGACAGAGGTTTGTAAAAGGGACAGAGTATATAGGCCAGTTTGTTTGGAACATAGTATATATACATCAGGTGTAAAAATATGTTGAGCCTTGGAGGGAAATAAAAAAAAATCTGTTGAAGTCAGTGCATGAGCAGTCATTTTTTTCAGTCATATCCAACTTTTCATGACCCTGTATGAAGTATTTTTGTCAAAAATACTGACATGGTCTGCCATTTCCTTCTCCAGCTCATTTTGCAGATAAGAAAACTGAGGCAAATGAAGTACAGTGATTTGTTTGAGGTCAGATTTAATCTGAGACCTTCCTGATGCCAAGCCTGGTGCTCTCTCCTGCACCCCGCCCCCAAAAAGCCACTTTGTGGAGAGCTGGAAATGCCCCATGGAGGAGTTTATATTTCATCCTAGAAGCAATAAGGAGCTAGTAAAAGCTTTATGATCATGGCCATACGAGTGCGTTCATGTATGTACCTGACATTATGTAGGGGATGGATTAGAAAAAGAATGGATATAGGGAAGTCAGCCAGCAAACTTCTGCCATACTCAAACTCAAATTGTGTGGAGACAAGACTGAGGAGAAAAACAACAGGAGCAAGGATGGATTTATGTGGAAAGATAAATATTTTTGACAAATTGAGATGAGGTGTAAATGGGGCACAAAGGAGGGGATATCTAGGAGGCATTTGAGAAATATGATCCTAGATCTCAAGAAGAGATGACTGCACATAAAAACTGTCCACACTGAAAGAAACTGATTTGATCCAACTTTGAAATAGCTTTGGATGACAACTGGAAACGAGACATACCCTAATCAAGTTAGTCAGCAACACTATCTGTTGTGAAAAGAATGTTATTCTTAGGATTTTATAATTTTTTTTCAAGAGTTACATAATGTTATAAAACCCTCATTAGAGCATCATGTCCTGTTGCCTCTAATTTTCTTCTTCCTAGTCTGCCTTTTCCCAAAATAAAGTTTATACTCCCTTAGCTAATGGCTGCCCCACTGTGCTCCCACTTTCTTCCACTGATGCCAGAAGCATGATCAGCACTTTCTTTTGAAACAGTGAAAATTACATATGAGTATAGAGTCCCACACCTTACCCTGGCATCAAACTCAAGCAACTGTTGTGACTCAGAGATAGCTAAGTGAGATATTTGGGAGCTGCCTCATTTTATTTTTTTAAATATATTTTTGAGTTCTAAGCCAAAAGAGTTTTCCTGCCTTATTATTCTGGAATTATTATTCTGAAATTATTCTGGAAGCAAATGAGGCATACCACATACATAAAGAAATTAAAAGAGCTCCAGAAACCCAAATTAGCAGAAGCCAGGCCCTCATAAGGCTGATATACTACATAGGAAGAGAGAAGCAAAAAAATGGGTTTTTCTCGAGTTTTCTGCAAGTTTATATTGCAAGGCCTTTCTCTAGACACATAGGCCTGGAACTCTTTTTTTGTTTTTTTAATTAAAGCTTTTTGTTTTCAAAACACATGCATGGATAATTTTTCAACATTGATTCTTACAAAGTCTTATGTTCCAAATTTTCCTCTTTCCCCCCCACCCCCTCCCTAGATGGCAAGCAATACAATATATGTTATACATGTTAAAATATATGTTAAATATTTATACAATTATCTTGTTGCACAAGAAAAATCAGATCAAAAAGGAAAGAAAATGAGTAAGAAAACAAAATGCAAGCTAACAGCAACAAAAAGAGTTAAGAACGTTATGTTGTGATCCATACTCAGTTCCCAAGGCCTGGAATTCTTGAAGGTGATGCCAAAATTGAGACATAAGGGTAGAAAAAATAGAGTTTTAGTTTTAGAATGGATTTTTCTGATATTGTCATGGACCCTAGAAAAATAACTCCCTAAATGTTTATCTCCCTAGAACAGAGCAATCTCTATGGCTCTTTGCAATCACCCTTTAATCAGAAGGCACTATGAAATCTGTTTTAATTTGCCTGGTTCTTTAAGCCATAGTCCAGAATTCATATATTATTTCTTTGTGATAATAAAGAGTTGGGCCCATAGAGCAATGAATGCTTTGTGTCTAAATATCCTCTCAGAAGCTCTTTTTCTTCAAGAAGGATACTTAGACAGTCTAGTTTCCTTTAGTTTGGTGCCACTCTTGCCATAGGATAGACCATGGCCTTTTTGTTTGGTTCCTGAGGGCCCTTCCAACTCTAAAACTGTGGAGCTGTTCCCTGGGTTGGCAACTACAGACTAGAAGTAAAAAAAAAAAAAAAAAAAAAGACACTTACAATGAATTCTTGGGCAATCTTATGTCCGTCAGGAGACAACAGCAGGAAATTTAAAAGGAGGTGCCTGATTAACCGTTGAATACGAGGGTGTCTTGTGTCTGCCACAGTCTGCAGATCCTTCACTGAGAGGGGAGTTTTGCCAAAGAGTTTCATGATGTGCCCGTGTGCTTCTGCTGCATCTACCTGGTAGGAGCAATCAAAGAGTGACAGATTAGAGAATGCAAAGCAAGCAAGCTCAAATCTAGGATTTGTTCAGCACTATGCAACCAAAGTGGTTTAAGGAACCCCTCACTTTAAACCCAAAGCATTAAGTATGAGGAGGATGGGAGGAAGAGGCAAGGCATGTCGGAGCTTACACATGACTTCTCCCCCACAAGCCTAAAGTGGCAGAATAGACATTTCTTGACTTCTTGGGCTTACACAAGCAGTCGGGGCATCATGCCAAGATTTGATCTTTTTTTTGTAATGAAAGGAAACCAAGAAAGTCTTAGCAGAATGCAGTGAGAATTTTACACTGTGGGAAAAAGAACAGAGGACTCACTTCAGGATCACAGCTACAAGTCAATTAAAGCCCCGTGCGATCTGACCTCCTTCTTTGATCAAACATGCTGATAACTGTGCAGGTTTAGTTTGTACTTTGGAATAGTTAATACATGTGTTTTGAAAGTTAAATACACACATCTTTTACAGGACAAAAAAGGCTTCAAAAGTCAGCATAATAATGGGAAACCACTGCAAGATTACAAGCAGTTATTCTAAGAGAAAAAGAAATACACATTTCATGCTGGGATTTATGCTTGCAACAAAAAAAAGCAGATCAAACTGTGAATGGAAAACAAGATGCAAATTTAAAGACATGATTTTGAAATGCCACAGGGATCCTGGGAGAACTATCTTCAAGCAGTGTTCTAAAGAATACTCCATCCTGGGCTAAGAATTCCCATGACTGATTTTATGTAGTTTGGAAGAGTCAATTTTTGTTGTTGTTGTTGTCATTGTTGGAAAGACAGATCTCCCTCACAGAGGACTGTCACAAACACCAATACACTAGGGGTGTTGTCTGAAGTCCTTCTGACACCACACAAGACCGTGAGAAAGTATGAAGTCCTCCTCTTCTGTTGGCCCAGGACTGACCCCAAAAGAAGCAGAAAGTATGCACTTTGATTATTACTTCTTCTCACTTGCCATACTCTTCTCCATCATAATCTCTCTGTTGAAAATCCCCTCACTCTTGTATTCAGGGATTCTTGGGCTATCTAATGTGTCTGCAATAACTTGAGAGTTTAAAACATGTCTTTCTTCTCTTATCCCACTTGGTTCATGATGTCTGCTGCAGTTTCATTCAGAAAGGATGTGTTCCTTTCTTCGTCCTCCTGATCTGACAAGTTACCTAGATACTCTTCCCTGATACCCCTTTGCCCTCCAATGTACCGTACATATTATAAACTGCTACCATAGATTTTCAAATAAATTTTCCTAGAAAGGACATGAATTACTTAAAGATGAAAACGCACAGAGGGTTTTGATTCTTTTTAAATTCAGAATTACCCATGGGGGCTACTGGTTTATAACATGAGATCAACAGAAGGTGAGAGGGGGAACCTTTGTGTAGAAAGGTGAAAATGACTGAGAAGAAGGGATAGAGGAGTTGTAAGGGGAGACCATGTCACAAATGTGCTTAGATTGCCAAATTCCTCTAATTCTGATACCAAGCTCTCTGAAATACACCTTGACCAAGACACAATAGCTATGGCTTTAAGATTTACAAGAATACCAGTGTTCTTGGATAGGCCGAGCGAATATAATAAAGATGACAATACTCCCCAAACTAATCTATTTATTTAGTGCTATACCAATCCCAAGAAACTATTTTAATGACCTAGAAAAAATAACAACAAAATTCATATGGAAGAATAAAAGGTCGAGAATTGCAAGGGAACTAATGAAAAAAAAGTCAGAGGAAGGTGGTCTAAGTGTACCTGATTTAAAGCTATATATTATAAAGCAACAGTCACCAAAACCATTTGGTATTGGCTAAGAAATAGACTAGTTGATCAGTGGCATAGGTTAGGTTCACAGGGCAAGATAGTGAATAAAAATAGCAATCTAGTGTTTGACAAACCCAAAGATCCCAAATTTTGGGATAAGAATTCATTATTTGACAAAAACTGCTGGGAAAACTGGAAATTAGTATGGCAGAAACTAGGCATGGACCCACATTTAACACCACATACTAAGATTAGATCAAAATGGGTCCAAGATTTAGGCATAAAGAACGAAATCATAAATAAATTGGAGGAACATGGGATGGTTTACCTCTCAGACTTGTGGAGGAGGAAGGAGTTTGTGTCCAAGGGAGAACTAGAGACCATTATTGATCACAAAATAGAACATTTTGATTACACCAAATTAAAAAGTTTCTGCACAAACAAAACTAATGCAAACAAGATTAGAAGGGAAGTAACAAATTGGGAAAAAAATTTTTACAGTTAAAGGTTCTGATAAAGGCCTCATCTCCAAAATATACAGAGAATTGACTTTAATTTATAAGAAATCAAGCCATTCTCCAATTGATAAATGGTCAAAGGATATGAACAGACAATTTTCAGATGATGAAATTAAAACTATTTCCACTCATATGAAAGAGTGTTCCAAATCACTATTGATCAGAGAAATGCAAATTAAGACAACTCTGAGGTATCATTACACACCTGTCAGATTGGCTAAGATGACAGGAACAAATAACGATGAATGTTGGAGGGGCTGTGGGAAAACTGGGACACTGATGCATTGTTGGTGGAGTTGTGAAAGAATCCAACCATTCTGGAGAGCAATCTGGAATTATGCCCAAAAAGTTATCAAAATGTGCATACCCTTTGACCCAGCCATACTACTACTGGGCTTATACCCCAAGGAACTACTAGAGAAGGGAAAGGGTCCTGTATGTGCCAAAATGTTTGTGGCAGCCCTTTTCATAGTGGCTAGAAGCTGGAAGATGAATGGATGTCCATCAATTGGAGAATGGTTGGGTAAACTATGGTATATGAATGTTATGGAATATTATTGTTCTATAAGAAATGACCAACAGGAGGAATACAGAGAGGCTTGGAGAGACTTACATCAACTGATGCTGAGTGAAACGAGCAGAACCAGAAGATCATTATACACTTCAACAATGATACTGTACGAGGATGTATGCTGATGGAAGTGGATTTCTTCAACATAGAGAAGAGCTAATCCAATTCCAATTGATTAATGATGGACAGAACCAGCTACATCCAGAAAAGGAACACTGGGAAATGAATGTAAACTGTTATTTTTACCTTCTGAATCCAATTCTTCCTGTGCAACAAAAAATTCGGTTCTACACACATATATTGTATCTAAATTATACTGTAATATATTTAACATATATAAGACTGCTTGCCATCTGGGGGAGGGGGTTGGGGGAGGAAGGGAAAAAATCTGAATAGAAGTAAGTGCAAGGGATAATGTTGTAAAAAATTACCCATGCATATGTACTGTCAAAAAATGTTATAATTATAAAATAAAATAAAAAATTAAGGAAAAAAAAAAAAAAAAGATTTACAAGAATACTGAAGTGCCCATAAAATCTTTACTGTTAAGTTAAGCACTAAGATAAAAAGGAGTATGTTTCTATTACGTAAATTGCTAAGTAAACTTACCTGTTTACTTAGTTTACTTACACACTTTAAGCAGACAGTTGAAAAGAATTGGATATGGAATCAAAGAGCTTGGGTTCTTAGCTCATTTTGGTCATTTGCTACCTATGTGAACTTGGCATTATTTAATCTCCTTTAGGCTCAGTTTCATGTTCTATAAAAAGATGGGGTGGAAGAGGATGCCCTTCAGCTGAAGAAGGACTGAAAAAATAGTTTTAAATGTAATAGAATATTTTTCTGCAATAAGAAATCATAAAAGGGATGGACTTAGAAAAACCTGGAAGGATTTATATGAATTGATGCAGAGTAAAGGGAGAAAAACAAGCACAATTATAAAGTGTTATAACACTATAAGATAAAACAACTATGAATGACTTAATTGATCAATGCAATGTCCCATCTTGATGTCAAAAAATTATTAACAAATGAGCCAGGCTTTCTATTTCTTGAAAGAAGTGACAGAGTAGAAGTGCAGAATAATGTATATACTTTCAAGCATGGCCAATTTGTAGGGTTTCATTTGTTAAATTATACTTGTTACAAAGGAGAACTTTTTAGGGAGAAAAGAAAGAGTAACAGGAATGAAGGGGGTTAATTATAGTGAATAAGAAAAAAAGAATAGAAAAAGAAAAGGATGAAATAGGTATCAATGAAACATTAAAAGTATACATTAAAAAAAAAAAAAAAAAAAAAAAAAGCAGAAGTTGGGACATTGCCAGAACCATATTAAATCAAATATTTCCTTTAAAAAATCCTGCTTGTAAAAGATGTCATATGTAATCCTTTATTTTTTTTCTGTTCTTGTTTATATAAGGAAATATTTGTGTTTGTCAAGTTGATAACTTTTAAATAAAAACATGAGGTTGGATTAGATGACCTCTAAGGATATTTCCAGCTCTAAATCTATGTTCCTGTGATTCTCGTTAGGCACGGTGTTATGGCAAAGGAGCCAGTCCTTGGATCCAATTCATTTGCCTTTTCTCCTTGACAAGCAGCCTGTGTCTGAGACCTGGACTGGCTTTTTCAATCAGTAAACAGACCCTCAGGTTACAAGCCTTTTTTAGAACTAGAAATTAATGCAATTACAGTTTAGTTAACACTTTGTTTCAGAAAAGAAATTCTTCAGTTTCCTTAGCATGATGTTAGTAGGCACTAAACTGATTAACTATGCCAAAGATAATAGTTATCTCATATCACTTTAGATAATAAGTGGATTAAAGCTTTGGCTAAAAATATCAATACTTTTCTCTTGCTGATACTCATTCACAGGGTTAGAAAGCTTTAAATGAAACTTTCAGACTTTTCTTCCATTTATACTTTTATGCAAATCACAATAGAGTAAAGGAGGCTTCCTTGAATTTTTTGAGTTTTTCTGTTGCTTGAAAAATGACAACAGTAATACAGATGACTATGTGAATCCTCTTTGTTTCTCTTTGTCTTGTCATATAGAGAAGAGAGAATTTTGACTTGGAAAAAAACAAATTTTGGCACCAATTTATTTCTTTTTTAAAATAAAGAACAAATTAAGTAAACAAACTTAAAAAAAATAAGTAAAGAAACAAATTCAAGGATATCACCTGGGAAAAACAGTGATCCCAATATGCTCCAAGCCACTGCTGTGGGACTAGGATACTCTATTTAAAGAGATAAGTGAAAAGGATGACCACTGGATAGGTGAAAATTATTGCCATAATATGATTTGTGTTCTACCCTGAGAATTTGTTCTAGACTTTGCTCTGCCACTAACTCAATCTATGACTTTAAGTAAGTCAATTTTCCATTTTTGAGACAATGTTTTTAGTCAACAAAATCAGGGATTTGGAATTGCTGATCAATAGCTGCAACCTTAAGACTCTAGGTCTCAAGCTTTAATAAGTGAGTTCTCACCATATCCTGTTGGAAACTTGGGCTTTGTGCCACTTTCTGACCATAATCATATTATGCTATTGTACACCCCCCCAAAAAAATTCCACTTTTCCTTTATGAGCTATCTTCTTCATTGGTATATAGGATCTCAGAATTTAAAACAAATAGTCCTTTTAAAAATCTGTCTCTCTCTTACAGTTCTGATATTCTGTGCCTCTAAATATCAAAAAGAAGGAAAAATAATATAAGGATAAATATGGGATAATTAAGATAAGTTTTTCAAAAGGCATATAATGGCACAAAAACTATATATCATCTTCCTTATGTCTCTGAGGAATTTCTAGTGCTTTTTAAAGAAATCTTGCTCCTTGGACCAGTTTTAAGAATAAGATAGGGCAGCTACGTGGCATAGCATATAGAGTATCAGCACAGAAGTCAGGAGGACCTGAGTTCAAATCTGGTCTTAGACATTTAATACTTCCTTTTTGTGTGACCCTGGGCAAGTCACTTAACCCCAATTGCCTCAGGGGGAAAAAATAATAAAACAAGAATTTACAGGGAGGAAGAGCCTGTATAACCTGATTAAGGGCAGGAGAGGGGAAAAGCAATTTATTTTACTTAAATGGCTACAGCAAGAACCTGGGCAAACCTTAGTAAAAACATAACACTTCAGTTGAATGTCATGTTCATTTTCTGGCTCCTGCTTATAGGAAACATCCCCTTCCATGCCCCTACCCCACAAGCCCTAATTAGTTATAAATACTCCTAAGGCAATTCTGCCACCCACCATTGTCTGAGTCCTCTGTTGATTTTGATCTTGTGGGTTATAGTAGAAGGCCAAGAGCCATAACAAAGTTGCAGGGGATTCAGCTCTCAACATCAGTAATTCCTCAGCAGCAATATCAGCCCATTCTCCAAAATGAATAAATAAAAACCAGTGTTCAAAGAAACTTCTGCAGGATCTGGAAGAGAATTAAGATACATGGCAGCTGTGTAACTTCACTCTCCATTCCCCCCACCCCTCCCAGTTCTTAAAGTTAACATAATGTTTGCAGAAATGCCTCACTCACTGCAGTACTTATGACCACAACTCAGGGGGCATACCTGTTTAGTTTCAAGTAAACAACTAACAGTGCCAGCTTGTTTCCAATCCAAGGCATTCAAAGGATAGTTCTCAAAAATACCTCTTCTTGGGAACTTTGGGCACAAGTTCTACTAAGTACTTATTAATTTTTAACCTTCAGAGTCTTCGTGATTGTGCATGGACTTTGAAAAAGGATTTTCTTTTCATGACGAACAGGAATGTTGTAAAATTAAGATCTGTAGATGGTACCTTTGGGCTATCTAACTGTTCTAACTGAGCTGCTAATGAGAATGGGGCCTCACCAGTTGTACATGTCTGCTTTCCAGCTGGCTGAAGAGCTATAAAATAAGAAAGAGTATTCACGAAATCCAGATGGAGTCCAGAAAATGGCTACCCTGGCCATTCAGTGATAATGGCAGATGTGCTAGAGGCACTGCTGCCATGGTAGGGCAGTGCTGTTTTGTAGCCAAAGTAGACAATAAAGTCTGTTTCTCTGAAATCCTTTTATTTATCCCTAAACTTTATTCGTTTACCTCACAAAGTCCATTTCAAACCTTTTCTACTCTGCTCAAAACCACCATGTCCTTTCTTTTAGAAGATTGAGATCCTCCAATTCCTTATCTTCCCCCCCTATTTGCCTTAAATTCTCTCATACTTTCTTCCAGTATAAGGCAAAGAAGTGGCCCTCTTTTCAAATCTAATCCAATTATGTTCCTAATCCTTTTCCTTTGGTTTCCTCCACAATCTTACCACATCAATTATCTCCTCTCTCTTTTAATCTTGCCCTCTTTACTCATTCCTTTCCCTCTATTTACAAAGAAACTCATCTCCTTTACCCATGAAGTCTTCTCTTTATTCCAGAGTTCGCAAAAGAACAGCTGGCATTCATTTCTTTACTTTTCTAGCACATATTTGTCAGCTCTCTGAAATCTGGTGTCTGCTGCTGCTACCACACTGAAACTATTCTCTCAAAGGCAAAACTTGAATATCTGACAAAATAATAATCTAGTGGCATTTTCTTATCTTTGATTCTTATGATGTACTTGACACTGATGATTGTCAGCTCCTCCTTTAATTCTATTTCCTTAGGTCTTGTGACATAGACCCTTCTGATTTTTTTTTTTTTTTAATTTTTAATTTGCCTTGTTTGTTAGTTCTTTTAACTCCTTCTACCCATTAAATGAATTATCCTCTAAGGCACTATTGTCTTTGTTTCTCCATTTAAATGTCTTAATGATCTCATCCATACCTACAGTTTCTATCATCACTATATTAGGAATATCTGGACTGAATTCTCTTCCTCTAGCCCTGATATTGTCCTTAGCTACAAATCTGCACTGGCAACTTTGTCTCTTTGCTGTTTTCCTCTACTTGGGTATTCTCAATGTCACCATATCCAAAACCTAACTTATCATTTCTTCCCTAAAGCCTGATTCTCTTACTGATTTTCAACCTTCTAATAATACTATTCTCATCTCTTCTTATTGCATTTTATGATTATCATTGTAGTTCAGGATGTCATTATTTCTTACTTGGATTATACAGTAATTTACTAACTGGTTTCTTTGCTTTTGTTCTCTCCTTCTTCTACTCCAATCCATTTTAGTTAATTTTGCTAGATTAGTTTTACTAAAGTATAGCTCCTAATCACATCACTCCCAGAAAGCAAAAATAGAAATATTACCCCAGTGATTCCCTATTGCTTAAAGAACCTCCCTTCCCAAATCCTTCAAGGTGGTCACACAATAAATGCTTACTTCCTACAACTCCTTCCCCCATCCCAACTTTAAATGAGATGAGAAAATTATAAAAAACATGGGAAGCAAAATACAAAAGCAACTAAAAGATATTATTGCTCACTGAGTACGCTGGTCTTCAACAATTTTTTTGAGTATTTCTGAAATGTGATTCAAATGCTGGCACCAAAGTCCATGTGGTAAATCTAGGGGGGAAAAAATCAAAGAGAACTAAAATATAATAGAGACAAAACTATTAGTTAAGATTTGGAGATCTTGTGTGTGGCAAGCTTTGTACCATTTTTCAGTTGTAGAACCCACATCTATTCCACACTCATTTTTTTCTAAATCCTATCTATTATGTGTCCTTGTTAGCTCCTGGAACAAAGTTTCATCTGTATTACATAAGGCTAGAGTTCAAAGGATTCTTCAAATCAGGCACAGTGTGGGCAGAGATCGTATAAGCTTCCTGGAATTCAGAGTTACTGTGTCCCTGTTTTCCCAGTTCTGTGCCTCTTCTGATCATAAAAGACCAATTATATCAAAATATGTGGCGACTTTCTGAAACATTCAATAGGGGATTAGAAACAAATTACCCAACTAACTCTTTTACAGTGATGACTTACCTCAGCCTATAGGTAGGCTGATATAAAAACAGCCTTCTTTTCAGGTTAACATTTATTGTTAACATGACTATGCTATGATTTTGAACATGTCCAATTTAAAACACAATTTAAAACTATATATAAGTACTGAATTTTCAGAGTCGAAAACAAATATCCCTCAAATTTATATAAAGTATGTAAAATAAAACATTATTTCTTAATTATTAACATGTCACAGAAACTACAGAAACAGTATAGACAAAAACCCAAATTGGCAACATTAGACCTTCGGCAATTAAGAGGGCTTGTCTTCTATTTAGGTAGCTTTTTTTTGGAAACAGTTTTTCTCACTAAGTGTTTTTTCTGCTGAGATTAACAAATTACTACTTGTACCTGACATGAGTGCTTAGGTCAGGGCTTTCCACTCACGACCCCTTTTTGACTTAGAAATTTTTATGTGACCCAGCATTTACATATATAGAAGACATACCAATTAAACATTTACTGATAATAAATCATAATTTTGTGACCCCTCCCCACATTTAATTACATGAGTTTAAGAAGTTTTGCTCTAGATAACCCTATGAAGGCACATTGGATTCTGTGATTAAGAGAACTTGAGTTGGCTCAATGATTTGAAGGGAATGACAGATAATTTTCATGTCTTTCTGTCATATCATTTATTTCAACTTTCTATCTTATCATTTATTTCATGGTCCCAGGAAACTGATGCTTCTTGTAAGACTGAGGGTTTTAATACTAACACATCCATGTTGTCTTATTTGTAGTTATCAGAATTTTCAAGAAAACCTCCTTCAGAGATTATTTTGTATCCAGTACATGATCATTTTGACTCAGCTGTCATGAAAACCAATACATGCAAATAAGTCTATCCCAGGTGAGCTAGTCATACTCAAAGAAAAAGCAAACCTTTCCTTTATCCATTGTGACAATAACATGTTGTAATGAGAGCATCAAAAGGATTTAGAGAGGACTTCCAAGCCAATAAAGTAAATCCTAAAGAACTTCAAAAGTTCTTTACTTTTTGCATTCTTCCTACTTCTGGTTACAACCTCTAGAAGGAGAATTTAAATGACATACTTAGAATTATCTCTTTTTCACAATTGTGCTCAGTAATTAAATTTGTTAAAGAAAAAAAAGCACTAAAAGGAAAACATTCTTTCTTAATTTATTTTTCAACTTCCCCTTTCTTCTGAGTTCAGATAAAATACATGTCCTTTCTATCTGTCCATATCAATATTATCTTTCCTTTTGATTTCAAGTTTCTGGTGTTAAAGAACCATGCTTTCTTCCCAATTCCATATTCAAGAATACATCAAATAGGTACTGTCCAAAACAGGGCAAAAATAAAATTAGGAAAATCCATGTTCAAATTAAAAAACAATGTGAGGTTAAATAATATAGTAAAACAGTAGTAGAGATTATAGGAAGACTTTAGAGATTTTCTGTATCTAAACTAGTTATCTTTGTCATAATCAAAATATTCTATATTCAGGTGGTAATTTTTATAAATATAGAAAACTTATGTGGGAATATTTCAAATACTACATACACAACTTTTTTTTTTTTCCTTTTTCCATTTTATAAGTGAATCTACCTGGGAAAATCTTAACATCAGTGTTCTCAGAAGTTATTTTATCACTCATAAAATCTAGCTCAACTTACCTTTTGGGTTTTGGAGTAATACCATGATAAGAGATGGTGAGGTATAAGGAAAGTAGGACTTAAGTGGAAATTTCAGCTGTAACATAAAAAAAAATAAATCATCATTTAAAAACTAGATATCAAAACCAGCTCAATTAGAGAATTAGGGAATTCTGGTAGGATGAAAACAATTAGAAAACACGATGAATATTTTTCTCAAGAAACATGGACTAAGAAATGATAGATGAACAAATCCAAGAGGCACTAATGTTTGATATCAATTTGTAACGAACTTTGTAGTGGAGAAGTCCAGGACCTGAGCTTTTTACCATATTTACTAATAACTTGGTTAAGGATATAAATGTCATATTTATCAGCTATAGAAGAGTCAGGATGCAAAAAGGGCTTTATAGTCCAGAATATTAGGCCAAATCTAATAAAATGAAATTTAATATGGGACAAAGTAAGGGGAAGTTATAAAGTTAGGTAGGAGTTTGTCTGAAAGACTGTAGTGTATTTCAAACTTGATATAAATCAATAGGTAGCATATGGCACCCCAAAAAGCTAACTCAGTCTTACACTGTATGGGAATCTCTGATGTATTGCTGTGACATATGGATAACCCTAGGTTTTCAAAGGCTATGCCAAGTCAGTGAAACAGACTCTTATCTACCACATTAGAAAGCCTTGACAACTGATTATGTCCATTTTCTTTTAAGTTGCACTCATATGCTTTGTTTATTATTAACTATTAACATTTACAGATTATTCATAAAGGTCACTTGCAAATTCAGTAAAGCAATTAAGTAAAATTTATACAATGACTTAATAAGAGAGTGCTTACAACATTTAACATCTATAGCAAGCTCCCTCTTTTCTATTTAAAAAAAATTATAAAAATTGATTTTTTTTTTTCTTCTTCACTCTTTCTACTTACTTTCCCCCACTCTGGGGGGAAACACCCAAAAACAAATTTCTCGGAACAAATTTGCATAGTCAAGCAAAGCAAATTCTCTCAATGGATGTTTACAAAAATATGTCTCATTCTTCACCTTAAATCCATCACCTCTTTAATGGATAGCATATTTAATATTCAATCCTCTGGGATTATAAATAGTCTTTGTATTGATCAGAGTTCTTACAGCTTTCAAAGTGTTTGTTTTTAAAGTGTTGTCATTATATAAATATATTTTTTTTTCCTGGTTCTGCTCATTTTATTTATGTATTTTTAAAGTCTTTAAAATTGTATATTTAAAAAATATTGGTGACTCTAATAGATATATGATGAAGAAAGCCATCTGCATACAGAAAGAGGACTGTGGACTGAATGTGGACTTTTTTTCACCTTTTTTGTTGTTGGTTTGCTTGCTTTTTGTTTTGTTTTGTTTTCTCATTTTTTTCTTTTTGATCTGATTTTTCTTGTGCATCATGATAAATGTAGAAATATGTATAGAAGAATTGTACATGTTTAACATATAGTGGATTACTTGCTGTTTAGGGGAGGGGGGGAGAGGGGAGAGGAAAAATTTGGAACACAAGGCTTTGCAAGGATGAACGTTGTAAACTGTCTTTGCATGCATTTTAAAAATAAAAAGCTATTATTAAAAAAATATTGGTGTTAGTAAAAACTGTTCTTCTGGTTTTATTTCATTCTGTATTAGTTCATATAAGTCTTTCCATGTCTTTGTGGAAATATTTATCCCCTAATTTCTTAAAGGTAAAATAGTAGTTCACTACATTAATTCACAACTTATTCAGCCATTCCTCAACTGAGGAGGATATCCATATATTATCAGGGTTTTTTTGCCATCACAAAAAGAGTTGCTATAAATATTTTTGTACATGAAGGACTTTTTCCTGCCTCAGAGTTAGGTTAAAGGGTATGTATGCACTATTAAACATTTTGTATATAATATCAAAATGCTTCTCCAAAATAGTTGTACCTATTCACAGGTCCACCAAACATGCCTACATGGTTTCCTACAACCTCTCTTAACATTTATAATTTTTTAACCATTTTTGTAAATCTGATGTGAGGTAGAATCTCAGAACTTCTTTAATCTGGATTGTGTCCATTTTCCAAGGATAAGGTTAATGTAGACTGGCTATTTGATGATACTTTTTGTGTGTGTGTGTGTGATACATTCTTTAGCCACTGCAAACATTAAAATAATGAAAAAATACAAAACAATCTCAGTCTTGCGTGACCCATTTTCAACCTATAATGGCAGAAGTTACTAGGATGCACATAATTTTCAGACTTTTTATAAATATTAACTTAGCCATGAGAGTACTGAAATATTAAATTGAATCATTTACCATTTTTTCTAAAAACAAAACCCAGAAAAGGAAGGGTCAATTAAACAGAAGGGTTAGCTACAAGTTCTTCTTGGAGGCAATAAGACAATCAGTCAACAAACATTAAATGTCTACTATAGTATGTCAGGGGCAAGTTAAGTGTGGCACAGTGAACAGAGCTCCAGGCCTTAAGTTAGAAAGACCTGAGTTCAAATTCAACCGAGACACTACTAGTAGCTATGACTCTAGACAAGTCACTTCACCCTTTTTGCCCAAGTCTGCTAAACTGAACTAGATAAGGAAATAGCAAAACATTCCAGTATCTTTGCCAAGAAAATCTCAAATAGGATTGGACTCTATTGGAAATGACTGACAGTGATGACAATATGCCAGACACAGGGGACACAACAAAATGGAAAATCCATGGCTGTGTGTGTGCTGTGTGTGTGTGTGTGTGCTGTGTGTGTGTGCATATGTAAATAAAGTAATTAGAAGAGTTAATTACTTATCTGCATTCAAAGGCAATAAGAAACATCATTTCATGGAGCAAATAAGTATTATAGTATTGCAGTATTTATGATAAGTATTTGTCAAAAGATAACCATTAAAGTAATTGTAGTATGCCAACATCTGTTTCAGAGGAAGAAGAGGTAAAGGATTAAATTCTCTATATTAATAAAAAAAAATGTACTTTGATATTTTGGGACTTCAATTCAACAACTGGCATAGGTGGAATGATGAAAAATCCAGTTCCAAATTGGGGAATGAAAGTCTGTCAAAAGTGTCAGACACAGCAGATAGGTCAAGAATGATTAAGACTGAGAAAGTTTGAGATCTAAATGAGCAACGTCATCTACAGAACTTTTTAGTATAAACTGAAGAAAAGAACAGATTTGAGAAATGCAAAATGTTTTCAAAAGTTTATGTATCTATTCTTTTCACTGTAGGACAGTGGGGCTGTCACATTTTGACTCTAACATCAGTCTTGGAAATGACAATGAAGAACAGAGAGGATTCTGGGAAGATGGCAAAATAGGCCGGTGTTCAGCTCTTCAAATTTCCACATAAAAAGACAAACACAGCAGAAATAAACAGGAGTTGTCTCTTAAGACAACATGAGAAGACCCCAAGAAAAACTCAATCTTCAGAAGTGGAGAAAAGAGCAAACATAGGATGACTCAGTGCAACAAACAAAACCTGGGGGCAGATTGTTTGGAAGGTAGCCTCAACTTCAAGAACTTTCTTTAATCAAGGACAGTGCAAACTTGGATGGCTAAGTAAGAGAAGACTGAAGGACCTTTTCCTGTTGAGGGACACCAAGCCCAGCTTCGCTGACCGACTGGGTCTTGGTTGCAGCTGCAGGGGAGAAGCAGCTAGCATATGTCTGGGGAGTACAGAGGGGGCACTGCTGGCTGTGGATATTTGCAGAAGAGTGGAGTCCCTTGTTTCCATTCCAAAGCAGAGAGGACAGCTGTAGTTTGCTACTAGAGGGACCTTAGGGAACAAGAGCATTTGTAGGACAATATGGCTAGGGACCCTTGGTCTGGCTTGGGAGGAGAGAGGAGTGCCCAAGGATGGGCCCTGGGACAAAAGTCAGAAAATAACAATAAGAAGGACATGAATCATGAGTTTTTATTCTCCATCTATTGGGATTAGAACTTGAATATAATAATAAGATGCTGAAAAGAAAACAAAAAAATAAGCAAAAGAGAAAGAACTCAACCATAGGTTGCTACTATAGGAATGAAGAAGAATTGGGTTCATATTTATGGGAAGACAGTGAAGCTTAAAAAGCCATTAATTTTGATTGAGAAATGTTAAATGTCCCCAAACATAAAAAAAAAGTTCTTGGAAGAACTTTAAAAATCACCTAAGAGAGATTGAGGGGAAAAAAAAAGGAGCAATCCAAGAAAATTACAAAAGGAAAGTCAACCAACTAGAAATAGAGAATCCAAAACTTAAGGAAGAAAATAATTCCTTCAAAACTAGAATTGGGCAAGGAAAGCTAATGACGTTATAAGACACCAAGAAATAATAAAACAAAATTTTAAACATGAAAAAAAAAAATAGAAGCACATGTAAAAAAAGCTCAGCAGAAAAATAACAGATCTGGAGAGCAGATCAAGGAGAATATAAGAACAGCTAGACTACCTGAAAGATATGATTTTTAAAAAGAATCCCGATATAATATTCTAAGATATTATCAAAGAAAATCACCCTGAAGTTTTAGAGCACGAATACAAAGCAGCAACAGAAAAAAAAAAAATAAAAAAAATGTGAGCACTATTTGAGAGTGATCCTGAGGAAAACTTAAAGGAATATCGTAGCCAAGTTTCACAGTTCCTAGGTGAAGGAGAAAATATTAGAAGCAATAAGAAAAAAACAATTTAAACATCATGTAGCTACAATGAGGATTACACAAGACTAGCAGCTACTAAGAATCAAGTTGAGGGAATATGGTTAGTGCTGGAATCTTACTCTCATGGAAATTAGGTTAAGGAAGGAACAACATATATATCCAGAAGGATATGAAAGTGTTCTAAATTCAGAAAGAAATAAGAGGGCTAGACAATGGGGAGTGGGGAGGGGGAGAACATAGGATAAGGAGGGACTCTTTCAGGGGTGGGTAAGTTAAGGAATAGAAGGGGTAGCATGTAGAAGTAATTGAAGAGATGTGAACAGAAATGGGGTAAAAAGGATGAGACTGATAGTGAGGAAAAATAGGAAGGAGAGAAATATACAAGTAATTATAAATTAGAATGTAAAGGGATGAATTTACCCATAAAACAAGAATAAACAGCAGATTAAAGATTTGAATTCAATAAACACAATAAAAATGAGAAATACATACCAAGATAAAATAAAAGACTGGAGTCGAATTTATTATGTAAAAAAGCAAGGGCATTATGTAAAAAAAGCAACTTAGCAAAGTTAAAGCTAAAATAGATTTAAAGAGAAAAATAAGGAAATCACATTATGTGCCACCAATATTATTCAATATTGTTTTAGACTATAAAATAACTAGACAGAATAACTTGAGAGTATACCTATTAAAAGACTTAAAAATAAGGCCTTGAGAATAACTTTGATGAAGATAGTAAGAGAGAAAAGGAAAGCTTTTGCAAATGATATTCCATGACAGACCACATCTTTACAATTACAAAAAGGACTGGAAGGTAAAGATAAAACAAGGTTCCAATGTTGTTGTTTGTTGACCCTATAAAAGCATTTGATATGGTAGAGCAAAATGCTCCCTAAAAGCTTTTTCTAACATATCTATGTCAAAATTATATAAGATTCCTTGGAAGATGTAACAACAGAGATAACGGTTTTGTTCAATTATTAATAAGGCATACAATAGAGAAATAAATGCTTGCCAAGAGACTTTGCCACCATTATGAGGATGATTTTATAGATCAATGAATCAACAAACATTTATTAAACATTGATTATGTGTTAAGCCCTGTGCTAATTTTACAAAAAAAAAATTCCTACTTGCCAGGAAGTTACATTCTAATAGAGGAGACAACAAATGAATAAGTGAATAAATAAACATAAATTGAAATAACTAATTTGATATGTAAGATCCAGGAAAAATTAAGTGAACATTAAAGACCAAGTTTAAGGTTAAATTATTTACTCCTTAATATGTGAAAATGCTATCAGTACTTTTATATAATTCTAGAGGTAACAAGAAGCCAGCCTTCTATGGAAGATTTTTAAAAAGTCCTACTACCAACATCTCAACCACTTCCTTTTTTGAGGTGCCTCTTCAGGACTCTGAATCCAAAAGTCTTGGGTCACTAATCCTGCTTCCAAACCCATGTTCTTTAGCTATCAATGAAGGTATCTATATAAAAACCTTATGAGAATCATCTATCCAACGGCATGTTTAACAAGGGCATTAGTAAAGAACAAGCAAGCTTTCACATGATATTCAACAATGGAACACATATATAACATTTCACAATTAACTAAAAGATATAGAGAATATAAAATTCCATTGTGCTTAAAAAGCATTTAGTTAGGTAAAATAAAATATTACTTTAGAATCTTTTTACAACAAGATATCTCCTATGCCTTAAAAATACAGTAGAAAAAATCTGGTTAAAATCTTTCTGATCTTAAACGCTAAGTAAGGCATAAAATAGAAAGCTGCAAGCTTAACAAACTGCATGCTTGCCAAAGCTATTTGCTCTAATGCAGAATGCAAGTTGATAAAATTGTTACTGTGAGAATGTAGAGATTCTTTGGTTTCCTGATATTATGCTGATTGCAGAACTAGACCATGATAGTCTCCTTGAAAAAAATCTATAAAAACTCAAATGAATTTTGTCTGTCCTTCCACACATGAAAATAATGATGGATGAAGAATGTCTATTGGTTAGATTATAAGATGGATACTTTATAAAAAGCACACACACATATATATACAAGTTGGTTGTTGAACTAAATGGAAGAGTAGGAAGAAAGTAGCCTGGACTGCCTTTATGAAACTGAAAAGTTGCTTTAATGAACTGAAACTTTTGATGAGAAAGCAAAGGCCCATATTTTTAATATCAATATTCTACTGTTATACTATTCATGTTGTTATTGAGTTGTTTCAGTCATGTCTGACTTTGGTTCCATGATCCCATTTGGGGTTTTCTTGGCAGATACTGGTATGGTTATTTCCTTCTCCAGTTTATTTTATAAATGAGGAACTGAGGCAAACAAGATTAAGTGACTCATTCAGGGTTAGATAGCTAGTAAGTGTTTGAGGCTGGATTTGAACTCATGAGCATGACTCATCTGGACTCCAGGCCCAGTGTTCTATCCACAGTGCCTCCTCGCTACTCTAATGCTATTCTAGGGTAGTGAAATACAATGATCAACAAGAGTTTAACAAGAGTTAAAAATCAACATCACAGAAAGGGCGAAGAAAAGTAACATATTTGGTGTGACTAGGATGTCAAGGATGACAAGCTGATGTCAAATTGAGGAAGAATAAGAATAAAAGATATCACCAAAGAATTGTATGAATAGAAAAGAAGATACAGTCATTAATGGGTTCATTCAGTGATTGTGAAAGAAAGGAAAGACAGATGGACAGTGAAAATACTCCATGACTTCATGGACTTCAACTCTTCATGTAGATTTCTTATAACAAATTTATAGAAGTAAATGGACAAGAGTCAAAAAAGATGGGTAGGCATGAGTGTCCTATTGGAAGAAATTACCAAATCATAGATCCACTTAAACAGGAGCATATAAATACATAAATGTGTTCACAGAGAACAACCCTACAATATGACATTGAGAAAAGCTGAAATTAATTTAACAGTCTTTACTCAATTTGGTTATTACATTCTAGATAAATTATTTTCTCTGTTCAAAAATACTGAAACTAATTAAAAAAAAATTACAATCCTGATTTCATTTACAGTAAGCCTAAATCACAAACCTGAATTGTAAAACTATTAAACTTAGTTTTTGTTTTTACCCCTCCCATTTTGTTCATTCCCATAAATACATGGCTCCACTACTATAGTAGTTGATGTTCATTGCCTCTTGGCTCTCTTTGCAATGTTTGAAAAATCACTGGACTTTTCCTGTAAAACTTGGTCATATCCACTCATGCTGCTTTGACCATCGTTGCTTCCTCCATAAGCCCTACTCAGCTGCTGGCTAGTTGGATCACCATAACTACACTGATTTGACAAACCCATGCCTCCCAACATTAGTTCCCCTATGTATCACTGCTTGCTCCTGTGCAGAATTCAGGAAGAGCTGCCATAGCATCTTTATGAGCAGCAAATTCAACATCTGCTTCTACAATCACACTGCCATCAGGTCCAATTTCAATGTGTACTTGAACTCTGTGTGTGTGTGTGTGTGTGTGTGTGTGTGTGTGTGTGTTTGCGCACGCATGCACACATGTGCACATGCATACATGCAGGTCTTTTCTTATTGTTCACAATCTTAGTAAAATGAATTCCCAATATCGGACTTTCTATATCATCATATAATTCTTACAATTCTAAATTATCTTCCAGAATTGTTGAAACCAATTTTCATTTTTATCAGTAGCAAGTTAGCATGTCTATCATCCTAATCAATCTAACAATAAGTTTTTCCAACTTCAACAACAATACTGTATGAAGATATATTCTGATGGAAGTGGATATCTTCAACATAAAGAAGATCCAACTCACGTCCAGTTGATCAATGATGGACAGAAACAACTACACCCAGAGAAGGAACAATGGGAAGTGAATGTAAATTGTTAGCCTCACTGTCTATCTACCCAGGTTACTTATACCTTCGGAATCTAATACTTAATGTGCAACAAAAAAATGGTATTTACACACATATATTATATCTAGGTTATACTGTAACACATGTAAAATGTATGGGATTGCCTGTCATCAAGGGGAGGGAGTAGAGGGAGGGGATAATGTGGAAAAATGAATACAAGGGATAATGTTATAAAAAAAAATTACTCATGCATATATACTGTCAAAAATTTATAAATAAAATTTTAAAAAATTAAAAAAAAAAAGTTTTTCCATCTTTTCCTTTTTTTTCCCCCTAAGCTTGGTGAGTGAAAAGAACCTCAGAATTGTTTTAATTTGCATTTGTATAGTTTAGAATATTTTTCAAGTTGTTCTTGATCATTTGCATTGTATTTTTCAAAATGCTTTTCACGTGCTTTGATCAAATGTCTAATGGGAATTAGCTTTTGATCTATATATTTGAACCAATTCTCCAATGTTTTAGATAAACCAGTTTTCTTACTAATTGATTAGATGGTTAGACTTTAATCAGACATATTCAATGTAAAGAATTTTTGTAATAGATCTTTTTTTTAAAAAATTCTTGTCACTATTTTGTTTGTGTAAAATATTTCTAAACTTTAGTTTATTTAAGGATATCTAAAATAGGGCATTATTTATTCTATATCTGATTTACATTTTTGTTGATAACTATGAAACATAAATATCCTTTTGTTCTCTTCTAATTTTTGTGGTATGATTTTTTAAGGTGAATTCACAGTAACAAGAGTACCAATAATAGCTAGTTTTTATAGAGTGCTTTAAGATTTGCAATCTCATATTTCATTTTGTCCTAGGTATTAATATTAAAGTTTAAAAGAAGGATTATTACTGTGAATTCATTTTGTATCTTACTATTTTACTAACAGTGTTATTAATTAATTTTTTTGCTCATTTTCTAAGTAAACTCTCATATTATTAAGGATAGAGACTGGACCTATGATGTCACTAGTATAAAAAAACTATCCGTAAAGACAGTTCTTGATAAGTTGCCTACAAATTCTACTGAACAGGCTGAGGCCCAAAGCAGATTAAAATGCAACTGGAAATGTTAAAAAAAAAAAAAAAATAGGGGGGCAGAACTAAGATGGTAGAATAAACACAGGGACTTGCCTGTCTGATCTCTCTCCCCCGACCTCTCCAAATTCCTTTAAATAATAATGTTAAATGTATTTTACAGTATCAGAATACATAAAGATGGAGCGGAAGAATTTTCCACCTAAATACAACTTAGAAGGTCAACAAGAAAGGTCTATTGCACCAGGAGAGAGATCTCAGTAGCAGTTCCAGTGCAGGCAGTGCCAGTGCAACCCCAGCCTTAGCCTAAGAGCTGGTAAAGCAGCTCCTTGGGGCCTTTGAATCACCCACAAGACTGGTGGTTTCCAGACCTCTCACCCAAAGATGCTTTCCTAGCACTGAGAAAGGACTCTGTTGCTTTTGGCACACTGGAACTTATAGGCACAATGAAGTGGAGACCCACCTCACAGTTCCAGGACAGAAAAGTATACTTGTGGTTAGGTCCCTGGAAGGACCTCTGAAAATGGGTGCACAAAATCCCAGAAGTTTGGGACATTATACCTTTAACTCAGAAAATAGAGCCCTACTTTAACAAAAAGTTAAAATTGGGAAAATGGACAACAGAAAAAGATTCTGATCAAAGAAAGTTACTGTGGGTGACAAAGAAGAACAAAATACACCCTTGGAAAATTCCTACATCCAAAGCCTCCAAGAAAAATAATATTTGGTCTCAGGCCATATAAGAGCTCAAAAGAGATTTTGAAATGGAATTTCTCTTTGTATCTCTTGCTGTTGCATTTTGTTGGTGATATATAAGAATGCTGAGGATTTATGTGGATTTATTTTGTATCCTGCCACTTTGCTAAAATTCTGAATTATTTCTAATAGCTTTTTAGCAGAGTCTCAAAAGAGATTTTGAACATCAAAAGAAATAGAGGAAAAATTGGGAAATGAGAGTAATGCAAAAGGAAATTTGAAAAGCTAATGAGGAAAAGAATGCCTTGAAAGCAAAATTGAATGAATGAGAAAGGAGGTACAAAAGTTCTTTAAGGAAAATAGTTATTTAAAAATTAAAATTGAGCAAATAAAAGTTGATGATTTTGTGAGAAATCAAGAAACAATAAAATAAAATAAAATAAATGAAAAAATAAAATACAATAGAAATATCTCATTGGAAAAACAACTGACCTGGAAAATAGATCCAGGAGAGATACTTGAATTATCTGAAATGATCAAAAAAAGAACCTATATATCAAGAAATTATCAAGGAAAACTGTCCTGAGATTCTAAACCCAGAGGATAAAATAACAACTGAAAGAATCCATTGATCACATCCTGAAAGAGATCCCAAGATAAAAACTCCCAGGAATATTATAGCCAAACTCTGAAACTCCTAGGTCAAGGAGAAAATATTGCAAACATCCAAAAAGAAATAATTTAAGTAAAATGAAACCATACTCAGGATAATACAAGATTTAGCAGCTTCTACATTAAAGTATTAGAGAGTTTGAAATATAATATTCTGGGGAGCAATGGAGCTAGGATTATAACCAAGAATAATCTACTCAGCAAAACTGAGTATAATTCCTCAAGGGAAAATTTTAGTGGATATTCAATGAAATAAAGAACCTTCAAGCATTCATGATGAAAAGACCAAAGCTGAAGAGAGAATCTGATTTTCAAATTCAGGTTCAGGAGAAGCATAAGGAGGTAATTAGGAAAGGGAAATCATAAAGGAGTTTATAAGTTTTATATGTTTATATTCATACATGGGATAATGATGCTTGTAAATCACAAGAACTTTCTAATTATTATAATACTTAGAGGGAATATAAACAGAGGGCACAAGTGTGAGCTGAATGTAAAAGGAAATATCTAAAAAATATAAAATTAATGGGTGAGAGAGGAACATATTGGTAGAATGGGAAAAGAAGAGGTGAAATGAAGAAAATTATCTCCCATTAAAAAGCCAAGAAAAAGCTTTTACAATGGAGAGGAAAAGAGGAAGAAAGAGAGAGGAGGAGATAGGGGAAAAAAGGAAGAGAAATGGGGAAAGAGGGAGGGAGAGAGAGAGGGAGAGAGGGAGGGAAGGAAGGAAAGTAAGTAAATATTAACTCTCATCTGATTTGCCTCAAAGAGGAAATAACTTATGTATAGAAATCTATCTTACTATAGTAGAGGGGGAAAAGAATATGACAAGGGGGTAAAGTAATAGAAGACAGGGCATTTTGGGTGAGGAGTGATCATTAGTAAAACATTTTTAATAGGGTCAAGATGAAAAGAGAGAAAGAATAGAATAAAAAAGGGGGAAATACAGTTAGCAACAATATCTGGGAAAATAATTTTGAAGTAAGTTTTTCTGATGAAGACTTCATTTTTTAAAATTGTAAGAAAATGAGTCAAAAGTATTTTTAAGAAAAGAATAATTCCCCAATTGATAAATGATCAAATGATATGATCTTTGCTCAAAGGGCTATAATCATCCACATCTTTTGACCTAACAATACCACTACAAGGCATGAATCTTAAAAGAGATTTTTTTTTAAAAAGAAAAAAAAACCCTGTATATACAAAAATATTTATATAGTAGCTCTTTGAGCAAAGAATTGGAAATTGAGAGAATCCCATCAATTGGGGAATGGCTGAATAAATTTATATGATTATGATAGAATATTGTTATTCTATGGGAAATGATGAGCAGATTAGCCTTAGAAAAATGTAGAAAGGTCTTCATGAACTCAAGCAAAGTGAAATGTATTATATACAAGGTAAAAGCAATATTATGGGATGATTAGCTGTGAATAACTTTACTATTCTCATCAATACAGTGATTCAAGATTATTCTGAAGGATTTATGATGAAAAATGCTATCCATATTCAGAGAAAGAATTGATTGTATCTGAATACATATTGAAGCATTTTTTTTTAGCTTTACTTGTTTTCTTTTTTTTTTTCCCCTTCTCTTTCTTAAGGGTTTTTTTGTGAGGGGGGCAGAGATCTATGTTTTCATTCTCAACATGACATTTACAGAAATGTTTGTATAACTTCTCAATGGAGATAAGGGTGGGGAGGAAAGGAGAGAATTTGGAACTCACAGTTTTAACAACAAATGGAAAAATTGTTTAACTGGGGGAAATAATTCCTCCCCCCCCCCCCTTGAAGCAACTGGAGTTAAGTGACTTGCTCAGGGTAACACAGCTAGAAAGTGTTAAGTGTCTGAGAACAAATTTGAACTCAAGTTGAACTGACTTCAGGGCTGATGCTTCCACTGTGGTACCACCTAGCTGCCCCCAAATAAAAATATTAAATAAAACCCCAAATGTTGAAAACTATGCTTACATGTATTTAGAAAAATGAAATATTAATGAGGAAAAAAACAGAACATATCATTAATTTGTAATATCCTAAGTTAATATGCTACCACAGGAATCCATTTCTATTTGAGTTCTTTTTGAATCTGACACCAATAGCCTTGGGCCCCAAGAGGTTAACTGACTTGCTCAAGATCATCAAACCTATGTCAGAGAGGAAAGTAAAATGAAATATTAATAAGTTCAAGACTTTTTCAACTTTGTTTATAATTTCTTCCATGCATTTAACCCCATGCATATGGTTATCAAGCCTAAATAAGGAATGGATGTCAAGAGGAGATGTTATTAGTAACAAAGAATAAAGTTCAAATGAGTCCTAAAGTCAAATTCAGATAAGAGTTGACCAAGAAGTAGTAAAAGCCAAAACCTTATTAACGGCACTACAATCCACCAGTATCACTGAAAATAAGACCTTTTTTTGGTAGAGAAAAATGATATAATATGACAAACCTGATCATTATTTTTCTGGAAGGCTTGAACAAAGCATCGTGTAAATACTTGAATAACAGTCAATACTTCTGATGTCCCATTGGTTTCCAGTAGTATATTCCTAGAATTGTAAAATCAAATTAAGATAGACTTGACTATTAATATAAACCACACTGGCATTAATTGGAAGGAGGGAAAATAATGAAAAACAATTTTTTTTTTATGCTTTAAACTACCTCATCAGATTTCCTAAAAGCTTCTTAAAAATCCTGTTGACCAAAACTTTATTTCAGCATGTTTTTATAATTCAGGATAAGCTTTATCATATATATTTCAAGATCATTCAATTAACAATGATGAAAAAATAGGCAACTCTTAAGTATTACCAATTTTGTAAACCAAGAAACAAAACTCAAAGAAACAAAATAACCTTAACACAAGTAAGTAAAAAATCTAGGTGTAGCTCCTCTATTTTGAATTCTGTTAAAAAAAAAAAAAAAAAAAAAGGAACCACTGTAACACCTATAATCAAAGTGACAAGTTTACCTTTCATCAACAACATTTTATTTCGTATTTTTATCTAAAACATCATCTAATTCACAACCATATTCAAAAGTTTTCTTTTTTTCTTATTTATCTTTATAAGTGATATCTTTTGAGCATAAGATGTATCAACTCCCTTTGTTGAAGGGTAGAACTTTTAGAAGTTTTTTAGAATATACATCTATGTCCTAGAAAGTTAGTCCATACACAAAGAATTGTCCTTAAATACCACAAAGGTGATAAGAACCTTCTACCCTCAGTTCAGTCTCAAGATGTCAGGTTAACATACTTCTCTACCCCTGTGACCCCAAATACACAGTAAAAATCTATTCATGACCTTATCTCTCTGCATTTTATACTAAGAAACCTAATTCACTTTCTAAGGAACTAAGGCCACTAAAAGTAATTTTCTCATTAATAGAACATGCTGAAGAAATACAGTTCATGAATTTTAAGATTATACACATGGCTTATTTTCCTTTCAGAAGAACAGAAGAACTAAAAGCTTTTCTTAGACTTTAAATCAGCTCCTAATGAATGGTAGGCCCTCAAGTGGTAAACTGAACACATTGTATCCCAGTATTCTGAGCTGAAAACTCCCATGAGGAATTAATCCACTACTGCCTTGACATTATCAATAGAACCACAAAAAGGAAATAACATGATAGATATCTTAAATAAACCTTAAGTTTACAATTCCAAATTCATACTTTCTATTCTGAATATGATGATTTCCTGTATCTTCTATAGATAATTGTGTTTTTCCTAATATAGGAAAAAGCTAGTACAGAAAAATATGCAAATAGCTTAAATGCCAATTGTCAAAAGTCTGAAGTTATACTTGTCAGACATTGAAATTTAGTTTAAAAACTGTAAAACCATTTTAGATTAAATGCTACCAAGCCATTAGATGATTGATACTTACCAAAAAATTTCATCAACAATTCTGAATATGCTGGGATGGCAAGCTGCTTGTGGCTATGAAGAAAAAAATAACAAGAAAATGAAAATTACATTAACAATTAGTTCTTATTACTAAGAATATAAATTATTATATTATTATTCCCAGTGTAAGAAAAATAGCCTCCTGGGCTAAATAAGACTAAAATCATATTCTTTCCTAGGCTAAAAAAAGAATAAAATCATTATTCAATGATTCTTATGATGGGAAGAAATGAGCACTCATTGTTTATTCCCCCCAATTTGGTATTTACACTTACTGCTTTTTATATTTAGTTTTATCTGACTTGCTCAATTATATTATAATTACAAGTGACTCTTTAGACATTTTCTCATTGTGGAAACAAAAACAACCAATCAATCTAGTGGTTTAAAAAAAAAAAAATTTTGTGATTCTTCCTACTAAAGTAATTTAGGATTAATTTTATTTTATTTGTTCTCTATTTTATTTGTATTTATTTCTTTCATATTTAATTAATATATACTTATGTATGTAAGTCTCTTAAAAATAGGAATTTTTTTCATAGTTTTGTATTGCCCAAGACAGTATCTGAAAAGAATTTAATAAAAACTTGTTGATAGATTGATGATGATAATAGTGATGTAATATTAAAAACAATATATACTTAAGGACATTATTTTGTGAGTAGTGGTAGCAACAGATTAAAATTGAATAATCTGATCCAGGAAAGTTAAAGTAATTTGCCTAAATGAATTATTTTGTAAGTGGGCCTAAAATCAGGTGCCCAACTCACAGCGGCATATATGATTATTCTGGAGGCAAATGATTATTTGCATAAATAAAAAGAAAATTTGTAAAGTTTTATGTGAATTGTCACCAGAGAAACCTTATTGGCATAAGGTACATAGGATATAAACATTTTTTAAAGTCCTACTGAGTTGTAAATTACATCAGTTTCTCTAGAAAGCATTTTCCTACAATGGCTTAAAGAGAAAATTTCAATTCTATTAAAAAAACAAACAACATCCAACTAATAAAAACTAAAAAAAAAAAAACCAAAAAAAAAACTTTCCCAATTCCCAGAAATCATGATATTGTTTCTCAATTTTTCTTTTTGTTTCTGACCACACTCTAAAAAAAAAAAAAAAAAAAAAAAAGTAATGAATCTCATTTCTACTCATTTTATTCAGTTTTTAAACTGTTTTTAGTTGCTGCATTGAACGTACGCCATCTAGTGTTCATGAGCCATCACAGCTGCTGCTCAGGCAGGAGGCAAAGAGCTCTTGGTAACAGAAGTCTCCAAATCACCTCTGATAAAAGGAAATAGTCCTGATGTGTTGGCATAATATTTGGTTTTCTTTTAGAATGGAGCTCTATAACTTGTAAGTTATAATTCTATACTTAAAAGTGATATCGGAATTAAACTTTTTTTCATTTTTTTATTTGTTCCTAACTCCCATGGAACTTGGCATCCGTATTCAAACTAACTACAATGTTCCATAATTAAATTACCTATTTAAGAAATGTTTGGCAAAAAGGTTAGATCTATGAAATATGAAGAGAGCCAGATTACTTTTTTTTTTTTAACTCTTAACACCAGGGAAGTAATTTTGCTGTTTTTTCAGTTTCCTCAAAAACAAACAAACAAAAACACTCAAAGATGCTAGCATTACCACAGATAAGGCAAAAGTGGTCTATTAGCACATTTAGAGTGGAAGTGGTTCTGGATTTATACAGAAACATTTCCTTTGTGCTTTTATAATTCTGCTTTGTGGATAGAGTATATAGTACCTTCTCTGATATGGGGATATCATGTTAGATAGTCTTGTGGCTAAGCATTTCTGATGTTTTACAGTCAATAAAAAAATTCTTCAGATATACTTTGAGAGTATCCTTATATCACTTCTTCTGACCACCATTTGAGTGCATACTTTATGTGAATTCTTCATAAAATAGTGTTTTGGATGAGCATGCATCTGGCATTTGAACCAGGTGGCCAGTTCATCAGAGTTGTGCTTTCCACAATAGAGTTTGAATGCTTAGCAGTTCAGCTCTCAAGAAGACTGCAGTGTCCAATACCTTATTTTGATATCACCTTCAGAATCTTCTTGAGAAAATTCAAGTGAAAGCAGTTCAAACTTCTGACATGGCATGTTAAGATTATCCAAGTTTTACAGGAAAACGAAGATGCAGTCAGAATAATGGCTTTGTAGATTTTCAATCTGGTATATGGTCTGAAACCTCAAATTTCCCACACTTTTCTTTAGAATCTCCTAAAGTCTGAGTTAGCTCTGCTAATACATGCAAAAATCTTATCATCTATGTGAGAATTTCTGAAAGATATACTGCTTATGCAAGTAAACTTATCCACAACATTCAAAATTTCTCCATTTTTAATCAATGGTTCCACTATATGGTTGGTACAGTGCTGGCTGCAGAAGAATTCTGTTTTCTTGGAGTTGTTAGGACACAATTAGCACTGATAGCAAAGAATAAATTCATACTCTGTTGCATTTCAGCCTCAAAGACTGCACTGAATGTACAATCATCTGGAAACAAAAAGTCATACAGCAACTCCCTCTCCACTTCGATCTTGGCTTGTAGCTTTTTGAAGTTAAATAATTTTTCATCAGTTGGAAGCTGATCTTAATACTATTATCATCCTCATTGAAGCCTTCTCATGTTGCAGAAAACATCAAATTGAAGAGCATGGAAACAAGCACACAACCTTGCTTCACTCTATTGGTGACTGGGAAAGCATAAAATTATCCTTCATTATCTGTACAAGTATACTATTGTGGAACTGCCATACAAAAATGATGAACTTCTCTGGGCAATCAGATTTTGCCACCATCTTCCACAAGCCTTCATGCCCTTGGTCAGATCAGATTGCATACAGACCTCTGTGCTGGCTCTAGGTATTTCTCCTGGAGTAGTCAAGCTGTAAACACCATACCAACTATTCCTCAAATCTTTCTAAAACCATCCTGGCTCTCAGGTAGATGACCATCTTCCAGGCAAAAAATCAGGCTATTAAGGAGAGGTCTAGCAAGAATCTTGCAGCAATGACTAAGAAAGAAAACCCTTTATGATTGTCACAAGACAATTTATTTCCTTTATAGAAATGGACAATGAAAGGATCCTTAAACTCTCAATGGATGATTTTCTTTTTGTCATATAATCTGAAAGATTTCATCCAGCTTCTGTGTAAGCAATGGATTCCCTTTCTGCTGGGATAGAATCAGTACTAGGTGCTTTGACCGTGGAGAGGAGCTTAATGGCATTCATTATCTCTTTTTCAGTTGGAGATTTGGCTAGAAAGAAAATGATTACAACCTGAGGCAAAGAATCCATGGCTTCAGCATTAGTTGATGACAGTCTATTAAGGACTATAGAAATGTTCAGCCCTTCTCTCCAGGATCACGTCATACTCACAGCTCAGTGTGGCTCCATCAGTACTGAGCAGTTGAAATGTACCAGAAAGTGCCCATAAGCAGTCTTCAGGGAATCACAGAGGCTCTTGGGATTTACTGCTGTCAGCACAGAATTGAATCTCATCTGTCTTTTTGCTAAGGGAAGAATCCTGCATCTCTCCTAGCTTCATTTGCACTGTACCAGAATTCAACAAATACTGATTTCAATTAGCAACTTTTGAGTAAAACAAGGCAGGCAAACTAAGGTTAGCTTATTCATCCTCTCCAAGATAAACTTTCACTTTCAGGAAAAGTGGTGGCCCCAAACAAAAGGACTATTAGGAGACTCAGTGTTAACAGGGTAGAGCCTTTCTCCCTGTGTTTACTGCAGACCTGGAGGGAAAGCTGAGTCAGCACACAGTAATCATGAAGTAGAAAAGGAGTGAACATATTTGCTTATCTGGACCAGAACAACTGTAAACATCAGAATTGGTTCAATGAAAATGATAGAGAAATTCTGGAGCTAATAAATGAAAAATTAAAATTCCATAGGATTTATCAGCAGTGTATGGGATGGCACTGGCCACTAAAACAATCAGAAGTCCCAGTATGAGTGCAGAAAAAAGTTAATTACTTTATCATGAGAAAGTTTTGAGGGGGTGAGACACCCTAACAGCATTTGGGGATCCCCATGATGAGGCTTAGATTTGGGGTACCCAAATTAAATTAGGGTACCCATCTGTAAGTTTGTTGTTCTCCATCCCCCAAAATTTGCTGCTTATCATGATATTATCTTCTCCATATGGCTTAATTATTTTCATTTGTGAGCTATTTGAAATCCAGCTGAGGATATAATAAAGAAGTTGACTTGATTTTCATTTCCTACTTCATAACCACACATCTGAAAAGGAATGTAGAAAGAAGACAATTGAGCCTATTTGGTATTTATTAAGTGCTTACTATGTACTAAGCACAGGGAATATCTATTCACTTATCATTCCTTGCAATATGGCTTCTGTCCCCAATATTCATCACTGACTTCATAACTGAATTCCAATAGTTTCTTTTCAGTTCACATTCCTTGATATCTCTTTATTAGCCTAGATCCTTAACTTGATATAGTTCCTTTTTCTAATTTCCACAGTCTGGTGATTCTTTTCTCTTTTCATTTTCTTAGGATTATATCACTTTTTCCTCTTCCTGTGTAAAGTGGGGGGGGGGAACAGTCTATCCCCATCTGAGTTAAACTGAATATAAAAAGATGAATTAACTTCTAATAAATACTGAATAATTATATTGTGTTTGTATCTTTGTGTATATGGGTGAGAGAAGGCTTGTTATTTTTTTCTATATGCTTGAGTAAGACTGATTTTCTACTTTTTGGAGTCTATGTTTGTTTAGATGGGCAGGTTACATGAAACAGCAGCCCATAATATGGTGAAATCTAAGGAAAAATATGTCTACCTTGTCTATCATTTTTGATACTTGGTTTTCAATTTCAAAGCAAGGCAAGAGGCAGCATTCTAATAGTAGATATAGAGCTTGTGCATTGTGGCTAGCCTCCATTCCCCCCCAAAACCCCATGGTTCAAATTCTTCTTTTGACATATACTGACTATGACATATACTTAACCCTGGAAAAATCAATTAACTTCTAAGTGCTCTAGTCAATTCTAAGTCCCAGAAAAAGTATCTACCCTTTATCAATGAAATGTCAAGTCCAGTCCTAATTTTTATTCTATTCTAGTACTAAGAATAACAAGAGAAAAAGTTCCTCCCCTTAAGAATATTACATTGTCCTAGAGAGATATAATTTGTACATAGATTAGAAAACAAGTAATTTAAAGAGGAAAAATGCATGTTCTGAGGGAATTAGGAGATATGTATAGAGTATATGACATCTAAATTATACCTTGGAAGAAGAAAAGAGAGAAGATTCTGAAAAGAAAATGGAGTAGGTCAATAAATTTCAAGTTCTCCAGATTTCTCCCACAAATTTATTCCTCAGGACAAAGATATATTGGTGAAAAAAAATCAAGAAGACTTGGGACAAAACAGAGGTCCTCCGGGTACAATCTAAGAACCAATGTGAAATACAAATACTTCTGGGCTAGCTCTACAGAAACACCAAGTGGGACTTTTGGGGGCTAACTGGGTTTGGCTGGAGTTTCAGCAGGAACCACAAAAACTTTCACCTCTTGGACTGCAGAAGTTGGTCTGAGTCCTGGGGTACTGAGGGAACTTCACTTGATTAGGAATGCCAGGCCCAGCTTTACTGCAGAGATGCAACCAGTACACCTGGTGAGTGCAGAGGCAGTAGGACGGTATGATGTTAGCACTTGCAGGAGAGAGGAGTTCTTGGCTTGAGGTTATAGGTCAAAGGGGAGAGGCTGAAGTGAAGACAGAGGCACCATCCCCCCACCCCATGGATTAGAGGTGCTTACACTAATACTACTTCCCATTTAAAAAAAAAAAAATGAACCTTTTCTTTGGGGGGAGAGGAGCCAAAATGGTAGAGAAGGCACACATGACTTTCTAAGCTCCTCTCATACTCTCATGACCAATTATTAAATTCAGCCTCAAAAATAGTGCTTGACTGGTAAAATCCACAAAGATTAGAAGTACAATAACTTACCAGCCAAAGATAATCTGAAAAATTGCCAGAACAGGTTTTCCTGAGGGGCCAGGGCAGATCAGCGCAAGCAGGTTGATAGGAGAAACTAGCATTTGGAGCGGCCCAGCCTCTGTGGCTAAAAAAGTTATAGAGACAACTCTGCCAGAGACTGTGCTTCCCTGGACAGAGCAACTTCCAGTGCCATATGGGACTTTTGCTGGGTAACTGCTAATACCCACAACCCCACAGTGGGCTTTGGCTTGGGATAGTGACACTTTCACTGCTCAGCTTCTAGCCTCAGGGCAGTAGCTAATCTGAACAGTGGGGTTCTTCACAGGGCACTTCCACAGCTAGACCTCGCAGGCCTGAGTCACTTCTGGTGGGGAACTTTTTCCCAGAGCACTCCCGTACCCTGCAGTTCTTTGCAGCCCGTTGGCAGAACAGCTACTGTCCATACATCTATACCTGCTCTGCAGAGGAAGCAGGTAACCTCTTTGCCCGGAAAGCAGATCCTACAGGCTTAAAAAAAATGAGTAAAAAAAATCAAAAGGACAATCAATAGCTTCTATACAGAAAGAGAACAGGTTTTCAACCCCAGGAGACTAATAGCAGACAATCTCCAGACAATTGTTGGTCCCCAACACAAAAGGCTCTCCTAGAAGAGACTATTAAAAATTTTAAAAGAGAGCTAGAAGAAAAATGGGGAAAGGAAAAAGGAAAAGCTATGCAAAAGAGTAACAACTTCCTGAAATGTGAATTGGAAAAGGTAAAAAATTCCCAGGAAGTGCAGGGAAAAATAATTTGTGAATTGGAAAAGGTAAAGAACTCCCAAGAAAGTAGGATTTGTGAATTGGAAAAAGAAAATAACTCACTAAAAAAAAAAAAAAAAATTAGTGAAATGGAAAAAAATTTCATAGAGCAAAACTACTCATTTAAAAATTCAATTGGATATATACAAAAAGTTAGAAAAAAAGCTAATGAAGAAAATAACTCATTAAAAATCAGAACTGAACAAATAGAAATGATTCATTGAGACATTAAGAATCAGTCAAACAAAACCAAAAAAATGAAAAATTAGGAAAAAACATTAAATATCTACTTGGGAAACCAACAGATCTGGAAAATAGATCTAGGAGAGATAATCTGAAGATTATTGAACTTCCTGAAAATTATGATGAAAAAAAGAGCCTAGATACTACTTTACAGGAAATCATCAATGAGAACTGTCCACATGTAATAGAATCAGAAGGGAAAATAGGCGTTGAAAGAATTTATCAAACATCTTCTGAAAACGACCTCAAATAAAAACTCCAAGGAATATTATGGCCAAAATTAAAAACAATCAGACTAAGGAAAAAATATTACAAGCAGCCAGGAAAAAACAATGCAAATGCCAAGGAGCTACAATAAAGATCACTCAAGATCTGGCTGCCTCCACATTAAAGGATCAAAGGACTTCGAATCTGATAATCCAAAAGGCAAAAGAATTTGGAATGTAGCCAAGAATAAACTACTCAGATAAGCTGAGCATTTTCTTCCATGGAAGAAGATGGAAATTTAATGAAACAGATGAATTCCATTTATTTCTAAGGAAAAAAACCAGATCTAAATAAAAAATTTGATCTCCAACCATAGTAATCAAGAGAAGCAGAAAAAGATAAAAGGAACTCTTGAATACTATATTTCTGTTGTGGATAAACATAAAGTCCAAATGTATAATTTGATTTTACTGATATAACATAAAAAAAAGAGAAGTAGAAATGGAAAGGGGATAATGTCAGAAAAGGGGAAAAGGGGAGATAAAAAGAGGAAAACAAAACTCTTGAAGAGGCAAAGGAAACCTATCATATCTGAGGGAATTTAGAGAGGGGGAGGAACATTGTGTGAATCTTACTCTCATCAGAGTTGGATCATTTGTTTCTAAGGAAAAAAACCAGATGTAAACAAAAAAATTTGATCTCCAACCATAGGACTCAAGAGAAGCAGAAAAAGGTAAAAGGAACTCTTGAATACTGTATTTCTGTTGTGTTCCACAACAGAAACACAAAGTCCAAATGTATAATTTGACTTTACTGATATAACATAAAAAAAAATGGAAGTAGAAATGAAAGGGGATAGTGTCAGAAAAAGGGAAAAGGGGAGATAAAAAGAAACAAAACTCTTGAAGAGGCAAAGAAAACCTATTATATCTGAGGGAATTTAGAGAGGGGGAGGAACATTGTGTGAATCTTACTCTCATCAGAGTTGGCTCAAAGATAAAATAATTGACATATTTGTTTTACAGAGAATCTTCTCTCACCTCATTAAAAAGTGAGAGAAGAAAAGGGAAAAGGAAAGGAATAATAAGGGAAGGGTATAAGAAAGGGGAAGGAATTTCAAAGGGAGGAGGGAGAGATCCTAAAGAGGAAGAGCTGTGTGATGCAAGTGGGGCCCACAAGTTTAATACTGGAGAAAGGGGCCGGGGGGGGGGCAAGAAAAAGAAAATCATAATCTGGGGATAATAAGATGGCAGGAAATACAGAATTAGTAATTTTAACCATAAATGTAAATGGGATGAACTCTCCCATAAAGTGGAGACGGATGGCAGACTGGATCAACAGTCAGAATCCCACAATATGTTGTTTACAGGAAACACATTTAAAGCAAGGAGATACAGGGTAAAAGTAAAAGGCTGGAGCAGAATCTATTATGCTTCAGATGAAGTAAAAAAAGCAGAGGTAGCTGTCCTCATCTCAAATCAAGCAAAAGCAAAAATTGATCTCATTAAAAGAGATAAAGAAGGAAACTATATCTTACTAAAGGGTAGCATAGACAATGAAGCAATATCAATACTAAACATATATGCACCAAATGGTATAGCATCTAACTTCCTAAAGGAGAAGTTAAGAGAACTGCAAGAAGAAATAGGCAGCAAAACTATAATAGTGGGAGATCTCAAACTTGCACTCTCAGAATTAAATAAATCAAACCACAAAACAAATAAGAGAGAAATTAAAGAGGTAAATAGAATATTAGAAAAATTAGGGTTGATAGATCTTTGGAGGAAACTGAATAGTGACAGGAGTATACTTTCTTCTCAGCAGTTCATGGAACCTATATAAAAATTGACCATATATCAGGACACAAAGACCTCAAAATTAAATTCAGGAAGGCAGAAATAGTAAATGCTTTCTTTTCAGATCACAATGCAATAAAAACTACATTCCACAAAAAGTTAGGGGTAAATAGACCAAAAAGTAATTGGAAACTAAATAATCTCATCTTAAAGATGATTGGGTGAAACAGTAAATTATAGACACAATTAATAATTTCACTCAAGATAATGATAATGATGAGACATCATACCAAAATTTGTGGGATGCAGCCAAAGCTCTAATAAGGGGAAATTTTATATCTTTAGAGGCTTACTTGAATAAAATAGAGAAAGAGAAGATCAATGAATTGGGCTTGCAACTTAAAAAACTAGAAAAAGACCAAATTAAACCCCCCCCAATCAAATATTAAACTTGAAATAAATATTGAAATAAAGAAATAAATATTGAAAATAAAAAAAAAAACTATTGAATTAATAAATAAAACTAAGAGTTGGTTTTATGAAAAAAAAAACCAATAAAATAGGTAAATCTTTGGTAAATCTGATTAGAAAAAGGAAAGAGGAAAATCAAATTGTTAGTCTTAAAAATGAAAAGGGGCAACTTTCCACCAATGAAGAGGAAATTAGAGCAATAAGGAGTTACTTTGCCCTAAGTGAAATGAATGATTACCTCCAAAAATATAGGCTTCCCAGATTAACAGAGGAGGAAATAAATTGTTTAAATAGTCCCATTTCAGAAAAAGAAATTCAACAAGCTATTAATCAACTCTCTAAGAAAAAATCCCCAAGACCAGGTGGATTTACATGTGAATTCTACCAAACATTTAAAGAACAATTAGCCCCAATGCTATATAAACAATTTGAAAAAATAGGGAATGAAGGAGTCCTACCAAATTCCTTTTTATGACACAGACATGGTACTGATACCTAAACCAGATAGGTTGAAAACAGAAAGAAAATTATAGACCAATCTCCCTAATGAATATTGATGCTAAAATTTTAAATAAGATATTTGCAAAAAGATTACAGAAAATCATCCCCATGATAATATGCCATAATCAAGTAGGATTTATACCAGGAATGCAGGGCTGGTTCAATATTAGGAAAACTATTAGTATAATTGACAATATTAATAACCAAATTAACAAAATCCATATGATAATCTCAATAGATGCAGAAAAAGCATTTGATAAAATTCAACATCCATTCCTATTAAAAACACGTGAGAGTATAGGAATAAATGGTCTTTTCCTTAAAATAATCATTAGCATCTATTTAAAACAATCAGTAAACATCATATGTAATGGGGATAAACTGGAACCATTCCCAATAAGATCAGGAGTGAAACAACACTATCACCATTACTATTCAATATTGTATTAGAAATGATAGTTTTGGCAATAAGAGTGAGAAAGAGGTTAAAGGAATTAGAGTAGGTAATAAGGAAACCAAATTATCACTCTTTGCTGATGATATGATGGTATATTTAGAGAACCCCAGAGACTCTACTAAAAAGCTATTAGAAATAATCCATACCTTTAGCAAAGTTGCAGGATACAAAATAAACCCACATAAGTCATCACTATATATCACTAACAAAATCCAACAGTTAGGGCTACAAAGAGAAATTCCATTTAAAGTAACTACTGATAGTATAAAATATTTAGGAATCTATCTGCCAAGACAAAGTCAGAAAATATATAAGCAAAACTCCAAAACACTTTCCACACAAATAAAGTCAGATCTAAACAATTGGAAAAATGTTAAGTGCTCTTGGATAGGGCAAGCAAATATAATAAAGATGACAATACTACCTAAACTAATCTATTTATTTAGCACTATACCAGTCAGACTCCCAAAAAACTATTTTAATGACCTAGAAAAAAATAACAAAGTTCATATGGAAAAACAAAAGGTCGAGAATTTCAAGGGAATTAATGAAAAAAAAAAAATCAAATGAAGGTGGCCTAGCTGTACCAGATCTTATATTATATTATAAAACAACAGTTACCAAAACCATTTGGTATTGGCTAAGAAATAAATTAGTTGAACCTAGAAAAAATAACAAAATTCATATGGAAGAATAAAAGGTCGAGAATTGCAAGGGAACTAATGAAAAAAAAAGTCAGAGGAAGGTGGTCTAAGTATACCTGATCTAAAGCTATATTATATAGCAGCAGTCACCAAAACCATTTGGTATTGGCTAAGAAATAGACCAGTAGATCAGTGGAACAGATTAGATACAAAGGTCAAAAAAGGGTACATCTATAGCAATCTAATCTTTGACAAGCCCAAAGATACCAACAATAGGGATAAAAATTCATTATTTGGAAAAAACTGTTGGGAAAACTGGAAATTAGTATGGCAGAAATTAGATATGGATCCACACTTAACACCATATACCAAGATAAGATCAAAATGGGTCCATGATTTATGAGATAATAAATAGATTAGAGAAACAGAAAATAGTCTACCTCTCAGACCTGTGGAGGAGGAAGGAATTTATGACCAGAGGAGAACTAGAGATCATTATAGATCACAAAATAGAAGATTTTGATTACATCAAACTAAAAAGTTTCTGTACAAACAATACTAATGCAAACAAGATTAGAAGGGAAGTAACAAATTGGGAAAATATTTTTAAAGTTAAAGGTTCTGACAAAGGTCTCATTTCCAAAATATATAGAGAACTGACCCTAATTTATAAGAAATCAAACCATGGTTAAAGGATATGAACAGACAATTCTCAGATGATGAAATTGAAACTATATCCACTCATATGAAAGAGTGTTCCAAATCACTACTGATCAGAGAAATGCAAATTAAGACAACTCTGAGATACCACTACACACCTGTCAGATTGGCTAAGATGACAGGAACAAATAATGATGAATGTTGGAGGGGATGTGGGAAAACTGGGACACTGATACATTGTTGGTGGAGTTGTGAAAGAATCCAGCCATTTTGGAGAGCAATTTGGAACTATGCCCAAAATGTTATCAAACTGTGCATACCCTTTGACCCAGCATTGCTGCTATTGGGCTTATATCCCAAAGAAATACTAAAGAGTGGAAAGGGACCTGTATATGCCAAAATGTTTGTGGCAACTCTTTTTGTTGTAGCTAGAAACTGGAAGATGAATGGATGTCCATCAATTGGAGAATGGTTGGGTAAATTATGGTATATGAAGGTTATGGAATATTATTACTCTGTAAGAAATGACCAGCAGGAGGAATACAGAGAGGCTTGGAGAGACTTACATCAACTGATGCTGAGTGAAATGAATAGAATCAGAAGATCGCTGTACACTTCAATGCTGTATGAAGATATTTTCTGATGGAAGTGGATATCTTCAACATAAAGAAGATCCAACTCACTTCCAGTTGATCAATGATGGACAGAAATAACTACACCCAGAGAAGGAACACTGGGAAGTGAATGTAAATTGTTAGCACTACTGTCTATCTACCCAGGTTACTTATACCTTCGGAATCTAATACTTGGTGTGCAACAAGAAAATGGTATTTACACACATGTATTGTGTCTAGGTTATATTGTAACACATGTAAAATGTATGGGATTGCCTGTCATCGGGGGGGAGGGAGTGGAGGGAGGTGGGGAATGGTTTGGAAAAATGAATACAAGGGATAATATAAAAAAAATTACTCATGCATATATACTGTGGAAAAAAATTCTAAATAAAAAAAATAATAAATAAATAAATAAATTGAAAAAAAAAATAGATTAGGTGAGCAGTAGAATAGGTTAGGTTCAAAGGACAAAACAGCCAATAACTTTAATAATCTAGTGTTTGACAAACCCAAAGACCCCAGCTTTTGGGTTAAGAACTCACTGTTTGACAGAAATTGCTGGGAAAATTGGAAATTAGTATGGCAGAAACTAGGCATTGAACCACACTTAATACCATACACCAAGATAAGGTCAAAATGGGTTCAATTCTCAGATGAAGAAATTGAAACTATTTCTAGCCATATAAAAAGATGCTCCAAGTCATTATTAATCAGAAAAATGCAAATTAAGATAACTCTGAGATATCACTACACACCTGTCAGATTGGCTAGAATAACAGGGAAAGGTAATGCAGAATGTTGGAGGGGATGTGGGAAAATTGGGACACTGATACATTGTTGGTGGAATTGTGACTACATCCAGCCATTCTGGAGAGCAATTTGAAACTATGCTCAAAAAGTTATCATCAAACTGTGCATACTCTTTGACCCAGCAGTGCTGCTACTGGGTTTGTATCCCAAAGAGATCTTAAAGAAGGGAAAGGGACCTGTATGTGCAAGAATGTTTGTGGCAGCCCTCTTTATAGTGGCCAGAAACTGGAAACTGAATGGATGCCCATCAATTGGAGAATGGCCAAATAAATTGTGGTATATGAATATTATGGAATATTATTGTTATGTAAGAAATGACCAGCAGGAAGATTTCAGAAAGGCCTGGCGAGACTTACATGAACTGATGCTGAGTGAAATGAGCATGACCAGGAGATCATTATATACTTCAACAACAATACTGTATGATGATCAATTCTGATGGACGTGGCCCTCTTCAACAATGAGATGAACCAAATCAGTTTCAATAGAGCAGTAATGAACTGAACCAGCTACACCCAGCAAAAGCACTCTGAGAGATGACTATGAACCATTACATAAAATTCCCAATCCCTCTATTTTTGTCTGCCTGCATTTTTTATTTCCTTCACAGATTAATTGTACACTATTTCAAAGTCCGATTCTTTTTGTACAGCAAAATAACTGTATGGACATGTATACATATATTGTATTTAACATATACTTTAACATATTTAACATGTATTGGTCAACCTGCCATCTGGGGGAAGGGGTGGGGGGAAAGAGGGGAAAAGTTGGAACAAAAGATTTTGCAATTGTCAATGTTGAAAAATTACCCATGCGAAGTAATAAATTGGGAAAATATTTTTACAGTTGAAGGTTCTGATAAAGGCCTCATCTCCAAAATATACAGAGAATTAACTTCAATTTATAAGAAATCAAGCCATTCTCCAATTGATAAATGGTCAGAGGATATGAACAGACAATTTTCAGATGATGAAATTAAAACTATTTCCACTCATATGAAAGAGTGTTCCAAATCACTATTGATCAGAGAAATGCAAATTAAGACAACTCTGAGATATCATTACACACCTGTCAGATTGGCTAAGATGACAGGAACAAATAACGATGAATGTTGGAGGGGATGTGGGAAAACTGGGACACTGATGCATTGTTGGTGGAGTTGTGAAAGAATCCAATCATTCTGGAGAGCAATCTGGAATTATGCCCAAAAAGTTATCAAACTGTGCATACCCTTTGACCCAGCCGTACTACTACTGGGCTTATATCCCAAGGAAATACTAAAAAGGGAAAGGGACCTGTATGTGCCAAAATGTTTGTGGCAGCCCTTTTCATAGTGGCTAGAAACTGGAAGATGAATGGATGTCCATCATTTGGAGAATGGTTGGGTAAATTATGGTATATGAATGTTATGGAATATTATTGTTCTATAAGAGAGGCTTGGAGAGACTTACATCAACTGATGCTAAGTGAAATGAGCAGAACCAGGAGATCGTTAATACACTTCAACAATGATACTGTATGAGGATGTATTCTGATGGAAGTGGATATCTTCAACTTAGAGAAGAGCTAATCCAATTCCAATTGATCAATGATGGACAGAACCAGCTGCAGCCAGAAAAGGAACACTGGGAAATAAGTGTAAGAACAGGTTCATCTTCAGAGGAGAACATTATTACCCCAAGAGTACCACTAAATGGCTCCAAGCCCAGAGAGAATTTATAGAACATTAAAAAGAATTTAAAAATCAAATAAGAGACATTGAGGAAAAAATAAAAAACATCCAAGAAAAACAACAACAACAAAAAAGTTAACCAAGTAGAAAAGGAGATAGCATCTAAAAGATGAAAATAACTTTTTGAAAATTAGAATTGGGCAAGGGAAAGCCAGTGAAGGTATAAGAGACCAAGAAATAATAAAATGTAAAGAATGAAAAAATACACAGAATGTGAACAGAAATACAATATAAGAAAAACAACAACCTGGAGAACAGATCAAGAAGAGAAAATATAGTAATAATTGGAATACCTGAAAGCTGTGACCAAAAAAAAAAAAAAAACCCAAAAACAAAACCTGGACACAATAATGCAAGAAATAATCCAAGAAAATTATCCTGGTGTGACTGAACATGAGGGGAAAGTAGAAATAGCAAAAAAAATCTGCTGATTATCCTCTCAAAGAGATCCTTTGTAGAAAACACATAGGAACATTACTGCAAAATTTTAAAACTCCTAGATCAAAAAGAACATTATATAAGAAACCAGAAATAAAATGAACTTAAATATGTTGGAGCTATAATTAGAATTGTGCAGGACTTATCAGCAACCACAATAAAAGACCAAAAGTACTGGAATCATATATAGTGGCAATCAAAAGAACTAGGTCTGTAGCCAAAAACATATCCAGCAAAATTATCCACATTAACCAATGGGGGAGGGGGGGAGAAAGGACATTCAATCAACTTTAAGATTTTCAGAATTTTCTATCACCCAAACCTGAACTCAGTAGAAAATTTTAACATCTGTCAGTATCTAAGAATAATTTCAAGGAACTTACCTAGATGCCCCCTGTTTATGTTTTTTATATAGAAATGTATACTACATGTTTAAGATTGACATTAGTAAGTATGTAGCTCAAAAGATTTACACAAAGGAGGTAGAGATATTAGAGAGGGGAGAAAGCCTCATAATTTTGAAAACCTACTAACACTGGGAATGGATTAAATAATCACACTATATATCCTTCATGAAGGATATAGCATCCTCCAAAATCTATTAAAAAACAAAGGAGATGGAAGAAACTAGGCATTGATCCACACCTAACATGATATACCAAGGTAAAGTCAAAATGGGTTTATGATTTAGATATAAAGAGCGATAGTATAAGCAAATCAGAATATATGATAGTTTAGCTCTCAGATCTGTGGAGAAGGAAGGAATTTGTGACCAAAGAAGAACTAGAGGTCATTATTGAACAAAAAATAAATAATTTTGATTATATTAATTTTTTTTCAAACAAAACTATTGCAGGCAAAATTAGAAGGGAAGCAATAAACTGGGAAAACATTTTTACATTCAAAGGTTCTGATAAAGGTCTTATTTCTAAAATATATATAGAACTGACTCAAATTTATAAGAATTCAAGCCATTCTCCAATTGATAAATGGTCAAAAGATATGAACAGACAATTTTCAGATAAATAAATTAAAACCATTTCTAGTCATATGAAAAGGTACTCTAAATCACTATTGATCATAGAAATGCAAATTAAAACAACTTTGAGGTACCACTACACACCTCTCAGATTGGCTAAGATGACAGGAAAAGATAATGATAAAGATAGGAAGGGATGTGGGAAAACTGAGGCATTAATACATTGTTGGTAGAGTTGTGGATTGATCCAACCATTCTGGAGAACAATTTGGAACTGTGCCCAAAGGGCTATAAAACTGTGCATATCCTTTAATCCAGCAGTGTTTCTACTGGGCTTGTATCCCAAAGAGATCTTAAAAAAGGGAAAGGGACCTGTATGTGCCAAAATGTTTGTGGCAGCCCTCTTTATAGTGGCTAGAAACTAGAAACTGAATGGATGCCCATCAATTGGAAAATGGCTGAATAAGTTATGGCCAGATGAATATTTATGGAATATTATTGTTCTATAAGAAATGAACAGCAGAATGATTTCAGAGAGAGTCTTAAATGAACTGATGCTAAGTGAAGTGAGAAGGAACAGGAGATCATTGTACACGGGACCAACAAGATTATATAATGATCAGTTCTGATGGACACGGCTCTTTTCAGACCTATGAGATGATTCAGACCTATTCCAATAATCTTGTGATGATAAAATTTAAATAATGAAGTCCTTGACTACATTTAAAATAATGTACTTTATCAAAATTCTGTTTGCACCACTAATGTAAAATATACCTATTCATATATTTTTCTCATTGTGTCATTATCCTTTTCTTTATTTCTGCCAGTACTAAAAAACACTAAACAAGAAGAATGTAAATATCCATTTTACATTCAGGATCTATTTATTTCAAAGTATACAAACTGCTTTCAACAACTTTTAGTTTGGAAAAAAAAATATTCTTTCTTTTTAGTCTTTACCAAATATTGTTTATACTCAAAGATTTTTTTCTAGTACATACAGTTAATGTTTAATTAGTGATCAATCTGTTACTCCTTCAATTTTTTTGTTTAACTTAAGAAATATTAAATATACCACTGCTTTGTAAATGCACAAGTTTATTCTAATACTATGAGTAAGTAATGGAAAGAAAGAAATACAGAGCAAAATAGCAATCATTACAGGTATGTATTATTTTGATTGTTAAATAAAAATCTGAACAAAGCAGCATTGCTATAACAGGATTTAAACCCAGTTTCTTACAACCAGATGACTTTTGCATACTGATCTGAATGAAGAAAATCTTGGTATTCTGTTGCCTTAAATATGAATCATTGACTTCTAAAGTTACCCAGTTCTACCAATACTTTAGTTCCTTTAATCTCTCTGACTATTCTGCAAATCTCTAATTCTAGTAGGAAAAAATAAATTTCTAAATGACATTCCCTACCTTGTAAAAGGATGATTTATAAACATACTAATACAATGTTGGTAGAGCATGTTGGGATTTTCTCTTACTATGCTGCATATCAATTTGAAATTATGCAAGAAAGGAAATACAAACCTAAGTAATTTCTCATTTTAGCTAATCATACTATTTGGCATATACTCCAAGGAAGTCAAAGATAGAAATAAAGGTCTAATATATTACATCCCCAAACATTCAAGGCTGCCTCTTTGTAGTAGTAAAGAATTAAAAACAAAGCAGATGCCAATCAAAAGAGGAATAGCTGAAAAAATTCTAATTTATGATTAATGGATTATTATTTTAGGAAAAAATTTTAAGTTTGTGGAATTGAGAGCAATATGGAAAGACTAATCCCCATGGTAAAGAATGAAAGAAATAGTATCAAAAGAAAAATGGACACATAAATATTAGAATGTAAATAAAAAGATCACAGAATATTGAGTAACTAAAAAAAACAACCAAGGACTTCCAAACAGAAAATGAAACATAATCATTTCTGCCAATGGCAGAAAACTAGAGGACTACTAGTAGAATATTATAATATGTTGTCATTGTGATCACTTTAGCAAGGTCTGGCATATAAGATCAGTGACTTTTTTTTTTTTCAGCTAAAGAGCCATATATATGCCTAAGATAATTTTACTTAATGACTTTTCTTGGTTAGTGAGGTGGATATAATCTGTGATGTGGTAGGTACTAAAACTTTTTTTTTTTTTTTTTAAAGGATGGTGTCAAAGGATCTAGTGCCCCCCAGAGGCTCACAATGGTTAGTTTAACCAGTATAGGGAGTTTATAATCCTATCTTTTAGTTACAAGTATAGTTGTTCTTTGTAGTTATGTTTTTTTTTTAAATCTATTTTACATTATTAAATTACATACTACATATTGAAGAATTAATGTTTTTAATGAAAAGACATAACATATTCAAAACTAAAGCATTACTGAAAGGTTATTCAACCATAAACAGTGTATGTAGATTTTGTTCAGGACAAAATAAATACTTCAGTTTTTTACAATATTGTCTTAGATATTAGAAAATAAAATAGTGGATTAAAAACTCTGCAAATAAAGAATTTTCATTTGAGACATTTGATGATCTCACTGGGAACATAAAAATAACCCAATTTATCCTATTCCACATATAAGCAAATAAAGATAACATTGACTTGAACACTTCAGAAAACTTTGCCAATAGAGAAGAAAAAAATATTAGTAGAATCTTACTTTAATCTCTCTTAGCAGAGTCTTAGCTGAGAATCAATAAGGAAAATTTGATTTAAAAAAATAATATATCTACAAAAAATTGTAGTTGCACTACTTACTTATGCATGTGTGTCTTTCCTTTATCTACTGTTCCCTACCTCTTTTTCATTAACAAATCTAGTTGTGAAAGGTGAGTAAGTAGTTCTTTTGGACCTAGCAGGAATGTCAGTGTTGTGGATTGGCCAAAGGAGTGGGGTAATGGAAGGGCATGGGAACCAGAGTACAATACTAAAGCCTGGTATGCTGGATGGTAGCACAACATAGTGTCACCATGCCACCCACTCAGCACTTTCCACTCTCATGTCGAATCCAAACAATAGCATTCTGGGCTCCAAAGCCTGAATCTTAACTGGAAAACATAACATACTTCTGATTCTGAGCCAGGCTTGGGAAAGTGGATGGTGCCAAGAAAGCTGCATAATTAGTGAATGGCTTTCAGAGTTTGAAGTGACATCAGTTTTTAAGGTCAGAATCTGAATCTACGGATTACAGTCTTCCTGTACCCTGGCTGTCAGAGAAATACAAGGACATCTGCTTCTGAAGAGTTTCTAACACAATTTACGTAGTAAATGACAAACTATGGTTAACACTGTGATTCATTGAGGGGCAACAAAATATTGTGGGTAAGCATGTAGGTAGAGGAGAGAAAGCCACAAGATGAGTTAAAAAAGCAACTAAGTTACTGAAAAATTATTTTCATTTAAGAAGCAAAATGTCCTTTTAAAAAGTTAGTGCCATTCACATTCTCTTTATTTTCTTGTAGTTGTATTGGAAAATGCAGTACCTCCAAGTTCCTAAGAGGTCAGAAAACATTTATGAAAGTTATTTCCTAAAGGACAACCTGTAAAAAAATTTTTATCTTTTTGTTTTTATTATGTCTTGGTAACTACAGAATTTCCAATCTAATTCTGTATTTTCCCAAAGGATAAAAACACAAACAACATATTCTCTATGAAATACAAGTTACTTAGACCATCACACTTTAATTACTCTCAGAATTCAAATGTAATGTAATGGCTATCAGGTTTCTGCTGTAAGAAGAAACACATAAGCAGTCTTATACTAGTTGGGTTCTATAGACCTCTCTGATATTTATTCATAGTCATGTCACTATTCCCTGATATTTTACTGTAATAAATAAGTCACATAATACAATTATGGAACAGGTTATTCAAGTTATGTGATAATCAGGGATGTCATTAACTCATTCTTTTTTTTAGTTGACTTTAAATGTCCTAAAAAGTACTTTCCAAATCAGTCAGTGACTTTGTATTCTTCATTTTGTATTGTAATTACCTTCTTGAACTGTAATGTACTCAAAAGTCATATTCTGCCAACGGCATAATATATTATTACTTTTTATGACTTCTCCTTCCTTGAAAAAAGAAAGGCCTTTTAAACATCGTAATATATATTCTGAAATTTGGTGGCAGTTTTTGGGTGAATATCATGAATCATTTGCCCTAGGAAGAAATAAACTGCCTGACTTAATAAAGAAGAGAAGACATATGTGATCCTGACAAAAGATGGAAGTAAATACTAGATGTTCTAACAATGCTTTTCTTTAAACTTTCTTTTTCTTTTCTTTTTGTTTTAAATCATGAAAGCTAGAATATCCTTCAAATAAACTAAGTCCCATTGAATCTACCTACAGAATAAAACAGTAAGAACTTAAATTATTACAATGTTACCCTAATTAATTTAATAATTCTAATTCTGAAAGGACACAAAGATAAAGGAAGAATCAGTTTCTAAAGAATGAAGGATAAGGCAAAGATTATTATAAGTTTTATAAAAGATAATATACATGAGAGAAAATACTGCTGTAAGAACCATAATAGAAATAAGTTAAAAAAAATTTAAAGGAGACAAGGATGAGAGAGAATGTATAACTTAATAAAAAAAGCTTAGATTTAAATCAAAGGGAAAATTTGAGAAATAGTTCCATTTATATATTAACAAGCTTAAGAACATCTCACATGAAAAAGATTGCATAATCTACATCCTAAGTAAAAAGGAAATGGAAATCTATGTTGCTTTCCTGGCTCCCCATCAGTTAATTTCATATTTGTGGAAAAAAATTATTTTCTTCTCCATATTTGATTTACCAAGTTCAAAAAATAGTGAAGACAGTCTTTAGTATCCACGATTTCTTCTGGTTATGAAAATCAATGAGAAAATATTTAAATACTAATGAAATTCACTGAAGATGCAGTATAGATGCAACATGCCACACTTTTCTGAGTTAATTGTTTTCCATAATTTATCTATATTCATATCACAGTTCCTAAAAAGACCAACTCTGATTCCTCCAAAAAAAACCCCATAGCTATTAGTCATTGAGCAAGTAATGATCAAGAGAGACCAGCCAAGATGATAGAATCGAAAGAAGCAATACATCTAAGCTACTCCCACCACTATTCCAACAATGATATAAAAATGCTAGATACAGTAATGATCAGGAAATCAAAGGAGAAACTACAATAAGTCATCTTTCTACTCTACAAAGTATAAATTTAATCTATGGGCAAATGACCAGAGAAGGAACAGTGAAATAATTACAAATTATGAGACTCACAATTAAATCAATAGTGAAGAGACTCATAGGGTACATCACAAACCCAGACCCCGACCCCGACCCAAACTCATACCCAGTAGCTAAGGCATTTCCCAGAAAGCCCAGAAACCTGTATTCTAAACTTAGAACTTGGTAGGCCAAGTTGACCTAGTCCAGTTCAGAAGGTCATGGAACACAAAATCAGCACAATGACAGTGCACAGAGTTTCCAACTCATGGTTGGTTCAGAGTCGATACTGGATTTAATTACCTACTCGAAAGGAAGCTTAGAGTGGTGTTTGGGGTGTGTTTCTAAAAATAATCAGTGTCCCAAAGCTCCTAGCTAGGGTAGCAATTCCAAGTTACCTATCTAGAGTGCTGGAAGAATAACTTTTAAAAACTAACAGTTATCATAACATGTTGAGAGAAATGAACAGAACCAGAAGAACATTGTACAAAGTAACAACAAGATTATGTGATTAACTATGATAAACTTAGCTCTTCTCAATAATGTAGTGATTTAAGACAATTCTAATAGACTTGGGATGCAAAATGCTATCTGCATCCAGAGAGATAATTATGGAGACTGAATGTGGATTTTTAGCATAGTATTTTTACCATTTTTGTTTGTTTGCTTTTTCTTTCTTGTGATTTTTTTCCTTTTTAGTTTGATTTTTCTTGTAAAACATGAAAAAATTAGAAATATATTTAAAAGGATTGTACATGTTTAACCTAAAACAAATTGCTTGCTGTCTTGGGGAGGAAGGAGAAAAATTTGGAACTCAAAATCTTCTAAAAATGAATGCTAAAAACTTATCTTTACATGCATTTGGAAAAATGAAATACTATAGAGGGAAAAAAGGGGATTCAGAAGTAAGAACTTGAGAACAAGAAACACACTGGGAGCAAGGTAAATAAAATCATGTGGAAAGTCACCAAGGATCTAGTGGATTACAGCAGTAAACACCAGTGTCAGAAAGCAGATCAGTCTGATAAGGATATATTTAGTGAAGGGGTTCCTTTGGCTATTTGTTGGGAAGTATCTATTATTTCAATGCAATGCAAATAAATATAACACAAAACATTAAAAAAAGCTATCATGAAGCTAAGATTTCCTAAGACACAAACACAGTAGAAAATAACTTAAAATACCTCTAAGAAAGCTGTAAAGAAAAAGGACTTATCCATAAATTAGAATTCCTAGAAGTAATGATGCAAAAGTTTAAAAAAGTAGTGAAAGTGGTAGTGTAAAGGAAATGAAAGTTGTTATGGGCCAGAACTGTACTTGAAGCAAGGATTCTTACAAGGTATTAAGTCAGTGGAATTGATAAGACAATGGTTATTTAGTTTAGTATGGTGATTAATAGTTCTCTAGTTCAATAAATATATTTAGTATTTAATATAAGCTCTACCAGATTCACATCTATGATAATGTAATTAGAATAGAGCATATAAGCTGGGACAAACTCAGCCAGGATCAGAGTTGGGGAAGACAGAGGACTGGAGGTGGGAGGTCAAGCTCTTGGAGCCAAGAAGAGAGATTCATTCCATCTTCAGTCAGGCTCCTGGTGGCTCTCCTGTGGGACTGTGAGGCTCGGAGACAGACTAGGAGAAGACAGAGAACTAGAAGTGGGGAAGCTCAAGCTCTTGGAGCCAAAGAGACAGATTTACTCCATCTTACATCACCATGATGGCTGGCCTCCTGCATTTCCTCCACTGAGACTAAACTAGCCCGGGATTCAGGCAAGGAAACAATAAAGAATTTGAACTTTAACACCCGGCTATTCTCATGGTGATTAATCTGCTGAAAAGAAGGCTTGTCCAGAGACCTCTAGAAAACCAACAGGAACACTATAGAAAGTGATAGAGAAGAGAAACGTAAAATATATAAGAGAAATGGAGGAAAGACTTTGAAAGAGAATTTATAGCTTAACACACTTCATCCAAGTAAAAGATTCCCTGAAAATTAGAGTGAACAAGGAGTTAATGGACTCCATGACAAAAGAAAATCATTAATCAAAGAAATAAAAGTGGGGAAAAAAAACAGGAAAAAAATATAAAATATCATATGCCAAAAACAACTGAGATAGAAAACTGAGGAGAATTTAAGGATCATGTACAACTTTAAAACTCTGACCAAAGAGCCTAGACATTGTATTTCAGAAATCATAAAAGAAATCTGCCCAGATCCCTTAGAATCAAAGGGCAAGGCAGAAATAGAAATAAACCACCAGTCACCTCCAGAAAGAAATCAAAATGAAACTCCAAGGGACATAGCTTAAATTCAAAAGTTTCCAGCTAAAAGAAAAAATACTGTAGGCATTCAGAAAAAAACCCAGATTTGAACTCAGGTTCTCCTGACTTCAGGGCTAGCGCTCTAATCATTGTGCCACCTAGCTGCCCCCTTAATTGCCTTTTTAAAAAAAAATTATAGCTTTTTATTTACAAGACATATGTATGGGTATCCTTAATTGCTTTATAAATAAGAAATCAACAAACATTTGTTAAAACACTTACTACAGGCCTAACATGTCAAGTCTCTATTTAATTCCCCAAACTGTGTGCAAGGCACATAGGAAGGATGCTCTAAATTTCTACAAAGTAGAAAACATAAAATGAATTTTAAAGGTTACAACTAATTTTGCTTGTGTTTTTTTCCCCCCTGAGCTAAGGCAAAATAACATTAAGCATAAAACAAAAATTTCTCTCATTATCAAAATATCATACATACCAGTAATGAATCTTTTATAAAGCATTCCATCTCCTCTGGAGTGGCACTTCTGTGTCCAGAAATTAAATTTTCAAAAAGATGCAGTGTTGCTTTTTCCAGACTGGGAAGGTGACGAAGCCAGAGAGAGAGTACGGCTGATTCAGAAAGGGCAATCTTTTTCCTTTTATGAAGAGAGAAAAAAATATGTATATACATATAGATAAGTTATACATTTACATCCATATGAATGTATATATGAATGTATATATGTATATTTTAAAAGAAATAAAGTTCAGAAAAAATTGACAAAAACTGACACAATTATTCATAATGAACTATAAACATTTTTCTATCTTCACTAGTGAATTACCTTCAATTAATTAACTGCCTTCAATTAAATGTATCTATTATACAAGAACACATCCTGGAACCTCAACTCACTAAAGAACTTTTCAAAGAAGCAATACCAAACCTAAGTTCAATTAAACAAGGAAAAGGTAGTATATGAGGGAGAGGGAAAGTTCATCATAAAATAGTGGCAATATGGCAATAATTGTTTTTAGGAATGACAGTCAGGAATATAGCAACCTTATTAACAATTAAAAAGCAAAGCCAAATGTTAAGCAACTGCCTACATCACTGGCAATATCATCATTATCAAAGGAACCCATTAGCTAGTAGAATAGCAATCGGGAAGACCATGGCATAATTTACCCTTTTTTCTACTAAGGTCCAAGTACAAAACATAGTTCTCATGTGACTAGAATGAAGACTCATCATTCTGTTAAGATAAGCAGACAACCCTGATTCAAAACTTGTTTTTTCATATGAAAGGGCATCATTGACACTGGGCAGCATCTACAGATGTGGAATACTTTGAAATACAAAGGTGCTGATGCTTCCAAACATCAGGGGAAGCTCATTTCAGATAACAGGTTCATTTGATGCTCACTCTTCCAATCCCTTCTTTCATATTTGCATATTCTTTTTATGTTGCAATCCAATTCTGAGATCAAAAAATTTACCTTTTCTTCTATTTATAGGAGTGGATTCATTTTATCCTTTCTTTTCATTCCTTTCTTCAGAATAGAGTAATCCAGTCCTAGAATCTTTTTTTTTTTTTTAACTCCCTTAAAAAGCCTTTGAAAACACCAAAGTTCTGAAGAGACTGCTTTTCTTCTCCAATTACTAGAATGTTACCACATCATCATAGAATCCTTTCATTTGTTAAAATAAATTGAATTATCTATGTTTCTCTTGACTCTAGCATTTGCACTCCAAATTTCTACTCAGATTCAGGGTGCTTCTTTTACTCTTCATGATTGTCCCAAAAAGACAAGAAAGCAAACGGCTGACTCTCCTAGACCTGCTTTCAGATCTTTTTTTTTGCTGCCATCACTCAACCACCTATTTTTGCTTAAAGTTCACTTCGTTTGCTGATGTCCTTGTTGTCATCATCTACTGGTCACTCTTCCTCCTTCATGAAAAAGTCTGGTTCCTAGTTCAGTCTTCTTTTCTCTCCCTATTCTTTGCTCTCATACTTAGAAGTTTCAATATCCATTCTTTTATAAAATTTCTCTCTCCTTATATTTTATCTAAAATACAAAATACATTTTATTTTTCCTTACTCCTAAACCTATTCTTCATCCCTACTACAATTAGAGTTCCACATTTGAATCTTCTGTTCACTTGTGCTGTTACTTATGTCCTGCCAATTGTTTATCATGAAAATCACTCACACTATCTATGTTTTCTCCTCCTATTACCAAACTACTGAACAATGATAAGGGAAGTCACAAAATCAGACTGTGTCCATTACAAATTTACATCATCTATTCTCAACAGGGCTCACTATTCTGCTATATTCCTTTTGTTTTCTAGTCTAAATCTTCTCAAATTTCCAATATAGTTACTGTTCCCTTTTCCCTGGGAAAATCAGTGTCATCTGTCTTAAGATCCTTTTTTCAAACCTGATAATTAATATTCATGTATTTTACACTTGGTCTCATCTTGTGCCTCGTAAAAGTGAAGACCCCTAAGAATCAGTCCTAGACCTTCTTCTCTTTCTACATTCTTTCAATTAATGATCTAATCTATTACTATAGATTTAATTATCATGTTTAAACAAATGACTCCTAGTTTTATATATCTTATCCTATCTGGCTTTCTGAAACTATTATCCTTCATTACTATGCCTGTTGGACACCTCCATGTTAATATCCCATAAGCATTTCAAACTCACGTCCCAAAAATAAAACAAAACAAAACAAAAAAATACCTCATTTTTTTCTTGCACCTAAATCTGCTATTCTTCTGAATTTCTCATTTCTGCTGAGGGCACATGAGCTTTACACAGGCTCTCCATCTTATACTTCCTTTACTTGTTTCACTCATCCCTATATTCAAATAGCACTTGAGGTTCGTTAATTCTGTTTGACAATATTTCTCTTCTGCATTTATTTCTTGTGCTTACATGAACACTACTCTAATTTAGGCTTTCAATATTATTTACCTGGACTGATGTTATATCTTCTTAATTGGCTTCCTTGCTTCCAGTTTTTCCTCTCCTATTATCTGATATTCCTCTCTTATTCACCACAAAATTTGATAAAAGAGAATTTCAATTGTTTGAACTCTCCTGCTCAAAATCATTTAGGTATCCATATTGCCACCAAGACAAAATTCAACACCTCTTAGTTTGAGATTTAAAATCTTTCATAATCTAGCTCTTTCCTTGCTAGTTTTGTTTAATATTACTCCTATTCATGTATTCTCTAATAATACTAAGTCTTACACTCCATTTCTCACCTTTGTCAGTTATGACAAGTTGGAATGTATACTTTTAGAATCCTTAAAGTGATTTTTGGTTCAGCTGCCTTTCACTAATACTTTTTGCTTGTACTCTCTTCTTCTTTTCCATATACATGATGAATCTCTCCTCTAGAATATAAACTTCTTAGAAGCCTTCTGTTTCTGTATCTCTAAGGGCTTACACACCAGTGCTTTACATAGAACAGGTACCAGATAAATATTTGTTAGCTGAACTCCCAAATATGCTGAAGTCCCCAAAATGAAACTATGTATCTTAGAAGAATCTGGAGTCTTAATATAGGAAAAGATAACAATTTATGAATTATTGAGGCTAAGCTGATTATTATTTTTGAAATATTTCTTAAATTTAAAATAATACTGAAAAACTAAAGTTGTTTTATTGTTAAATATATTAAAATACAAGTAACACTGTTTCTAATACTTCTAATAGATATATGGAGAGCTCTGAATAGCTATCCCAGAAAGAATGGAATAATACTTTAGAAATCTGGACTCAGTCAACTTCTATGACTACAACCACAGAAATGAGTAGCCAGAGAATTGAAAAGTTCCTTAAAATTATCAAAACCTCAGTGGAAGAACAAGTATCTTTTGATGGAAAAAAGAAAGTACAACTCTAATCACATGAAAACATAAGACTAATTTTTTCCAAGAGCAAAGACACCCAGTCAGTTTTTGTTTATTTGTTTGTTTTTTGCTGAGGCAATTGGGGGAACCAGGCAGTTTTAACACATTAAATTCCATAAGTATATTATACTAAACAAATAGCCAAATAATGGGCAAGATATATGAATTAGAGAAATGGTGTGGTTTGTAAATGACCACATAGGACATGACCTTTATTTATTTGTCTGGAATTCTGATAAAAAAATAAGATAATTAAATGCTCATTCTTTAAGACCACATATAATCACAGAATTATAAAATATTTAGACTAAAGGAAACCTTAAGATACCTGTTTCAAATTCCCAACTTCAAGTTGGGATAATCTATAACAATAATCTCTCTTACTTTTTAAAAGAAAATTGTATAATATGCAATGTTAGGAGATAGGAAAAAAAAAAAAACAACAAAACTTGTAGTGAGTGACTGACTCAAATATCACAGAATCAACATGCAGTTCAGATGTTCTGTCCATGGGCAATCATCCATGGAAACTCTCCAAAATCTTACACCACTGCTTGTGGAACTTGCTGAGCTGAAGCCACAGGAATTGGACAAGTGAAAGACCACCCAGTATTTTTGAACAGTCTGTTCCTTATGTATTTGCAGAGATAATTTTCCAAACCAAATAAATTGTGTTCACTGCTGTAGAGAACCTGCTATAATATGTAAAAATAAGAATGTATGAGGTTAATGCCTATTTTGTAGAGCCAATGTTTTAAATTTTCTGTCTATTCATTGGTAGGTGAAGTATTCTGTTATTTCTAAGCAAATACTTCCTTTCCTCCACTCAATCCTGAAAGAATTTTGTTAGGTTTCTAAAGAATGCTGAAGAGGCACTCTCCTCTGCTTTGAGGTTAGTTCAATTGCAGGGTTTGGTAAATGAGGGAAAAGAAAAGCTGCTGAGATTAAAAATTAGGAGTCATCTGTATTTTAGCAAAATATTCTTCTCTACTTTAGCAAAATTAACTGTTTAATAGAACAAGTAGAGGTTAAGGTAAAAATGAAAAACAAAAGGGCAGTTTATTTAAAAACAATAATAGTTTGGGAAATTTTCCATAAATGTAAAAAGGGAGACAGACAAGAGATAACATAAAATATTTACTCTGTTGACGAATATATATGAGGCATATTCAAACAAGAATCTGACTTAGTGACTATTTAAGAGACACATAAAAAAAAAATGACAGTCAAGTAAATGCCAATGAAAATTTAGATTTACTAAGTCATTTTCACAAAGGCTTCAAGATCCTAGAAGAGAAAAAGTAGGTATGTTTCTGAGCATTAAATTAAGTGCTTGCTCTAGATTTGACAAGGATTTACTTTCTATAATTCTTTTCATAAATCTGCTTTAATAATATACAGATGCATAATATTTCAGGTAAAGTGAAGCTAAAATGTTTTTTATTTCCAGGAAAGTATCTCTCTCTGATTTTTAAGGATTACATAAGAAAAAGAAATCAAACATTTATATTACAGCATTAGGGAGTTTAATATCAATAATAATGATTTCTGAGGTATTCTTATTTTTCATACTAGTCTTTGTGGGGAACTTTGCATGTCCAAAAGAGTCTACCTATAAGTTCTCTCCAAAAATTCTAAAGTCCTTAAAGAATTCAGGATGAAAGGAAGTAAAGAAATCCTAAATTCCAATAATGGTTAAATCATATGAAATTTTATTATTATAATTATTAATATAAATAGGCATCTCTTACAAAATATAATTAAATCAAATACTGAAGTTTTTTTAATCTCATTATTTGAGACTAAGTAAAAGATGTAATTACTAAAACAGCATTTATTTATATTGAGGAAAGAAAACAATACTCCAAGTAATTCTAAAGAAAATTACTCTAAATTTGAGAATATAGCTCCACAGTTCTATACATTTGTCCATACAAAGACAAAACAACAGAAACATAACATCATTGGGGGTAAAGAATACATTTTATGTGACTTACTGCAAAAATGATTCATTTACACCTTCTAAAAACTCAGAACAAAGGATTTCCTTAGGTTCATCTCCTTGGTAGGTAAGCAAAGCTTCCAGCAAGGGTAAGATATCTGGCAAAGTGAGGAGTGGAATACAAAGCAGGGACATGGCCTTTATTTGTTTGTCTGGAATTCTGATAAAGAAATAAAATAATTAAATACTCATTCTTTAAGACCACATATAATCACAGAATTATAAAATATTTAGACTAAAGGAAACCTTAAGATACCTGCTTCAAATTCCCAACTTCAAATTGTAATAATCTATAATAATAATCTCTCTTACTTTTTAAAAGAAAACTCTATAACCTTCCCTTATGATCATTCCAATGTTAACAACTCTTATACCTGGGAATTTAACTCATACTTTTTCTTTGTTTTATCTTCAAAGAAAATAGAATAAAGACCACATAACAAAATTATTGATCAAACATATTATCTATTAGGTATTCTATATGAGGAATAGGAGAAAATTTTTTGAGATAAGGTTCATTAAACTGTTTTTGTTTGTTGTTCAGTAATTTCAGTCATGTCCAAGGTGATCTTGATGACCTCTTTTGGGGTTTTGAGGGTAAAATTACTGGAGTATTTGTCTTCATTTCTTCAGTGGATCCATTTTATCAGACAATCAGAGGTTAAGAGACTTGTCCAGGGTCATAGAGCTAGGAAGTGTCCGAGATTGGGTTTGAACCCAGGTCTTCCTAACTCCAGGTCCAATGCTCTATCCACTGAGGCACCAGCTACCTCTTAAACAAACATTTATTGAAAGGCTACTATGTTTAAGAAAAAGTTATGACAATGCTATTGTTATGCCACAGTTCTCTTTTATTGTCCTGACTCAGTTTCCCTAATTATCCTGACCCAATCCTGACTCAGTTTCTCTAATTGTTGTGCTTCAGTTTATAATTGTCAGCTCAAAGCTCCCTTCCCTCTTTATCAGAATATTTGATAAGGATAAAAGATCTTATGTTTTAGAATATCAGAATGCCTCTCCCCATCCCAAGCTAGCGGAATGTCAGATACTGTCTGCAAGTTGCCTCCTGCCTCCCATCTCCAGTGGCTCACCCCACCCTGTCAGAGTCCTGTTCTTGCTCTCAGCACCCGAACTCTGCCCTTACCTCAATCTACCCCTTGAGTCTGAGCCACATGTATATAGGTCATTGAAAGCTCACATTGTTGCTGGATTCTTTGAGATGATAGTCTCATTCAGCCCCGGGACCAAAATCATGGATCCATTTTTGTCCCAGTAAATCTCTCCCATTTAATAAATTATTAAATACTCTCTAATCTCTATCTTGCCTCAGTATTTCTGGCATTACACTATAAAGATGACTAAAACATAGGGAAGAGTTAAGTGCTAAAGCTTATGTAGCATTCACATAAAGCCTTATAAAATATTTAACATTATCTCTTTGAACTGCATTGAGCATTATCCAATTTGAGAGAAAAGGAAATTAAGTATTGAAAGCAAAATTTGAAACCAAAATTTCCCTATTCAAATCCAACATTTTATCCATTATTTCAAATGTACATAAATATTATATACTATATATTGTGTGACCCTGGGGAAGTCATTTAATCTCTGCCTCAGTTTCCTCAAGTATAAAATGGGGAGTAATAATAGCACCAGTCCTTCAGGGTTGTTGTATCAAATCAAGTAATACTTGTAATGTGGTTTGTAAACCTTAAAGTATGCTTTAAATTCTGTCTTTTCATTATTTAACTATATTATTGGCTAGCTTATATCTATCTCATTCATAAGAAAATTAAGAGATGTTTTTAAAGGCATTAGGCAATATGGCTTATGAGAATAAGTAGAGACAAAGTTTCTATCTTACTAGGCAACTGGACGCTGTTTCATGAAGGACAAAAAATATCAGTAGAATTTAACTGTTTTGAACCCATGGCAAAAAAAAAAAAAAGATGGGGAAGAAAAAAAGCATTTATTAAGTGGCTACTATGTGCCAGGAATTTTACTCAATTCTTATAAATATTATCTTGGCAAGTGCCACTTAGTTAAGAAAACGGAGGCAGATAGTGTTAAGTCATTTACCCCATGCAGAAAAAGCATTTGATAAAATCCAACATCCATTCCTACTAAAAACGCTTGAGAGTATAGGAATAAATGGACTATTCCTTAAAATAATAAGGAGCATATATTTAAAACCTTCAGTAAACATCATATGTAATGGTGATAAACTAGAACCTTTCCCTGTAAGATCAGGAGTGAAACAAGGTTGCCCACTATCACCATTACTATTCAATATAGTACTAGAAACTCTAGCCTCGGCAATAAGAGCCGAGAAAGAGATTCAAGGAATTAGAGTAGGAAATGAAGAAATCAAATTGTCACTTTTCGCAGATGACATGATGGTATACTTAGAGAACCCCAAAGACTCTGCTAAAAAGCTATTAGAAATAATTCAGAATTTTAGCAAAGTCGCAGGATACAAAATAAATCCACATAAATCCTCAGGATTTTTATACATTACCAACACAATCCAACAGCAAGAGATACAAAGAGAAATTCCATTCAAAATAATAGTCGATAGCATAAAATATTTGGGAATATATCTACCAAAGGAGAGTCAGGAATTATATGAGCAAAATTACAAAACACTTGCCACAAAAATAAAGTCAAATTTAAATAATTGGAAAGACATTCAGTGCTCTTGGATAGGCCGAGCGAATATAATAAAGAAGACAATACTCCCCAAACTAATCTATTTATTTAGTGCTATACCAATCAGACTCCCAAATAACTGTTTTAATGACCTAGAAAAAATAACAACAAAATTCATATGGAAGAATAAAAGGTCGAGAATTGCAAGGGAACTAATGAAAAAAAAAGTCAGAGGAAGGTGGTCTAAGTGTACCTGATTTAATGCTATATTATAAAGCAACAGTCACCAAAACCATTTGGTATTGGCTAAGAATAGACTAGTTGATCAGTGGCATAGGTTAGGTTCACAGGGCAAGATAGTGAATAAAAATAGCAATCTAATCTTTGACAAACCCAAAGATCCCAAATTTTGGGATAAGAATTCATTATATGACAAAAACTGCTGGGAAAACTGGAAATTAGTATGGCAGAAAGTAGGCATGGACCCACATTTAACACCACATACTAAGATTAGATCAAAATGGGTCCAAGATTTAGGCATAAAGAATGAAATCATAAATAAATTGGAGGAACATGGGATGGTTTACCTCTCAGACTTGTGGAGGAGAAAGGAGTTTGTGTCCAAGGGAGAACTAGAGACCATTATTGATCACAAAATAGAACATTTTGATTACACCAAATTAAAAAGTTTCTGCACAAACAAAACTAATGCAAACAAGATTAGAAGGGAAGTAACAAATTGGAAAAAATTTTTACAGTTAAAGGTTCTGATAAAGGCCTCATCTCCAAAATATACAGAGAATTGACTTTAATTTATAAGAAATCAAGCCATTCTCCAATTGATAAATGGTCAAAGGATATGAACGGACAATTTTCAGATGATGAAATTAAAACTATTTCCACTCATATGAAAGAGTGTTCCAAATCACTATTGATCAGAGAAATGCAAATTAAGACAACTCTGAGGTATCATTACACACCTGTCAGATTGGCTAAGATGACAGGAACAAATAACGATGAATGTTGGAGGAGCTGTGGGAAAACTGGGACACTGATGCATTGTTGGTGGAGTTGTGAAAGAATCCAACCATTCTGGAGAGCAATCTGGAATTATGCCCAAAAAGTTATCAAAATGTGCATACCCTTTGACCCAGCCATACTACTATTGGGCTTATACCCCAAGGAACTACTAGAGAAGGGAAAGGGTCCTGTATGTGCCAAAATGTTTGTGGCAGCCCTTTTCATAGTGGCTAGAAGCTGGAAGATGAATGGATGTCCATCAATTGGAGAATGGTTGGGTAAACTATGGTATATGAAGGTTATGGAATATTATTGCTCTGTAAGAAATGACCAACAGGAGAAATACAGAGAGACTTGGAGAGACTTACATCAACTGATGCTGAGTGAAACGAGCAGAACCAGAAGATCATTATACACTTCAACAATGATACTGTACGAGGATGTATGCTGATGGAAGTGGATTTCTTCAACATAGAGAAGAGCTAATCCAATTCCAATTGATTAATGATGGACAGAACCAGCTACATCCAGAAAAGGAACACTGGGAAATGAATGTAAACTGTTATTTTTACCTTCTGAATCCAATTCTTCCTGTGCAACAAAAAATTCGGTTCTACACACATATATTGTATCTAGAATATACTGTAATATATTTAACATATATAAGACTGCTTGCCATCTGGGGGAGGGGGTTGGAGGAGGAAGGGAAAAAATCTGAATAGAAGTAAGTGCAAGGGATAATGTTGTAAAAAATTACCCATGCATATGTACTGTCAAAAAAATGTTATAATTATAAAATAAAATAAAAATTAAAAAAAAATTTTTTCCCCAAAGGACTAAAAAGTCCATCATATGTGTACACACACACACACACACACACACACACACACACACACACACACACACACACAAAATAATAATAATAAAAAAAAAATGTCATTTACCCCAAGTCACACAGATTCCTATAGCTAGATTTGAACTCATGTCTTCTGGGGGCAGCTGAGTGGCATACTGGACAGGCCAGCCTTGGAGTCAGGAAGATTTCAGTTTAAATCTGGCTTCAGGCATTTTGTAGCTTTGTGACTTCTGGCAAGTCATTTGACCCTCTTTGACAACAAAACAAAACAAATGAACTTAGGTCTTCCTGACTCCAGGCCTAGCACTCTATATACTGAGCAATTCTGCTATCTCTGAAGAATATATATATATAAAATTGAAATAAGAACAGATGTGTGGAGAATAAAATCTAAAGCAATGCACAGCCCTGCCAGAACAGTGTCCAGAGTAATAAAGTTCAGACTGAGTTGAGATAGATAAAGGAAGATATGAATGATAAAGAGAAATTTTAAAGCAATAATTGGGAAAATAAATGCACCAAAGGAAAAAAAATGCATCAGAATCTGAGTCAAATTTATAAGAATGTAAGTCATTCCCCAGTTAATAAACGATCAAAGGATATGAATAGGCAATTTTCAGATGATGAATCAAAACTATCTATATTTATATGAAAAAAAAATGCTCTAAATCATGCACATCAGATTGGCTAATATGACAGAAAAGGAAAACAATAAATATTGGAAAAGATGTGTGAAAACTGAGACACTAATGCTGGTGGAGTTCTGAACTGATTCTATCATTCTGGAGTGTAATTTGGAACTATGCCTAAAGAGTTATCTTACAGCCATATTAGGTCTGTATCAAAAAGACATTTAAAAAAGGGGTGGGGAGACCTATTTGTACAAAAATATTTATAGCAGCTCTTTGGCTAAGAATTAGAAATGGAAAGGATGCTAACCCACTGGGAAATGGCTAACAAACTGTATGTAATTATAATAGAAGATTTTTGTGGTATAAGAATTGGACAAATCTGATTTCAGAAAAACTTGGAAAAGACTTAAACTGATACAGAGTAAAATGAGTAGAACCAGAGCAAATGGTAATAACAATAAGGTATGACAAAAAATTGTAAACGACTTAGCCATTCTCAGCAATATAATGTTCTAAAACCATCCCAAGGGACTCGTGATGAACCATGCTATCTGCTTCAAAAACAAAAAAAACAAAAAACCAAAAACCTGATGGTATCTGAATACAGCCTGAAGCATACTGATTTTTACTTTTTTGGGGTCAAATTTTCTTCCACAAAATGACTAATATGGAAAAAGAGAGTGAGAGAGGGGAAGAGAGAAATGTGATAATGTGATGATGATACACATTATCATATCTCTCTTTCTATACAAGGGACAGGGCAAGGAAGGTAATGAAATGTGGTGAGCCAAGGGGAAGTGACATATAGGAAGGAGTATCAAAAAAAGACTTTAAAAGGACAAAAAAAGATTTAGATTGAGTTATATTTTTTAGGAATTTTTGATTTATTAAGTTGTAAGCAACTTTTATACATTTAATTGATTGTACTGATCTTTAATTTAAAAAAATTTTAATACAAAAATGGATCATGTCAGACAAACTGCAATTCTTTTTCAGTTACCTGATTTTTGGCATGCATGCATGCATGAATGAATGAATGAATGAATGAATAAACAAATAAAAAAACCCTTAAAAACATCTTTTAATTTTCTTATGAATGAGATAGATATAAGCTAGCCAATAATATAGTTAAATAATGAAAAGACAGAATTTAAAGCATACTTTAAGGTTTATAAACCACACTACAAGTATTACTTGATTTGATACAACAACCCTGAAGGACTGGTGCTATTATTACCCCCCCCCCATTTTATACTTGAGGAAACTGAGGCAGAGATTAAATTACTTCCCCAGGGTTAAACAATATGCATCTGAAGTAAGATTTGAACTCAGATTTTCCTGACTCCAGACCCACTGTACTATCTACTGCTATCCACATATCCCCTGTGCTATATTGTGTCTCACCAACATGAAGATGGCTGAATTACTAGACCAAAAACCAAAAGGATCATTAATGACTATCTCATGGATGGAGCACTACAGGAATTTGTGCTTGGCCTAGAGCTTAAGTTTAATATTTTTATCAGTAATATGGACAAAGGCATAAGTGGCAGGCATGCTTATTAATTCTGTAAATGATACAAAATTAGGATGAATAGCTAACACTGCTAGAGAGGGAAATGCTAGAAAGCCTGGCCAAATATTTTAAGGTAAAACTGAATTTAAAATTAAAAAAAAAAATCAACTTATGCAAGATGAGAAAGTCATGGCCAGACAATAGTTTATATGTACAGAATTTAGAAGTTTTAGTGTCACACAGACTCAATAAGTCAAGCTTGGTGTGAAATGAACAACATCTTACATGTAGGAGACATTTACTAAATGAAAGAGGAATAAGAAGGGAATAAGCATTGATACAACGTCTACTATGTACCAAGGGCTGTACTAAGCACTCCAGATATTATCTCATTTGATCCTCATAACAACTCTACACTCAAAGTAGGAGCTATTATTACTCCCATTTATAGCAGAGGGAACCTGAAGCAAAGGTGAAGTAACTTGCTCAGAGTTACACTGTTTGTTTCTTAGTGTGTGAGGCAGGATTTGACCTCAGGGCTTCCTGAGCCCAGCTCTCTACACTAAAGTTTCTTTAAAAGGTATCATTTAATTCTTTATGTAAAAATAAAGAAGCATATCCATCTGATTAATATGAAAATCTGCTTTCATCTTTAATAAGTGATAAAATTATACCTATGTCAAAATATTGTTTCAAAATAATTTCTTTATGATTTATTATCAGTAAATGTTTGATTTTCATATCTATTTTACATACCACTATACCTGGAATTGCATAAAAATTTCTTGGGTAAAAAGGAGTTATGAGTGGAAAAAGTTTAAGAGCTGGGCTCTAGACCATGACACTAGCTATTTCAAATAATAAATTATTTCTGTATTCTTGGCCATGTCACTTAACTTCTATCTGGCTGGGTTTTCTCCTTTGGAGGAAAAAAAAAAAAAAAAGATAATACTTCTAACACTTCTTTTATAAGGGCTATTGTGAGAATAAAGTGAGGCATTTATTAAGCATTATATAGACTTTGTAGTGCTATGTAAGTATAAGCTATTATTGTTACTGAAGTGAATATAGTAACGTAAAAAGCAAATGTGAATCAGGCTGGAAGCAACAGGCACTGAACTCTAATTATCTGACAGAAGAGAAGAGACCAAATACTTTTAAAAGAAAGCATGAATCCATTCCCTGAAAAGGCAGCCGAGAAAACATCAATTATTTCCAACTCATATGACTGCTTTCCCACTTATTATAAAATCTTTATCAGAATAATTTACATATTCATCCAGGCATCCTGATGGAAAAAAAAAAAAAAAAAACAGAGGAGAATAGACAAACTTTTGAAAACAAAACTATATAGTCATTAGCACCATTCCAAAGTAGAAAAGACTGCCCTAGGAGGGAGTGGTTTTCCTCCTTACAAGAAACCTTGGGCAGCTAGGTGGCACAATGGATAAAGCCCCAGCCCTGAAATCAGGAGGACGTGAGTTCAAATCTGGTCTAAGACACTTAACACTTCCTAGCTGTGTGACCCTGGGCAAGTCACTTAAAAAAAAAAAAGTTTTCATTTAGAAGTAGAATCAGGGTGGGTGGGTATGGCATAGAGTTAGGGTGGAGAGCATAGCCATAAACTGCTAGAGAAATCCTTTGCATAATCAACTGCAGAACGACTGCTGAAGTTCTATAAACTGAAAATTTTATATGGCCCTTATATGGAATAATCTTATAAATATCCAAATGGCCCTTGGCAGAAAAAAATTCCCAACCTTGGTAGAGAGGAATGACTTTTCAATTTCAATTTAAACTAGACAACCTCTGAGAACCTTTCTAACCTTGAGATTTTGGGCACCTTCACTAAAATAACTGTCTAGATAATTGGTGGTGAAGGAGCACTAAGTCTGTGTAGCGTGCTGTTGTCTCCAGAAGCTGCCGATCGCTCTCTGGGAGGAGAGCTGCTGTGTCAACTCAAATCTCTCGGACAGATTCTTCTTCCTGTAGAGAACCGTTGTCTTCAGGCAGTTGCCGTTAACTCTCGTCCAGAGAAGTGACTTCCCTTCCTGCAGAGAGCCCCATCAAGCCTGGTCTAGAGCAAAGACTCCCTATCTCTGGAGTGCTGCCCTCTTTATCCTCCCAGAGAATGGGCGTGGGATAATTCAAGGGCTTCTGGGAAGAATTACTTCAGCCAATGAGCTTGCTCCTCCTAAGCATGCAAGCTCTTCCCCAGGAAAGGCCGGAACTAGAGAATAGTCAAAGTACCGACTTAGCACTTAGTAAGAACCTAATATCTCATTATCTCATTAGCACTTAGTAAGAACCTAACAAGTCTGGAATCAGGAAGACCTGAAGTCAAAACTGGTTTCAAGCCTGTCTAAAGCTGGGCAAGTCACTTAACCTGTCTACCTCAGTCTCTTCATTTGTAAGGTGAGGATAATGTAGTACTTCTCTCCTAGGGTTGTTGTGAAGACAAAATGTATTGATATTTATAAAGGGTTGTGTAAATCTTAAAGTATTTATAAATGCTGTTATCATTATTATTGACTAAATCTCTAAATGTTTTAGAAGGTGCTCCAGATAAAGGGGGGAAAATGAGTGGAATGGTGAAGGACAGGAATGCTTTCAAAGTTTTTGCTTTTGATAAAGAGGGAGTCCAGAGTTAAAGAAACATATACTAAGCAACATAAATTATAGAAATTCTGTAGTAGTTGGAGGTGAGGAAGCTAATGAGCTTCCAACTCCTGTGTGGCTGTTACCACTAATCCCTTTTTCCTTCTCTTCTTGTCATCCTCATTTCACATCACTCTCTTCTTACTTAGATGAGATGACATTGCCTAAGTCAAGTTAACTCTATCTTGATCCCAATTCCTGTCCCCCTGGCCCCATACTCTTGAGCAGATTGCTTAATGGAAGCTTTTTACTTATTTGTCATAAGAGTACAATTATGTTTTTATCTAGAATTTTAAAACATCTAATTTTTTTTCCTTTTCTTTACTTCTTTTTTTGTGAGACAACTGGAGTTAAGTGACTTGCCCAATGTTACACAGCTAGGAAGTGTTAGGTGTCTGAGGCAGGATTTGAATTCAGGTCCTCCAGACTCCAGAATTGGGACTCTATCCACTAGGCCATCTAGCTGCCTCATTAAAACATGTAACTCAAAATTTAACTTGTTCATTTTAAAGCTTGGGAAGTACCTACGTTTTTCCCATGCTAAATCCATTAAGATGATTCACTCTGAGTTCATTCACTAATGATAAGACCATCTGTAAAACAAAATCAGTGACAGGTTAATATATATTGCAAACAGAATGAGATCAATTCTATTTTGCTGATGTGAGTGGCATTTCTTGAATAATTTCACTCCCCAAACCTCTCCATTTGTTTTATTTTGTCAGAGCCACTTATACTGTGATAGTATTTTATGTCTGTGATATCTTATTTTTGCTCAGACATATGAACAAAAGTTAGATTGGCTTTCCAAACTCACAAGAAATTATTCTCTAGAACAAGGAATGTTTGAGAGGAATGCCTTGGGTGAATTTTTAAAAATAGACAATCCACAAATATTTAAGATTTAAAGTTTTCAAAGACTAGTTTGATCAACAAATACTTTTTATTTTATTTTTCAAATTTTCTTTTACTATGGAACTTTATAAACATCAACAAAAATAAATATAAATGTTTCTATATAAAAAGACTAGAAAAAGGTTTGTACAAGAAACTATGAATGTATTACATATGGAACTTTAAGTATATATTAAACTTAAAATGAGTGCTTTTATTGTGTGGTTAATAATTTTATGTGTTTCTTTTACGCTCTGCTACTTTATCAAAATTATTTATGTTTTAATTGACTTTCTGGGATCTTGAAGTAATTTGTTATATCATATGTAGTGGAGTTTTTATTTTATTTTTTCTTGTCTTAAGCTTATTAATATCTCAATTTAATCTTCTTATACTATTACAAGTATTTCTAGAATTATATCAAATAAGATTTCCTATAGTACTTTTTAAAATATGCAATATCAATTATTTAATAAACATTTTAAATTGGCTGATATACGGAACAGCATAAACATAGTTTTACTACTAAGATGAATTATTTGATTTAATTTATTCTCTACGATAACATGAAATCTTAAAAAACAAAACAAAACAAAAACCTAAGGATTTCTAAAGTGTAAGATTTGTCTAATACTACCAGGCACTGTTTATATGAATCAAGGAAGTTTATACTAAAACATTTAGATGAACAAATGGGCTTTGTTTAACTTTAAAAAAAAAAAAAAAAAAACCTTAAGATTTAGTATAGCCTTTCCAGGCTTCCTTCTCCTTTTTCATAAACACCTTTTTTAAGTTTCTTCCTTAAATGGCTATATGTATGTCTCCAAGGTAAGAAGATATAAACAGAGCACTGATAAACATCCTTCCTGGAGTAGTGAAATATTTCTATTTACCTTTCTAATGATCCTGTGTTTGACAATGGACATTTTAATACTTAATAAAGTACTCACATTTTTTAGCAATTTAGGATAATAATCTGGAGATGTATACCCAAGAGCTTGACTAACAGTTCCAATTTCATTAAGTCCAAGTTTGGATGATGAAAGTAGATGGCATAATAAACTCTAAAAGAATTATTGGAAAGAAATTAAAAAATTAATTATCTTTAAAAATTATGTTGTCTTATATCTCTTATATAGAATATGGTCTGTTTGTAAATGGTCTAATCCGATGGCATCAAACTCAAATAGAAATGGATCTTTATGAGCAGCATTTTGACCTAGAAAACTACTAATTAACATATCTATGTTTTGTTCTATTTTTTTCAATTTTGTTAAAGATTTCCCAATTACATTTTTTCTGGTTTGGTCTGCTCTTTGTGGGACAAATGTGGTCTAGTCTGTCTGGCAGATAGTACCTACTTACAAGCAGAAAACAGTGTAATTCAAGATCTGAATAATGGGAAATTTAATTTAAAAATTTTTTCACCTGACAAAATTGTACTTTTAAAAAATATGTGATTTAACATCAATTTGAAATAAGATTCCTTCACTAATATAGAAAAAAAAACTTTAGTAGCTTAAGGAGAAATAATTTTGTTTTTTTTAAAAACCTTTTTCTGTAGTATTTTTAAAAGATGAATTGTATGGAAACAGATTAAAAAAATAAGACTGCATCAAAAGCCCATTAATTCTATGAATTCCTTAAAAGAGGGGTAGGATTTTAAATGGAAGAGATTGGGAAAAAGGAACAGGCAGAAAAGAGAATACATCTCTGGCATGGGCAATGGCATAAACATGAGAAAATAGAGGCAGAAAAATCAGTGAGTATCCAAGATATTTTTTGAAGTACGCTGAAATGAAAAGGAATGGTATCAAAGACAATTAGTCTTTTTGGGTTGGAAGGAGTTGTTATGAATAAATCCAGTTGAGGAGAGATTACCTGAACACACATGAAACAATTAGAGAATAAGTAACTCTAAAATATGTGTCCTTTTAAATGCACAAGAAAAATTTTGGTAGAGAAATGTCTATATGGGTCAGAATAACAGTAAAGAGTTAATGAATATTAGATAGATAGAAAGGAGATGAGAAGGCTATTCCAGGAAGCAGAGACTAATAGAAAATATAGGAGAGCAAAATATAATTCAGACAACAGAACTTGGTAATAGGATGGACTGTGTGAAGTACAGTAAGGAGACTAGACAAATAAGACAGGAAAAACACAAGGAGGAAGTTTGAGTTGATGTTTAAGGAATGAAGAATCCCTCTAAACTTATGAGGACAGGAGTACCAAGATGGAATGGTAGCTCACCACAGATTAATCTGATAATAATATGTAGAATGGATGGAGGAAGAGAAACAAAAGTGGGACAGGGCAATGAAATCAAGAGATTATTATTAAAAATAAGGCATGAGGTCATAGGATCATAGTATCATAGACTTGAAACTAGAAAAGGCTTTCTTTAGAGATCGTCTGATTGGGATCTCCCTACCCTACCATTTTATTAATGAGAAAACTGATGTAGAGATATAGATAGAGATGGAAATATCTTATGGAATTTATGAGAGACATTATAATGGAAGGTCTGACTTCTTTAATGGGCTCCAAACACCACCAGGATTATCTGTAAGGTAGTTGTTTCTGAGTGATTAATATTGAATGCTATAACATATTGAATTCATAACATAATTGAATAATAAAAAAAAAAAAAAAACTAGAGTTCTTCCTTTTTTTACCTTACCACCCTCGTGGCAAATAAGATCTGAGTTTCCAAACTAATAAAGTAAAAAGCTTAATTTTTCCCTAAGATGTTACGATATGGTACGTATAGTAGGAAAAGTACTGTCTCTAAAGCCAGAGGAACTGGACTCGAATTATAGCTCCTAAATCAGATCTCAGAAAAGTCATTTATTCCTGGGCCTTTTATAAAATGAGAATACTCATCTAAGAGTCTCTTGAGTCTAATCAATCACCAGAGCCTAGTCTAAGCCTAGTTTTTCCTTACTGCGTGAAGATAATGGGAACCAGTATTCTTCTAGATAAAACCATCACAAAATAACCTTATAAATCCAGGTACAGCTTTGTATTTCTTTCTTTATTATCTCATTTTATAACATCTATAACAATACATTTAATTTCCTTTCAAAAGATTTATATACATTTATAATAGCCATTTATAGCAAGACCAATTTTTTTACTGCCACCTAGTGGCATAAAGCCTAAAACAATGAAGAAGGTAAGATGTTTTGGGGTCGGGACCTTTTATAAGAAAAAAAAAGTTTTAAGTGGAAAAGACAGTAACAAGAACGAATAAAGATAAAGGTTCTGACTCAGAGAGGTTAAATACCTAATAGGCTAATAATCTAAAATAATTTAAATGTGTGCAATGTAACTAAACAACTGTGCTAAAAATATTAATCATTACATTATCACTGGGGTGCTTATTTCCTACAATATCCTTTTCATCTGTTTATTTTTTCTGAGGTAATTGGGGTTAAGTGACTTGCCCAGGGTCACACAACTAAGGAATATTAAGTGTTTGAGGCCAGATTTGAACTCAGGTCCTCCTGACTTCAGGGCTGATGCTCTATCCATTATGCCACCTAGCTACCCCCATCTCTTTATTTTTAAAAATATTTTTACAAAGGAAATTCTGTTTAGAAAGAGAACTTAAAATGTTATTGGCATGAAGGTGAATTTTCACAAGTAAAAATTTTTGAAATATCAATGAATTTACGATGGGAAGATGCTTCAGAAGTAGCCCAATTCAATTCATGCCTAGAAGGAATCTCTATTATAACATATGACAAGGCAGCCCATTCTACTTTCATATAGCTCTATTTATTACAAAGCTTTTCTTAACTTAAAGTTCAAATTTGCCTCTTTGTAACAAAAGAGCATAAATTTAATCCCATATTACAGCCCCTCAAATACTGAAAATAGTCATCATGTCCAAATAATCTTCGCAATGTAAGACTGAAGTTCCCCAGGCTTTTTTGGTGGAATTCCTACTTCATGGATAGTCTTCAGCTTGTCAATAATAATTTTTCTACTGCCACCTAGTGGCATTTGGCCAAAAGAAAAGAATAGAAAAGAAAAAAGAATGGAAGATATTTTGGAGACAGGAATTTTGGTAAAAATAAATTAGAAGAGTCAAGATCAACATAAAAAACAGTGAATGCAAAATTAAACATTATACATCAAGATAATCTAAAAATGTTTCTTAAATTACACTATCCAAATAAGCCAATCAATAATCATTTATATTAAGCACCTATTCTGTAGCAGGTATTATGCTAGATGCTGAAATAAAAAGACAACACTGAAACAGTCCTTACCATTAAGAAGTTTACATTCTATTGAGAAGATGGCATGCTCATAGAAAAACCTATACAAACTAGGGGGCAGTTAAGCAGCAGCTGGGAGGATCAGGAGAGGCTTTCCACAGAAAACTCAGTCTGATCATTCAACCATAACATAAGATCACAGATTTAGAGCTGGAAAGGACTTCAGAGATTACCAAGTCTAATGCTTTCATTTTATATAAGAAGTAAATGAAGTCCAGGATGAGAAGGCTTAAGCAAAATTACCCAGGTAAAATGATAAGCTTTCTTTCTCACATTTTTCTTTGCAAACTTTATAAATACATCAAACATCATCTGAGAACTGAAAGGAACTTGAGATTGATATACATTTTTACTCATAATAGCTCTTTGTTGATGAGTTGTTTCAGTCATATTTGACTATATGATCCCATTTGGAGTTTTCTTGGCAAAGGTATTGAGGAATGGTTTGTCATTTCCTTCTCTAGCTCATTTTACTAATGAGAAAACTGACACAAACAGAGTTAAGTAACTTTTCCATGGTCATATACCTAGTTAAGTGGCTGGATTTGAAGTCCTCCTGACTCTAGGCCCAGGAATCTATTATTGTTCCATCTACATGCTCCTCTAACAGATTTTAGAGGAGAAAAATTGCATATCACTGTCTAACCTGTCATCCAGAAAATTAAAAATGAGATTGGGACTCAATAGAGACTGTACTCAGGCAACCAGAAGTAGTAAGGGAAGCAGCTGCAAGGAATATTCACAATAAAAAGATATTTTTTGAGGTACACTGAAATGAAAAGGAACGGCATCCAAGAACACTGTCAGATCAACAAATGTAGACTTATTTCTGATCTGCTCCTAGCATTTCTCTTGAAAATGTCAGGCAGCAAATACCACATCAACCATTCTTCAATTTTTTCTGAAGCCATAGTGGCCCTTAGATAGATGATCATCTTTCAGGTGAAGGATTAATCTATCAAGGAGGACTCTGGGAAGAATTTTTCCAAATACAACAAGAAAGAGACCTCCCTCTGTAATGTTCTCTATAAAATGTAATGTTGTCTGTTTCAGTTTCTTGGGGTCTCTGGAGGCAGCCTTCATTTCACTTCAGTAATCACTATATGAGTAGCCAGGGGTTGAAGTCCAAACCCTTTATTGTCTCCTTCCAAGTCATGTCTCCTTTCCTGGGGCCCCACTGGCTTTCTTATAGTCCAGATCCTTTATTATCTCCTTTTTGGGGCTGGGCAGCTTTCTGGAGAGCCTTTCAGTCTGGCCTTGATCTTAGTGGGGGAAGTACAGGAGTCCAGGACAGTCACCAGGTCAGTCAGCAGGAAGATCGAAGATCGAACTGAATTTCTCCCCTTGGTTCTGAGAGCTTAAGCTTCTGCCTTTGCCTTCTCTCCGAATATCTCTGAATCTCCCTGGCTGAGGCTTCTAGCTTATATGCTCCACACCAGAATACAAACCAATCATTATATCACTAGAAAACCATTATTTGTTGTAGGGTTAATCAATACTAAACAAGATTGTCTCCTCAATTTCACTTAGTACCTCGTAAGCATCCTTTGTTTCAAATTCAGAGTTCTGGCCCATAACAACCCTCTGGGACTGTCACACAATATTCTACTTCTTTATTGGGATGAACAATGGAAGCATCCTTTAAATCCTGGAGGATAACCTCCTCTTGCCTATAATATGGAATAATTTCAGGCAGTTTACCACCCCTGCCTTTCAGTTTAAATTCAATCAGCATTAGATGCTTTGCCACAGGAGAGGAGCCTAATGGTGTTCAACACCACTTCTTCAATTGAAAGTTCAGCTAGAAAGGGGTTGACTTCAACCTGAGGTATATGATCAATGGCTTCAGCATTGAGTAATGATGATCTGTTCAGTCCACTCTCCAGAATCACATTCTTATCACTAATCAATGAAGCTCCATGAACACAAAGTAGATTCATCATAGATCTCTGACCCATAAATAGCTTCTCAGAATCATGAAAGCACTTTGAATTGTTACTGTTAGTATAAAACTGAATTTCACCTATCTTCTGAACCAAGAATCTTGTATCTCTAATCTTGCCTTTACTACTATATGAGTGACTATAGAAAAGTCTTAAGTGCATGTCTAAAATAAGCCCAAGACTTTTGGGACACCCTATTAAAAAAAAGAATAAATACAAATAAAAACAAAGTAGCTAACTAAAAGCAGACATCCAGAGAGGCTTCAGGTGGAAGGCAGTGTTCAAGCTACATCTTTGAAATTCTTATTATTAGAGCAGTTAGAAGGAATGCACATAGGGGGATGGGTGTGAGTTAATGTGTGTTAGAATGATGTCCAATAAAAATGAAGAGGTGGGAAAGAGGGATGAATTTGGAAAAATGAAAGAAAAATACAACAGGAAATTTTTTCTTACATAGGAGACATACAAAGAAGAGCTTTTACAATAGAGGGGAAAATTGGAAGGGAGGTAATGCTTAAACTTCACTCTCACTGCAACTGGTTCTAATAGGAAAAAAAAACAACACATACACACATACACACACACACATTCTCTCTCTCAAGTTGTGTATAGAGATGTAACTTACCCAAGGGGGGGAGAAGAATGATAAAAGCAAGGGCAAATCAGGGGAGTTAGTGGTGAAAAGTAAAATAGACTTTTGAGGAGGGAGAAGATTAAAAAAAAGGGGGAAAGAAAGAAATAGAAGAGAATGGGACAGAAGTAAATACACAATTAGTCATCATAAATGTATATGTGAATGGTATGCGCTCACCCATAAAATGGAAGCAGCTACCCTTTGACCCAACCAAATAATTTGTTCTGAGTTGGGCCTGAATCAGGCCATTCCTCTGGAAGATTAGGTTCAAAATTAAAACAAAAAGGTCATTCAATGAGTAACCAAAAAAAGATTTGCTTAGTCATACTGATGAGATTTAGATTTAGGGAACCAAAATGAGATTAGGGTTTCTGGTGGTCAGGGAGTTAAATAATATAAGGCCTAGTGGCAGATTCAGGGTTCAGGGAACCAAAGGGAGAGGTTTGGCTCCCTTGCAACTCCTTGGGATTTGGCTAAAGGGTAGGGAGTTTTGGGGAACTCCTTTCTAGAGGTGCAGGGGTTCTCTGTAAAAGAATTTACAGACCCTAAAACCTAGATTGATAAAAGGGTTTATTATAGGAATTGGAAGATTAGAAATCCTGACAGAGAAGCATAACGTCTGGTTAGGGAAATAGGTGACGGTAAGGAGAGGATAAGACTGGAAAAGAATATTATTCCAGCAGGCAGATGTACGGAAAATGGAGTTTTGCACTGAGGATGCAGTACTCAGTAGACAGAAGGTCCTGGCAGAAAAGGGAGCTGCCAAGGTCCATCTGCAAAGACCTTAGTTGATGGAAGCTCATTATGTTGGTTGTCTTGTTGGGGGTTGGGAAACCAGAGCAGATCATTAGAATGGAGACTGGGACAACCAGAACAGATCAGAACCAGTGGGGGCTGGGAGAGCCCAAGTTGGCTCAGATCCAGTGGGGGCTGGGACAAGCTCAGATCTCCTAATGGAATTCAAAGGGATGCTTTTGACCAGGATTTGTGAATCAAAGGCCCTGGCATCTAGGAAAGACAACTTTTTGTCCCTCCCCCAGGAGGGACTGAGAATCTGAAAGAATCACAGATCAATAGGAAATATATTTTCTTAACGGGACCACAACCCACTTCAATATCAAGAGGATATTAAGAAGACTCTTAAATTGAGTGACAACAGTGCAATTGCAATCCACCAGCTAACTACATCGAGAAGTCCTTCCAGCTTCCTGTGGCTGCTTGTTATCCAAGCAATGCAAAAATTATGTTAACAACCTCAGCCTTTGAACCAATCAAATTTTAGGAAGGTCTCAATAGATTTTTAAGGTGTGTCTGTGTGGAGGGGGGGTGAGGAGTAGAGAGAGAATGAAACCTAGCCTAATCTTCACTAGGGGAAGAGTCAGGACAGTATATCTGTCATACTACTTCTAGGTGTATTGTCCTAAAAGTTTAAAAAAAAAAAAAAAAAGTAGCTAGACGGTGCAGTGGATAGAGCACCAGCCCTTAAGTCAAGACCTGAGTTCAAATTTGACCCCAAACACAATACTTCCTATCTATGTGACCCTGCTGCAAGTCACTTAACCCCAATTGCTTCAGGAAAAAAAAAAAGAAAGAAAGAAAGAAAAAAAAAAAAAAAGAAAAGTATCTGTACATACAAATATGTTTAAACAGTTCTTCTGATTGTTGCCAACATTTAGAAAAATAGGGAGTATTCTATTTGGGAACGATTAAAGAAATTATGGTATGTAGATGGACAGTTCCTGCTTGTTCTTTCTCTCCAAGATGAACTCCAATGTATCCTGCATGTATTTTATTTGTAAGCTGGTGTGATCACCATCAGACATTCCTTGCACAAGACACTCTAATCTCCCAACTCCAGGAATTTTCACTGGCTCTCTTCCATACCTGAAATGTTCTCCCTTTTTATCTTTACCTTGTGGTTTAATCCCACCTTAAATAAGAAGATTTCCTATTCCCCACTAATGCTAATGCCTTTGCTCAGGTGATTATCTCCAATTTATCCTGTCTTTACTATGTTTGTATATAGTTGTTTGCATGTTCTCTTCCCCCATGAGAAGAGGAGTTCTTTGAAAACAGGGAGTGTTTTTGGTCCTTCCCTGTGTCCCTTCTTCTTAGTGCATTGCTTGGCATACAGCAGAAGTTTAAAAAAATGCTTGAATACATACTCGCTGCATAATTGGCACATCATTTAAGCTCTTGGTCTCTTCAGCAAATATATGATTAAAAGTTCTGGAACAGTTGCTGCTCAGAAGTTCCCTACACGGATGGGCTCCACAGCCTCTGTCTTATTATTCTGAATATGGTAGAGTTCATAGACAAAATATCTTTATCTTTATTTCAAAATGAAATTTCAATTCATTTTTTTATTCTTAATTTCAGTCATATAGAGAATTTCTATGAATTAAAAACTTGCCTCAGATAAATTTCTTTTGTATATAGCATAGTACATAAGTGCAGGCTTACTAGCTATTACTTCAAATATTAGTTGAACATTATTTTACCAATTATTTAAATTTTTTTAAATTATAACTTTTTATTGACAGAATATGCATAGACAAATTTTAAACAATGACCCTTGCAATCATTTCTGCTCCAACTTTTCCCTACTTTACCTCCACCCTTTACCCTAGATGGCAGGCAGTCTCATACATGTTAAACATTTTAAATTATATCTAAAATACAATATATGGGTACATATTTATACATTTCTCTTGTTGTACAAGAAAAATCGGATTTAGAAAGGTAAAAATAACCTGGGAAGAAAAACAAAAATGCAAGCAATCCACACTCATTTCCCAGTGTTCTTTCACTGGGTGTCGCTGGTTCTGTTCATCACTGATCAATTGGAAGTGATTTGGATCCTCTCATTGCTGAAGAAAGCCACTTCCATCAGAATTGATCCTCATGTAGTATTGTTGTTGAAGTATATAATGATCTCTTGGTTCTGCTCATTTCACTCAGCATCAGTTCATGTAAGTCTCTCCAGGCCTCTTTGTATTCACCTTGCTGGTCATTTCTTACAGAACAATGATATTCCATAACATTCAAATACCATAATTTACTCAGCCATACTCCAATCAATGGGCATCCATTCAATTTCCAGTTTCTAGCAACTACAAAGAGGGCTGCCACAAACATTTTTGCACATACAGGTCCTTTTCCCTTCTTTCCCTTTATCTCTTTGGGATATAAGCCCAGTAGTAACACTGCTGGATCAAAGGGTATGCACAGTTTGATAATTTTTTGAGCATAGTTCCAAATTGCTCTTCAAAATGGTTGGATCCGTTCACAGCTCAACCAACAATGCATTAGTGTCCCAGTTTTCCCACATCCCCTCCAACATTCATCATTATTTGTTCCTGTCATCTTAGCCAATCTGACAGGTGTGTAGTGGTATCTCAGAGTTGTCTTAAATTGCATTTCTCTGATCAATGATTTGGAACACTTTTTCATATGAGTAGAAATAGTTTCAATTTCATCATCTGAAAATTGTTCATATCCTTTAACCATTTATCAATTGGAAAATGGCTTGATTCTTATAGAGTCAATTCTGTATATATTTTGGAAATGAGGCCTTTATCAGAACCTTTGACTATAATGTTTTCCCAGTTTATTGCTTCCTCTCTAATCTTGTTTTGTTTGTTCAAAAGCTTTTTAACTTGATATAATTGAAATTTTCTATTTTCTGATCAATAATGATCTCTAGTTCTTTGGTCACACATTCCTTCCTTTTCCACAAGTCTGAGAGGTAAACTATCCTATGTTCTAATTTATTTATTATCTCATTCTTTATGCCTAAATCATGAATCTATTTTGATCTTATCTTGGTATATGGTGTTAAATGTGGGTCCACGTCTAGTTTCTGCCATATTAATTTCCAATTTTCCCAGCAGTTTTTGTCAAATACTAGATTGCTATAGTTATTGACTATTTTGTCCTGTGAACCTAACCTATTCCACTGATCAAATAGTCTATTTCTTAGTCAAAACCAAATGGTTTTGGTGACCACTGCTTTATAATATCAACTATTTTAAATTAAAAGATGAGACAAGTTAGTTCCTAATCTTTTCTGCAATTTAAAATTCTTATCCAAAGCACATTATTGTACACCAATTTCAGTAGCTTTTTCTTTAAAGTCCTGCATGCAGTGGTTTTTTTCTTGTTTTTTTCCCCCCCTTTTTAAAATTTATATGTCCCATGCCAGTCTAAGTGAAATGATCTACAATAAAAACCTAACTGCCCTGGTATTTTTAGAGCCCTTTTTACTATGAAATAAACACTTAGAAATCTGGAGAATTGCAGTGGTTAGGTCTATAAGTGAAAAGGAAGGTTTCTCATTCAGAGAATATACCAACTTCCATTATTTACACAGCCTATTCTCGAACAGGATGCTGACATAACACAATTCACAGAATTTCCACACTCTAGTCCAATCATAACAGAGTCTGTAATTTCTAGTTTTGCTTACAGGATCTCTTGCTTGCTAGCTAGCTCACTCAATGCTGGAAAAAATACATTTATGCTATATATATTTTTCTGTCTCATATACATAACAGATGGTTTTGCACATACCCATATTAAAAGACTTTAGAAAATAGGATTAAACTAGACAATAAAATGAACTATACAAAATTTGTAGAGACATCTTAAATTTTCCAGGACCTCTTATCTAGATCTTCCCTTCCCCTTTTCATATTCTGCCTTTTACAGAAACATAGATTTCAAATTAAAATGTATCTTACACTAAATTCAGCCCATGCATTTTAGAGATGGAAACTAGAGTACAGGGAACTTATTATGTCTGCCAAAAACAGAAAGAGGGGGGCAGGTAGGTGGCCGAAGTGGATAGAGCACCACCTCTGAAGTCAGGAGGACACGACTTAAAATATGGTCTCAGACACTTAACTCTTCCTTGCTGTGTGACCTTAGTCACTTAACCCCAACTGCTTGGGGGGAGGGGGGGAGATGTGGAGAGAGGGCTAAATGAGAAGTCAGATCTGGATTCAAATATTCCTTCAGCCTCTTATAAGCAGGAAGATAAAGAATCACTTAATATATATGATCCTTAATTTCCTCATCTGTAAAATAGATAATAACCTAGAAGTAACTGGGAGTTGTTATAAGGCTGCAATGAGAATTAATAGGTAAAGCACAATTAAAAGTCCTATCTGTCAGGAATGATTAGCAATAGAGCTGCCATTTGAATGTAGATTCTCTGACTTCAGTTCTTTCTAATAAATCATATTTGTATGCCTCTCATATTGCCCATGTTATCTGCATGTTCTTTAATGGTAAAAACTATATCTTTTTTTTTTAATCTTAATTTTCTTAGAATCATAAAGCTGCAAGAGAACTATCTTATAAAGCAATACACAACCAGTTTTCCATGACCCTGCCATAGATATATAAAAAGAAAAATCCATTTCCCTCAAACACAAGACTCTTTCCCTCAATATAGACATCTCAGATAGGAAGGACAGTTGGTTTTGTCCTTACTTTTGGAGATCTTTGAATTGTAGAGGACATTTGGTACATTTTCCCATTCCTGTATAAAGTTTTGCTTTTAATAGGCTGCTTAATAAATGTTTAAGGGTGGTTTTTTGGTTTGTTTGTTTTTTTTTTGGGGGGGGAGAAGGAGACGAGGTTTATCTCAAGAGTCAGGATCAAAGAAATTCAGAAACAGCAAATGGAGAATACTAGCCAAAGGACAAGACAAATACCAGGTGCTTAGGGTCCTCTGTTTATCAACAGAGGATGGACAGGGAGGATAGAGTGGTCAGGAGACTCACATGATAAAGGAAGGAGATAACTTTTTGCTTTGCCTTTTTTTTTTTTTTTTGGAGAGACAATTGAATAAGTGACTTGCCCAGATCACACAGCTTGGAAGTATTAAGTGTCTGAGACTAGATTTCAACCCAGATCTTCCTGATTCCAGGGCTGGTGCTCTATCCATTGTGCCACCTAGCTGCCTGGGAGGTAGCTTTTTAAAGAAAAGTACACAACTGGTGAGGCGCCTTCATTCACTTATTTTCTATCATAAATCTTGAGAAAGGTTAGGGGAATCCTGAAGGATTCTAAAAAAAGATTCTAAGAAAACATTCTGGTCATCTTTAAGAATCTAAAGGGTTGTCTGTCACATGGAAGAGGATTAGACTTGTTCTCTTTAGCTGAAGAGAGCATAAGCAGGAGCAATGAACAGAAATTATAAAGAAGCAGATTTTTGGCTTGATGTCAGGAAAACAAGTAGACTTTCATATGTTCTAAAATGGGCCCTATCTAGTCAAATCTCACACTCACATTCCTGACACACCACTTTTCATCTCCCTTCTAGCTATCTTTGTACTATTTCTCCCCCATTCCTGGAATGTTCTCCCTTATCAAATCTACATCTTAGGTTTTCTGGTGGCTTCTTTCAAAATAGAACTCAATGGCCTTTTATAGAAGCCTTTTCCATGCTTTTGCAGCTACAAGTGCCTATCCCCTCAGAAATTTTCCAATGAATGTATAAGCACTATTTTTTCTTTAACATAATTATTAACATTACAAAGCACTTTACAAATAACAGCTCATTTTTATCCTCCTCCTTTTCTTCTTCTTTTTTTTTTTTTTTTTTAAACAAATGAGGAAGTTGAGGCAAGTAGGTTTAAATAACTTGCCTAAGGTCATATAGAAAGTTTAAAATCAGATTTAAACTCAGGTCTTCCAGACTCTAGGTCCAGCTATACTGTCAGTTTTCTGACATCAACCTAAATTTTGTCTCTTTGCAGCTTCTATCCATTGTTTCTGGCTCTGTTATCTGGCACCAAACAGAACAAATTTAATTCCTGTTCCATATAACAACTCTTCAAATAAGTGGAGATGGTTATCAGGACCTACTCCTTATACAATCCCATTCAACTGAGTTTCTTCTTCAAGCTAAAAAGTTCTGACAGATGCTCATATGACATGGATTTAAAGTTTTTCAGTATATTGTTGTAGCAATTCATTAGAAGATAAGCATATACAAATAAGGGTCTACATGCTGTTTACTTTAAAGAAATACAATAATCCATGTAGAATATGTATCTATTTTTACTTCAAGTTATTTTGTTTAGTCAGTAACCACCCTTTTTGGATTAGGAACAGTTCATGGTACATATTCAAAAGTCTTCTTTCATATGCAGACAATTAAAATGGATAAAGAAGCATAGCAAAATAATGCTGAGCTCTTCTTTATCTGTAAAATACCTATCCAAAGGAGAATACATATACAGAATGACTTGTCTTCTTTCTAAATTGATCTGGGAATGTCCAACATAAGATAACTCAACAACAACAAAAAACTGAATCCCAGGTAAACAAAACAAAACAAAACAAAACAAAACAAAACAAAAAAGATTTTAAAAGGAGTATAATTTAAAAACCCAAAAAGATACCCAAATCCCAAATATTAAAACATATTATACATGCATCCTTTAGACTTCCAACTAAGTTTAACCTTTGTGCATCTAGCACTGGAAAAATATGCAGCGCTGCTACTGTGGCTAAGACCACACAGCTTTTTAATGGACCAGTTCCAAAGCTTGAAGTTCCATTTGCAAGACATTAACAAAGCCTTTGGAAACATTAAGAAAAAAAGCCAAAGAACTCAGCGACTAGCAAGCCTCAAAGTCTATACTTATCCACAATCATGAAAAGTAATGCCAAGTCAATTTCAATACTCTCATTTTCTTTAAAGGAGTTCCATAAACAAAACTGCCATTCTTCTTTCAGTGAAAAAAAAAGAAAAAGATGAAGGTAGGAAGAGGAAGTGAGAGTCTCTCTTAATTAGGTAAAAACATTTATGCTAATACACAACAAGAATTATAATAGTTTTTTAACTAGTCCATTTGATTTAACTAGTCCTGTTGATTTAAATTTTCTTTCTGTGTAAGAAACAAATACCACACATCTAAATAGTTGACACAGAAGGGAAGCGGAAACTATAAAAAAAAAGGTTTTGCTCCATTTTACTGATACCTAGGTTTAAAAAGTTCTCAAGTAAAAAAAGACATACAAAAATTAATTAACATTTTATATTCCAAATCTCAGATTAATAATATTGTCATGCTGGAGAAACTGAGGCAAGATAGAGATTAGAAAGTATTTAATAATTTATTAAATGGTTGAGATTTACTGGGACTAAATGGATCCATGGTTTGGTTCCAGGGCTGAATGAGACTATTGTCTCTAAGAATCCAGCAAACAATGTGAGTTCTCAATGACATATATACACATGGCTTAGGCTCAGGAGGTAGACTGAGGAGGGAGTAGAGTCAGGGTGCTGAGAGCTGGAATGGGATTCTGACAGGGTGGGGTGAGCCACTGGAGATCTGGATAAGATGATATCTGATATTCTAAAAGCTTGGAATGGGGAGAAGCATTCTGATATTCTAAAACATAAGATCTTTTATCCTTATCAAATATTCTGATAAAGAGGAAGGTGTAAAGGGCCTGAACTGAGCACTGCACTTGGATAATGAAGCACGTGAGACTATTTGCCAATTGGAAGGTTCCCTATTAACTTGTTTGAAGGTTGACCCTCCCCAGCTGTTCTGTGCTGACTTGATTGGTGGGACAAAGAGAGGGAAGTGACCTGTGGGAGGAGTAGGAGGAGGAAGAGGAATTGAGACGTAGAAGCTGACTCAGTCTCTCTGGGCGTTTGAGTGAGGAAGGTTTGTGTGAGGTTGCTAGGCCTAAGCCCCTGAACTTGACTGTAAAAGATCAAGAATAAAGACGTTTAGTGATCCTGACTCCGGCTGATTTCTGGGAAGATAGAGTTCCAGCAGGGAGGGGACTGAGCTTTGAGCTGCAGCAGAGAAACTGAGTCAGGGCTGGGTCAGGATAATTATGGAAACTAAGAATTGTGGCATAACAATACATTTCATTATTTTCTATTTTTAAAAGGACAATCCTACATTATGCTTATTTAAAGAAGTAGATCACCATAATACCTCATATTTATCCAATTTAATTCAACAAACATCAATAGCCTACTACATGTAATATACCATCTTAGTCAGCCAGGAGAAAAGTATAAAAAAAAGTCCCTGCCCTCAAAAAGTTTATAAATCAGTCTCACACTGCATTTATGGAATGAAAGGTACAAGGTTCCATGCCACATCATAAAGAGCCATCCATGTGAGGCTTTAGTGAACTTAATTGGACGAATGTAAATATAAAATTTTAGGACCAGAAGACCAGATTATACAAAAACAAATTATCCAATCTTCAGTGTCTGGCACGTAGTAAATACATAATAAAGACTTGTTGATTGACATAAATAAAATAAATTGATAAATAAATATTGGATGGTTCAGTTGATAAGTTTGGTTGAGCATTAGGAAGACCTACCTAATGCAGCTGGTAGTTCAGTGAATAAATCTCTGAGCCAGGACTCAGGAAGACCTGAGCTCAGACCTGGCCTCAGACACTTGTGACTCTGAGCAAGTCACAGAATCTCCTTCACCAAGTAAGTTGGAAGGATTAAATGGGACAAAATTTGTAAAGCTCCTGGTCATGAGAGGAAGGAAGATGAGAGAGGTAATGATGTTGTGCCACAGTTCTCTTTTATTATCTTGAGCGAGTTTCCCTAATTATCCTGACTCAGTTTCCCTAAATTGTCCTGCCTCAGTTTGTTATACCAGTCACCTTGAATTGCCCTACCTCAGTTATTCTGCCACTAACCCCAGGCTATCACCACTCTTCCCTCTTAATCATCAGAATATTTGATAAGGATAAAAGACCTTCTATCTTAGACATCATGACCCCAGCCCTTCCCTACTTACCAGAATGCCTCCCCTTATCCTGTCAGAGCCATATCCATACTCCTGTTCCCTCTCTCAGCACCCTGGCTCCATCCCTGCCTCACTCAGTCTACCCCCTGTATCTGAGCCACGTGTGTGTGTGTGTGTGTGTGTGTGTGTGTGTGTGTATATATACACACACACATATATATATACGTATATACATATATATATATATATATATATATATATATTTATTTATTTATATATATATATATATATATATATATATATATATGTATGTATATATGTCATTGAGAACTCACATTGTTGCTGGATTCTTGGAGACGATAGTCTCATTCAGCCTGGGACCAAACCATGGATCCACTTGGTCCCAGTAAATCTCTCCCTTTCAAATAAAATATTAAATACTCTCTAATCTCTATCTTGCCTCAGTTTCTCCAGCATTACAATGGCAAGACAGTAAAGAGCCCTATCTAGCCCCTGGCATTCTGCTGTTTTATCTAAATAAGATACACACATGTGCACAGAAACAGATACACACACATTCCAGTACCAAGAAAAAGAGAGTGAATAGATTTTTCTTAAGCACAGGAATGAGCGTATCATTCCTCTAATCAATAAACTGCTCTGTTTGAATTTAAAAGCTTTCATTTTGACCCCAATTCCAACTTTCTCTGCAGCTCTCTTAAGATGTTAACTCTCTACCACCACACCATGGTCCATACAAATTTGTTTCTCTTCCTCACACATGGCAGGGAGCCATCTCTGGACTCTCTAGCTTTGCAATGTCTAATCCACAAGCCTACAATACTTTCCCTCTGAAATGGACAAGAGATTAGCCTCCCCTCCCCACCCTGGATATTGGGTCAAGGGGGCCTTAGCCCCATTAAGAAATACTTAATCAACCATGTTCCAAGAAAAGCTTGCCTATAGGATATTTGCTTAATAATGTCCATATCCTGAGAAGTGTCCAACCTATGGAATGGTTGCCTAACAAGTCTGATAACCCTGATCTATTTTCTTCTAATCTATGTCAACACTTGCCCCTACATCCCGTAAGGTCCCCTGAATCCCCCTATTTGGGTGCAAAGCCGAGTCAAGTTGTAACCACAAGGCAGAACATGAATAGCTTATAAACCTGTCTCTATTTGGGTTCAGGACAGAACTCAATCCAGAGATCCATTCCAGCTGGTAAATAAACTGCTCTCTAAATTGTAATTACCTTGGCTGTCCTGTATTTTATTGCCTGGGCTATTTCACCCTCCACCTCACAGAACCCCTTACTTCAGGGACTTGGCTTAACCACTTTTATGCTTTTTTCTACAAAAGCTTTTACACAAAGCTTTTCCTGATCCTTCCAAATAATTCTCTTTATTGTATATCATATTCTCCCCCTCTCCCCTCCCATCTCCTCCCTTTCCTTCCCCCTCCCTCTTTTTCTCCTTTCCCTCCCTCTCCCCCCCCTCTCTCATTCCCTCCTTCCTTCCCTCCCTCCCTCTCTTTTTCTCATCTCCATTTCCATCTAACCCTCTCCACAAGCACACTTTGTTTTCTGAAAGACAATGTAAAATACTTGAGGAGCAGGGATGGTTTCATCTTTTTTTTTTTAATTTTTTTTTGCTTTTGTATTTTCAGCACCCTCAAGGTCTGGAATATAATAGATACTTAATGCATATTGATTTGATTGATTTCTGGAAAGATCCAATCCAATAAATATTTATTAAAAGCTTATTATGTGCTAAATTCTAGGGATATAATTAATAAGAGATAGTCCTTCCCCTCAAGGAGCTTACAATCTAAAGGGAAACACACACAAGGAAGAAGGAAAGGATGAGGGATATAGAGGACAGCAGCAAAGGAGCATATTGTTATGTAGATATGAAACCAGGTAGAGCAGCAGATGCAAAGTGATGTGGATGAGATATGGAAATTCTTACCAAGATTCAGAAATACAGATTCTTACCAAAATACAGAAATACAACTTATATGCATCTTAAGAATCTCTGGAATATTGAGAAGCTTAGTAGATTGGCTATGGCCAAAAGGAAGAGTGTAAACCGAGGTCTTAATGTAAATTGAATGTGGTAGAAATTATTCAAATTTCAAATACTATCTTAGATCTACTTCCTGAATGTGACAAGTGAAAGTTTCTCAGAGACTGTAGGATAAAGTATGTCAGATCCTAGACCTAAATTTGAGATTGCTCTTGCCAAAAAAGGAGACATCATTGGACATTGGCCAACAGGTCCCTTCCATGTTCCTGAAGAATTCAATCCAACCAATGAATTTAAAAGTCAACAAGATAAAGGAGGATTTGAGGTTTTTGGCTATATAATCCAGCTTTTACTTCTGCACTGGGCCACATCTTACTAGATTGCCATATGAGTTTGCTGGCCTGCTTCTTGCAAGAACCAAATAAAGGCTTTCTGCTTGTATCTGGAGACACCTCCAAGTAGTCAATTGGGGTAAAGGGAATCTAGCATCCTGTCCAACATATACCTATGTGATATAAATGCAAATCACTTAAGATCCTTGTATCTCAACTTACTCAAATGAGGAGATGATCTCTAAGTCTGTGCTTCCATGATTCTAAGATTATTCATTGCATCGAGTTGCTTCTTCTAGTGAGATTTAAGAATAAAGAATGGGGGGAAGAGGGTGGAGCCAAGATGAAGAGCAGACATGGTTTTCTGTGACCTCCTCTGACCTTCTCTGAAACCAAAAGCAGATTAAGCCTCTAAACTAGTTTTGGAATAAAAAAACCTACAAATATTAGGAGTACAACACATTTTCAGAAGAAGATATCTTGGAAGAACTTCAGAACAGGTCTATGTCAGATGGGTAGGGGGATAGTCTACCAAGTCCAGACTACAGAACAGGGAGATGGGGCAAGAAGATAGAGCAGAGTCAGAGTGTTGCAGCTTCCACTGATGAGGGGGGACGCCGAAACTCTCTAAAACTCCTTGAAGGACAGATTCTCCTTGAATCCTGGCCTCTGTAAAAGACCCCTTTTGAAGGATAAACAGCTTCATTCTGTTATCCTAAGAAATGGGCACCAACCCCACTGATAATACAAACTATTGATTAGGCTTCCCATTAAATTAAAGATTAAACCTAGAGACATTCATTCAATTCTATTCAAATTCCAGCTCAAGATGAAACCAGTCCCCATCAAGAGCAAATCCCAGCTTGTAGACAAGCTACAAAAAAGACAAGACTCTTATAAAAAGAGCTATTTTAAACTCAGTCCTTACAGAGGACCTAACATGCCATGCCATACATAGCAGCAACCCTCTGCCTGCTGAAATGATATCTCTTTCAGCCTTACCCTTTCTTAATCTGGCTCACCTATTTCCCTAACAAGACTTTATACCTCTCTGTCAGGATTTCTCTACTAGAAACTTTACTTCTCTTACTTTGGCACTAAGGAATTCAGTCTTTCTATTCATGCATAGCAAAAGCTGACTTCCCAATGCCTATAATAAATCTCTTTTTACCAGTCTAGCTTTTTGGGTTCAAAAATTCCTTTATGAAAGACCTCTGCACTTCCAGATGGGGGTTCCCACAATTCCTTACCCTGTGCCAAATCCTAAGGGGATTTAGGGGAGCCAAACCTCTCCATTTGGTTCCATGAACCCTGAATCTGCCACTAACCTCATGATTTAATTCCCTGACCACCAAGAACCCTAATCTTATCATTTGGTTCCCTGACCAGGAACACCAAAATTTAGACTTCATTACCACCACCTGGGAATCTTCTGTGAACCTCTTAGAATGCTCTGTCCTTGTTGCAAGCAGGTGGTTTGACAGATTTGCCAGAAAAGGCAAATTATAACCCACTAAATCCCAGAAGAAAGCTAAGAACTAGCTGGAATTACCTAGCACCAGAAGTCAATCAGCAGAACTGCCCCAGGGAACATTAAAGCAGCTATCGATCCTCTGATTGAACAGACCTCAAGCCTTTAAAAAATGAATAAAAAGCCAAAATGAACAATCACTATAGACAGCTTTTATGGAGAGAGAGAACACACCTCAAATCTTGAGATTCCTAAAAGCAAAGCAACTCCAGATGAAGCCCCAAAGGAAGACATGAGCTGGTCCCCATTTCAAAAGGCTCACTTGGAAGATTGCATCAAGGATCTTAAAAAAGGGAATTAGAAGAAAAATGAGGAAATGAAATGAGATCATTTCAAGAAGGAATGGAAAGCATATAATGTCCTACAAAAGAGATATGAATATGATACCAATTCACTGAAAAATAAAATGTGTGAAATGGAAAAAGAATGCAACGAACAAAACAACGCAACTGGCCAATTACAAAAGAAGCTAAAAAAGATAACTGAAGAAAATAATACACTAAAAATTAGAACTGAACAAATGAAAGTAAATGACTCAAGAATTCAAGAATCTGTCAAACAAAAACAAAAAAATGAAACAAATAAAAGAAAATATGAAATATCTCCTAGGAAAAACAACTGACCTTGTATAAATAGATCTAGAAGAGATAATTTAAGGATTATTGGACTTCCTAAAAGCCATGATTAAAAAAAAGAAAAAAAGCAAGACATTACCTTACAGGAAATCATAGAAGAAAACTGCCCTGATATTTTAGAATCAGAAGATAAAATAGCCATCAAAAGAATTCACTGATCACCTCCTAAAAGAGACCCCAAAATAAATATTGTGGCTAAATTTCAGAACTATCGCACCAAGCAGCTAGAAAGTAACGATTTAGATACCGAGGAACCACAATTAGGATTGCCTAGGATCTAACAGCTTCTACCTTAAAGGACCAAAGGCCTGGAATCTGATGTTTTGAAAGGCAAAGGAACTTAGATTACAGCCAAGAATAAGCTATCCAGCTAAAATAAGCATTATTTTTTAGGGAAGAAGATGTTGTGAAAGAAAAATCAGATATTTGTGGCAATATGTATAGAAGAACTGCACGTGTTTAACATATATTGGATCATTTAACATCTACAGAAGGGAGGATAAAAATTAGATCACAAGGTTTTGTAAGGGTAAATGTTGAAAATTGTCCATGTATATATTTTGAAAATAAAAAGTTTTAATTTAAAAAAAAAGAAAAGAAAAATCCAAACAAAAGGGAAAAAGCCACAAGAAAATAAAAGCAAAAAGGTGAAAATAGAAGCTTTGATCTGTATTCAATTTCCATCGTTCTCTGGATGAGGATCATGTTTTCTTTCCCAAGTCTATTGGAATGAGGCTCATTTTATCTTAAGAGAAACACATTAAGTAGTCACTATAAATGTAAATCAGCTGAACTACCACAGGGTTTCACAGTATATTTGGCAGTAATCTCTAAATAAATCTAAAATGAAGCATTAAGGACTTAAACAAGAGTTCTCTCTGCAGTCTTAAGGGAAGACCCACAAAGGAAGTGAAAACTGTAAGCATTCTAAAGACCTAGATTACATTAGCTACATTAACAGTTAACTTAGAGATGCCAATATTTCTGAACTTTAAATGTTTTCTCCCCTTAAAACTAAACCACTTTTTATCCATGTCTGCTTCACATAAAATTATGAGCAGTCCTTCAATTCATAGATAAAAGACAGTTCTAAAAGATGATTGGATTCAGCATCTTTAACTTGCCCCAGCATTGCACTTAGGTTCTGAATTTCAAATGTTCTGTCAGAGTCCCACATCAAACATTCTATGTAGTTACTCAGAAATTATAACATTTTGTAGAATAAAGGGTGACTTCAATATGTTCAAAATACCTAAGGAGATTAATTAGTTTACAATCCCCCCCACCTCTATCTCCAAACTTCCCACCCCCTTAAATTACATTGTGATCTGAAGTTTGTTTTAGTAGTAGCTAATAATTAGATTACTGTTTTCTCATAAGTAAAAAGGGAACAACAAGGACAACGCCACTCTCCACAAATGTGCACATAGGTCTAGGTTTCATGCCAGTGTGATTTTAAGTGAAAGTTATTTTAAATCTCTAGGGAAAAAATTAAGATTCAGAAGCATTTAGATTTTCCTTAGGGATGCTCTTGGCACTACCACTTCAATTTTAAATTCTGATTACTGATCATTTTCCCAATTTACATCAAAAAAGCAAAATAGTACTGTTATATTTATACTCCAGTTACATCTTATGATATAAATAAATCTATTTTAATTAAACGATAAAACAGTATGTATCTTTTTTAAAGCAGAAAATTGGCTCTTGGGCCAGAGTAAAGGACACATGGTTAAAGCCACATACATGAAATCACAAATTTCCATTCCATTCAATAAGTAACAAACATTGCTGACACAAAAGAGATTGCAAACAATCTCTGCCCTTGAGGGACTTAAGATACCTATTCACTGAAATAAAAGTAATGTTTGAAGAAAAAAAGTAATACACCTATATTCTTTTACAAGTTTCAAACAGATATTTCCTGGCACAGTGAGAAGAGAGCTGGACTTGGAATCAGGAAAATGAGTTCAAATTTTGCATTTTGCCTTAGACACTACTTGTGTAACCTTGGGCAAGTAATCTGACTTCTTTGACTCATATATAAAGTGTGAGGTTGCAATTAATGGCCTCTCAGATCCCTTTCAGCTTAAAGTCTATGATTTTATGATAATTTATCATTTTTAATGATCTTTCCTAGCTAGAATAAATGTCTGGGCACTTGAATTAATGCCAAAATTGTTGTAAGGATATAAGAGACATTCACAACAACAATACTGAAAAGATGATTAGCTGTGAAAGACTTGGCTATTCTGATCAAGACAATAATCCAAAGATCCAATGATCCAAAGAACCCATAATGAAACATGCTATCCACCTCTAGAAAGAAAACTGATGGCATCTGAGTGCAAATTGAAGCACACTTTTAAACACTTTAGTTTTCTTGAGGTTTTCTTTTTAGTTGTGTTTTCTGTTATAACACGATTAACATGGAAATATTTTGTATGACATTACAAACATAAGTGATATCAATACTACCTACTTTTCTCTAGGAGAGGGGAGGGGCAAAAGGGAAGAAGATATAATTAAGAAATGTTCAATGAAATAAAAATTGATTGGGGAAGAAATAAACATTCACAAGAATCATCTAACATTTAAGAGTCTATTCTGCATTAGGTACACACTGTGCTAGGAAAGGATACAAAGAATGAAACAATTCCTACTTTTTTTTTTTTTTATTATATATATATATATATATATATATATATATATATATATATATTTTATAATATTATCCCTTGTATTCATTTTTCCAATTTACCCCCCCTCCCTCTATTCCCTCCCCCCGACGACAGGCAATACCATACATTTTACATGTGTTACAATATAGTCTAGGTACAATACATGTGTGCGAATATCACTTTCTTGTTGCACAATAAACATTAGAATCCGAAGGTACATGCAACCTGGGCAGACAGATATTAGTGCTAACAATTTTCATTCCCCTCCCAGTGTTTCTTCTCTGGGTGCAGCTACCTCTGTCCATCATTGATCAACTGGAAGTGAGTTGGATCTTCTTTATGTTGAAGATTTCCACTTCCATCAGAATACATCCTCATACAGCATTGTTGTTGAAGTGTACAGTGATCTTCTGGTTCTGCTCATTTCACTCAGCATCAGTTGATTTAAGTCTCTCCAGGCCTCTCTATATTCCTCCTGCTGGTCATTTCTTACCGAGCAATAATATTCCATAACCTTCATATACCACAATTTACCCAACCATTCTCCAACTGATGGACATCCATTCATCCTCCAGTTTCTAGCTACAACAAAAAGAGCTGCCACAAACATTTTGGCACATATATGTCTCTTTCCGCTCTTTAGTATTTCTTTGGGATATAATCCCAGTAGTAGCGCTGCTGGGTCAAAGGGTATGCACAGTTTGATAACTTTTTGGGCATAATTCCAGATTGCTCTCCAGAATGGCTGGATTCTTTCACAACTCCACCAGCAATGTATTAGTGTCCCAGTTTCCCCACATCCCCTCCAACATTTGTCATTATTTGTTCCTGTCATCTTAGCCAATCTGACAGGTGTGTAGTGGTATCTCAGAGTGGTCTTAATTTGCATTTCTCTGATCAGTAGTGATTTGGAACACTCTTTCATGTGAGTGGATATAGTTTCAATTTCTTCCTCTGAGAATTGTCTGTTCATATCCTTTGACCATTTATCAATTGGAGAATGGTTCGGTTTCTTATAAATTTGGGTCAGTTCTCTATATATTTTGGAAATGAGACCTTTGTCAGAACCTTTGTTTTTAAAAATATTTTCCCAATTTGTTATTTCCCTTCTAATCTTGTTTGCATTAGTATTATTTGTACAGAAACTTTTTAGTTTGATGTAATCAAAATCTTCTATTTTGTGATCAATAATGATCTCTAGTTCTCCTCTGGTCATAAATTCCTTCCTCCTCCACAAGTCTGAGAGGTAGATTATCCTCTGTTCCTCCAATCTATTTATTATCTCCCTCTTTATGCCTAAATCATGGACCCATTTTGATCTTATCTTGGTATATGGTGTTAAGTGTGGATCCATATCTAATTTCTGCCATACTAATTTCCAGTTTTCCCAACAGTTTTTTCCGAATAATGAATTTTTATCCCTAATGTTGGAATCTTTGGGTTTGTCAAAGATTAGATTGCTATAGATGTACCCTTTTTTGTCCTTTGTATCTAATCTGTTCCACTGATCTACCGGTCTATTTTGTAGCCAATACCAAATGGTTTTGGTGACTGCTGCTATATAATATAGCTTTAGATCAGGTACACTTAGACCACCTTCCTCTGAGTTTTTTTTCATTAGTTCCCTTGCAATTCTTGACCTTTTATTCTTCCATATGAATTTTGTTGTTATTTTTTCTAGGTCATTAAAATAGTTTCTTGGGAGTCTGATTGGTATAGCACTAAATAAATAGATTAGTTTGGGGAGTATTGTCATCTTTATTATATTCGCTCGGCCTATCCAAGAGCACTGAATGTCTTTCCAATTATTTAAATCTGATTTTATTTTTGTGGCAAGTGTTTTGTAATTTTTCTCATATAATTCCTGACTTTTCTTTGGTAGATGGATTCCCAAATATTTTATACTCTCAACATTTGTTTGGAATGGAATTTCTCTTTGTATCTCTTGCTGTTGCATTTTGTTAGTGATTTATAAAAATGCCGAGGATTTATGTGGATTTATTTTGTATCCTGCCACTTTGCTGAAATTTTGAATTATTTCTAGTAGCTTTTTAGCAGAGTCTTTGGGGTTCTCTAAGTATACCATCATGTCATCTGCAAAAAGTGATAGTTTGATTTCCTCATTTCCTACTCTAATTCCTTGAATCTCTTTCTCGGCTCTTATTGCCGAGGCTAGCGTTTCTAGTACTATATTGAATAGTAATGGTGATAGTGGGCAACCTTGTTTCACTCCTGATCTTACAGGGAAAGGTTGCAGTTTATTTCTATTGCATATTATGCTTACTGACGGTCTTAAATATATACTCCTGATTATTCTAAGGAATAATCCATTTATTCCTATACTCTCAAGAGTTTTTAGTAGGAATGGATGTTGGATTTTGTCAAATGCTTTTTCTGCATCTATTGAGATGATCATATGGTTCTTATTAATTTGATTATTAATATGGTCAATTATATTAATAGTTTTCCTAATATTAAACCAGCCCTGCATTCCTGGAATAAATCCTACTTGATCATAGTGTATTATCTTGGAGATGATTTTCTGAAGTCTTTTTGCTAATATCTTATTTAAGATTTTAGCATCAATATTCATTAAGGAGATTGGTCTATAATTTTCTTTCTCAGTTTTCGATCTACCAGGTTTAGGTATCAGTACCATGTCTGTGTCATAAAAGGAGTTTGGTAGGACTCCTTCATCCCCTATTTTTTCAAATAATTTATATAACATTGGGGCTAATTGTTCTTTAAATGTTTGGTAGAATTCACATGTGAATCCATCTGGCCCTGGGGATTTTTTCCTGGGGAGTTGATTAATAGCTTGTTCTATTTCTTTTTCTGAAATGGGACTATTTAAGCAATTTATCTCCTCCTCTGTTAATCTAGGGAGCCTATATTTTTGGAGAAAGTCATCCATTTCACTTAAGTTATCAAATTTATTGGCATAAAGTTGGGCAAAGTAACTCCTTATTATTTCTCTAATTTCCTCTTCATTGGTGGAAAGATCCCCCTTTTCATTTGTAAGACTATCAATTTGATTTTCCTCTTTCTTTTTTTTGATCAAATTTACCAGAGGTTTATCTATTTTATTGGCTTTTTCATAAAACCAACTCTTGGTTTTATTTATTAATTCAATAGTTTTTTTACTTTCAATTTTATTGATTTCTCCTTTTAATTTTTGTATTTCGAGTTTAATTTTTGGTTGGGGGACAATTCCTACTTTTAAGGAACCTACATTCCACAAAATTATTATTTCACATAATTCCACATTATGTGAAAATAAGCACACATAAAAGTATGTACAAAATTGACAAAAAAATGAATATAAATGAAAATTGATATAAGGAAAAATGAATAAAATGAAAGCAAATAATATTTAAAGGACACAAGTAATTGAAAGAATGAAAAAAGGCTTCATCCACGGAGAAAGTAATACTTAGTGGCATCTTGGAGGAAGAGAAGGATTCCATGAAGCAAAAGTAGTGTTTTTTGATGCACTAAGAGAATGGAGGGCAACTAGTATAGTTAGTATATACTATATAGAGAGACCAAAAATGGTTATCTTTCACAAAAGTGGGTCAAATTTAAATAGAAATGGATCCTTGTGGCAACATAATTGACTTAGAAAACCATGGATTAACATTATCTCTACTGTATTGTATTTTTATCTATTCTGTAAAATATTTCTCAATTATATTTTAATCTGGTCTCCACCACACTGTGACTGGCTGAAAGTTTAACAGTTCTACTGTAGAATCTGAGAAGGGAAATAATGCATAATGAAATTGTAAAGAAAGGCTGGGCTAGATTGTGAAGGGCTTTAAAAAACAGAATTGAGATAGGAAGATCAATTAATTATAATGCCCTTAATAACAATCTAGGCAAAGGATAATAAGAGTCTGAACTAGGATAGTGACTGTGTACATTGATAAAGAGTTTGACATGAGATGCTGAGACAGAAATGAAAAAATTTGGCAACTGAATAAATATGTAAAGTAAGAAAGAATAAAGATAATGTTGAAATCATGAACCTAGGAGGTAGAAGAAAAGAGAAGTTCAGAAGAAAAGTAGGTTTGAGGGAAAGAATGATGAATTCTGTTACAATCATATTGAGCTGGACATATCTCTGAGCAAGATTGACACTTGGACAAAAGACTTAGGATTGGATATATTAATGTGAGTTATATGCATAGAAATGATAAACCAACGAGGCTGCTAAAATCATAAAAACAGAGTATAGAGGACCTAGGAGAGAATATATATTTATTAATGGTAATAATTTCTTGCTTAAATATTACAAATAGTTTGGAATATTTGGGGAAGTTAAGAATTTGTAATTAAAACAAATGATACATTCTTTGCTAAGACAAAATTAGCTATCAGAATATGCTGCCCTGGACTTCACTCAGGCCAATTCCCTGAGAATCTAGGTTCTATACCATAACAAAATGAGACACTCATAAGTCATTCAACAGTTAACAAAATTTACTTAGACCTAAAATGAGAAAGGTATTTAACAAGAATAGACAGTGAATATATCTCAAATTGATTTAGCTAAGCAAAACTTTCTAGCCTGAGTTACACTGTGAGCCAAGTATCAGAGTTAGCCTGGAGCTCCTTATTGTTGTTTGGTATTCAAGCCATTAGGTAGTGGTATTAACAGTGAACCTTTAGTCCCCAGGGACCACTAAGACTCAAGTATCAAGGTTTCAAAGTCTTTCAAAGAAAAATCAACCTAACTTGCAAGGGCAAAGGGTTAGCCTATTGCTCATACCAAACAAGGACATTTTGAGTAAGTCAGAAAATATTAATTGTATTCCTGTGTTCTGAGGATTAAATATCAAGAGATATTGAGACTAAAGTTAAGCAGTATAAAAATGAAAGTCAGCAAAAAAATGGAAGTGATTAATTGCATTCAATTTAATATGACATATTAATAATAATAAACTGTTAATAATCAAAAGTAGAAGTGGTCCCTGAGGAGTGACAGCTTCAACAACAAAAAAGCATTCAATTAAAGAAAGAACTTGAAAAGTAACTTTCATTTGTTATTTTAAATGATTGTGTACGACTTTGAAAGCAAAAAACAGAAAGTATTTTGGAAATGTGATATGTTTCATTTTGTTTCCTCCAAATAGCAAGAGAGTGAAAAGCATATGCTGTGTGATTTTGCATGAAAGCAGACGCAGTAAAGGTGAGAGGTCTAGGATGTTGGCTAGAGAACCAAAGTAAAGAGAAATGTGGGTAGATGGAGAGAAAGAAGTAAAAACAAATTAAAAGAATAGTTATACTTTCTCAAAATAAAAATCCTAAAAAGTCTGTGGAATTCTGTTTACTTGAGTTCTGTTTTACAATCACTTCTGCATGGGGAACAGATTGACTGAAATGTCTATAGTACAGACTGTGACCACCCACACTATGGGAAGCACTATGATTAAAGAGAGTTCTGTATTCTTGTATCTGCCAGCACAGTCTGCTCCATGTTGTAATTATTATATTTGCAGTCTTTTTATAATCTGTTGCATGTGTTGTGGCAAGTCCCCTACATTGTCTAACAAGAAAACCACTGAACAGCAAGTTATTTTTAACTTGCACAAATAACTAGAAAACTGGATACATTTAATATTGTGCTTTCAACTTTTACAAAAAAAAAAAAAAAAAAAAAAAAAAAAAAGTTTAACTTTAACAGCCAACACTTCAATGAAACATGCCACCCAAAATTTTCTTTCAATCCTTTTAAAGATTATACATGTGTATATATACAAACACTTGCAAAAAGATATGCTTGCACAAACATGCTACATATTCTGCCTTAAAATTTAATAATTTATTGAAATTTGCCCAGTGATAAAATACAAAAATACCAGGAGACATAAGTGTTGTACAAATTTATTTTCCATTAAGAGCTTGACTTTGATTGTAGATCTCATTTTGCCCACAAAAGTAGACATCTTTTAAGAATGTCACTTTTAGAAGTTAGGAAAGGAATTGCTTATATATTTATTTAACAAAGTAGAATTTTAATAAAATGAATGGAATTATAAAGAAAAAGAATAAAGAATATTTACTGAAATATTACCGAACAGCAAAAATGCTCCAAGTGTATCAGGTCAAATAAGCTTTCATCTTATGAATACTACTTTTCTTTTTAAAAGTAGAGAAGAGGTAAAGTTTTCACAGGTGAATAAGATTCAACAGAAATTAACAAGAAGGCAAAAGCATAAAGGAATGAGTGAATACTAATTACAAAACCTTATCCAGACCAGGCCACATCTGAAGGAATACTTTGGATACCTGAGATTGACTAGGATTTAACCACCTCAAACATATCTGCCTAAGACTCCCAATGTCAAGAAAAGGGAAAAAAAAAAAAAAAAAAAAAAAAAAAAAGGAAAGGAAAGTAAAATTATCATAGGTTTTTTAATTCTTTTTTTTTAAGCAAGGATACAATCAAAATAACAATAAAAAGTTAAACACAGACATTTATATACTCCTATTTCCAAGAAAGGTCTTTCATCTAGAGAACAGACTCCCTATAATATCTTCACAATAATTAAAGTCCTTGAAACTTTTTACATAGGTTAAAGGGGGAATGAGGACTTCTTCCCAAACATACCACAACACTACCCATAAAATAACTAAAACCACAACCCTAAGCCTCAGAAAGTGATTAACCAACTCTTAAACATTAGCTTCCAGTAGACAACATTTTCCATTTTATTCCTGGAAGTATATGCCCTGGAATCCTGGTTGGTAGCATTATTTCTGAGACAAAGAAGCAGGAAAAAGAGAGACTTCATGTTTTTCTCTCTCCTTTTTCCAGTATTGTGCACGTGTACACACACATACACACACACACACACACACACACACACACACACACACACACACACAATCACTCTCACTCTCTCTCTCTCTCTCTCCAATACTTTCTTTACCTGAGGAAAATAAAAATAATATAAAGTTTAGTCAACTAATTGATCCCACAGCTATAAAATAATTTATGTTCATGTGTTTAATTTTTTTCTTTTTGTTTTAATTAAAGCTTTTTATTTCCAAAACATATTCATGGATAATTTTTCAATATTAACCTTTGCAAAACATTGTGTTCCAATTCCCTCACCCCCTCCCTTAGATGGCAAGTAATCCAATATATGATAAACATGGTAGAAATATGTGTTAACTCCAATATATGCATACATATTTATACAATTATCTTGCAGCACAAGAAATATCAAATCAAACAGGAAAAAAAGGAGAAAAAATAAAATACAACCAAACACAACAAAAAAGAATGAAAATGCTATGCTGTAAAATGAATAAGTGTAAACACTCAGTTCCCACAGTCCTCTCTCTGGGTGTAGATAGCTCTCTTTATCACTGAAGATCTGAAGATCTCTTTATCACTGAAGATTTATCTGAAGATCACTGAAACTGATATTTTTAAGAGCACTTGATTATTTTTCCAGTTGCTTATATCTGACTTTGTGTGGAAAATGTTACACAATTGGGTTCATATAATTCCTGACTTTGTCTTGGCAAGTAGACTCCCAAATATTTTATATTATCAACAATTATCTTAATTGGAATTTCTTTTTGTATCTCTTGATGCTGGGCTTTGTTGGTAATATATAAAAATGCTTATGATTTCTGTGGATTTATTTTGTATCCTTCAACTTTGCTAAAGTTGTGGATTGTTCTTAGTAGTTTTTTAGTTGATTCTCTAGGGTTCTCTAAATATACCATCATATCAACTGCAAGGAGTGATAATTTGGTTTCCTAATTCCTTTAATCTCTTTTTCTTCTCTTGTTGCCAAAGTTAGCATTTCTAATATAATATTGAATAGTAATAGTGAACAACCTTGTCTCACCTCTGATCTTATTGGGAATGGTTCTAGTTTGTCTTCATTACATATGCTTGCTGATGGTTTTAAATAGATGCTACTTGATCACTTTAAGGAAAAGTCCATTTATTCCTATACTCTCTAGTGTTTTTAATAGGAATAGATGTTGGATTTTATCAAATGCTTTTACTCCATCTATTAAGATAATCATATGATTTTTGCTAGTTTAGGTGTTTTTGGTTTTTTTGTTTGTTTTTTGTTTTGTTTTGTTTTGTTTTGTTTTGTTTTTGCTGAAGGAATTGGGTTAAGTGACTTGTCTGGGGCCACACAGCTAGGAAGTGTGAAGTGTCTGAGGTCAGATTTAAACTCAAGTTTTCCTGACTTCTGGGCTGGTACTCTATCCATTGTACCATTTACCTGCCCCTTGTTTGATTAATGATATAGATATATGTTTAAGTTTAAATAATGAATTTTACTCCCAACACAAGTGATAATGGAGGGAAAAAATAAACCACAAACACTCTAAATTGAAGATTCCAAGTTCTTTAGGCGTTTTCTTTATGACACTAATGTTACAGTTTTAATTAATACATAACAGTTTAAATTTATGGGTACAAAACAAAAAAGTTTTGACTAGACTTTGTTTTCATTTAGCTTGATATATTTCTTTTAACACACTTTCAAATTGGAATGGGAAATAATTCAATTCTTTCAATAATCTCTGACAATTCTTAAGATTTTTAATGGATTAGTTCACAACTCCACCTACAATGCATTGGTGTCCATCCCAATTTTTTCATATCCTCTCCCACCATTTTATCATTTTCCTTTTTTGTCACATGGGCCAAACTGACATGTGGGGATATAGTACCTCAGAGTGGTTTTCATTTGCATTTCTCTAATAGTGAGTTAGAGCATTTTAAAAAATATAACTATGGTTAGCTTTGATTTCATCTGAAAATTGCATTTTCATACATATCCTTTGACCATTTATCAGTTGAACAGTGACTTGTATCTTATACATTTGACTCAATTCTCTATATAGTTGAGAAATGAGGACTTTATCAGAGATACTTGCAAAAATTGTTTCCAGTTTTCTGCTTACTTTTAATCTTGATTACATTGGTTTTATTTAGAAAAAAAATCTTTTTAAATTTAATACTATGAAAATTTTGAATTTAATACAATCAAGATATCCATTTTATATGTTGTAATGTTCTCTATCTCCTTTGGTCAAAATTTTTTCCCTTCTCCACAGACCTGACAGATAAACTATTCCTTGCTTTCCTAATTTGCTCATGGTGTCATACTTCATGTCTAAATCATGTACCCATTTAGATTTTATTTTGGTATATGGTTTAAGATATTGATCTATAATTAGTTACTATTATACTGTTTCCAGTTTTCTCAACAGTTTTTGCCAAATAGTGAGTTTTTATTCCAGAAGCTGGAATCTTTAGGTTACAAACAGTATATTTCAATGGTCATTTACTATTGAGTCTTTTTTTTTTTTTTTTAAATTAAGGCTGTTATTTTCAAAACATATGCATAATTTTCAACATTCACCTTTGCAAAATCTTATATTCCAAATGTTTTTCCTTCCCTTCCCCCCTCCTACACAGCAACAGTAATCCAATATATTAAACACATGCAATTCTTCTATACACATTTCCACAATTATCATAAGAAAATGAGAAAGAAAAAATGCAAGCAAACATCAATTAAAAAAAAAAAGTGACCACTTTGGAGATAATAATTCACTAGTTGACAAAAACTGCTGAAAATTGTAAATTAGTAAGGCAGAAACTAGGCATTGACCCACACTTAACACGTACGCCAAGATAAGGGCAAAATGGGTTTATGATCTAAGCAAAAAAATGGGATTATAAATAAATTAGAAAAACATACCTCTCAGACCTGTGGAGGAAGAAGGAATTTGTGATCAAAGAAGAACTAGAGATCATTATTGATCACAAAATAGAAAATTTTGATTATATCAAATTAAAAAGCTTTTATACAAACAAAACTAATGCAGACAAGATTAGAAGGTTAACAATTAACTGGGAAAACATTTTTACAGTCAAAGTCCTGACAAAGGCTTCATTTCCAAAATATATAGAGAACTGACTCTAATTTATAAGAAATCAATTGATAAATGGTCAAAGGATATGAATAGACAATTCTCAGATGAAGAAATTGAAACTACTTCTAGCCATATGAAAAGATGCTCCAAGTCATTAATAATCAGAGAAAGCAAAGTAATTGTATGGATATGTATACATATATTGTATTTAACATATTTAACATGTATTGGTCTACCTCCCATCTGGGAGAGGGAGTGGAGGAAGGAGGGGAAAAGTTGGAACAGAAGGTTTTGCAATTGTCAATGATGAGAAATTATCCATGCATATATCTTGTAAATAAAAAGCTATTAAAAAAAAAAAAAAGTGAAAATACTATGTTGTGATCCACAGTCAGTTCCCCCAGTTCTCTCTCTGAGTGCAGATGGCTTTCTTCATCACAAGACCATTGGAACTGGCCGGAATCATCTCATTATTGAAAAAAGCCATGTCAGTCAGGATTATCATTATATAATTTTGTTGTAACTGTGTACAACGATCTCCTGGTTCTGCTCATTTCACTCAGCATCAGTTTCATGTAAGTCTCCCCAGGCCTTTCTGAAATCATCCTGCTGATTGTTTCTTATAGAACAATAATATTCTATAACATCCATATACCATATTCAGAGATTCTCCAACTCATAGGCATCTACTAAGTTTCCAGTTTCTAGACACTATAAAAAGGGCTGCCACAAACATTTTTGCACATGTAAGTCTCTTTCCCTCCTTTAAGATCTCTTTGGGATACAGGCCAAGTAGAGATACTGCTGGATCAAAGGGTATGCATAGTTTGATAACTTTTTGAGCATAGTTCCAGATTGCTCTCCAAAATGGTTGGATCAGTTCACAACTCCACCAATCATGTATCAGTGTCCCAGTGTTCCTACATCCCTTCCAACATTCATTATTCTCTTTTCCTAGCATCTTATCCAATCTGAGAGTGTGTAGTGGTACCTCAGAGTTGTCTTAATTTGCATTTCACTGATCAATAGTGATTTAGAGAACCTTTTCATATGACTAGAAATGGTTTTAATTTCTTCCTCTGAAAATTGTTTGTTCATATTCTTTGACCATTTATCAATTGAAGAATGGCTTGAATTCTTATAAATTTGAATCAATTCTTTATATATTTTAGAAATGAGACCTTTATCAGAACCCTCAGATATAAAAATTCTCCCCCAGTTTATTGCTTCCCTTTTAATCTTGTCTGCATTAGTTTTGTTTGTACAAAAACCTTTTAACTTAATATAATGAAAATTATCCATTTTGTATTCCATAATATACTTTAATTCTTCTTTGGCCCCAAATTCCTTTCTTCTTCACAGATCTGAGAGGTAAAACTATCCTTTGTTCTTCTAATTTGCTTACAATATCACTCTTTATGTCTAAATTATGAACCCATTTCAACCTTATCTTGGTATAGGGTGATCGTTGTGGGTCAATGTCTAATATCTGCCAACTAATTTACTATTGAGTCTTGTATAACTAATCTATTCCACTAATTTACCACTCCCATTTCTTAACCAATACCAGATAGTTTTCATGATTGCCTTTTCTTAATATAGCTTAAAATTTGGTACAGTTAGGCCAGCTTTGTATTTTCCCCCCATTAATTTCCTTGATATTTTTGACCTTTTGTTCTTCCAGATGAATTTTGTTACTGCTTTTCTAACTCTATAATAATTTGTGGGTAGTTTGATTGACATGGCAATGAATAAATTAATTAATTTAGATAGAATTACCATTTTTGTTATATGGGATCAGTCTATCCATGAGCAACTGATACTTTTCCAATTGTCTAAATCTGATAATTTGTGTAAAAATTTTTGTAACTGTATTCATATAGCTCCTAGATTTGTCTTGGCAGGTAAACTTCCAAGTATTTTATATTGTCTACAATTATTTTAAATGGAATTTCTCGATTTCTCACTGCTAGGCTTTGTTGGTCACATATAAAAATGCTGATGATTTATGTATTTATTTTACATAAAAAATGTTTGCTAAAATTATAATTATTTCAAATAGTTTTTTTATTGAGTCTCCATGATTCTTTAAGTCTGCCATCATATCAGCTGCAAAGAGTGAGTTGTTTCCTCCTTGTTTATTCTAATTTCTTCAATTTCTCTTTCTTCTTATTGCTATAGCTAATATTTTTAGTGCTATATTAAAAAATAATTGTGATGGTAGCTAGGTGGTGCAGTGGATAGAGAACCAGCCCTGAAGTCAGGAGGACCTGAGTTCAAATTTGATCTCAGACACTCAACACTTCCTAGCTGTGTGACCCTGGGCAAGTCACTTAACTCCAAAGCAAAAAAAAAAAAAAAAAAAAATTGTGATAATGGGCAACCTTTCTTATGTTTTTAACTGATCCCCATAACAGATAATTCTTGCTGAGGGTTTAAAATAGATACTACTTATCAATTTAAGGAAAGCTCTATTTATTCCTAAACTTTCTAGTATTTTTAGTAGGAACTGGTGCTGTATATCGAATGGCATAGTTTTTCATCCCACTTTAATAACACGATGACATGATCTCTATTACCTCTCGGAACTGTACTTTTTAAGATCGTAACTTTATACATTCACTTTCTTTCAAAGATCTACTTAAAACTCTAACTTTCCCACTTTGATATGAACTAAACCTATTTCTTGCCTTTCCCATCTTTTGGTCCTCTGACCCAATTACTCATCTTCTGTGTCATTTTAGTCTTATCTTGTTTCCAACTTTAGCTGTTGCCTTACAATCCTATAATCTAATCTTACTGACTTCCTAATTCATTTCCTGGAGCAACTATTCCAAATCTTTTTTTCTTCTTTCATATTTACACTACATAATTTAGAATCCTACTGCAGTGGAAAGACTGTCATGTATCACAGTTCTTTCATCTCCCTTCCTTTAATTCTCATAGTTTCCCAACATCATCACCATACTTCTTCCCCTTTATATTATAAAAGATGCATCTTTACTCCTCCTTAAAACTATTTTCTTAGCTACACCCAGCAAAAGAACTCTAGGAGATGACTATGGACCACTATATAGAATCCCCAATCCCTCTAATTTTGTCCACCTGCATTTTGGATTTCCTTCACAGGCTAATTGTACACTATTTCAAAGTCCAATTCCTTTTGTACAACAAAACAACTGTTTGGACATGTCTACATATATTGTATTTAATTTATACTTTAACATATTTAACATGTATTGGTCAACCTGCCATGGGGGAAGGGAAAAATTAGAACAAAAGGTTTGGCAACTGTCAATATTGTAAAATTACCCATGCATATATCTGGTATATAAAAACTATTAAAATTTTAAAAACTAGTTTCTTAAACCCAGTTGTACCAGACCTAAAACTACATTATAAAGCTGTAGTCATCATTTGGTACTGGCTAAGAAAGAGTAGTGGATCAGTGGACACAATAGTCAATGATTATAGAAATCTAGAATTTAATAAACCCAAACACTCCAGCTTCTGGGATGAGAACTCACTGTATGACAAATGCTGGGAAAATTGGAAAATAGTATGGCAGAAACTAGGTACAGATCAACATCTAACACACTACACCTAGATAAGGTCAAAATGATTTCATGATTTAGACAAAGGGTGATACTATAAGCAAATTAGGAGAACAAGGGATAGTCTACCTTTCAGATCTGTGAAGAAGGAAGGAATTTATGGCCAAAGAACTAGAAAACATTATGAAATGCAAAATGGATAATTTTGATTCCATTAAATTAAAAAATTTTTGCACAAAGCCAATGCAACAAAGATTAGAAGGGAAGCCGAAAGCTGGGGAAAAGCTTTTACAGCCATGTTTCTGATAAAGGCCTCTTTTCTAAAATATATAAAGAACTCACTCAAATTTTTTAAGAATACAAGTCATTCCCCAATTGATAAAGGGTCAAAAGACATATAAGATCAGGCAGTTTTCAGGTAAAGAAAGCAAAGCTATTTCTAGTTATATGAAATAATGCTCTAAAATCACTATTGATTAGAGAAATACAAATTAAGATAACTCTGAGGTACCTCTTCACACCTCTTAGATTCGTTAAGATGACAGGAAAAGATAATGATAAGTGTTGGAGGGTATATAGAAAAACTGAGACACCAATGCATTGTTGATGGAGTTGTGAACTGATCTAACCAATCTGGAGAGCAATTTGGAACTATACCTTAAGGGATATAAAACTGTAAATATCTTTGATTCAGCATAATTATTACTAGATCTGCATTTCAAAGAGATCATAAAAAAGGGAAAAGAACTGACATGTGCAAAAATGTTTGGAGCAGCCTTTTTTGTAATGGCAAGGAACTGGAAATTAAGTGAATGCCCATGAACTGAGGAATGATTGAATAAGTTATGGTATATGAATGTAATGAAATATTATTATTCTATAAGAAATGAGCAGACTGATTTCAGAAAAACCTGAAAAGACTTACATGAACTGATGCTAAGTGAAGTAAAGAGAACTAAGAGACTATTATGCCTAGTACCAGATTATGTGATAATTAACCATGATGGACTTGGCTCTGCAACTAGAGAGAAAACTATGGAGACTGAATATGGATCAAAGTATATTTTCACCTTATTGTTATTTGCTTATTTTTTCTCATTTTTCCCCCTTTTGGTCTGATTTTTCTTGCACAACATAACAAGTATAGAAATATGTTTAAAAGAATTGCACCTAAGTTTCCCTCATCCTCTTCTCTTCAATCCAATTATTTATAATTTAAAGCAATTCCCAATACAACTTGTATCCATTCATCTTTCCTATTCCCATTCTTAATACCCCCAACAGTTTCATTATTACCCATCACCCACTTCCTTACATATCATCAAACCCAGTATTATGTTCTTTATACTGCTGACAAACAATATTTCTTATGCATGCATATGTTCATACATATTCAGTAGCTTATTACTGACTCACAAATGAAATAAAAATTCCTCCTAATATCATTGAAGACCCTCCATAATCTGTATTTGTCCTTCTTTTCTAGTCATTTCATATTGTTCCACTTCACACACTCTCTGTTGCAGTCACACTGGACTATTCCCTCTCCTCTCAATGAGCTCTGTGCCTTTCTTTACAGTATCCCATATATTTGGAATATTTTCCTTTGATTCTTCACATGCTAATAGACTATCTTTCAAAGTCTAATTCAAATACCAGCTTTTTAGTAAAAGCACTTTACTTTGTAACGCTCTAATTTACTTTTCATGTGGAAGTTGCAGTGGTGGCTCACAATAGAAAATATGTTCCTTGGAATCTAGGATTACATCTTATTTAATTTCTTCCCCAGCTTCTAGCATAATTTCCTATACTTAGCCAGCATGAAATAAATTTTGTTGTTGCTAAAAGAACACAGAAAAGTATATTTATTCTAGTTATACAGGGGAAATATATTTACTAATATTTAAAAGTAATACTTATTAAATTGCATAAAAAACTTTCATATAATGACAAACTAAAAATGAATAACAAAAGAAAAGCAAAGGAATTGGGGAAAAGGATATCACATACATAATTGCTAAATATTTGCAACAGGTATAAAACTGTTGACACATAAGCATTTAATTTTATCTATAAGTAGCTGGACACATATACCAAACCATACATTATTTTACAATCTCTAATAACCATCTCCTTATCATTTAATCTGCTGCTCAATGTAGAACAAGGAATATCTGAGATCACACCCTTAGTGACTTGATCACTTAGCTTTGAAATAATTTCCTAAAAGCTTTGAAATTTTAACTGGTTAGTTAATCACTGAAAACACATGTAGCCTATTATGGCTAACCATGCATCACTGTATTCCTTCTTTCTTTTGGAATATATATCAAATAGATTCAGGAGGACCAGCCTCAGACATTTTTAAAACTTTTTAATTGTGTTATCCTAGACAAGTCATTTAACCCTAATCACCTCAAAACAAAAACAAAAAAATCAAACAAGAACAACAAAAACACTCTATCATTTCCAAGAACCTTTGAATGGCAAATGCTTCCAAAATCTGACATGACTTTATCAAGGGAAATGATATTAAAACGAGTTCTGATTTGCTGCTGCACCCTAAGGACCATAAAACTTTCCAAATATGACTTGAAACTGAAATCTTTCAAATGTAGCACTTCTCTGATTAAAACATGAGATTCTTGAAATTAAGAGCAAGGATAATCTTATTTTTTAACTTATATCTCCAGCCTTTTGTATACACTAGGCAATTAATAAATGTTTATTCATTCATTCATATAAGAGGAAAATGAAGAATATATTCAATAAATAGATTGCCTAGTACTTATCTACCAGTAATGTAGCAGGGAAAAGGCAATAGATCATTACATGGAAAAACCCCACATCCTTGTGAGCAATTAAATAACAACTGAAACAACTTTAAGGAACCATTATGCTGATAGAAATAAAAATGACAAAACTTAATTTTAGTGACTCTATGAAGATTCTGGTAGAATTCTAAAAGTTGATTTAATCTTCTTTTAAAATTTTTTTTAAAATTGTTTTTATTAATTTTATAATTATAACATTTTTGACAGTACACATGCATAGGTAATTTTTTACAACATTATCCCTTGTACTCCCTTCTGTTCCGAATTTTCCTTCCCTCTACCCCTCCCCTAGATGGCAGGCATTCCCATACATATTAAATATGTTATAGTATATCTTAGGTACAATATATATGTGCAGAACCGAATTTTGTTGTTGTTGTTGCTGCAAATGAAGAACTGGATTCAGAAGGTAAAAATAACTTGGGAAGAAAAACAAAAGATGCTCACAGTTTACACTTATTTCCCAGTGTTCCTTTTCTGGGTGTAGCTGATTCTGTCCATCATTTATCAATTGGAATTGGATTAGCTCTTCTCTATGTTGAAGATATCCAATTCCATCAGAATACATCCTCATACAGTATCATTGTTGAAGTGTATTATGATCTCCTAGTTCTGCTCATTTCACTCAGCATCAGTTGATGTAAGTCTCTCCAAGCCTCTCTGTATTCATCCTGTTGGTCATTTCTTACAGAACAATAATATTCCATAACATTCATATACCATAATTTACCCAACCATTCTCCAATTGATAGGCATGCATTCATTTTCCAGTTTCTAGCCACTACAAAAAGGGCTGCCACAAACGTTTTGGCACATACAGGTCCCTTTCCCTTCTTTAGTATTTCTTTGGGATATAAGCCCAGTAGTAGCACTGCTGGATCAAAGGGTATGCACAGTTTGATAACTTTTTGGGCATAGTTTGATAACTTTTGGGGCATAATTCCAGATTGCTCTCCAGAATGGTTGGATTCTTTCACAATTCTACCAACAATGCACCAGTGTCCCAGTTTTTCCACATCCCCTCCAACATTCATCATTATTTGTTCCTGTCATCTTAGCCAATCTGACAGGTGTGTAATGATATCTCAGAGTTGTCTTAATTTGCATTTCTCTGATCAATAGTGATTTGGAACACTCTTTCATATGAGTGGAAATAGTTTCAATTTCATCATCTGAAAATTGTCCGTTCATATCCTTTGACCATTTATCAATTGGAGAATGGTTTGATTTCTTATAAATTAGAGTCAATTTTCTGTATATTTTGGAGATGAGGCCTTTATCAGAACCTTTAACTGTAAAAATGTTTTCCCAATTTGTTACTTCCCTTCTAATGGTGTTTGCATTAGTTTTGTTTGTACAAAAGCCTTTTAATTTGATGTAATCAAAATTTTCTATTTTGTGATCAATAATGGTCTCTAGTTCTCCTTTGGTCACAAATTCCTTCCTCCTCCACACGTCTGAGAGGTAGACTATTTTCTGTTCCTCTAATCTATTTATGATCTCATTCTTTATGCCTAAATCATGGACCCATTTTGATCTTATCTTAGTATGTGGTGTTAAGTGTGGGTAAAGTTGATTTAATCTTTTGGGAAAAGAATCCTAAGCAGAGATCTATCAATCTATTTATACCTTTTTTATTTGATGTTTTTCTGTGGGGCAATATATTTTAATATAACTCAAAAGAAAAACCTGTACTCTGAGTGTGGAAATAGGATGTTTCCCCATGATTCCTTTAGAATTGTGGTAGATTACTATGTTTGATCAGATTTCTACAATACTTACCTCACATGATTATTTAAGGATAAAATGAGATATTTCTAAAGCACTTAAGATAGCATATGGTATGCTATAAGTTAATTGCTTATTCCCTTCCCTTGTCCCAAGTCTTTCAAAAATAATTATTTGTATAGTATTATTTTTATGTTATAAACTGTTCTCCTGGTTCAGCTCACTTCAATACAAAACTTTCCTGTTTTTCTAAAATTATTCCCTTCATCATTGCTTATGACCCAATAGTATTTTATCATTGCACATACATAACTTATTTAGTCATGTGAAAATCAATAAACAGTTATGTTTCCATAGAAGAGGAAAACTAGAAGTCTGGAAATTGAAGTAGTGCAGAGGAGGGGGGTTGCGGAGCTCCTGAAAACAGTTGAAAGTAGGTAAAACTGTTAAAACTAGTTGTGTAGTTTAAAAAAAAAAAAAAAAACTGAAAGTAGGACTAAAGGCAATGTGCTTAATTGTTTCATAAATATTAACTTCTCCTCACGAGGAGCTAAGGCTCATTTTGATGGTCATATAATATATGTAGTGGAAGGGGAGGCATCTAAAGGGGTGTATGTTGTAGGAGGTATGCCCTGCAGGAGTCAGAATAAGAGGTGGAGCTGGCAATTTTTTTATAACTCTGGGATTTAAACAGAGGCTACACAAAAGGGGCCTGAACTTGGGGCTGACATGGAACTCTCTGGAAAGTCTCTGAAATGACAGGGATTTGCAAAACAGATGGTGAAAAATAGAAATAAAATCTATGATGTTGAAACAGAGTACAGTAAATAGTCTGTAAGTAGATAGAACTTTGGACTCATTTGCAACAAGTTCTAAGGTAGCTAGTCAATATAAATATATTAAAAAGTATTTTAACAACACTTATAGGCTCATGGGATATATGACCAATAAAACAAAGGACTAGATATTTTCTCCAAACACCAATAACTCTGAAAGGGGAAAACATTATGTGCTAAGTATAGATAATAACTGTAATCAAAGGAGAAAGAAAAAAAGCCCAAAGGGTTAACAGTTTATTAATTAACAGAAGAGAATGATAATATATCATATTTTCATTCACTACCCATCTACTAACATACAAGCTCTAGCAGGACATAAGCCAACCCACTATAGTTTGGAATGCACTCAGATTCCCTGTTTATAGCATATTCTACCCCTGTCTTTCCCCCTGCCAATCTATTGTTAGCAAGAAGTGGGTGTTGGTTTGCCCAGCCACATGAAGTAGGGTGGAAGGGATGTGAATCAGGCTTCTTTCTGCCTGGAGCAGCCCTTTAGATTAGGAAACTCCTAGTCTAAAAGCCTCTGCCCAAATTATACATCTTGCCCTGAAGCAACATTAAAAAAAAAAAAAAAAAAAAAAGCAGTAAATACTGATTCTGCCTAGACAGGGAATTAAACAGTGTGTTTGGCTGTGCCTGCATGGAGCCTGAAAAAAAGTGCACTATAATCGGGGCAATGTAATCCCAACCCCATCTCCAACTCAAGCAATGAGAGGCAGACTTCTTAAGAGAAGGATAATTCAGTCAAAAAACCTAGTGCACAAGTAGATCAACAGAAAAGATATTAAAATTAGGAAGATGGATACTAAAAATATCTAAAAATATTGCAACATTTCTAAATATAACAAAAGAAACTGAACCAATGCCTGATCAACAATGTGATATTCCAAGAAACTGTAGAACATAAGAATTTTCCAGAATTATTCAAAAGAGAAATTAAAAATTAATGTTTTCCACATCCTCCAATAATAAAAAAGATTCTGAATATACCCTCTGATATCTAAGTGTTAATTTATTTATAACTCATATGGATATTTACATATAAATTATATAGATATTTCATAAGAGGCAGCATTGTCTAGTGCAGTGATTCTCAAACTTTTTGGTCTAAGAACTCCTTTACTCTTTTAAACATTGAGGAAAACAAAGAGCTTTTTGTTTATATGGGTTATATTTACAATATTTGCTGTAGTAGAAATTAAAACATATTAGTATTATTATGGAAATGTTTTTGACCTTTTGGATGCCCTGAAAGGGCATCTGGGATCTGCCAGGGATCCCCCAAACACACTTAGAAAACTTAACATAATGGAGAGAAAGACAGGCACACCTGGATTTAAATATCTCCTCTAGCATGTACTGGCTGTGTGACTCTGGGCAAGTCACAACTTCTGAGAGCATTACTATGAGAAAAGTTTACACAAAATATTGTAAGCTCAAGGTAATATAAGATAAGAAGTATCATTGACCCATGAGCAGTTAGAAAAAAAATTTGACTTGGCTACAAAATTTGGATAAAGGGGTCTAGGCTAGAAATTAGCTTAAACCAGCCAAAATCAATTATGGGGAGAAGGCTTTTCTTTACAATGCTTACTTAATGAGGCTCATGCATAGTATCTTCTCCACTCAAGCACTAACACAAATCTAGACACAACAGGGTGAGGAAGAGGGTGTTCCTATGGCATACCAGGAACTGTTCCTCTAGTTAATTAAAGGTTAATGGGGAGGAGACAGAGTAGGGACTAACCTAGAAAGCTTCCTCTAGCTTCTGAACAGCACTCTCTCAGGGAAGTGTGCCCCCTTCTCACTAGTGAAGGCTGCATCTTCAATCCTTTTTTACTCTTTCAATAAAAAAACCACAGATTTTGAAATTGAGTCTTGAGTCTTCTTTCTTCAATGATCTAGACCAGAGTTATCAATCTCATCTAGGCACACAAGAGGACGGTTCCATTTGAGTTTGATACCATGGCTCTAAAAATAACATTCTAAGTTTATAACTTGCAGGAAATGGTGACATGCACTGGTGAAGGAGTATTCTTTTGCCAATGAAATAAAGTCCCTATCCTTATCCCTAGATACTACTATATTAACAATTATGTGTATCATGAAAATCAAATAAAAATAACTACTGAAAAAGTATAAGATAAAGTTCATTATCATGTAATTAAAGTTTCTTCAAATACCTGAGTTTTAGATTATAAGTAGCACAGAAACATTTAGCACCACGGATAGAAGAAGCTTTAAGGAATTAACTTTAAGCAAAACCTGAAGTTAATTTTTAAAAGGTGACTGTTGCTAATATTGCAGCAGGCTATAACTACTACAAATGCATTAGCATAAACAGTATTTAAAATAGTTTTTTAAAATGATATAGTCAAGAATATTTAAATCACCAATTCAAGTGGTTCAGAAAACGATTCATTCTCTCACCCTTATCCAGAGGTTGACTTCCAACTCTATAGTATTCCATGGTTCACTGCAGTACAGACAACATAAGCACCACATTAGAATTTTCTGGTTTTCATCTACAGAAAGGAAAACAAAGAAAGGTAAGTTTTATTACAGTACACACCCAAAACTGAATCAAATTTTTTTTAATTTCCTGAAAAAAACAAAACAATTCCAAATTTACAGAAAACTCAAGATCATTTGTGACATTTGACATTCAATTTTTTTCTTTCCTACATTATATATGCTTAACTGAAAGTTTTAGGTAATTACTTTCCTTCCAATCATAACTGATTCTAAAGATAATCAGTCACTATTTCCAATTTTGATATTTTAAGTATTTGGATGATTATTTTACAAACAATTTTTCTGACTTAAGATGACATATCGAAAGATGTTAGAAAAGCCTAGTTTTAGATATTCCACAGAAATATGTGAAAACAGATACAGAGCAGTAAGCTGCTCAATTCAGTTCATAACTGCACAAAAAATGAGTCAGAAGATGGAGTTTAGAGAGGACAACAATAAGCAAGGTAATGTTAGTAGTAACATGTTAAATTTAATATGTTTAATTTTTTTTCTACAATTCTTTATTTATTTATTTATTTTCCTGAGGCTGGGATTAAGTGACTTGCCCAGGACCACACAGCTAGGAAGTGTTAAGTGTCTGAGACCAGATTTGAACCCTGGTCCTCCTAAATTCAAGGCTGGTGCTCTATCCACTGTGCCACCTAGCTGCCCCAAATTTAATATGTTTAAAGGAACAAGCCATGTGTAATAAATTTTTCATGTAGAATATCTCTTTTTTGATCTTTTTTTTAATAAAAAAAATTGACTTTCTGGTTCACAATTTTTGAAAAAAATCAAAGTAATCTGAGAAAGGAGAAACACTAACAATTTTGGAAGTCAGGAATGGCTTAAAGGAGCAGATGGTACTTAAACTGAGGAAGATAAAGATTTTAAGAGCAAAAATTATGGATAGAAGAATGAACAGCTTTTTACAAAACTACAGGACAACAAGATTTGGTGTCATAACACTTAAGTTTGAATCCTGGCCCTGCCACTTAATACCTGTATGATGCTGCTCAAGTCACCTGACTCTACAGGACTCAGTTTCTTTATCTGTAAACTGAGGGAATTAAATCAGATAACCTATAAGGTCTCTTCTAGATATGCACGTATAAAGACTATTGAGGACTATAAAAGACAGTGCTATTTAGAGCCAAATTTAGAGCCAAACTGAAACACCACTAATTCATATTCTGTGTGTGTGTGTGTGTGTGTGTGTGTGTGTGTGTGTGTGTGTGTGTCTGTATATCACTTCTTAAACTCTATGTTATGGTAGTGATTCATTTATCAGAAAAATAATCTGTCAAGAGGTTAAAGTCATTTATACTAAAATAAATAGATCAATTTCTCAGATGGTGACATAAAAGACCATGGCTACATGTGGTCACTGGACATATGCAATAAGACAGGTATTATAGACATTAATATGCCCACATTAGATATATGTGTAGCCTGGGCAGGTCCCTTAATCTCTTAGTGCTTTAGGCAACTCTCTAAAAATAGAAGTTGTAGAGAAAGTGCAAGTCATTACTGGAAAAGTGAGTTATTTCACTTATGAATTCCCTAAGGCAATGATATTACAGGTCTCATTTTTTTAATTTTTAAAATTAATTTTTATAATTATAACATTTTCTTTGACAGTACATATTCATAGGTAATTTTTTTTTTTTACAACATTATCCATTGTACTCCCTTCTGTTTCAAATTTTTCCCTTCCTTCCCTCCACCCCTCCCCTAGATGGCAGGCATTCCCATACATATTAAATATTTTATAGTATATCCTAGGACAGGTCTCATTTTTAACTCGTATTTACAGATAAAGAAACTTGAGACTCAAAGGAGATGATTGTTTTCTTTTACTTCTGTCTTTATGTATGAAATAGAAAATTGTCAACAAACTAACATTTCTATATACAAGCATGAGGAAAAAAGGCATGGGAAACCATGAATCTATTAAATTATATTTTCAAAATAAAACATGTTAAATTTACCAACATTAACCTATTGTGTTTCTCCTTTAAAATAATAGCTTTTTATTTTTCAAAATACAAACATTTTTCAACATTCACCCTTGCAAAACCTTGTGTTCCAAATTTTTCTCCCTCTCTCCCCCTTCTCTAGACAGCAAGCAATCCAACATAAGTTAAACATGTGCAATTCTTTTAAACATATTTTTACTTTTATCATGCTGTACAAGAAAAATCAGATTAGGGGTGGAGGTGGGAGTGGAATGGGGTGAGGGTGGAAAATGAGGGGGAAAAAAAAGCAAACAAAAAACAACAAAAGTGAAAATATTACATTGCGATCCACATTCAGTCCCCATAGTCCCCTCTCTAGATGTAGATGGTTCTATCCATCACAAGTCTATTGGAATTGGCCTGAATCACCTCATTGTTGAAAGAGCCAAGTCCATTAAGATATTCAGACTAGCTCTCTGGAGGATCTCAGTACCATCCCAAGCCCTGGGTCTTAATGGAGAAGTAATAAGGCGGGACTCACATGGATGGTCAAACATGGAGTTCATTTATTCCAAATTCTCTCACCTTTATATACCCTAATACCCTTATATAACCAAAGCAACACTGCACACGCACTAATATACTGCGTGTGTGGAATCATATAAACAACATGCTATTGTATGTAGATGATTTTTGCCACTTGGTATCACTCTGCTTTAATTGCAGCACAGGCTGTCACTGCCCATTTCTCAGAAAGGCTGAGACTCTTTAGGGGAGATGGGGCACTGACTCAGACATTGTCAGTAGGTTCCCTCTGGGCTGAAGGGTCTTATACCTTACCCAGAGTTCCCCCACTATCTGTGGTCCTCTACACATCACAGGTGATCATCACAAAATCTTCTTGTTGCTGTGTGCAATGTTCTCTTGGTTCTCCTTACTTCACTTAGTTTCAGTTCATGTAAATCTCTCCAGGTTTTCCTGAAATCATCCTGCTAATCATTTCTTATAGAAAAATAATATTCCATTACATCCATATATTATATGGTATATATCACATACTTATACTATATGTACCCCCTCATAATATATAGTATAACTTACTCAACTATTCTCCAATTGATGGGCATCAATTCAGTTTCCAGTTTCTAGCCACTACAAAAAGAGTTGCCACAAACATTTTTGCACAAAGAGTCCCTTTCCCTCCTTTAAGATGTCTTCGGGATATAATCCCAGTAGAAACACTGCTGGATCAAAGGGTACGCACAATTTGATAGCCCTTTGGGAATAGATTCATATTGCTCTCCAGAATGGTTGGATTCATTCACAACTCCACCAACAATGTATCAGTGTCTCAGTTTTCCCACATCCTCTCCAACATTCACCCTTGTCTTTTCCTGTCATCTTAGCCAATCTCAGAGGTATGTAGTGGAATATCAGAGTTGTCTTAATTTGCATTTCTCTAATCAATAGTGATTTAGAGCATTATTTCATATAACTAGAAATGGCTTTGCTTTCTTCATCTGAAGATGTCTGGCACTAAGAAAAACACAGAAAAGGGAGGAGAATGTTATTAGTACAAAAGAGATGACTTGGAAGTAGAGAGATTGGAGGTCTTGGTGAAGACAAAGAATAGAATTAGGGTTTACAAGGAGATATAGAATAATTGTGATCAGATAAGGAAACTTTAGAGTTCATGAACATAGAATTAGAAGATTTGTTAGTTGTGGTAAAATCAAGGGTATGACCATTCCTACATCTTGCTGACATTCTGTGGAGGAGAAATGATAGAAATTGGGGAAGCTAAATAACTAGAATTTAAGGGTAAGATGGGATGACAAGAAAAGATAATGATGAATGTTGGAGGGGATGTGGAAAAACTAGGATACTAAGTTATTGTTGGTGGAATTGTGAACTGATCCAACAATTCTAGAGAGCAATTTGGAACTATTCCCAAAAGGCTATCAAACTGTGCATACCTTTTAATCTAACAGTGTTTCTATTGGGCAAGTATCCCAAAGAGATCATAAAGGAGGGGAAAGGACCCACATGTGCAAAAATGTTTGTGGCAGCCCTGATTGCACAAGTATAACATATATTGGATTAGTTGCCATCTATGGGAGGGGGTGAAAGGAAGGAAGGGGAAAAATTTGGAATACAAGGTTTTGCAAGAGTGAATGTTGAAAATTATCCTTCATATATTTTGAAAATAAAAAATTTTAATTAAAAAAAAGAAAAAGAAAAAGGGGACAGCTAGGTAATACAGTGGATGGAGTACCAGCCCTGAAGTCAGGAGGATTCCAGTTCAAATCTGGACTTAGATACTTAATACTTTCTAGCTGTGTGACTCTGGGCATGTCACTTAACCCCAATTGTCTCAGCAAAACAAATAAATAAATAATAAAAGAAATAGAATTATATCTATTAATAGAATTATTCATTAATTTATCAAAACTATTAAAATAAATTTATATTCTCTCTCAATCAAATCTTGGGGCAATTCCTCCTATAGCTTTATATATTTATACTTAATAGAATTCCCTTTCATTTTAGATGCAACTAATAATAATAATAATAATACATATAGTATTATATGATTTGTAAAGCACTTGATATGAATCAATAAATATTAAATATCTATCATATACCAGGTCTGAACTAAAAACTAGGGATATGAAAAAGAAACAAAAGATAGTCTCTGCCCTCAAAGAACTTATAATCTAACGTGAAACATACATATACAAATAAGTTATGTATAGGATAATATGCATAATTTCACTTGTTCTTTACAAAAAAAAGTAAGATGGATGTTATTGTTGGAAACAAATTTTGAACCCCAAACAAGGGTACAGTAAATGAACAGCCTCAGAATGAGCGAAGCAATTTAAACTTCCAATATGTTCATGTAGAAAGCAGATGTCAAACTCCAAATGAGTTTACCTATTTTACAGAAGCAACAGCATAGTCTTTTATCCCTTCTCCCAAGCACAAAGTCCCTATACCAATCCTCCAATGGCTGGAAAGATAAGGTTAACATTCTTTCCTGATTCTCCTACAACATATACCTCTTGGTATACCTCTCCCACTACATACACTGTATAACCATTAAAATGAGCTTCAGCTTCTGGGGAGAAGCTAATATGAAGCAATTAAGCATGTGTACTCTAGCTAAACTATAACCTTTGTCCTACTTTCAGCTTTTTTACTAAACAAGGTACTATCCAGTTTTACCAAGCTTCAATTGGTTTTGGGAGCTTCCCTAATTCCCTATTCTGGACTACTTTCAGTTCCAGACTTCCAGTTTTCCTTCTCTAAGGAAACATAACTATTTGTTGTTTCTTCCATTATCATAACTTTTTTATAAATAAGGAAACTATGGGGCTGAAAAATCAAGTGACTTGCCCAGAATTACACAGCCAGAAAATTTCTGGGGCAGGGGAACTATGTTAAAATCCTAACACTTTTATTTATTATGCAACAATGCCTCTTAAAAGGCTTATCAGAATTGGAGTGGGAATGGAGAGGGGGTTCATATTTATATGCTATGATATGTAAGGATTTCAAAATTTAAAAATAATAATTTAATGAAAATTGAGTCCTCAAGATAGATAGAGTGAGCACCAGGTTTAGAGTCAAAAAGGGGATGAGCTTTGCAAGTCAGTTCTTAGAGTGTAGTTTCCTCCTCTGTAAAAATGAGGATTTTGGAATAGATCTCCTTTGAGTTCCCTTTCAACTCTAAAATTATGAACATATGACTTCAACAAGGTAGAAAGAGAAACAAAGAATTAATGTATGATCATTATACCCACAAAATATCAATAGAAGTATTAGATATAATAATGCCCACCCTTAAAGTGGACATTCAAGGGGACTGCTAGATGGTGCAATGGATAGCGCACCATCCCTGAATTCAGGAAGATCAGAGTTCAAATCCAGCCTCAGACACTTAACACTTCCTAGCCATGTAATCTTGGGCAGTCACTTAATTCCAAATGCTTCAGTTAAAAAAATAAAGTGGACATTCAAATAGAGGTGGTATAGATTTTATTTTTCTCATGCAAGAAAAAAAAGTTTATTTCCCATGCCAACAAAATTACATAACCACAATAGTAAAGGATCTTTTTCTGCCAGAGAAACTTACATTTTAAATTAAATTTGAAAAAAAGATGAAGAAGCTTATTAATGGAAATTCTACAAAATTTTGAATGACTTTTGAGTAATAATATAAAAATTCAAACTGATATTTAGAAGTCTGTTATTTGGTAGAAATAAATTCATCAAAAATTTGTTCCAGAAAAATAACTCTTTAAAGTCTTACCATATCCTATGACAAAAGGATTCCAGCAAAGCCTTCCCAGCAACTGACCAATTAAGGGAAATCTCTGAATAGCTGTAGGAAAATCCTGTAAAAAAGACCATAAAAAGACATCTCAGAGAGACTAAAATGATATCAATAACTATTTCAAATGCTAGTTATATCTTTTGGAAAAATAGAAAATATAACTGAAGTCCTTTGGGTAGTTAATCAAAGTAAGACTCTTAGGCAATGACTAATTTCATAGGTCATCTAAAACTAACATGCATTATTTCCTTAATGTAATACATGAATTATGTCAAAATTTTAATTTTATGTAGTAGATCAGTGGAATAGGTTAGGTTCACAGACACAATAATTGATGACTATAATAATCTTGTGTTTGATAAACGCAAAGACTAATTTCTGGGACAAGTATTCACTATGTGATAAAAATTGCTGGGAAAATTGGAAAATAATATGGCAGAAACTAGGCATTGACCAACACCTAATACTCTGTACCAAAGAGAAAGGTCAAAATGTGTTAGGATTACTAGGTGAGAACTCAGGTTGTCTGGATAGTGACAAGGTGAGAATTCAGGTTGTCTGGACAATTACAAGGTGAGAACTCAGGTTGACTTGATAGAAGGAGCAAGCTCATTGGCTGAAGTGGTTTTTCCCAGAAGCCCTTGCATTATCCCACGCCCATTCTCTGGGAGATAAAAGAGAGGACACCCAGAGATAGAAGAAGACTCTGCACTACATCTAGCTTGACGCAGCTCTCTGCAGGAAGGGAAGTCGGCTCTCTGCAGGAAGGGAAGTCACTTCTCTGGACAAGAGTTAACAGCAACTGCCTGGAGACAATGGTTCACTACAGGAAGAAGAATCTGTCCAAGAGATTTGAGTTGACACAGCAGATCTCCTCCCAGAGAGCCATCGGCAGCTTCTGGAGACGACAGCTCACTACAATTGGCGTCCACACGTGGGGCAAGGACTTTTGCTTATTCTGACAAGAGGAGCTAGACCAGACCTTTGCAATTTGGCGCCCGAACAGGGACAATGATGAAATTGGTTGGCTAAGTGGCTATAATGAAACAACAGGGGAAAGAAGGGACTTTCCAGGAACTTATGTAGAATATATTGGAAGGAAAAGAATTTCACCTCCTACACCAAAACCTCGTCCACCCCGCCCCCTTCCTGTAGCTCCGGGCTCTTCAAAACTGGAAACAGATAATGAGCAACAAGGTAAAAGAATGTGTGCAAGGTACAGGTGTAAGATCTTAAGACAGACGGACAATCAGTGGCAAGATCATCACAACGGATGGCATTTGACTGGGAAATTCCACTAAATGTTTGGAGCCCAGAGAATTGAGAAAAGGAGCTCATCTGAAGATAGGAAGTGGCTTATGTTCTTCTGCCATATCACTGATGGAAGACACATGGGCAGCAGAATGGCAGATCACCTTTCTTTCTAAATCTTTGAAGAATTCAGTTTTAACTTTTTCTGGAATCACTTTAGGTGTTTTAGTACACTCTCCCCAGGCTCTTCTCATATAAACGAAACGCACTAGTTAACACTGGCAAAAATGAGTGCTGAAGGATACCAATATAGAGCCTTGTATGAGTATAAAAAAGAACGGGAAGAAGATATTGACTTGCATGTGGGGGATGTATTAACTGTGAATAAAGCGTCCTTAGTAGCACTTGGATTCAGTGAAGGGGAAGAAACAAAGCCTTACACCTTACCCAGTGCTTGTGGCTAGGATTTTATTAAAGGCTATTAAGAGAGTAACACAATTATCTGGAATAAGTCCTGAAAAAATATACACATTCTATACTAACGCACAAATTAATGTATGCTGTGAGACCATCCCAGAATGGCAAATTTTATTGGCCATTGCTCCAAATTTTGCACATGGATCTCCATTAAAGATAACCCGGCTACTACATAATTGGCGATGGATCTTTGAAGAAAAGGTTTCTAAGGTTCCTCTTAAAGGACCAACAATCTTTACAGACGCCTCCAAAGAAAATATTTGTGCTGTATACTCTCATGATTTAACCATAAAGAGAGTAGTCAGGACTCCTTTTCAGTCCACTCAACAGAATGAATTATTTGCTATTATGCTAGCTCTTACTTATTACCCAGGAGACGTAAATATAATTACTGATTCAGCCTATTCTGTAGGTGTAGTACAAAGAATTGCCACAGCCCAAATAAAATTTGCAGCCTCCAATATTTATCAGCTCTTTAAGGAACTTCAAGAGCAAGTGAGAAAACATCCAGGCAAGATTTATATCTTGCATGTCCACTCACATAGTGGACTTCCAGGTCCCATTTTTGATGGAAATTCAAAGGCAGATAACCTTCTAACCATGTTAGCCAGTAGTCCTTTATTTCAGGAAGCACAAGAATCTCATTCTAAATATCATCAGGCTGCTCGAGCTTTACGTTTACAATTTGGAATCACAAGAGAGGAAGCTAGGAGCATAGTAAAAAGCTGTACAGCTTGTCTTCCTTTCCACGCTCCTACACTCCCTCCAGGGAAGAATCCTCGTGGTTTGAGACCCAATGAAATCTGGCAAATGGATGTGACCCATTATAAATCTTTTGGTTGTCTATCTTTTATCCATGTCGTGGTAGACACCTTTTCAGGATTCACATTTGCAATGCCAGCAGCAAAAGAGACAGCCCGAGTGGTCACTGAATTCCTTATACAAGCATTTGCAATTATGGGTGTGCCACAAGCAATAAAAACAGACAATGGGCCTGCATATACGTCCAAACATTTTACACACTTTTGTGCACAGTATAAGATTTTACATACCACGGGCATACCCTTTAATCCTCAAGGGCAGGCAATAGTAGAGAGAAGAAAGAGACATTAAGACACTCCTCCAAAAACAAAAGAAAGGGGGAGCCACAGGTAACCCTAGAGAACTTCTAAATTTAGTTCTCTATACCATTAATTTTCTAATTTTTGACCAAGATGCACTGGCTCCGGCAAACAGGTTTTATAACCCACCAGAAGGGCAGTGTCCAGTGCAAGCATCTCCACTGTCCTTAGATAATCGCCAGGTGATGTGGAGAGATCCAGAAAGTGGTGAATGGAAGGGACCAGATAGGTTAACTGCCTGGGGGAGAGGGTTTGCTTGTATTTCTTCAGCAGGAGAAGGAATCAGATGGGTGCCAACAAGTCGTATTCGCCTTGTCCATCAGAGAGAGACAGAAAAAGAGAAAGACCTCAAAATAAAGGAGAAGATCTAAGAAACATCTTACACTGAAAGAGCATGGCTAATAAAAAGACTGTTAAAGAACTTTAAAACCATCAGGAATCATTGGACTTCCTCACACAAGATGAGACTAATGGACAATGGACTTATGGACATTTATAAATTTTCAATTTATGATTATTTGATTATGTTATTTGTCATATACTTCTAGCATGTGTTATGTTACTATGTTACTATGTGCTTATGTAATTTATGTAATTATGTGTAATACTTCCCATATTGATGGATTTATGTTTCAAGGTCATGACTGTCCTATGTTCTAAATCAAAAGAAAGGGGTAGATGTTAGGATTACTAGGTGAGAACTCAGGTTGTCTGGATAGTGACAAGGTGAGAATTCAGGTTGTCTGGACAATTACAAGGTGAGAACTCAGGTTGACTTGATAGAAGGAGCAAGCTCATTGGCTGAAGTGGTTCTTCCCAGAAGCCCTTGCATTATCCCACGCCCTTTCTCTGGGAGGATAAAAGAGAGGACACCCAGAGATAGAAGAAGACTCTGCACTACATCTAGCTTGACGCAGCTCTCTGCAGGAAGGGAAGTCAGCTCTCTGCAGGAAGGGAAGTCACTTCTCTGGACAAGAGTTAACAGCAACTGCCTGGAGACAATGGTTCACTACAGGAAGAAGAATCTGTCCAAGAGATTTGAGTTGACACAGCAGATCTCTTCCCAGAGAGCAATCGGCAGCTTCTGGAGAAAACAGCTCGCTACAAAAATGGGTTCATGATTCAGCTATAAAGAGTAATACTATAAGGAAATTAGAAGAACAAGAGATAGTCTACCTCTCAGATCTGTGGAGAAGGAAGACATTTGTGGCTAACGAAGAACTAGAGAACATTAAGAAATGCAAAGTAGATAATCTTGATTATATTAAATTAAAAATGGCTTGTACAACAAAATCAATGCAGCCAAGATTAGAAGGGAAGCAGAAAACTGGGGGAAAATTTTTATATCCAAGGTTTGATAAAGGCCTCATTTCTAAAATATATAGAAAACTGACTCAAATTTGTAAGAATATAAGCCATTCCCCAATTGATAAAAAGTCAAAGGATATGGACAGACAATTGCCAGATGAAGAAATTAAAACCATTTCTATCATATGAAAAGGTACTCTAAATCACTATTGATTAGAGAATGCAAATTAAGACAATTCTGAGGTATATACACCTCTCAGATTGGCGAAGATGAAAGAAAAAGATAATGATAAATGTTGGAGGGGATGTGGGAAAACTGAGACACTAATGAATTGTTGGTGGAGCTGTAAACTGATCCAAACATTCTGGAGAATAATTTGGAACTATGCCCAAAGGGCTATCAAACTGTGCATTCCCTTTGATCCAGCAGTATCTCTACTGGATCCCAAAGAGATGCAAAAATGTTTGTAGTGTAATGGCTAGGAACTAGAACAGATGGCCATTAGTTGGGGAATGGCTGAATAAGAAAGTAATGGAATATTATAGTTCTTTAAGAAATGATCAGCAGGTTGATTTCTGAAAGATATGGAAAGACTTACATGAACTGATGCTAAGTGAAATGAGTATGTGATGGTTATGGAGATTGAATGTGAATCACAACATAATATTTTTAATTTTGTTATTATTGTTGTTTGCTTGTTTTTTCCTTCTTTTGATCTGATTTTTCTTGTGCAGCCTGATAAATATGGAAATATGTTTAGAAGAATTGCACATTTAACTTATTTTGGATTATTTGCTGTCTAGAGAAGAGATGAAGTGGAGCAGGAGAGAGAAAAATCTGGAACAGAAGGTTTTGCAATGTTGAAAACTATCTTTGCATGTATTTTGAAAAATAGAAAGCTATTATAAAAAATTTCAAATTAAAAATGTTTTTTAAATTTCATTTTTTTCATTCTTAGAAATCATGAGAAGTTACAGGATTTGAAGATAACAAGGACTTTGTAATAATAACATATGATAAGTTTATATTTGATAATTTATAATTAGATATTATACTTAAGTTTTGTGCTGAAACGTAAACCAGTGCCCTAAAATTTGTAAAGGTCTAATGGCACACAAGGCATAAGGGTAAATATTTCTATATATTATTACTTGTGCTCATTGTATGCCAAATGACATTATAACCATTATCTCCTGCTAACAGATGAGAGGAGAAGGGAAGGGTGAAGGCACAGAAGAGAAGGAAAGGAAGGGTCAAATAGAAAGGTATTTTTTAAATAAAGAGGTAGAGTAAATTCTATAGGTTGTTTTGTATTTGGTCTGTTTTCCCTTTTCTGTATGTTTACTGTTATCAATATAGAAATAATAGTCATTTATTGATGCAATAATTTCCTAACATTTGCTTCACATTCAAGGATAATCTTAGAGTTTTGGGAGCTATTCACAGAAGGTCCAATTTAAACCAAGTTTCATGGCTTTGATAAACCAAAATGATATGAAACAATGAGAATGTATTAAATATTATGCAAAAATATGCTTTTGTATACAAGTTTCTAAAATACACATAAATTTATTTGATCATCACAAAGATATATAAAAATATCTAATTTGCTTGATATTTATAAACCCACTAAAATATTTCACATGCAAAGCTTTTAGTTCTTATAAAACTTTAACTTTAAAGACAGGTGCTTTACAAATGACATTGTTTCTGTAATATTTAAAGCACAGATAAGTATAAAATAACGTTATGCTGAAATAATTTCCAAAGTGAAAACATTTTATACAAATGGTAAATGATGTAAAATACAAAATTTTCACTCACCAAAAACAATTATTAGAAAATTATGTAACAGGGAAAATACTTATGTAATATTTACCATACTTCTCAGTGATCTGAGCATGGTGATTTTCAGCTTAAAGTAGTACAGAGTAAAGTTTGCATGTCAGCAAGCTCTTCAAGATTTAAGGGATCAGTTACAATATAACATAGAAATACCTTTAAATAATCCAATTTATGACCTGACAACCAGGATCAAATTCTTGTTTACTTTAAAGAGAGGGGTTTTTAAGCCTACTTGATTGGTCAGGAAGTCTCATGTGACAGTATAACCAATCAAGAAAAAAAAGACTTCTTTACCAATAAATCAGGAACTCAGGAAACACATTCTTGTTTGCATTACCTGTGGCTATTTCCCCAATTTGCCTCTCTGATCCAGTAATACATTAGGTCAATACCACAAGCCTCTTTGCTACCATTAGCTTTCTAACTTGCTGAAATCTGGGGTGCAGATTGTTTCTGAAACTGTCTTCAAAACATTTCATTCCTCCAGTAAGCTACTTACCATATGTTTCAAGGTTTCATAAATCTGCTGCAGGAACTTCTGTAATTGAGGCAGGTGAAGGCAGACATCTTGCTGGGATTCCAAAGTAGTGGCCTGGCCCCATGCAACAGCCTTATTCAGCCAAAACTCAAAATTTAAAGATGAGTCTAGTATATCCTGAGCCATCTCAAATGAGAGAAAAGGCAGAAGAAACAGTTGTGTTGTTCAGGCTACAATTCAAGAGAAAAAAAGGTGACAACTGGTAAATATTAATCAGCAAAACAAGAACATATCAAAAATATTCTACTCTCTGTCTCATACACCACAGCATAGTTAATGATAAAAGTACATGGGACTAAGAAACTAAACCTTTGGTGCTTAAAAAAAAGAAAGCCCCTACCGCTTCAATAGTGGAATGTTTAAATTGCTTCACAATGTTTCCCAACTAGAGATCTGATTTCTTATCATATAGATAAGTCAGATAAATTATATGCATTTATTGAAGGAAACAAAGACTTCTAATTTAGTTATAAATTCAATAATTCTAAAACAAGTGAAAAATCACAAAATCACATGCATAAAGTCACAGAATGGAAATCCATTAAAGAGGATGAAGCTTAGGTCCATTGACATTAAGTGACTTTTCCAAAGTCACACAATTAATGAACAAGTATTTAAATAGTACTTATTATGTTCTAATGAAACAATCACTATTCACAGTTAGCATACATTTTAAGGTGTAAGACAAGTATACCTAAATATATACACAGCATAAAAATAAAATTAATATGGCATAAATATAGGCAATTTAGGAGGAAAAGGAGTAGGAGGTAAGGAAGAATGGTAGATGGGGGAGAGGGTGATCAGTGTAAGTTTCAAGCAAAAGATGAGGTGACTGATGGTGGTGGTTGTTTAGTCACGTCTAACCCTTTATGATATCAAAGCACACCAGATCTTTTTTTTATCTTCCACTCACTCTCAAAGTCTGTTCAAGTTAATGTTCATTATTTCCATGGCACTATCTATCCATCTCATCCTCTGCCACTCCTTCTCCTTTTGTCTCCAATTTTTGCCATCATCAGGGTTTTTTTTTTTTCCAATGAGTTCCACTTTCTTATTGAGTGGCCTAAATATAGCTTCAGCATTTGACCTTTCAGTAGACAATATCAATTAACTTCTTTAAGTATTGATTAATTTGATCTCCTTGATGTACAAAGGATTCTCAAAAGTTTTCTCAAGCATTTCAATTTGAAAGCATAAATTCTGTGATGCTCAGCTTTCCTTACAGTTATAAATTGCTTTTAATTTCATGGATGCAGTTGCCATCTGCAGTGATCTTTGAGTTTAAGAATATAAAATCTGAGAGTGCTTCCATTTCTTCTCCCTCTGTTTTACCAAGAAATGATGGGACCAGTTGCTAAGATTTTAGGGTTTTGTTTTCTTTTGTCTAATTTTAAGTTTCAAGTCATCTTTTGTACTCTTCTCTGTTACGTTCATCAAGAGGTTTCTTAATTCTTCTTCGCTTTCTACCACTAAAGTGATGTCATCTACATATCTGAGACTACTGGGCAAACTGGCCCAACTAGCTAAAACATTGCATCCCAGGAGAAGGATCAGTTCAGCTAAATAGTTAAGCTCCTCATGGTGAAATCTGTGAGGGCCCTCTAAATAGAGAAGAGACATGAGATCCTGGAATTCTGGAGCTATTAGTTGTATTAAATCATGTGTGCCTTACCACTAGTGTACCAGAAGTCCATGTACATTCTTCTTCCCTTTTGGACTCCAGTTGTATTTTTATGGTGAAGTATGTATCTAACATTATGATTTCTAATTACTGATTCTGTTGTGTCATTTTAGTAAATACCTTTGCTAAAGATCTTTTTTTTTTTTTTTAAATTGTACCTGAGTTGCATCTTGGGGGAAAAAAAGGACTCCATAAGGCAAAAGGGATGTGTTCCAAACATGGAAGGTAGACAGTGCAAAAGCACAGAGACAGAAAATGAGAGTGTCATGAGGAATATGCATCAATCACTTCAGTTGGTTTGATTGAAGTGAAGATCATGGGAAGGAGAGGAGACCGGAAGAGGCTGGAAAGATATGGTGGCTTTAGTTGTGGAAGCCTTTAAACACTAAGCAAAGGTGTTTACATTTTATTTTAGAAAAAATATAGAAAGTCATTAGAATTAGTTGGACAAAGGGTTCATATGTCCGGATCATGCTAACAAAATAGTATTTTGGCACCAGTGTAAAGGATGGATTGAAACAGAAAGAGAACAATACAAGGTGATTGTAGATAGGATTTGAATCTAGATCCTTTGACTCAGGAATCCCAATTCTTTTCATTGTATAATTCTCATTTTTTTTTTATTTTGAATTTAGATTGATTTATATCTAGATTGATTCATACATTTGAAGATGGCTAGTATTTGTTTATTCCTTTTAAAAAAAAAATAATGAATACCTATGATGATAATGAATACCTAAAAGTTCTTCCCAGTTTGCTCTAACTACCTAGTATTTTCTAAAATTCGTGTATCTAGACAGTATAATGTCTGGACTAGCTTTCTGGAGGATCTCTGGATGAGCCTCGGTCTTAAGTGGAGGAGTGATGAAGGCAGGAGAGACACCAGGAGGAGATCTCTGTTTCTGTCTCTATCTTCTGTGTCTGTGTCTCCTGTGTCTGTCTAAGTCTGAGTCTGAGATAGAGTTCGAGCTTCATCTTCAGTCCTCTCAGCCCTTAAATACCTCAGTCAGATTGCATCATTACATCACACTAAGTATATGCCAGCTACAGTGATTACATCATTATCTCACACTAAGTATATGTGAACTAGACAACCATTATCTCATCAATCACAAGGAGTATCCTTGCTTCAAGTAGAACACAGATGGGTCATGCCCTCCATGACTTCTCAAGGAGGGAAGTGAGAAATTCCACAGGGAAAATGGGGAGCTAAACCAGATATTCTTAGCAGGTTTTCTCTGGGCTATAGGGTCTTATGCCTTACTCAAAGTTCCCCCACTAATCTTCTGGCTTCTACAAGATAGGACAATGGATAGAGCACTGGCCCTGAAATCAGGAGGACAAGAATTCAAATTCAACTTCAGAGACTTAACACCTCCTAGTTGTGACCATAGGCATTTAACTCCAAGTGCCTCAGCAATAAATTTAAAAAAAAAAATTTCCTGAAACCATTTAAGTCTAGAAATAGAGTATTATTTAACTAAGACAACTTGAAAATGAAGTCATGTTTTGAATGAGTAAATGCAAACAAGAATAATAATATAACCATTCTCTTTGCTTTTTCAAACTTTGGTTAGGTTCAAGTTATACCAATAACTATAGTAATTTAATTTCCTTCATTCTGTCTTTTTAAAGAAATGTCCTCATCTGTAAAATGAAAGTATTAGACTTTAGGACATCTAAGGTCTCTTCCAGTTCTAACTCTGTGATGCTAAGGTCCCAGGCTGACGTTTATTGTACTACCACTGCATTACACAATGGCTGGGGTACTGAAAACTAAAGTAGCAACTAAAGACTCAAATATTTTTAGAATTCATGCTCTGAAGAGTTTATTACAATCTAAAAGTGATTTGTCTAGGATCTTTTATGGCTACTAAGTGTAAGAAGAGGAAGACAAATAGAAGTATCTCCTGAATCCAAGTCCAATGCCTTTCCATCAAGCTCCTAAGGTCAGTGGGATAATGAATATCAGATAATTACAAAAAAATGTCATAGGACAAAGTACTGAAAAGGAGACACAGAATCTTAGAAACGCTAAAACAACTTATGATAAGGCATGAACTTTTAAGGCTAGCTAAAGACTGTCACCAATTAACAGCAGATTAACTGCAGACTACAATCTCCCTTAAGTACCAATATAAATCATATTTGGAAGCCTGCCAGGTAACACCATATTTGAAGTTTGCTTTCCTTTTGTCTCTGATATTTCCCAAATTAGATAACACAAGAATTGAGCCTAGATATATCAAATATGGCTCATTCATCCATTTTAGGTAGCAATCTTGTAAAGATAATTTTTCTGTATATCCCTTTGGTATAAGTCAATCCAAGCTTATCCTACTCTCACTTCCTCATAGAGGAGAACAAAGTGCCAAGTTCAGATTTATGGACAAAATACTAGAAAACACACTGATTACATAAAACTAAAACCAGAAAGAGAGAACTATTTCCCCTTAAAATGTCAATGGTCTCCTTAGTAAAAAAAAAAAAAAAAAAAAAATTCATTTAGAGCCTAGGAGCATTTTACATGCATAAGCAAACTATTATATAACTGTATAGTTAACTGTAAGTTTGAAAACATTTCTGTTTCTCTCTAAAATCTTTATAGTGATCATTCTTAAATTGCTGAAAGGTTAAAATTAAAAATATTTTTACCTATGTATTTTTGATTCTTGGAGAAAATGCTCCTGATTATGCAAATTTTCTTTTCCTTATTTGAGTGGTTAAGAGAAAATACATGCTAATAATATTTTCTTCCTTCAAAATCAACTATTTTCTTTTGCCCATAAGAATATTTATGAAAAATTCCACTAGGAGGAACTGGCTTTTCCTGTGTGTAATCAGAAAAATATCAGTTTTTGAACAGTCTAATAAAAAACATTAACTAGAATTTAAATAAAATTTCAAAATGTAAATAAAATCTATATATTTGAAGCATTTCTAGTACAAAACGTCAATCCAAAATAAAAATATATATAGTCAGGGGCAGCTAGGTGGCGCAGTGAGTGGATAGAGCACCAGCCTTGAATTCAGGAGGACCTGAGTTCAAATGTGATCTCAGACACTTAACACTTCCTAGCTGTGTGACCCTGGGCAAGTCACTTAACCCCAGCCTCAAAAAAAAAAAGGGGGGGGGGGAAATATATATATATATATATATATATATATATATATATATATATATATATATATATATATATATATATATATATATATATATATATGTATATATATAGTCTACAGGTAGCCCAAAAGAATTAAAGGAAGCATGAGGGAAATTACTCTTCTCAATTATCTCCTTTATAGCCAGAAGAATGTTAGTAATATATACTTCCAAACATGAAAAGGAAAAACTTCTATTTCTCCCCTAAGATGAAATTTCTAACACACATAAATAGTCTATAATAATACAATACCCCTTAAACTTGGAACTACTCCTCTTACAGTACATAAAAGAACCAGCTATTCAAGAAACAATCAGTACATATAAATTTTCTCCACCCCAAATAATGCATGCATATATATGGGAAGTATTTAAATATATGTGTATATAGCATATGCTTTCTCTCTTTTTCTCCCCCCCCCCAACCTCTCATTTAAAAGAAGCACATATGCAAAAGTTATGCAAAATAATTGAAGGGCAATACCAAGTGGAAAGGGAGATCAGGAAAGGTCATAGAGACTCAGAGACCAGTAAGATGAACAGCAAATTTCCTATTTGTTATACTAAACCCCTTCTTTCATGTATTATAAAAAAGCCCTTAGTGCTTCATTATTCAATTTACTTCAACATTTATTATTCATCTACCATATATATATATATATATATATATATATATATATATATATATATATATATATATATATATATATATATATAAGGCATTATCCTAGGGTAAGGGGAATACAAAGACAACAAATAAAGTCACTTTCCTCAAGTTGTGAGCAACATATGAATGGGGGAAAAAGGCAAATATGACATGCCATATCTAGTAACGGATTAAGTAACTGATCAGATTTGGGTGGTAAGGGGCAAAAAAGAATTGGAGATGGATGAATCTAAGATTATGCACCTGAGTGAATGGGGATATGGCAATATGTCCAGTAGAAAAGGGGACATTTGAAGAAAGAAAGTTAAGGGGAAAGATGTTCAGTGCAATTTTGAGCAGGTTGAGACTGAGATGCCACAGGGACATGAAAAAACAAGAATAGCAGAGAATCTGAAGCACAGGACTGAAGTTAAATAGAGAAATCAGTGCTGCACAGAGAGATGAGATCATTTATCATTTCTAGAGAAAAGAACTGAATGAATAGGAACTTCTATGATCACTAAAAGAAAGAAGAAAAGTCCAAAACAGAGCCCGAAGGGAGACTCATATTTAGGAAGTGAATTGTTGTTCAGTTGTTTCTTCAACTGTGTCTGACCCTTCATGACCCCTTTAGAGATTTTCTTGGCAAAAACACTGCAATGATTTACCACTTCCTTTTCCAATTCATTTTACAGATGAAGAAACAAATTGAGACATTAAGTGATTTGTCCAGAGTTATACAGCTAGTAAGTGTCTGAGGCTTGATTTGAATTCGGATCTTCTTGATTCCAGACCTTGCATTATATCCACTATGCCACCTAACTATCCCAGAAAGCAAGAGATAAGCTTTCAACATTTCAAACATTTCAACATAATTGATTTTTTTGGGTAATTTTATGTATTTTCTTTTATACACTTTAATCTCAACATTAATGAAAAGTGGACCATAGGCTTCACATTAATGAAAAGTGGACCATAGGCTTCACTAGACTGCCAAAGGGGCAAAAAAGAGGCCAGGAATGTAAATGGGATGTTTATCATCAATCCATGCTATTTAATCTCTCAGAACTCCGTTTTCTTTTTGAGGATCAGCTAAAGTACCAGCCCCTATAAAGAGATTGTCCCAATGCTATTTTGTTTTAATTTTGTATATATCCTATACATTTTAAAAATTTCAAATCCCTTTGCCCAAGTCTTTGAGTGCAGAAACTATCTCCATCTTCATACTTTTACCTCTAGTGCCAAACACAATGCCTGGCATATATTATATATTTCAAAAATACCTCTTAATTGATTTATTGAAGTCTTGATGTCATATAAAATGTTAGAAAGAATTTTATTTTTCCTACAGCTAAAAAGCAATTATTATTTTTATTCAAAGTAATATGGCAATGTAATTCTGTTGACCATTCGCTTGGGCTTAGAATTTGAAGATATAGGTTCTAGTCCTCCAATAACCAAATCACAAAATGAATTAGCTGTGGTACAATGAAAAGTACCCTGGATTTCGAGTCAGTGGTTAAATTCAAATTCCATTATATTATCATGTTGTCAATTACTATACTTATGACCCTGAGAATATCACAACCTCTCTAGTCCTCAATTTATTCCTCTTTAAAATAAGAGAGTGGGACCAAGTGACCTATAAAGTCGCTTCAATTTTAGGAAATCTAGTTCTGAGTTGTTTATTCTATCTGGATGTTAGTTTCCTTATCTATTAAAAAAAAAAGTGATTTATATGATTTTTCATATCCCTTCCTGGATGAATATCCTATGATAGCTTTATTAAATAGATAGTAGTAAATTATATTTCACGAATATAACTGAAGAAAAGCAATCCTAATCAGAAGAAAAATGAAAAAAACATTTCAACAATGTTTTAGACATAGAAGGTACTGAATAAATGTTTATATTACTCTATAAAACAAAAGGGGGGATGAATTTAGATGATGCTTAAGGTCCTTCTGGTTCTAAACTTATGATTTTATAATCTTGATCAACTGGACCAGAAGATAATTAATAAAATAAGAAAATGTGCAGAGGAAAAGGAACATAAACGATATTTAAATTATAGCCAAGGTAAAGTAGATCCTTTCCAAGAAATTATGATTTAATCATCAATAGCAAATAGTTTCCTCATCAGGAATTTTCTATACCTATGAAATCATAAGTCTTCCTAGCCACTCTGCTCCCTCCCAAAAAGTATCAGGTATACTATTTCAGAGCTTTCCTTTTATATTTCTAATTGTTTCCAATACAGGCTTAAACATTTCCCTGTAAAACTTACTTAATAGAATAAAATGATGGGTTATTACTGCAATAGCTTTCTGGCACTGAACAGTCCTAAAAACCCTGACATAAATAGACATCCACCCTTAAATAATTAACATAATTCTAATGGCCATGAGTCATTTAGCTTAGTTATGTTTTATTGGTCTAGTGAGGGTACTATATGAGTACCCTCATGAGACATTGTGTATAACCTTTTAGTCTTTTAGAAGAAGGAGCATGTTATGATTATTTTTGATCATATCTGTTTACACTCTCATTGGGCATTAGTCAAGGTTTATCTTAAAACTTAACAAATACTAGCTGTATGACCCTGGACAAGTTACTTAACCACAATTGCCTCAGCAAAAAACCACAAGTTAGCAATCTGACACATATAAAAGCAAAGGAACAGATTAGAAAATCAAACTAAAATTATGAAACTGCATTAATAATTCATTTTCCATTTTAATTTCTCCCAAACAGCATAATCACTGTATTAGAAAACTCAAATTAAAAATAATTCAAAATTATTTGAAAATTTAGGGTACTGGGGCAGCTAGGTGGCACCAGCCCTAAAGTCAGGAGGATCTGAGTTCAAATCCAGTCTCAAATACTTAACATGTTCTGGACGTGTGACCCTAGGCAAGTCACTTAATCCCAATTCCCTCAGCCAAAAAAAAAAAAAAAAAATTAGGGTACTGGTCAATCAAAAATAAAATTAAGTTCAACAACAATAAATCATAAAATAAGGCATGATTAAATAGATGTGGTTAAAGAAGAAAATGAAATTGGGAAGTCACTGTAAACCCACAAGCAGAAAAGCAAATTATAAATGCTATGAAATGCCATAGTAAAGAGAAAAAAAAAGAGAATATAGAAGTAATTTCACTATATTCAGCACTGTTCAGTTTTGAATCTGAGGAAAGTTAAGTCTCAGAGATTACAACAGAGTCCAAAAGAGGTAAAGATGGACAAGTAAACCATGCTTCCTATGAATTTTCCTACATAATTGTCCCTATTGTTCACCCTCACTGTTAGAGGGAAACAGACTTTGTCCAATCCTGGTATCAGAGAGAACAGAAATCAGGGAAGAAAATCAAGCACCAAGCAGGGGACAGGATTGGGGGGGGGGGGGGGGAATAAGCATATTTTCAAAAAGACATAAAAAACAATGGACAAAACCAAATAAAAGCTAAGTGTTTTAAAGCAATTGTTAAATGAACAAATATTCAGAGAAAAGATCCATTCCAATAGATAAATATTTTGTGACAAATGAGAATAAGTCAATCCCCTGAAGAAAGTGAAGAAGAGGAAGTTGTTCTTCTGGAACAACAGAGCATCTTTTAAAAAAAACTTTGGTTCACTTACATAAACTGATGCTGAGTGAAATGAGCAGGACCAGGAGATCATTATATACTTCAACAACAATACTATATGATGATCAATTCTGACGCATGTAGCCATTTTCAACAATGAGATGAACCAAATCAGTTCAATAGAGCAGTAATGAACTGAACCAGCTACACCCAGCAAAAGAACTCTGGGAGATGACTGTGAACCACTACATAGAATTCCCAATCCTTCTATTTTTGTCCACCTGCATTTTTTATTTCCTTCACAGGCTAATTGTACACTATTTCAAAGTCTAATTCTTTTTGTACAGCAAAATTACTGTTTGGACATATATACATATATTGTATTTAAATTATACTTTAACATATTTAACATGTATTGGTCAACCTGCCATGGGGGGGGGGGAGGGTAGGAAGGGAAAAATTAGAACAAAAGGTTTGGCAATTGTCAATGTTGTAAAATTACCTATGCATATAACTGGTAAATAAAAACTATTTAAAAAAATACTTTGGTTCTTTAGCAATATCAATCTTAAACTATAAGGTAGTAATTATCAATTATTATTATTTAGAAAGCAGTCTTGCAGAAAATGAACATATATTTTATACCCAAGATAAGGCCAAAGTAAATACAGGATATAGATATAATATAAGAAAATTAGACCATGGAATATATTACCTATCAGATTTATGGATAGGAGAACAATTATGAATAAAGAAAGAGATAAAACATTGTAGAGTATAAAGTGGATAATTTTGGTTACATTAAATTTAAAAAGGTTTGTGCAAATAAAACAAATGTAGTCAAGATTAGAAGAAAAACAAAATTGGGAGAAAATATAATTTAATTATATAGATAATTATAGATAATTTCTCAGGTAAAGGTCTCATTTCTCACATAAATAAAAGAATTCTGTCATATTTATAAGAATACAAGTCATTCCCTAATTGATAAATGGTTAAAAGATATGAACAGGTAATTTTTTGATGAAGAAACCAAAACTATATGTAGTAAAATGAAAAAAAAGGATCTAAATTACTACTGATTAAATAAATATAAATTAAAACAACTTTGAGATATCTTATGCCTATCAAATTAGCTAAAATAATAGAAAAGTGACAAATGTTGGAAAGAATATGGGAAAATTGGGACACTAATTCACTGTTGGTAGAACTATGAACTAACTCAATCATTTTAGAGAATAATCTGAAATTGTGCCCAAAGAATTAGAACACTATGTATACCCCTTGACTCAGCAATATTAGTATTATATCTGTAGTCGCTTTGTAATGGCAAAAAACTGGAAACTGAGGGGATACCCATCAATTGGGGAATGGCTAAATAATCTATGGCATATTATTGTAATGGATGAGTAGTTTGACTTTAGAAAAACATGGAAGGACTTGTAAGAAATAATGAAGAGTGAAATAAGCAGAACCAAGAGAATGCTAAACACAGAAATAGCAATATTGTTCTAAGAACAACTTTAGTTATTATTAAGTCATTTCGAATACTATAAACACTCCAATCAACTACAAACGACCTGTGAAGGAAGATGCTATCCACATTCAAAGAAAAAAACTGATAAAAAGGATGTACCGTGTGGTTTTACATACACACACATGTGTCTAATGGTAGCTTTCTCTAGGGCAGGTTGGGGAGGAAAAGGAAAAAAGTACACAACAGAGAACAAATGAAAACTTAGAAAATTAGGGTAGCTTTCAGAATGTTATGTAGTATTTGTTAAATAGTTTTTCAAAATAAAGTGTGAAATGGAAATTCATAGTTTTACATAGTGAATCATCTTTTTATGTTGTGCTGTATATAAGGAAATGTTTCCTTTTTTGTCTTTTGGTATTTAACCAAAATAATTTGGTTCAAAAGACCAAAAAGCACTAGTGAAAATAGCTGAAAAATAATTTATAATATCTAAAAAACAACAACATAGATTAGAATCCTCAAGGATCAGCAAATCTAACAAGAGAACTTAGACCAAAAGTTAAAAGCAATTCTCATAACCTTAGATTCTCTAAAAAAGAAAAAGAGAGAAAACATTAAAATGCATGGAAAGAAGGGAAAATACTGGCCCAAAATTTCTTCAAGTTTAGAAAAGGATTAAGATTTGGAAAATCATGTGATAGCTCTATACAACAAGAATGTTACGCCTGAAAATAACATGAAAGGAGAATGGACCATATAGTCTTTCAAGGGAAAAAATAAATTATAAAAAGGAAATCTTAAATACTCTAAAAAGAAAAACAGCCCAACAACTTTAGAAGCAGAAAACAAATTACAGTAAACCATAAGAGCGAAAACAAAAACAAGTTAATATAGATAACCATGATCATAAATTATAAAGATTAAAGGAAGAAGTACACTTATCAAAGATGATTTTCATTATGAGACGTTTCCAGCACAGAGTCCAAAGGGAAGAGGTATTTCATAATGTGAGCTTCCTTTTTATATACTTGTTTATTGAAGATACCATGCATTAAGACACAAACAATAAACGAATCTCTTGGAAAAAATGTATAACCATTGAAAAGAATTTGGTCTAACTATTCTCAAGAAAAAGAAAGGAGTTGAAAAATGTCCAACTGCCCAGATCATGACATACAATTGGAGACATAACCTATAAGGTGTGTCCTCAATATGTATATCTACGACAGAACAAATGAACAATAAATTGGGCCCAGAAACAAAGAAAGAGAGGGGATTGGCTTGCTTCAAGAAATTGCAAAGATCTTTTTAATGACCAAAAACTTTCCTCAGAAGTGAAGACACATCCATCAAGTGGAGAATGGCTGAATAAGTTATGATACATGAATGTCATGGAACATTATTTTTCTATAAGAAACAATCAGAAGGATGATTTCAGAGAGGTCTGGAGAAACTTACATTAACTGATGCTGAGTGAAATGAGCAAAACCAAAAGCATGTTGTACACAGCAACAAAAAGATTATATGATGATCAAATCTGATGGACATGGCTCTTTTCAACAGCTAAGTGATTTGGGCCAGTTCCAGTAGGGTTGTGATGAAGAGAGCCATCTGTATTCAGAGAGAGGACTATGAAGATTGAATCCTTAGAGTGGATCTAACAAATAAAATATAAACCAATCCTATAAATCCATACGATAGCATAGTATTTTCAATTTTCTTGTTGTTCTTTTCTTGAATTTTGTTTTCTTCATTTTTTTTCATTATTGATCTGATTTTTCTTGTGCAGTGTAATAATTATGGAAATGTGTATAGAAGAATTGCACAGGTTTAATATATATTAGATCTAGGGGTGGGAGGGGAGGGGGGAAGAGGGAGAAAAAATGTGAAACAAGGTTTTGCAAGGGTAAATGTTGAAAATTATACATATATTTTGAAAATAAAAAGCTTTAAAAAAAAAAAGAAAAAGAAAGGGACATCTTACTCCCAATATTCTGCCAGTATTATTATATACCTATGAGACATTAATACAATATCTGAAGAAATGAATATGAATATTACGCAGAGGATAATGGAGAAATGAACAAATGGATATGAATCAGTCTACAACATAAAATCAATGAAGAACATCAAAGAATAGAAATAAAAAACATCAGTGAAATGAATGTCAGGAAAAGAAAATGGCCACATAGTAAGGGCAATAGTTATACTATTTCATTCAATGATGAGTACCACATTTTGAAAAAGACATTAATAAATCTGAATAAGTTTAGAAGAGATGAAAGAACTAGAAACTATCACAGGAATATCAGTTGTTTAATCTAGAGAAAAGATGAACTTGGCAATATGTGACAGGTCTCATCAAATATCTCAATGGTAAACATATATGAGCTTGCTTTACTTGGCCTAAAAGAACAGAATTGAAACATTAATGGAAAGGACAAAAAAAGATTTCAGCCACATAAACAAAAATCGTTCTTCCTAACAATCAGAATTTTCAAAAACTGGTAACTGCTGCCTCTCAAAGTAACATAAAAAATTACTTAACAGATCCTTGAAAATCTTCAAGTCAAAGTTGGATGAACACATGTCAGGAATCAGAAATACTATAGAGGGTATGTGTTAGTTGACCATTGAGATGCCTTCCAATTCTGAAATTCTTTGAGAATTTCTAGGGAATAGGAGAGGTACTGAGATTCAGGTTAGGCTCGAAAGTATTAAAAAGAATTCAGTTGATTTCCAGCATGTGGATTACAATAATAAAAAGCAAATGAGCCTAAGTACCAATCATGAGAAGCTTGTTATGGAAACTGGAGAAAATTACTTAGATCTAAGACATTCCTTATAGTCATTCCTCTACTTACAGACTTGAGAGGTTTATAGATTTTGAAAAGTCACCAAAAATGGGTTACAATATATAATAAGTCAATTTCAGAAGTGGGGGAGAACTCCTGATTGACTAAGAAGAATGTCTACCTTCTGCCAGGCCTTTATAAGTAGTATTTAGGGGTTTCCACAGTGTCCCTAGTATTCTAGGGGCTTTTGTTAGGGTCGGAGGAGGAGTCAGGCATTGCACAATCAGGAAGTAAAAGAGGCTTTGAAGCCTGAGACCCCTGGAAGAGGTGCCACCTCATGAGCTGGAACTCTAGTCCCATTGAGATCAAATCATTAACAGGAGGCTCCTTCTCTAATTGGCTGTGCGTATGTCCTCATAAACCCTATTTAAGCTGTAGAGACAAGGAAGTCACTCTCTTTGATAGGGGATTCATCAGGAGTTCACAAGGAATCAGCAAAAGATCAGCAAGATGTGAACATGTGAATAAAAGATCTTGAGCTTGCACATGGCTGTTCTCAAGACTCTATTGTGTATTTAAACCATCGTTCTAAGAAATGATAGCCAGAGATCTCTGAAGACCTCAGTCAGAGATAACCTTGGTAAAATTGGTTTAAGCACTGCAAAAGACAGTGACCAGAGAATTCTCTGAAGGCCTGGGAAATAGGAGAGACTGGCAATAGTGAATGCAGAGTGGGCATTAACAAGGGTATTCACAAAAGTAGTGAATGCCTTGTGGGCATTCACAGGTTTTCACAGCTTCTAAGAGTCTCATGGACTCTTAACAATGGACCATTCATGACAGTGAATAAGGCAAGGGAATTATGGGGTTTTTTAGGCATAGTTCCCTCATAGTTTTACTTATAGCAAATTTCTAATACAAGTTCATATAAATCCTTAGAGTGGATCTAACAAATAAAATATAAACCAATCCTATAAATCCATAAGTATAATTATCATCAATACAAACTGGATTAATTATGACATTTATTCTTACAACATTGACTACAATTTATACTTTTAAAGTATATGAAGATTGGAAAGAGAATATAATTAAAGGCTTTGAATGTCAAACACAGGATTTTATAGTTAATCCTGGAGGTTAATAGGAAGACAGGAAAGTTTACTGAAAAGGTTGAGGAGTGATAGAGTCAGACCTGAGATTTGGGAATATGGACTAGAATGGGGAAAGATTTGTGGCAGGCAGAATAACCAACAGGCTACTGCAATAGCCCAAGTGAGAAAGGATGAAGGCCTACCCAACGTGCTAACAATATCAGAACAAAGAAGAAGGCTGATACTAGAGATGTTATAAAGGTAAAATTTTTGATAACAGATTGGATATGGAGGTAAGAGAATGAAGAGAGAAGAATGGCATATAAGTTACCAGCCAAAGGAACTGGAGGTACCTTCAACAGTGATAGAGAAATCAGGAACAGAGGAGTGATTGGAGAAAATATAATGAGTAAAGTTTTGGACATGAAGAGTATAAGATATTTGTAGGACAGCCATTTTGAGATATTCAAAATGTAAGTAAATGTGAGACTTAAGATAAGTAGGAAGGCTGAAACTGGATCCAAAGAGTTGAGAACATCACCACAGAGAAAAAAATTGAATCCATGGGAACTGATGAGATCACCAAGTAAAAGTATAGAGGAAGAGAAAGAGGATTCATGACATACTCTATGTGACACTCACAGTAAGCAGGTCTGATCTGAAGATTCAGCAAATTAAATTTAGAAGGAGTAATCAATCAGATGGGTGAACCAAGAGAGAGTAATGTCCTGAAAATCTAGTGAAAAGAAAAATATCAAGGAAGATGGTGATTGAGTGTCAAGGGGTATAGAGAAGCCAAGAAAGTTGAGGACTAAGTAAAGGTTGTTGAATTTGGCCATTAAGTTAGTAACCTGGTAGCTTAGTAGCACAGTGAATAAAGTGCTGCTCAAGAATATGAGTTCAAAATTGGCTTTAGACCCTCACTGCCATGTGAGCCTGGGCAAGTCACTTAAATATCTGTCTTGGCTTCTTTATCTATTAAATGGGAGTGATGACAGCACCTACTTCATGTTATTGTGAGGATCAAATGAGATAATATTTATAAACAGCTCAGCACAATGCCTGGAACACAGTAAGTACTTAATAAATGCTTAAACACCAGTTTTTTGGGTTTTTTTGGAAGGACCACTTTCAGCTGAATAATGATATCTGAAAACCAAACTGTAGAGAGTTAAAAGAGAGTAAGAAGAAAGGGTGGAGAAACCCATTTTAGAAAGTTTTCTCAAGAGGATTTAGCAACAAAAGGTACATATTGGAGAGAGATGGGATGATAGTTAATAGGGATAGTTAAAGGATGTTTGTAAACATCGGAAGAGAGTGAAGATAAGTGATTGAGAAGAGATGATACAGAGTCAATCTTTTGCAATGGAATAGAAAAATTTGTACATGTAGAATGATTTGCCTTGAAAATGAAAAAGGCCACCTCATTATGTGAGATAGTCGTGAAGGAAGAATAGAAGACATATAAGTGGAGGAAGAGGGGGAAGAGAGAAGGGGGAGCTCTAAACAAATAGCTTCAAGGCTTTCAGTAAAAGGAGGCAAAGTTCTGAGGGGAGGAGAGAAAAGGAGAAACTAAGGGAGATTTACTGCTACAATGAGTGAAATAATGAGTTATTTAAGGAGATGGAGAAGGACTGTTTTGAAGCAATCAAGGGTCCAGTTATGGACCCAGTCAGTCAGAATGGTTGCATGATTTTCTTGCAAGACAAATTCAGAAAACATAAGGGGGCAAGGGAGAGAGCGGGGCAGTGTATAATTGAACTAATTCAACAAGGAAAAGGGAGAAAAGTAAATTTAATGCAGGGGCCATGGCCTGGAAAGAAATGAGTGGCCAATTGGAGATCACAGACTGGAAGAACAGGATTTGGGGTTGCAAGATAGAAAGATAGAACAACAGACAACATATTACGATCAAAGAATTTCAGAGTTCATGAATTTCAAATTAGTGGATGATAGCAATATCAAGAGAGAGGGAAGTCTTATAAAAAATAAGGAATTCTACACTATTTGGCAAAAATTGTTGGGAAAACTACCAAAAAGTATGGCAGAAACTAGACACAGGCCAATATCTCACACCATATATCTAGAAAAAGTCAAAATGAGTACGTGATTTAGAGATAAAAAATTATACCATAAGCATATTAGGAAAGCAAGGAATACTTGCCTGTCAGATCTATGGAGAAGGGAAAAATTTATAACTAAACAAGGAATAGAGAATGTTATGAAATATAAAATGTATTATTTTGATAACATTAAATTTAAAAAATGTTGTACAACCAAAGCCAATGCAATGATGAGTAGAAGGAAAGCAGAAATCTGTAAAAACAATTTTTTATAGTCATTATTTCTATACAATAAAGATCTCATTTCCTAAAAAAAAAAAAAAAAAAAAAAAAAAAAAAAAAAAAAAAGAAAGCACACAGGGAAAATAGTCAAATTGATATAAATGGATAAATGGGCAGTTTTCAGATGAAAAAATTACAATAAAGTGCTCTAGATTACTATTGATTAGATAAATGCAAAGAAAAAAAGGGTACTACCTCATACCTTTCAGACTAACTAATATAACAGAAAGGAAAATGATTCATGTTAGAAAAGAGGTAGGAAAATTGGAATAGCAATGCATTGCTGGTAGAGTTGTGAATTGGTTCAAGCATTCTAAAGAACAATTTGGAACTAGGTCTAAAGGATTATAAAACATTGCATACTCTTTGATCCAACAATAACACTACTAGGAGTATATCAGCCCAAAGAAATCACACACACAAAAAAGGAAAAGGACCCACATTTACACAAATATTTAAAGCATTTCTTTGTAGTGGCAAAGAAACAGAAAACGAGGAAATGCCCAATCAACTAGGGAATGGCTGAACAAGTTGTGATATATGAATGTAATAAAAAACTATTGTGCTATAAGAAATGATGGGCAGACAAGATTTCACAAAAACCTAGAAAGACTTACATGAACTGAAGTTGAATAAAGTAAGCAGAACCAGAAAAACATTGTACACAGTAGTAGCAACATTGTATGATGATCAACTATCACAGACTTCGCTCTTCTCCACAATACAATGATAGATAGAAGACAATTCCAACAGACTCATAGAGGAAAATACTATCTACATCCAGGGATAAAAGCTATGGAATCCGAATGCAGTTTGAAGCATACTATTTTTAGCTTTTTTCCCATTTTGTTCTGGTTCTTCTTTTACAAAATAACTAATATGATTATTCATGTATAACCTATATCAGATTACTTGCTGTCCTGGGGAAGAGGAGAAAAGGAAAAAAAATTGGAACTATAAATCTTATAAAAGTGAATCTTGAGAACTATACATGTAACTGAAAAAAATAAAATACTATCAAGTGGAGAAAAAATAATAAGGTCTGTTTTGGATTCATTAATTTTGCAATGTCTATGAGATATCTAATTTAAAATGTCCAACAAGCAATTGGTGATGCAAGGTCAGAGGAAGAGGTTAGGCCAAGCAAATGAATAAGAGAATTAACTGCATAGAGATGATAAATTAATCCATAGGAACTCATGAGACTGCCAACTGAGATAGAATATAAAGGGCCTAAAACAGTCTTGTAGAATGTCCATAGTGACACCCACTGTTACTGGGCATCACCTCTATGAAGATTTAACAAAAAAATTAGGAAGAAAAATAAGATACATGAGAAAGGTAACAGGAGAGAGAGAAGAGTCATAAAAATCAAGAGCCTATGAAGCTCTGATAGGTTGTGATTTGCCTAAAAACACATAGCTAGTAAACAAGGAAGCTTGGATTCAAAATCAGGTCTTTTTGTTGTTGTTGTTGTTGTTGTTTGGTTGGGTTTTTTTTTTACTTTCAAAGTATATCTTTTTTCTTTTTCCTTTTTTTTTTTTTTTTTTTTTTTTGATTATAGCTTTTTATTTACAAGATGGGTAATTTTACAGCATTGACAATTGCCAAACCTTTTGTTCCAATTTTTCCCCTCCTTTCTCCCCACCCCCTCCCCCAGATGGCAGGTTGACCAATACATGTTAAATATGTTAAAGTATAAATTAAATCCAATATATGTATATATGTCCAAACAGTTATTTTGCTATACAAAAAGAATCAGACTTTGAAACAGTGTACAATTAGCCTGTGAGGGAAATCAAAAATGCAGGCGGGCAGATAAGATTAGAAGGGAAACAATAAACTGGGAAAACATTTTTACAGTTAAAGGTTCTGATACAGGGCTCATTTCCAAATAATATAGAGAATTGACTCTAATTTATAAGAAATCAAGCCATTCTCCAATCGTTCAATTGATCCAATTGATTGGTCAGAGAATATGAACAGACAATTCTCAGATGAAGAAATTGAAACTATTTCTAGCCATATGAAAAGATGCTCCAAGTCATTATTAATCAAAGAAATGCAAATAAAGACAACTCTGAGATACCACTATACACCTGTCAGATTGGCCAGAATAACAGGGAAAGATAATGCAGAATGTTGGAGGGGATGTGGGAAAACAGGGACACTGATACATTGTTGGTGGAATTGTGAATACATCCAGCCATTCTGGTGAGCAATTTAGAACTATGCTCAAAAAGTTATCAGACTGTGCATACCCTTTGACCCAGCAGTGTTACTACTGGGCTTATATCCCAAAGAGATCTTAAAGAAGGGAAAAGGACCTGTATGTGCAAGAATGTTTGTGGCAGCCTTCTTTGTGGTAGCCAGAAACTGGAAACTGAGTGGCTGCCCATCAATTGGAGAATGGCCGAATAAATTGTGGTATATGAATATTATGGAATATTATTGTTCTGTAAGAAATGACCAGCAGGATGATTTCAGAAGGGCCTGGAGAGACTTACATGAACTGATGCTGAGTGAAATGAGAAGGACCAGAAGATCGTTATATACTTTAACAACAATACTATATGATGATCAATTCCGATGGACGTGGCCATCTTCAACAGTGAGATGAACCAAATCAGTTCCAATAGAGCAGTAATGAACTGAACCAGCTACACCCAGTGAAAGAATTCTGGGAGATGAGTATGAACCACTATATAGAATTCCCAATATCCCTATTTTTGTCTGTCTGCATTTTAGATTTCCTTCACAGGCTAATGGTACACTATTTCAAAGTTCGATTCTTTTTGTATAGCAAAATAACTGTTTGGACATGTATACATATATTGTATTTAATTTATACTTTAACATATGAAACATGTATTGGTCAACCTGTCATCTGGGGGGGGGGGGAGGAGGGGAAAAATTGGAATAAAAGGCTTGGCAATTGCCAGTGTTAGTGTTATAAAATTACCCATGCATATATCTTGTAAATAAAAGGCTATAATAATTAAAAAAAAAAAAAAAAAAAAAAAAAGAATGTAGGCGGACAAAAATAGAGGGATTGGGAATTCTATATAGAGGTTCATAGTCATCTCCCAGAATTCTATCGCTGGGTGTAGCTGATTCAATTCATTACTGCTCTATTGGAACTGATTTGGTTCATCTCATTGTTGAAGATGGCCACCTCTATCAGAACTGATCATCATATAGTATTGTTGTTGAAGTATATAATGATCTCCTGATCCTGCTCATTTCACTCAGCATCAGTTCATATAAGTCTCTCCAAGCCTCTATGTATTCATCCTGCTGGTCATTTCTTACAGAACAATAATATTCCATAACATTCATATACCACAATTTATTCAGCCATTCTCCAATTAATGGGCATCCACTCATTCCAGTTTCTGACCACTACAAAGAAGGCTGCCACAAACACTCTTGCACATACAGGTCCCTATCCCTTTTTTAAAATCTCTTAAAAATCCCTTCTTTTAAAATCTACTTCTGGATCAAAGGCTATGCACAGTCTGATAACTTTTTGAGCATAGTTCTAAATTGCTCTCCAGAATGGCTGGATGTATTCACAATTCTACCAACAATCAGTGTCCCTGTTTTCCAACACCCCCTCCAACATTCCGCATTATCTTGCCCTGTCATTCTAGCCAATCGGACAGATGTGTAGTCGTATCTCAGTTGCCTTAATTTGCATTTCTCTGATTAATAATGACTTGAAGCATCTTTTCATATGGCTAGAAATAGTTTCAATTTCTTCATCTGAGAATTATCTGTTCATATCCTTTGACCATTTATCAATTGGAGAAGGCTTGATTTCTTATAAATTAGAGTCAATTCCCTATATATTTTGGAAATAAGGCCTTTATCAGAACTTTTGGCTGTAAAAATGTTTTCCCAGTTTACTGCTTCCCTTCTAATCTTATTTGCATTAGTTTTGTTTGTACAAAAACTTTTCAATTTGATATAATTGAAATTTTCTATTTTGTGATCAATAATGGTCTCTAGTTCTTGTTTTTTCATAAATTCCTTCCTCTTCCACAGGTCTGAGAGGTAAACTATCCTGTGAAAGTTCCTCTAATTTATTTATACTCTTTCTTTATGCCTAGGTCATGAATCCATTTTGCCCTTATTTTGGTGTATGGTGTTGTGTGGGTCAATGCCTAGTTTCTGCCATACTAATTTCCAATTTTCCCAGCAATTTTTGTCAAATATTGAGTTCTTATCCCAAAAGCTAGGGTCTTTGGGTTTGTCAAACACTAGATTATTAAATTTATTTACTGTTTTGTCCTTTAAACCTAATCTATTCCACTGATCAACTAGTCTATTTCTTAGCCAATACCAAATGGTTTTGGTAACTGCTGCTTTATAATATAATTTTAGATGTGGTACAGCTAGGCCACCTTCATTTGATTTTTTTTTTTTCATTAATTCCCTTGAAATTCTTGACCTTTTGTTTTTCCATATGAACTTTATTGTTATTTTTTCTAGGTTATTAAAATAGTTTTTTGGGAGTCTGATTGGTATAGTGCTAAATAAATAGATTAGTTTAGGTAGAATTGTCATCTTTATTATATTTGCCCACCCTAACCAAGAGCATTTAATATTTTTCCAATTAGTTAGATCAGTCTTAATTTGTGTGGAAAGTGTTTTGTAGTTTTGCTCATATAATTTCTGATTTTCCCTTAACACATAGATTCCTAAATATTTTATACTATCGGTAGTTACTTTAAATGGAATTTCTCTTTGTAGCTCTAACTGTTGGATTTTGTTAGTGATATATAAGAATGCTGATGACTTATGTGGGTTTATTTTGTATCCTACAACTTTGCTAAAGGTGTGGATTACTTCTAATAGCTTTTTAGTAGAATCTCTGGGTTTCTCTAAGTATACCATCATATCATCAGCAAAGAGTGATAATTTGGCTTGCTCATTATCTATTCTAATTCCTTTAATCTCTTTCTCAACTCTTATTGCCAAAGCTAGCATTTCTAATACAATATTGAATAGTAATGGTGATAGTGGGCAACCTTGTTTCACTCCTGATCTTATTGGGAATGGTTGTAGTTCATCCCCATTACATATGATACTTACTTACTGATGGTTTTAAATAGACGCTACTGATTATTTTAAGGAAAAGTCCATTTACAAAATCAGGTCTTTTGACTTCAAGTCTCATAGTGTTCCAACTATATTACAAAGAATAAATTTTTATTATAAAACCACATATATAATTATCTTATAAAATTCCTTTTTTGTGTGTTTTTTTTTTTTTTACTATTTTTTGATCCTTTCTCTTAGCATAGTGAAGAAAAGTATACATTTACTCCTGAACTGAACACTAAGTTTTACCTAAAAATAGGTAAGCATAAAAAAGTACATTTTTTATATTGTACTAAATTTTTCAAAGCTAGAGACTCTTCTTAAATTTAGTTTTAGTAAATGTGTACAATTTGAAAAATTCTGTGCAACAATAGAAAGAATGCTAGATTTAAAAGATGAGAGTTTAAATAACTAAAATTTTGAGACTTATTTATCTGTGTGACCATCCAGAAGTCATATAAGATCCCAGATTTATAGAAGGAAAGGCCTAATCCCTCATTTTACAATTGAGGCAAATGAGGCAATAGATCTACAGTAATTGGTCCTGAGTCACACACAAACATAATTAGCAAAGTGGAAAACTGAACTCAAGTTTTCTGATTCCAAATCCAGCATTCTAATCTCCTATTGTACTATGCTGTGATATTGCTGCTCAAAATTTCAGTTTCCATATCTATATTTATTAACATGTACCTTTTCTTTTTCTTTTTTTGCTTTTTGTTTTTGCTGAGGCAATTAGAGTTAATTGACTTGCCCAGGGTCACACAGCTAGGAAGTGTTAAGTGACTGAGACCAAATTTGAACTCAGGTCCTCCTGACTTTAGGATTGGTGCTCTATCATACATTCCTTCTTGCCCCAACATGTGCCTTTTCTAATAGGACTACAACTTTGTCTAAGGGCTCAACTGAGATAATACATGCAAAATTTTTTTTTGCAAATCTAAAGCACTCTATAAATGTCTGTTGGAAGGGAGAGTGAAGAGGAAGATAATCTCATAGTAGAAACAACCTTTACTACTTCACATGAGCAATTTATTTGGCCCTCTACTCACTATGCTACTCTATTTCTCAAATGTCAATATTATTACTACTTGGATGAAGATATGTTCATCTTTGTTAATAGGGTCAAGAAAAGTCACTATCAAACATATAATTTTATATGTAATGTTCCACAGTCTATTGCAAGGTAGATAAAATAATTCTTTTTTTGTATACTAGTATGTAAGCTCATTCTCTGGAGATTCACTGAAAGCATCTTTATTAGAATTCTATTGCTTTGCCCATATTTAGATCTGGGTAGCAGTGCAGGCTCACAGTACAGATTCCCAGAAAGATCTCTGTAAAAAGTTGAACCCCTAAAGCTTAGGATATTACATTCTTCACATAGAGCCCTATGTTAATGAAAAGTTAAAGCTAAATAATAGGCTGGGAAAATGAGCAAACAACAGAAAAATATTCTGATTATAGAAAATTACTATGGGGAAAAGGAAGATAAAACACACATTCAGAAGAAGATTACAAAGTCAAAGCTCCTATATCCAAAACCTCCAAGGAAAATAGAAATTGGGCTCAGGACATGGAAAAAAATCAAAAGGAATTTTGAAAATTAAGTTTGAGAGAGGTAAAAGAAATATTGGAAAGAAAAATGAGTGATACAAAAGGAAATTTTAAAAATCTAATGAAAAGAATGCAAAACTGGCCAAAGGGAAGAGGAGGGACAAAAGCTCATTGAGGAAAGTAATTTCTTTAAAATTAGAATTAAGCAAATGGAAACTAATGAATTTACAAGAAATCAAGATTCAATAAAACAAAATAAAAAAAAAATGAAAAATGTGAAATATGTCATTGGAAAAACAACTGACCTAGAAAATAGATCCAGGAGAGATAATTTTCTCTCAGGAAAAGGAGATAATACTGCAAGCATCCAGTAACAAACAATTCAAGTAGAATGGAGCCACAGTCAGGATAATGCAAGATCAGAAGGTTTGGAATATGATATTCCAGAGAGCAATAAAACTAGACTTATAACCAGAATTCCCTATCTGGCAAAATTGAGTATAATCCTTCAGGGAAAAGATAAGACATTCAATGAAATAAAGGACTTTTAAACATTCATGATGAAAAGACTAGAACTGAATAGAAAATCTGACTGTCAAATAAAGGACTCAGAAGAAGCATAAGAAAGTAATCAGAAAAAAAGAAATCATAAGGGACTTAAGATTAATCTGTTTACATTTCTACATGAGAAGATGGTATTTGTAACTTATAAGAACTTTCTCATTATAATGGCAGTTAGAAGGAATAGAGACAAAGGGCACATGTGTGAGTTGAATATAAAAGAATAATCTTTTTTTTTTTAAATGAAATTAAGGGATAAGAGGGGAATGTACTAGGAGAAAGGGAGAGGTGAAATGATGTACATTATCTGCCATAAAAGAGGCAAGAAAAAGATTTTACAATGGAGAGGAAGAGGTAGAAAACCACTCCTATATCTTTGCCAAGAATATGCCAAATGGGGTCCCAAAGAATCAGACATAATTAAAAATTATTAAACACCAAGTGGAATTGATGGAAGAATTGTTGCATTAGTGAGTCTTAAAAGATGTAAATTTTCAGGTACCAGGAATGTTATGATGGGAAAGTAGGAGAGAATATGAATTCATGGGGTATTATAAGTCTTCTATAAAAGTTGTGTTATGTTAAAACATAAAATGCACAGTTGGGAATATTAAGAAATAAAACTAACAAAGTGAAGTTGCCCCAGATATTTGAGGATCTTGAATGCCAGGTTAAGTTTTGAGCAGAGACCAAAAAGGCATTCTATGAAGCTATAATTATAATCCAGGAAGGAAATCTCAAGGGATTACATTAGGGTGGTAACAGTGGGAACAAAGAGGAGTTGAGAGATGATGTAGGGAGATAAAATCTATAGGATTTAACAACAAATTTGATATAAGAGTTGAGGAAAAATTAAATGTCAAAGAAAACAGCAACTCTTTGAACACAGGAGCCTGAATCACAGCACTGGAGATTGGGAAGACTGGCTGCCTAGTCCAAGACATACACAAGAGGAATCATGACTGTACCATACCCACAAAAGTGGTCATGACGTCTCTACTTGAAGATCACCAAGAAATAACTGTGACATCTCAGGTCATCCAATTCCACTTCGGGATGGCTCTAATTGTTAGGAAGCTTTCTCTGACTTCCAGACCAAACTTAACCTCTTCCTACTTCTATTCACAACTCCTGGTTTTGCCTCCTACAGCCAAATAGAACAAACTAATCTCCATATGAGAGGCCTTTATATATTCAAACACAAACTGTCTGTCCCCTTTGAGTAATTTTTTCTTCTAATGCCTAATTTCTTCAACTTAACTTCCTAAATCTTGGGCTCAAATACCTGTACCATGTTGGTTAATCTTCTCTGGACCTTTTCTAATCTATCAATATTCTTCCTAAATGATAATTCTTATAACTGAACAATTTACCTCAAATAAGATCTGAGGAGAGTGGAATATAATGGGATTATTACTTCTCTGTTCCTGAAAGCTAAGTCTCTCCTAATAAAGCTCAAAATCAATTAGCTTTAATTGCTTGCCATAGGAACACTGCTGGATTAGATTGAACAGACAATTGCTATTTATCCATGCCTCCCTTATCTTACATTTTGGAATTTTTAAAAATTAATTGCATGACTTTACAGTTATTTCTATTGAATTTCATCTTATATTCATCTCAGTGTTCTAGTCTATTAAAATCTTTTTCAGTTCTGTCACCCGGAATGTTAGCCCTTCTTCTCATGTAATGGATACTTTTATTCTAGTTGGCATTTAAACATTACAAGGACAAGTACAGATTCCTGACATCTAGCTACAATGACACTGAACCATTAACTCATCTTTGAGTCATCATCCAACCAGGCTTGAATCTGACTATATTACCACATATACTTCCCTCCCTTTTCTCTACAACAATGGTATGAAATACTTTATCAAAAGATTTGCTTAGATTCAACTATATCCATAGCATTTCCCTCATCTAGTAGTCTACTAATCCTCATTTGTTTTTTTAATTTTTTTTTTAATTTTTATTTTAAGGAAACAAGATTAGTCTTGATCTGTTCTTAATTAGTTTTTTCTGGCTCTTTGTAAAAAATAAAGAAACTATATCCTTAATAGATAATATTTTAATATATCAAACTCTACAAGCTACAATAATGAAAGCTTCAAGGAAAATAAGATCATATAGAATGGCCTAAATAAACAATAATATTTAGTTAAATATTAATCATGCAGGGTGATAGGAGGAAGGGAAAGAAGAGAAGAACTTTAGAAAGGATTTTAAATACTGAGAGGAAAAACCCCAGAAATTACAATATAAGTATCGTAAATTTGGAGCAAGAATGGGCCATAGAAGTCAATTCCTTCCTTTTATAAATGAGGTAACTGAGGCACACAAAAATTAAGGGATTTGTACAAGGTCACACTAGTACAAAGTACCAGATTTGAATTACAATTCCCTGAACCCCAAGCCAAGTCTTTTTTTCTATTATATCATGTCGCCCACCTCCTATGATTTCTGAAAAAGTATCTTAAATGATAAAAGGTAATGAAACCAAGAGAAATTATGGTATGATATTATAGTGAACTATATAGGGAAAATATGAAGATCAAAAGCAAAATCTGAGGTCTACATTCATGGCATTTAAGACTAGAACTGGCAGGTTAGATCTAGTCTGGCAAGCACTTTTATGATGAGCTATGCTTTAACATTATGCAACTGTAATTAAGCTAAGAGGTAATTCAATTTTGTCTGTAGTGGTTTTTATAGCATGGAAATATCTCTCACCCCCATCCATTCAATCTTAAAAATAACACTTCTAAAATCTCTTATTAGAAAGATTATCTTATCTCTTCTTAATCCCTTGTAATCTCTTTTAGTAAAATTTCGATTAAAGTTGGGAAGGGGGAACCCCAAAAGTCCCTGACTGGTGTTGCGAGGTGTCTCAAAAGAATTTGTAGGCTTGAACCCATCTCCTAGTCAAAGGGCAAAACTTTATTGCAATTTAACAAAAGTAGACTGAATTATAAGGGAATTCAGTAATGAAACTGAAGCTAGGCGATACACTTACACAGCTTTCAAGCACAGATGTTAATTCTATGGCTCAAGGATAAGGCCCTTAGGGAATAATCTCCAAATAAATTGAATGTGGTCTCCAAAATTTGATTATCACTGACTAGATTATCAGTCAGCAATGAACTGAGAAATAGTCTTATTCACTATTATCCAGGAGTTTGGTCTAAGGGAGTTTCCTGAGGTCAGAAGCTATCTGGCTAAAGAGTGGTTAGAATTAAATATATTGGGAGTTTCCTGAGGCAGACTCCACAGTCAGAAGACCCTGGACCATTGACCCATTAGAATAGAAGCCCCCCTATTTGTTCACCCTGAATACCATTAGTTACTGATTCTGACACTCAGTACCCCTCTGAATGCTGCTACTGCCATCATGCCTCCCCTCTTCAGTATGGACCTCCACTGGGGCCTGTCCCTACAGCTCTACGCCCTTTGTCAGCCTCAAGCAACTCCAGAAGATCAGACTTCTGTTCCTTTGTCCCAAAAGAATTTGAAGGTGACGACTTGAGGAGGGAAAATGATGCAATGTGATTTTGTGGTCCCTTGAAGTTGGGGGACTTCTGTTCTAATGGGTCAGTGGTCTTGGGTCTTCTGGCTGTGGAGTCTGCCTCAGTAAAACTCCCATTCTATTTGATTCTGATTACTCCTTAGCCAAATAGTTTCTGGCCTCAAGAAACTGCTACAGATCAAACTCCTGAGACAATAGTGAATAAGACTATTTCTCAGTTCACTGCTGACTGATCAGGTCAGTGATAATTGTAATTTCCAAGATCACCCTTAATTCATCTGGAAATTACCACGCTACATGATAGACTCCCTAGTTCTTGAACCACAGAATTAGCATAGCTATGGTAGAAGGTGGATAAAATAGTTCTCCTAGGTTCTGTTTCTGTATTGAATTCCCTTACAATCAGTCCTGCTTGGTAATGGCATACATTACTTTTTTTTTCTTTCTTTCTTTCTTTCTTTCTTTCTTTCTTTCTTTCTTTCTTTCTTTCTTTCTTTCTTTCTTTCTTTCTTTCTTTCTTTCTTTCTTTTTTTTTTTTTTTTTTGCTGAGGCAATTGGGTTAAATGACTTGCCCAGGGTCATAGGACATGTTAAGTGTCTGAGGTGAGATTTTTAACTCAGGTCCTCCTGACTTCAGGGCTGGTGCCCTATCTACTGTACCCCATACATTTACTTTCAGTAAATCTTTGCCTCTTAAACAGGAAATGGGTTCAAGCCTGCAAATTCTTTTAAGACACCTCACAATACCAGTCTGGGACTCTGGGATCCCCTTTCCCAACCTCAACATTTCTCATCCTTTTCTATCCTCTGCCACTACCATGTTTTATGTTTTAGATCTTTATCACCTCAAATGTGGGCTATTAGCCTTGGTTGACCTTCCTGCCTCAATCTTCTTCCTACTACAGTCTACCAGGTACTCAACTGTCAAAATCTTAAATCAAGTGCAGATCTCACCATGTCACTCCCTTAATTCAGTAAACTTTATTGTTTCCCTGTTACCCACAGAATCCAAAATGAAATCCCATTTGCCTTTTGAAGCTCTTCACCCCTGGTTCTAATGGGGGTTGAAGTCCCTTTAAGATTCCTTTTTAATTGCCCAACCCAGGCTGACCTTGATTCACAAACCCTGGTCAAAGGCACCCTTTGAATATCTGGGCCCAGCCCCCACCCTCAGCTCAGCTTCCCCCAGCCCTCACCTGATCTGAGCTAACTGAAAAGCCCGCCAAGAACTTAGGGGTACCGCCCATCATCTTCTAGGTATAAAAGAGGTAAGCCGGAACTCCCTCTTCGCAGGAGCCCTTCCCCCAACACATGGTATCCTTCCAGCCATGTAAGGGTTCCTGCCACCCAGCGGCCACCTCTGGCCCTGGCGTCTTTCTAACTGAGCTTTACTTCCAAATTCCTACAATAAACCTTTTATTTATCAATCTAGGTTTTCGGGCCTGTAAATTCATTTACAGGGGACACTGCACCTCATGGGATTATCTTACTATCTATGTGCCGAGAAATAGGGTTCCCCCTTTCCTTTCCCTCATTAGTTCCATCTCATCTTTCTATTTTCTTACATCTCATTCTCTTCCATGTACTCTGTAATCCAATGACACTGATTTTCTTTGGTTCTGATGTAGGTTAAGATTCTTTTCTAATTCCCAGCCCCCATGAATCCCAATGGGAGATATCCCGGCTTTCCCAGCCCCCACTGGATCTGAGCTAACTTGGGCTGTCCCAGACCCCACTCTAATGATCTGCTCAGGTTTCCTCAACCCCCCACCCCCAGCACAAACAGTTCCTTATCTAAAAACCCATTGAATTCTATTCAATTCTAACTCTGGCCGAAACCTGCCAGGAGCCAACCTTCGACTCCACCCACCTTCAAGATTACCAAAAGCCCCCATTATAAAAAGGGGAACCCTGGAGTCCACTCTTTGCAGTAGCCCCAAACATAGCAAACGCTGGCTATGCCAAGGGTTCCTGTCTGCCCGGTGCCAGCCCTGGCCCTGGTGTATTTCTACCTTTAACCTTACTTCCAAAACCCAAAATAAACCACTTTTATTAATTTAGGTTTTTAGGTCTATAAATTCCTTTACAGAGAACTCCTGCTTCACTACTAGACCTCATTTAACTCTGTATCCTTGCGCCGAATCCAAAAGGGTTGTAGGAGAGCTCTCTTTGACTCCCTGAACCTGCCACTAGACCTCAATTAACCCTAATTTCATTCAGATACCCCTTACCTAACTCTCAAAAGTTCTATGCACAAGAAACTCCACTCCCAATTCCATGAATTTTTACAGGCTGTAGCCCAAGCCTAGAAAGTTCTCCATTCTCATCTCCAACTTCCAGCATCCCTGTGTTTAAGAATAAACTTGAATCTTACCTTAGAGAATCCACCACATCCAGTCTCAGATACTTACCAGCTATGTGACTGCCTCAATTTCCTAGACTGTAAAATAAGCATAATAACAGCACTCACTTCATAGGCTTGTTATGAGAATCAAATGAGATATCTGTAGAGCACTTAGCATAGTACCTGGCACATAGCAGGTTCTTAATAATTTTCATTTTCTCCCTTCTTCCCTTCCTTTCTTTCCTTCCTTCCATAAGAGAAGCCTTTCCAATCCCTACTCCCACCTAATGCTAAAGCCTTCCCCTTGTTGTGCCACAGTTCTCTTTTAATGTCCTATAATTTCAGCAATAGGAGTTTCTTTAGAAAGTCCAGCCACTATATGGCTGCACACCTTATTCATTCCCTCTTTTAGTAGTTGCCTAAAAAGGTCAGAAGCACAACTTTTCCCCATGACTCTGTCAACTGCTGTTCTTAATCGGGACACAATCTGCTGTATCAGCCTCTCCTTATTTATTCTTCCCAAGCCTGTATAGCACACTGTGAAACAGGTGCAAATGCAGTCACATAGTATAAAATCTGAGCTTGAGTTGTGGAATACCAGCCTGTACTAGTAATTACAAAGCACAGATTCTTCTGGGTCTTGATGGTCATTGGCCACAGCATATTTCCAAGCAGAGTTAGTAAATTCTGATAGTCATACTACTGATTAACCAAAAGTAAAACAAGCAGATGCCATAGATTTCTAATCATTTGGGTAAGGACACATCTACTTAATATTAGTTGTAAAATTTATATAGTATAGGGAACATTCGGGCCATAGCTTTCAAAAGCTTGTTTCACCTCTTAACATTTTAAATGGGATCTGTCTGACCTCTGGCCTGTCCTCCTCTACAGGATAAGCCTGTAAACCCTAATCAGAATCCCATGGAATTATATCTTCCCTCTCAGCAGCTGCCTTCAATAAAGCTTCCTGTAAAGTGGGGGGGGGGGGTGAAGGGGGAGAGGTCTTTCTATGCTCTATAGGAAAAACAGCTGGTCTTTGCAAAGCAATCTCCTGTCTCTTCTCTGGCTCAGCCTATAACAGAGAGAACTCTTGCTCTCCTCTCTGCAGTAAAGTATCCGGATTCTGCTTGAAGGCAAAGTTCCTGCATCTTTTGTTCTCTCAGTTTAATCCCCTCACTCATCCTCTCTTGGAGCCCTACTTAAAGAGTATTTCTTTATTATCTTGATCACCTGAGGGCACATATCCTATAGGCCTTTTTTTTTTTTTAATTAATTTTATAATTATAACTTTTTGACAGTACACATATGCATGGGTAATTTTTTACAACATTGTCCCTTGCACTCACTTCTGTTCCGAATTTTTCCCTCCTTCCCTCCACCCACTCCTCTAGATGGCAGGCATTCCCATACATATTAAATATGTTATAGTACATTCTAGATACAATATATATGTGCAGAATTGAATTTCTTGTTGCAAGGAAGAATTGGATTCAGAAGGTAAAAATTACCTGGGAAGAAAAACAAAAATGCAAACAGTTTATACTAATTTCCCAGTGTTCCTTTTCTGGGTGTAGCTGATTCTGTCCATCATTGATCAATTGGAACTGGATTAGCTCTTCTCTATGTTGAAGATATCCACTTCCAACAGAATACATCTCCATACAGTATCATTGCTGAAGTGTACAGTGATCTTCTGGTTCTGCTCATTTCACTCAGCATCAGTTGATGTAAGTCTCTCCAAGCCTCTCTGTATTCATCCTGCTGGTCATTTCTTACAGAACAATAATATTCCATAACCTTCATATACCATAATTTACCCAACTATTCTTCAATTGATGGACATCCATTCATTTTCCAGTTTCTAGCCACTACGAAAAGGGTTGCATTTTGGCACACATTTGGTCTCTTTCCCCTCTTTATTATTTCTTTGGGATATAATCCCAATAGCAGCAGTGCTGGGTCAAAGGATATGCACAGTTTGATAACTTTTTGGGCATAATTACAAATTGCTCTCCAGAATGGCTGGATTCTTTCACAACTCCACCAACAATGTATTAGTGTCCCAGTTTTCCCACTGCCCTTCCAACATTCATCGTTATTTGTTCCTGTCGTCTTACCCAATCTGACAGGTGTGTAGTGGTATCTCAGAGTTGTCTTAATTTGCATTTCTCTGATCAATAGTGATTTGGAACACTCTTTCATATGAGTGGAAATAGTTTCAATTTCATCATCTGAAAATTGTCTGTTCATATCCTTTGACCATTTATCAATTGGAGAATGGTTTGATTTCTTATAAATTAGAGACAATTCTCTGTATATTTTGGAGATGAGGCCTTTATCGGAACCTTTAACTGTAAAAATGTTTCCCAATTTGTTACTTCCCTTCTAATCTTGTTTGCATTAGTTTTGTTTGTACAAAAGCTTTTCAATTTGATGTAATCAAAATCTTCTATTTTGTGATCAATAATGATCTCTAGTTCTCCTTTGGACACAAATTCCTTCATCCTCCACAAGACTGAGAGGTAGACTATCCTCTGTTCTTCTAATCTATTTATGATCTCATTCTTTAGGCCTAAATCATGGACCCATTTTGATCTTATCTTGGTATATGGTGTTAAGTGTGGATCCATATCTAATTTCTGCCGTACTAATTTCCAGTTTTCCCAACAGTTTTTTTCAAATAATGAATTCTTATCCCAAATGTTGGTATCTTTGGGTTTGTCAAACACTGGATTGCTATAGTCCCTGTAGGCCTTCTAATGAGGGATATATACTCTTTGGAGCTGGGGAGCTCTCCTCCTGCTTTTCCTTTTCATCTGGCATGTTTTTTGTTAAAGAATCAGAATCATTCAGTTTTCTAACTCATAAGCTTGCTCTGTTTTTACAACTACGCTCTCGGGTTTGGTCACAGTTTGACCCATAATGTTTTTCTATCTTCTCTTCCAAGAGGAACTGTTGTCTTCTCAAATATTAATTTTTCGACTATTAATATTTTGATGTCTGACAATCTAATGTGCTAACCCTCATGCAAATGTACTATCTTTGCATTTACTATTGCCAGTCTCTCCTAATTTCAGGGCTTCAGAGAAATCTCTGGTTAAGTATTTACATCAAGCTTACCTCTTTCTGAGGTCACCAGAGGCCCTGACTGCTATCTCATAGGGATAACAGAGCCCTGGAGAGCAGTTGCAGGCAAGCTCAGGAACTTTATTCATGGGGTTACATCCTACTCTACAATCTCTTGTACTCTCTTCCTTCCTTCTCCTGGCAGAGCTCCATGAGGTCACACGCACAGCCAATCAGAGATGGAGACACTTACTGTTCCTGACTTCAGAGTGGTTAAGTCCCCACCAGAGTGGTCAGAGTTCCAGCCAATGAAGGTAGTCCCTGTTGATTCATAGCCAATCACATCAGAGACCTCAAAGCTACTAGGTTGTTTATTTCCTGCTTGCATTGACCTGACCTTTCTTTGACCCTTATATTCTCTGACCCAGCAATATCACTACTAGGTCAATACCCCCAAAGAAATTAAAGAAAAAGGAAAAAAGACCCATACATACAAATTATATACAGGAGCTCTTTATTTGCTGACAAAGAATTAGAAACTAATGGGACGTCCATTAACTGGGGAATGGCTGAATAAATTATGGTACGTGAATGTAATAGACTACTACTATGCTGTAAGAAATGAAGGAGAGGATAGTTTTAGAAAAACCTAGGAAGACTTCTATGACTTGATGCAAAGTATTGTAAGTAGAACCAGAAGAAAAATTTACATAGAATGAACAGTATTATAAAAATATCTATGGACAATTTAACTGATCAACACAATTCACCATAATTCTAAAAAACTCAAAACACAATCACCTCCAAACAAGGAACAATCTGCATAATTAATTTTTTTTTCAATTTCTTTTTCTTTTTTTCCCCCACGAACACTGCTAGTACAGAAACCTGGTTAGAAGAACTTAAAATTTGTAATAGGGTTTGTACTTGTTTGCTCTTAAATCATTTAAGGAGAACGAAGAGAAAAAAATTTAGAATTGAAATTAAGAATTATTATGCAACTAGATAAAATTATTGCTTTTTGTAACTAAAAAAGAATACTGATCAAGTAGTCTTCTCTGAATTCACTGAACTGAAAGTATCTTCTAAACAATTCAGCAGATAAAATTACAGAGATGCTGTTCCATTATGGTTTTAATTTCTTTTTCTAGGTTTCTATATTTGGAAAGCTTTTCATTTTGTTTAGTTTGGAGATTGTTCTTAAAGCTTTATGGATCATTAAGTCTGGGCAATTGTGGGTAACATGCATGTCAGTAAGGAAGCTCTTAATTTCATTACAATTTATTGATTTCTTAATGATGTTTTGGAATTTATATCTATATATAAGATGTGTCATGTTAGTTTTTTAAAGATAATGTGTCCAGTGTATAATTTTAACTACTTGATCAGGTTGTTTTTTTTTTTGTTTGTTATCTCTTATTTGCTCAATTTTTTGTAACCTACAAAGTTTTATTAGATTCTTTCATTTCACTGCATATCTGCAGAAACCAAATAAAGTCCAAGTTTTATAAGGATACTCTTCCTATACTTTCTAATGGAAAAATTGATTTTGAATTACTATCATGGACTCAAGCATTTATATAAATGAAGCTATAAGAATGAGCCACTTGTTCAATTTCTTTATCAATATATTCTGAGAAAACTAAATTGATTCCTTTTTGGAACTGATTCTTTTTTGAGCTAATCAACATATTGTATAATTGCTTAAGCCAAGTTTCCAAGTCAAGTTCATAAGTTTAAGCCTTCTTGTCTTAGTTAAATTTAGAAAACTGCTAATCTCTGTACCCTTAGCTATCCTTGCAAGGACACCAGTGGACATAACCAATCATGCTTGTACCTCTGCAGTTTACCTTTGTTTACTTTGTTTACAAGATAAAGTTAAACTTTATCTTGTAGCCTCTCTCTGCCATTTTCTTCAACAATGGAGACTTTCAGACATACACTTCCTCTGGTTGAAGTAATTTTCCCCAGAAGCCCTTGTGTTATCCTATTCTCTGGGAGGATAAAAAAGGGCGGCACTCAAGAGATAGAGAGTCTTGTCTGGACCAGACTTGAGGTGGCTCTCTGGAGGAAAGAAGAGTCTCTGCTCTAGGCCAGAGTTGAGGCGGCTCTCTGGAGGAAGAAGTCTCTCCTCTAGACCAGAGAGCGATCAACAGTTTCTGGAGACAACAGCACATTACAAGCAATAGTTGTCCACATGCTGATTAAGAGTGGATTCTGCCAGCAAAGTAACAAGAGTTCAAATATGCCTTAAAACAAAACAGGACTTTCTACACACCCTTGTGGCAATGTGGTCCATTCTTCCAGGTGAACAGAAACTAGGAGTTGGGATGTACCAAAATGCTTTAAAAAAAAAAAAAAAATCGAGCACAAGCTATAACCATAAAACAAGTAATTGAGGAAGGAACTGAGGATAATATGATGATGGGGTTGGAGACTTCAGGATCAGAAGAATGTCCTGGGATCACATAAACATTAATGTCTCAGAGATCCTATTCAAATTGATATACAGGCTTCCCATCCAGGTTGAGTGTAGATTTTTTTTTTTTTTTTTTTTTTTTTTTTTTTTAAACAGAAAAACAGGACTATTACAGGGGAACTTGAAAGGAATTATCATGCTCTGTAGGATAAGGGAGTCAAAGGGTGAAATACCATTCTCTGCTTCTCAATCAAGAGAGTTCTGAGAAACTGAAAGAGGCTGCCCCTTTATGGTGATGATTTTTACAAGAGATTTATTCCATAAGAGTCTCATACCTCTGAGGAACTATTTTCCTATAGATTGTTGGGGATCCTAGGAGGAAGCACAGGATTTGAGTGCTCAGTTTCCCATTTTGACTCTGAGGCAGTGCCAAGAAGAGAAAGGGTACAGAGTGATTAGGGATCTTCCAAAGTAATGTTCTCTTTGAGGAGCATAGTCTTAAGCTTATCAGGAAATCCATACTGTGAAGATAATTTTGATACTCCTACTCAATTTAATCTACATTTGTCCAATTCATTGTGATTTATTGGATATTAATGATTGTATTAGTGAATTAAGAAGAACAGAATTAAGTCTGTTATTTTAGTTAGTGCTATTAGGTTGAGTCTTGATTAATCCACCATAAATTAATGATTATAGCAATTGTATATGATTATCAGCTAGCAAGTGCAGGTCTAGTATAAGATTTAATTGGACAGCCTGGTGTCACAATGGAGTTCCTGAGGTAAATCTAGCTTCAAACACTACTTACTTAACTAACTGAGTGACTTTGAGCTAGTCATTTGCCTTGGTTTCCTCATGTGAAAAATGAGCTGGAGAAAGAAATGGTAAACCATTCCAGTTTCTCTGCCAAAAAACAAACAAACAAAAAAACAAAAACAAAAAAAACCACAGGAGTCAGGAAGACTGAGAAAACACAAAAATGACTCAACAAGGATAACAAAAGATTTAATTACTGTATTACCTTACCCACCTCCCCACTCTAAATTCAGTGCTTAAAATAAGGCACATTTCTATGAGTGCAATTGCCTCTCCATTCTTGTGAATAACTACCACTAGTAACCTTTGCTTCAAAAATCACAATTTCCTAGAACCTTATGATATTGCTGGTTAATAGCCTTAAGTCCAAGACTTTGCTGATAGTCTTGTGACCTATAGAAGGTTCTAAGATATTGTTGACAGTCTTATGATATTTAGAAAGCCCCTGATGAGATGGTTTGCAGTTGACAACCTATAGTGTCTCTTGCCTCTTTTTGCATATACAGCTTAACACAGTGCCTGATAAGTACTTATTGTTTGACTTAGAGATGCTATTATGAACCTAATCTCACTAACAGGGAGGAACTAGTTGAAGAGGTTGTCTACTGTTGACTGACCAGGACCCTCTTAGACCCCACTTGAGTCCTGTGAGGGACGTAAGAACCAAGAGTCTAGAGCCAGAGGTAATCCAAGTACATAGTTTTACTGTAAGCAGAACTGCACAGACCTAGTCTGAGAGCCCAAAGAGGAGAAGGGGGACAGGGTAGTTAAAGCCCCCAGACCACAAAGTCAGCTATTCATAGCAATCAGTTCTTGGAACCATTAAACCTTGCATTTTTCTTATTTTTCTTGGAACCAGATAACAGCTGCATGTGGAAATTTCTCATGGTGCAAGCCCTAACATGCCTTATGGCTCCAGGTTTGCTTTAGTAACTAGTTTCAGCACTTGCAGCAGAGAATCATGGATATGTCAAGCAAGAAGCAGTCTCTGATTGGTTGGTTCTTGGTTTTCCAGACTTCACCTTCTCCTAGATAGTAAGGAGGTTCAAGCCAGTCCAAATGGTTAATGTAGTACTTTATTATCTCATTTTCACAATCTTCTTCACAAGGTAGAAAGATAGGAATGCTGAGAGTAAATGGCTATACCCTCTTAAAGTCTGTAACAAAGAGTGTGAAATGCATCACAGACTTTAGAAAAGCAGATTTTTTTAGAATTTTTTTTAACCTATATCAAATAACTTGCTATCTTGGAAGGGAGGGATGAAGAGGGAAAAAAGATCTGGAACACCAGGTTTTGCAGGGGTGAATGTTGAAGACTATCTTTTTATATCTTTGGGAAAATATAGTAGAAAAGCAGATTTCAAAGGGTTCAAAGATAGACTAGTTAGGACGCTAATGACTAAAATTCTACAGGAGAAAATTCCAATGAGGAAGAAACATGGGATTTCTAAGAGACAAATGTGGATGCACAGGGAACTCAATAACCAACTTATATTTTAGGAAAGCTACAAATATAAAAATGCAATAGTTTTTTTCCTTCTACAAGTCTGAATTCTAATAAGGGGAGAAAACATATAGGGAAGTAGTATCTAGGAAGAGAAGTTTTTCTTTTGGAAAGCCACAGAGATGATGAACAGAGTTATATGAACACACACTGAAACTCATTCTAGCATAAACAGCTGTCTTTATTTGATTAGGGTTCCAGAATTAAAAAAGGAGGCAAGAAAGAAAAGCAGATGGGGAAAAAGGATACACACAGAGCAGTAATGAGAAGTGGCAATAAAATGACCAGATTATAAATTGAAGCACAGCTATAGCCAATCCAAATATAGTGGGTCATGAGAGGCACTTCACCAATTGGAGCAACATGGGTCCCAAGTTAAGAGTTATGGTCTTTTGTCCAGAAGACACAGGATAGATACAGAATAGATGCTAGAAGATGGCCAGAGCATAGAAAAAAAAAGAACCTGCTCATAAAGTGAGGTAACAAAGGATGAATATAAGACCAAGTCTTACAAAACCAACAAAAAAGGCCTTTTTAAAGCTATGGTGGGAGAAAAAGACTCGTAAGAAGGGATGGAAACTCTGCCTGGGACTGAGAATGATGATACCTGGTGATAGGTGAGAAAAATGATTATTAAATAGATGCTAATATTGGGGGAAAAGGATTTATCCCTCTTTGAAATTTCTACTAGACCAAGCTAGAATCTGAAAGACATTGCTGATAATGAGACTGGATTAATTTTCTCCTCAATCATGCTTAGATCCCAGTCAATTGGAGAAGCTCAATGTATTCTACTCAAGTTTGGATGTGAAAAAATTCTTTGACTATATTGCCCAAGGCTGGGGGTGATTTGGAAGTAAATGACTTGATCAAACTCCTCCAGGTGATGAGAGTTAGGGAAGGGGAACCCCCTTTTGGGTGGTGCAAAGATAGTCGCGTGATGGCGCAGAGTCCCCTGTAAAAGGAATTTACAGGCCCGAAAACCTAGATTGATAAAAAGGTTTATTGTAGGGATTTGGAAGTAAAGTTAAAGGTGGTAGAAAGATGCCAGGGCCAGAGCTGTTCACTGGACGGGCAGGAACCCTTACATGACCGGAAGGATACCATGTTTGGGGGGAAGGGCTCCTACAAAGAGAGAACTCCAGTTTGGCTCTTTTATACCTAAATGGGCTTGTGGGTAATGTCCCAAGTTGGCTCAGATCCAGTGGGGGCTGGGACAGGCCCGATGACCAGGATTTGTAAATCAAAGGTCAGCCATGGGGGTTGGGAAAACCCAAGTTAGCTCAGATCCTGTGGGGGTTGGGAGACCAGGATTTGTGAATCAAAAGATCCTAGCTTAAAGGGACCTCAACCCCCCTCACAGGCACTCATTAAAACAGATTCCCCTCATCCCCCCTTCATTACATGTTAACCAGAGTCAACTACCTTCCCCAGAAATACCTACTCTTCCAAGGGTGGCTAGGTGATTCCTTAGGATGTGTGTGACATTTAAAAAGTTCTAGAGACATAATTTCTGGGTAATTAATTTTTTTTTAATCATGTTAGCAATAATTAATAACAGGGATCAGCTTTGAATGCCAAAGACGACTCCTGGAAAACTTAAGTACCCTTGGAAGAATAGGAAACAATGCAGTGTAACATGAACTACTTATTTTCCTAATCAATGTTTTTTCCTTTCTGGATGTTGGTCTGTGATGTCTAGTGATCTATTCTGGAATTTTTATAAGAGTTTACCTCAGACTCACTGTCTTTTGCATATAGACTTATCTTTTTAAATTTTTGAAAATTAAGCTATCTGCCCTTCTCCAATCTTGTGTAAGGCTTTAGTAAGGTTTTTAAAAATCCCTAATAGCAGCTCTTTATCTTGACTGCCTGTTATTTCATTTCCTGAGGTTATAGTTCATGTGGGTCAGGTGACTACTTTGTTTCCTATTTTGGTATTATTAGTAAACTTATAAATTGGGGGACAGATACTATAAAATAGACAGGTTTTAAATTCCTTGCCTTAACACAAGTGTGGCCCAAAACACTTTTGAGAAGGGACAGGCTAAAAGAAGAGAGAATAGAATAAATAAGGGAGAAATACAATTAGCAATAGTAATTGGGAAAAGAATTTTGAAGCAAGTTTCTCTGATGAAGGTGTCATTTCTTAAATGTGTAGGGACCGAGTCAAATTTATTTAAAATAAAAGTTATTCTCCAATTGATAATTAATCACAAGATATGAACTTTGCCCAAAGGGCAAAGGGCTATAAAATCAATCAAGGGCCAGATGAAGCCCCTGAGGACGTTTATGCGGCCCACCAGGTTATGGCAAATGGGCTGAAGGGTGGAGAGAGTGTGAGCTTTTGTTTTTGCTATAGTCCGGCCCTCCCACAGTCTGAGGGACAGTGAACTGGCCCCCTCTTTAAAAAGTTTGAGGACCACTGAAATCAAGCATATCCTTTGACTTAATATTACTACTAGGCATGAATCCCAAAGGAGATAAAAAAAAAAGAAAGAAAGAAAGAAAAGAAAGAAAGAAAGAGAAAGAGAGAAAGAAAGAAAGAAAGAGAAAGAAAGAAAGAAAGAAAGAAAGAAAAGGAAAGAAAGAAAGAAAGAAAGAAAGAAAGAAAGACGAAAGAAAGAAAGAAAGAAAGAAAGAAAGAAAGAAAGAAAGAGAGAAAGAAAGAGAGAAAGAAAGAAGAAAGAAAGAAAAGAAAGAAAGAAAGAGAGAGAGAAAGAAAGATGAGAAAGAAAGAGAGAAAGAAAGAAAGAAAGGAAAGAGAGAAAGAAAGAGAGGAAAGAAAAGAGAGAAAGAAAGAAAGAAAGAAAGAGAGAAAGAAGAGAGAAAGGGAAAGAGAGAAAGAAAGAGAGAAGAAAGAGGAGAAAGAAAGAAGAGAAAGAAAGAAAGAAAGAAAGAAAGAAAGAAAGAGAGAAAGAAAGAGAGAAAGAGAGAAAGAAAGAGAGAAAGAAAGAAAGAGAGAAAGAAAGAGAGAAAAGAAAGAAAGAAAGAAAGAAAGAAAGAAAGAAAGAAAGAAGAAAGAAGAAAGAAAGAAAGAAAGAAAGAGAAAGAAAGAAAGAAAGAAAGAAAAGAAAAAAGATCTGTATGTACAAAAATATTTATAGCATCACTCTTCTCAGGGCAAATAACTGGAATCTGAGGGGATGCCCATTAATTGAAGAATGGCTAAATTAATTGTGGCATGTGATTATGATGGAATTCTATTGTGCTATTGAAAATGATGAGCAGGATGCTTAGAAAAACCTAGCAAGACCTCCATGAACTCAAGCAAAATGAAATGTACAGTGTACAAAATAAGAGCAATCTTGTTGGATAATCAGCTGTGAATGGTTTTGCTATTCTCAGCAATACAATGATCCATGGCTACTCTGAAGGACTTATGATGGAAAATACTATCCATACCAGAGAAAGAACTGGTTGTGTCTGAATACAGACTGAAGCATACTTTTTAAAATTTTATTTTTCTTAGGTTTTTTTGTTTTTGAGAGGAGATTTGTTTTCTTTCACAGCATGATTTTTATGGAAATTTTTTGCATAACTTCACATATGGTTTTTTAATGGGGGCTGGGGAGTAAGGAGGAAGGGAGAGAACCTGGAACTCAAAGTTTTAAAAACAAATGTAAAAAACTTGCTTTACATATAACTGGGAAAAATAAAATATTAAATATAAAAGAAAATTAACTTTAGAAATCTCTCATCTATGCTACTGCAAGTCTCTCTCTACTTTAAACCATGATCCACAAAGCTGTCAAAGTGATTTCTTAATATACGGGTTCTAATAGTATCTCACTATTCAATAAATTCTAGAAGCTCCCCATTAATTCTAAAACCAAACTTTTCGGATTTGACAAGTAAAGTCTATTATAACATCATCTCTTTCTTCTTATCTTTCCAATCTTGCCTATTGCTCCCCCTCAGCATACTGTAGAGTCCAGCTCTATTGACCAACTGCTGCAATATGCCTTTGTGGCTGTACCTCCATGGTGAGAGGCATGATTTCCTTTCTTTACTCCTGCAAAGGTTTCCTTCAAGACTCAACATAATTATTGCATCACTTTATACAAGAAGCCTTTCTTGATTCTTCCTTGCTGCCCCCTCCCACCTCAGCTGTCAGAGTCCTTACCAAAACTATATTTTTAATACATACGTATAGCTTTATATGTTGTTTTCCCTGTAAAAAATATTCCCTAAGGACACACACTTAACACAATGCCAAGGACAGAATAGGCACTTAGTAAAAAACTACCAATTTATGACTGATTTTTTTCTTATTAGTATGAGCAGTGGGGATGCAAGGGAGATCTGATAAGTTTTCTAGACTCATAGATTTCTGACGGGTTCTTCAAGCTAGAAAAAAAAAGTGAATTGTCTTGACTTGCTATGTTTTTAACTTTGATGTCTCTGTTTTCTGCCAGTTGAAATAAAACATGTTTTATGTTTAATGCTTTGTTACCCCAAATGCTTGTTGTGGAGAACTGGACTTGAGTCTTGGGCAAGGGAACAAATAAAAAAACTGTAATTACTGACCCACTCTGAAGATTGCCCCCTATCCATGTAATCCAAGGCCTGAATGGATTATAAGTATTTTTAATAATTATAAATATTCTTGATTTTAACAGTGAGTATTCTAACTACTAATAAAAATTATATATTACAACAATTGCCAGTTTCATGAGTTGCTGTGGTTAATCTTATAAGTTCTATGTTAGTCCTGAAAAGACAGTCACCAAGCCTGTACACAAATCTTTTTAATTTAGTAGGACCTGCCACTAGCCAAAAAATTCAGGATCACTTCCAAGATATTACTGTAATCAAAACTTTTGATGAAAAAATTATGTTTAATAAAGTGCTTAAGAATCAGTTATATTGATTCAAACATTTTCAAACAATTTAAAACTTTTCCTTCTCAAATTGTTTTCAATACAGAAATTATCTCCCTTTTAAAAAATCTGTCATTAATTTAGCAACCATAAGTATAAAAAATGTACAAATGTTAGCGTAAAAATCATATAAGTATCTTTTCTGCTAATTTCTAATAACTTGAGAATTTACTCCCATCAACTTGGAACCATTTTATGGAAGATTTTTTTTTTTTTTAAGCTCCTTTTGAAGCCTACATAATCCAGCTTTGTACTATCCATGGCTGCCTTTAATAAATATTAAATATATATAATCAATACTGGTAAATGTTGATATTTGAGAATCTTAACTCCTCTTCCTCGAAAACACATATGCATAGTTCTGCATAAACACAGAAAATATCTTCCAAGTCCTGAGCCAATAAAACAATAATTGTCAATGTTGACAAGGGGCATAATAATTATTTCTCAAGGTAATGAGAATATGACAATGTGCTTTTAAAAAAAGCTTTTTGTGTATAATATTTCAAAATACTTAAGTATATTTTTTTAAAGTAAATCCTTTATTTGTTGTGAAAGGAAATATGTAAGCCACATTTTCTTGAGGGGAAAGTATTACAAATTATAAGGTTATTCTAAAGTGTGGTACATTTGCAAACTTTCCTTCCTCACGGGTATGTGTAAATACCTCACTCTCCCAGGCTTTTTAAATACAATAGAAACATCAATTTGAAATAGATTACATGAACAGTCATATTAATTACATTTTTCCACACAAAGTTATAGAATGGAACCCAACACACGCTACAAATTCCATTCCATATAACCTCCTTTCCTTCTTTAAGAAAGTCTTCAAAGACTAAAATCAGCTGCAGCTGGGTGGCCAAAAAAACAAAACAACAAAAAAAACTGCCCTCAAGCCACAACAATTAAAATAGATTAAAATCTAACAGATCGAACTTAAACCAGGAACATTTCAGTGAAGCTTTCCAACAGCAGTGTAGGAATTCTGCTGGTGGCAATCTTGAAGATGAATCATCACTGGTCAATTTCCTCGGACTCTCCTTAATTCTATTTTAAATCATCTTTTTTAGGGAGAGGAGGAGGAAGAACTTTTTTTTTTCCTCCAGGTGCCCTGCACTAATATGAGAGACTACCGAATTCCAATTTCATCTTTCATCCATCTTTGTACTCCCGGGAAACACGCCCCCTATACGCAGGTTTTAATAGAATTCTGAAGGGCAATCCTTAGGTTCAAGTCCTCAACAGACAAAGCGGGGTATTTAACTGGCATTTAGAGCATCTTGCAAGAAATATTTTTCCCTAGTAGTATCTTAGATCTGTCACGATAATCGTGACAGGACGGAGCCAAAATAAAGAGGGTTTTTTTGTTGTTGTTGTTTTTAAGATAGAGTTTTTAAAAGGGAAAAAAAAAAACCGTGGATCACTTCTCACAAATCTCGGGGATAAAAGGGAAATGCATCCAACACTTCCCCTCACGCGTCTCCTTTCCAGAAAGCCAGTGGGGTCCAACCAACCGAGAGAGCGCGCCTCCCTCTCCGCGCCAGCCCCGCCCCTCTCCAGGTTGGCCCCGCCCTCAGCTCGAGTCTCTCCTAGTCTCTCTTTTCCCAACCCCGCTCCCTCCCGCCGTCAAGTAACAGAGGCGCGAAGTGAGGAGCGTGACCTCTCTCCTCCCCCACCCCCTGCAGAGGTCAAGCTGTGGATGCAGAGGCGAGGGGAATGTGTGGGAACGTAGAACAGCACTTCTTTAGTTCAGCTTTTTCCTCCCCTCTCCCTTGCTTACCGGGTGGTCGTCTCCGGGGAGGCTCCAACTGTTAGGCGGGAGGGGAAGGGGGGGAGGGACCGAAGGAAGCCGGCACCGGGAGCCTCCTCCGTAATTTTAGAACTTTCCCGCCGCCGCGGCGCGCGCGTTCTCAGGCCCTCGCAGGGAATTCTGGGCGTATCAACAGGAGTTAGGATGTGTGTGTGCGCGCGCGTGCGCGCGCGGCGCATGCGCCCGGGCAACAGCAACGAATTAGGGAATTCGGTTACCTTTTGCTCCAGACCTTGTGGAGAAGAGAAGGGAGTGACCTGTGTTCTAGTCTCGTGATCCATTTGGACCCCCGCAAATAGTAACTCGCCACCGAGAAAGAATAGCTTGCCGAATTTTTTCCTCTCACTAAGGGAGAACTCTCAAAAGCAGGATGCATCCCCACTCTACAAACTTACCCAAACTTGCAGCATGCCTGGAAGCCCCTTTTAAGGTGCAAGGAACAAGTGAACAGGGAAGAAAAGAACTCTTAGGGGTCATTAGGGTCTCCGATTTTGAGCAGTACCGTCAAAATATAAACGAAATAAGGACATAATGGAAGTTCGTTCCTTTAAAATCCTTGGCGACGCTTTAAAAGGAAAGAAAATATTGAAAGGAAGGCAAGCCCAGAAGATGGATTTTCCTGGACATGGTCAAACCAGCCTCCTATCTTTGTGTAGGGATTTGTGCCCTCAAATCGCTTCCAGATAGTGCTGGGTTCAAATTCAAATTAGTTCCATGCTCTATTTAAACCATTTAAATAAATAGAAAGCAGCGTTTCTATAAATTTACGTTTTTATCAGCGGCTTTGGCTCACCCTATTTGCTATACTCTTATTTCTTTGTGGTTTCTCTAGGGTTGCTTTGTGTGTGTGTGTTTTAATTTAATACATAAAGTGTAAAAGGATTTCAGAAAAACTTTTAGGGTGCAACATTTTGGTATGAGAAGGAAACGCTGATTATTTGAGAATAACAGAATATAAGCTAGTACTTTATACCATGCTAGAATGGATTCATTGTGACATCGTGTATATTTTGAGGGGGAAAAAAACACCCCTTTATCACAGAGAGGTTTATCTCCACTGGCAGCCCCTGAAATATGGAGGAAAAAAAAACAAACTAGTAAATGGACTTGGCTCTTTGCAACCCCTTTTTGCTTTTACAAATTTCCATAGACCCTATCAGTGGTCCTCACACTTTTTAAAATAGGGGCCAGTTCACTGTCGCTCAGACTGTGGGAGGGCCAGACTATAGTAAAAACAAAAACTCCCACTCTATCTCCGCCCCTCAGCCCATTTGCCATAACCTGGGGGGCATAAACCACCTTAGCCGCATCTGGCCCTGGGCTGTAGTTTGAGAACCCCTGTCCTAGATGTTGCTGGATTACTTCCAGAAAAATCACTTTATTACAATAGTTTACATGCTTAGCTTATACCTGTTAGTAGATTTACTATGACTTTGTGAAGCAATAATAATAGCATTTATATAATGCTTTAAAGTTTACCAAATATTTTATAAATATCTCATTTGATCTTCATAATATTCTGGGAGATAGGTAATATTATTAACCATTTTACAGATGAAACTAAGCAGTTACATGAGTTCACATTTGAACTCGGGTCTTCTAGGCTCTGGACCTCCAACTTATCCACTAGGCCACCAGCTGCATGATGAGTTTGTAAAAAGCCCTCCATCAACATTTATCAGATTTATTTAGTGTCTTGCTCATTTCCTTTTTATCATTGTTAAAAGGATTGGCTGTCAAAGTAGAGGAAATGGAGAAATACTTTAGGAAATTAAGATGATGGAAAAAATCTAATAAGTTTTTTTAAAACATTAAGACCACCATGAAGCTAATTGTTGACTATGTACCAACTGCAGAGGATTTATAGGTGAGGAATTCTTCAGATAGTTTAATTAAATCCTCCAAGTTACATAAACATATTCTTTTCTACTCTGACTTCAGTCCAAAGTAGAGCATAGGGAAAATCATCAGGAAAATATGAAATAGGAGTAAGAATATTACACTGATGTTCCCTAATGTTATGTGAATATTTTAAGAGAATTGCATTCAACATGGTGAACACCAAATAACAATATGAAAAATTAAATGTACTATATTTTGACAGGAAACTACTGATATTGCTGTGGGACCCTTCTGCAGGAGCACTCACCTCCTTTAAACCCAGTAACAACACTTTGCTCCCCACTTCCTCTGCTACCCTGAGAAAATCTTGGCTGAGACCCTTATGTCCTGTGGGATGGCTGTCTTTCCTAATCACTTTTTTCAAGGAAACCTCAGCCATCAGGTTTCATTTCACTTTCTACTCATTGTCTTTTCTATAACGTTGCCAATTTCTTTGCTACCTTGCCTTAATGAGAGTACATTTTTTCTCCCCTTGTTCTTGTTCCCAGGGACACAATCCAGAGTGTGGATACCCATTTTGTAATGTACACTCACAGTTCAATGCAGTAATAATAATATTTCATATTTAATCTCCATCCATTTGAAGCAATGGCTGGAAGCTGGACTCTTTGAGGTCCAAACATTTGCAAGTGAATTTCAGTAGAAACTAGGCCTCCTGGTCTGATTGCCACTTAAAGTCAACTGGTTTCCTTGTGCTCTTCCAAAGTATTTTGTAGGTAAAGTCACTGAAGACTCCTTAAATGTAATAAAAAGTCCAATCAAAAAAGCTGCTCCTGATCAACTGCCTTCTGCATTGGGTAGTTCAAATAGATAGTGAATTTTATCTTCAACTAGTCCCTGACTTAGTAAGTCCTCTTATCTTCATGGTGGTCTTAATTGGTAGTTATGGGCAATCTGAATCAATTACATTTATTCACAATTGATTATATCTCAGAACAAAATAGTTTGGGTTGTGAGGTAGACATGTCTGCATTTCTCAGAAGAGCTAAGGCCTAGGGATAGGAACATGATGGTAAAATCACCAATCAGGGCCTTTCACAAGCTTAGGAAAACTGGTTACCTGAGTGGGAGGGTATTCTAAATTGACTATGTAAAGTCAAAATATCAGCTTATTATTGCAAAGGTATAAATGCCAAAATAAAAGAATAAAACTGAGAAAATATAAAATACTCTGAAAAAATTGTCAGCTTGGCCTATTTTAAATCATAAATAATTGCTGAAAAAATAGGCAATACATAAAACAATGCACATTAAGACCCATTAACATCTTTTCTCAAGGAAATTTAATGGATATAAATAAAGCCTAACAATAAGGAGATGTTAGAGTTTTCCCAAGAAGGAAAACATTTTTCCTCTTCATAAAGTGGAAAAAAATATTAGCCAGGAGAGATTGTATCATTGCAATATTGGCTTAAATTTTACGTATTTGTAAGCCCATCTGAAGACAAATTATGAACAAGTTTCTCTTCTTCCTTCCCTCCCTCCCTCCCTCCCTCTTTCTCTCTATTTCTGTCTCTTTTTTTTCTCTCTCAAACACATTCAGAAGAAATAGTAGAGAAAGAAATAAGTTTACAAGAACTTGTAAAAGTCCAAGTTGAACCATATCATCCTGAGAAAATTTAAGGATGAAATTGGGAAGAAGGTAACAAATGTAAAAGGAAAAGACTTGCCAATACTTATTCTCCATGAATTATAGAGAACACATTTGAATTCTAATATTACAGTCACTGATGTGCTGCACGAGAATATAGGAATGGCACTAAATAAAACAAAGATGGAAAGAACAACTAGACTAAGCCAAATATGCAAATAAGAAGTCTATGATAGAGATAGCACAATTTTGAGGACACTGAAAAATTATCTCCATACATCTGAAAGAGAAGAAGGTATGAAATGTTTAGAAGGGGGAAAAAATTGTTATTTTGGTCCATACTGGGATTTTATCAAAGTAGTAATCTTCTAATTTGGAAATAACCTACACCTATGTTGGCTGATGATCTGTAACATATCTAACCTTTGAGAATGGCCTGTACAATTTTCAGATGAAGAAATTAAAGCTATTTATAGTCATATAAAAATGCTCGAAATCAACATTGATTAGAGAAATGTAAAAAATAGCCCCGAGGTACCACCTCATATCTATCTGATTGGCTAAGATAAAAGAAAATGATAAATGTTAGAGAGGATGTGGGAAAACTGGAACACTAATGCATTGTTGGTGGAGTTGTGAATAATGCCCGAAGAGCTATAAGATAGTGCATACTCTTTGATCCAGCAGTGCCATTATTGGATCTGTATCCCAAAGAAATCATAAAAGAGGAAAAACGACCCATATATGCAAAAATGTTTGTAGCAACTCTTTTTATAGTGACAAGGAACTAGAAATTGAGTGTATGCTCATCAATTGAGGAATGATTAAGTTATGGTATGTGAATGTAATAAAATATTATTGTTCTCTAAGAAATGATGAACCTGCTGATTTCAGAAAAGCCTGAATTGATGCTGAGTGAAGTAACCAAAACCAGAGTAACATTGTTCACAGTAAAAAACAACATTGTGTGATGATCAGCTATAATAAACTTAGACAATAATTCAATACAATTCCTATGTACTTATGATGAAAAATGCCATCTACACCAAGAAAAAAAAACTTATAGAGACTGAATGCAAAGCTAAGCATCTATATTCACTTTTCGTGGTTTGTTTTTCTTTCTAGTGGTTTTCCCCTTTTATTCTGATTTTTTTCCCAATATGACTAATATATAAAAATATTTAAAATTATTCTACATGTATAACCTATCAGGTTGCTTGCCATCTTGGGGAAGGAAGAGGGAACGGAAGGAAGAATGGGAGAGAAACTTATGTCTCAAGTTGAGTGTCAACAAAAGAAAGATCAATGAATTAGTTATAAAACTAAAAGAATTAGAAAAGTAACATTAAAAAAATCCAATTAAGCACAAAATTATAAAATTCTAGAAACTAAGAAAGATTAATAAACATTTTTGGGAAAATGATTATTGAAATTAAAAGCTTAAAAAAGAATGTTTAAAATAGCTGATTAATTTTTAAGAGGATGAAAAACCAATTGTAGCAAAAATAAAAAACAAGTATTCACAACAAAGAAAAGTAAAGGAATTATAGGAAAGTATTACCTAATTGTATGCTTACAAAACTGATAATTTGGATCAAATATATACATTTTTATGAAAAACATAAAAATGCCCAGATAAGCATAATAAGAAACATTTTTAATATGTCTCAATATTAGGAAAATATATTCATGAGTGAACTCCCAAAGGAAAAAAGAAAACAAAACTCAGTATTAGATATATTTACAAGTGAATTCTATCAAACATTTAAAGCAATAAATTTCAACTGTCTGCAAATATTGAAAAAGAAGGGATCCTTCTAAACTTTTTTATGATATAAATGTGATCTTGATATCTAACATAGAGAAAAATAAAGTAGAGAAGGAAAATTGTAAAATAGTATCTCCAATAAACATTAATGCAAAAAGAGTAAAGAAAATATTAGCAAAGAAACTACAATTTCATTTTTAAAAAGATAAGACACTATGACCAGGTTGGATTTATGCCAGAAGGCATAAGCCTAATTCAACATGTTTGAAAACTTCAAACAAAATAAACAAACCACATGATTATAGCAATGAATACTGAAAAATCATTTTGTAATATATAACATTTCTGTAAAAAAATTTTGAAAAAAACATTAGAAAACACAGAACTAAAAGAACCTTTTCTTAGTATGGTAAAAAACACCTATTTGAAACCCAAAATTATGTGTAATGAAGAAAGGTGAGCTGTATTTGCAATAACATCAGCAGTGAAGTAAATATGTCCATTGCTTCCATTATATTTTATAGTTCTAAAAATGCTAAATACAGTAATATGACAAGAAAAAAATGAGAGAATAAATATAGACAAGGCATGCTTTCTACATTTGGGAATATGATTGATATAGAGGTCCTAAAAACAAAATAATTAGAATATTCAATAATGAACAAAAATGAAATATATAAAATAAATGCACATATTTCATCAGCTTTTCTTACATTAGAATCAAAACATAGCAAGAGAGATAAATTCCCTTCAAAAGAACTACAGAATGTAGTCGAAAGTCTACCTATCAAAATATACATAGGTATATGAATACAACTCTAAAACATTATTTACAGCAGACTTAAATAATTTGGAGGTGTATTCATTGTTTTTGAGTACATCATGCCAATATAAAATGATAGTGCTTCCTGAATTAATTTATTTAGTGTTATACAAGCAGACTTACAAAGGATTATTTTTTTGAGCTAGAAAAAAGTGATTCATCTGGAGGAACAAACTGTTAATAATCTCAAGGAATATGATGAAAATTTTGATAGGATTGCCTATCAAATATTAAAAAGCAATAATTATCAAACAGTTTGGTACTACTTTTGAAAATAAGAGTATTCGTGGAATATATAAGGTACATAATATATAGAAAGTAAACATGTAATAGCAGAGTAGTGGCTAAATCTAGATTTATGATACTTTAATCTATATCCTGGGCGGGAGAGGGGGGGGAGTATCCACATTTTTAAAATACATCTAGGTATCAAATATAAAAGAACCTAGCAACATAACATTTTCCATGTTTTCTTAGATTTTTTGTTTGCTTTTAAAAGTCAAAAATTATCCTTATTTGTAATCTTTAAAATTTAATAGATGCCTGTATAATCTCAAAGTATTCATGATCCTATGCATGTAGGTATAACATCCAGCAATTCATGTAGTGCCCCATCTATGTTTGTCAATCCTAAGTGAATCTTCTATAACATCCTAATAATGATGCAATTAAGGACCAGCAAGTCACTGAAGCTATTCCTCCATGCTAACATTCTTTCTAACCTCTGGCCTTATATAACTAAAAATTAGATTCTTGTTGCCCTCCAGCTTCAAAAACTTTATATCCTGCCCAAATAGAGAAAATTCTGGAAGTCTTCCCCTGCATGATGGGAAAGAAAGACTATGTGCATTGACAGATAACCTTTTTTTGTTGTGTTTTGTGGTCAACAGAGAAATTTTATTTTCCTTATCAATCCCAACCCCCCCCCCCAAGAAAACAAAACAAAACAAAATAAAACAAAACAAAAAAAAAAAAACAGCAGCACAGCTGAAAGCATCACGCCAAGCACATCCGGACTTCTGTTTGAAGAAGTATAGATGAGGCCTGTGACATCACCTGCTGGGAACTAGATGAAGAGCAATGCTACAAATAAGAGCAAACTTTAACAATGCCTCCTTGATAGCTAAAAGAACTCACTGGAGAGCAACATTTTGCTTTTAAAAATTATTAGTAAATTGGATATATGCTTTTGCAACTTGAGGAGTTAAATAGTACAAATAAAATTATAGTTCATAATGCTAATTTCAAAGCTCCTTGAGAATTGTCTAGTTTCTCAGTTACCTTTTAAATTCCAGCCATCTACTATGTCTCCCAAAGGGTCAGACCAATATACTGTGTAAGGAGGTGGGACATCTTGAATGGAGGAAAAGTTCTGCTGAGGATGAAGAGTTAAGGTTGCAGGGAGTAACAGCATATAACTACTGAGGTAAATGACACTGTTCAAGAGGATGAATGACTGGGTTATGTGTATCTTTAAGATACAAGGGCTTATTAAAAGTTTCTGTTTATTTTCTAAGTGTTCTATTTTATATTATTCTTTCTTTAGACTTGCAATAAAATTTTCTTTTAATTTTGTAAAGTGTATAATTGCACGTATAATTACAGATAATCCTTGATCTCAGTATTCTAGAATTTTTTTTAATGTAAGTTACTAGATTGTGGCTACAATTAAAATCAGAAAGAAAATTCCACAAAACATATCACTATCATTTCTGACCTAAGAATCCCTTAGGGAAGAGTTGCATGGCAAATATCAAGTAAACACAATCAAAGATTTCTGAAGGTCCATGTTTAACTTCTATTCTATGCCATTTAGAATTGTTGAAAGAAAAGAAAAGGAACAGAAATAATCACATGTTGTATATCCATATTGTGTACAGAGTTTTAGGTCATACTGTATTTAAAGTTACTTCAAGCTTTAAATTACCTATTAAGGGAAGAAATGTTTCATTGTGGACCAGGTAGTCATAGATATATAACTAAATCTCAATGGTGAATTAAAAACTTAAAAAAAATAAAGTCACTAAAGAAAATGATGAATAATGCCTTAACTAATTTGTTCACTAGAAAAAAGTTTCTGCATGTGTTTTAACTTAGAATTTTTAAAAATTCTCTCAGCAAAATATTTTGGCACAACTATGAAAACCTAATGTCCCTAAAAAGTCTTATGTCATGAATAATGTGATCCTTTCATATTTCATAAAATTTGAGAATTGGAAGGGACCTCAGCAGTCATCTCTGCCAACTATACATGAAAAAGAAACCCACTATATCATATCCAACTAGTGGTCATCCATCATAAGTGCTTTTTACTTTTAAATATTTTTTCTTATGAACTTAAAATGATCATTATATTAATACTAAAGGCATGTCACAGTTATCCAGCATGTATTACTTTTTCAAAGTAACTTCACAAATATATCTCATTTGACCCTCATCATAATCACATGAAATCACATTGCAGGTACCATATTATCAACCACATTTGACAAATGAAGAAACTCAGGCAAGAAGTAACAAGTATTTAGTAAGCACTAAATATTATTTATGTGCCAGGCATTGTACCATTAAATGCTTTGCAAGTATCTCATCTAATCCTTACAACAATCTTTGTGAGGTAGGTACTATTATTTACATTTTACAGTTGAGGAACTTGAAGCAGATAGGTTAAATGATGTAGCCAGGTTTAGATAGCTAATAGGCATCTGAGACCAGATTTGAAATCAGATATTCTTGACTCTAAGACTAGTGCTCTAACCACTTTAACGCCAAGCTGCCTCTTTCAAGAAGATGTTAACCAAGGTTATATAGACCATTACTAAAATGCCTTAATCCTTAAAAATATAATGTGAACTAACTATCCTCTATACCTTACATTTTCTGCAATATAGCATATATGTGTGTAAAAATACAGATGTGTATTATATACCCATATTTACATATATATATATATGCATATATGTACACGTGTGTATATCTGGGCTTTCAGAGAATGTGCAGGTTATCTAACAGAGAGATGTCCTGGGAGCCTCTAGGACATGCCCAGAGAGCCTAACATGGAGGCAATAAATGTCCCCTACTTGATTGGGGATAAAAGGGGTAAAGTGTTTCCCTCGATTGACTGTATAGCCAAAACAGACCATTTTTCCAGGAAAAAAAAATTTAAAACTGGAGCTACTGAGATACTTTTCTTTTTCTGGATTTCTAGTTCATGTCTTTTCCTAAGAATTCTTTCCTTCTTTGTCCAGAGGGTGAAGATCATAGTTCATCTACAGTTTAGGTGTCATGAACTGAACCAATAAGAGAGGAAACACTGCTCCCCCCCTTTGCCCCAGCTTTGGGAAATGAGCCTGGGAATGTATTTTTCTGTTTTGTTTCATTTTTCTTCAGTCTTAGGTGCCAATGGTGGTCCTTACCCCATAGCTGTAGCCATAGGAACCCTGGAACTAGGACTGTAGGTGAGATAGTGCAGCCAATCAGCAGCCCAAAGAAGTTGGGGTGTCTGAGACTCAAGAATCAGGTGAATTTGACTTGGAACTGACTTTATGCTCCATAGGAACCAAATTGAATGGTGAACTAATTCCCTTCTCCCTCCCCAGAGTGAGGGGAAGGGAAGTAAGCCCCATATTTTAGGAAGTAAAATTTTTGCTAAATTTGCTAAAATAAAGCAAATTTTGTACGTTTATGATTTTAGATTATGAAGATTTTTTTTTTGGTAAAAGCTAATCTGATTGTTAAGTGGAACTAAAGTACAGGGGATTACTCCCTACAATTGAAACAATACCACCAATGAACACTGAAGCCATCTTCAAAAAGCCTAGATATCCCCAAGTATGCTAATGGTACTGGAGAAGATGTGAAATCTAATATATGTGGCCTTCCAGGAAGTGAGGGTTACAGTAGTGTTTCACATAATAAAAGACTAAATTAAAAAAGTCTAGATTTATTGTCCTGAATGTGAAAACTGGTCAAAATGATCTATTCTCACTCTGCCTTTTTACCTACTTTCTGAACTAATGGCAATTATGGATATAGCTCCTTACTTCCCTATATCCATGCACTGATATGATTATACTGGTTGCAGACTCAAGTCCCAAGCCACATTAGGACTGTCTATCTAGTAGAAACAAGATTACAATTCCAAGTCACTAAGTGAGAAGAAACAATAAAAGAAGCAATGGTGACCTGACCCACCACTTATAATATAATATAATAAATATAATATAATATAATATAATATAATATAATATAATATAATATAATATAATATAATATAATATAATATAATATAATATAATATAATAATATAATAGGTGATGAACTGCTATCTTCAGAACAAGCAGGGCAGGGAGAATGGGACTTTGTCTCAGTCTAAAGAATTTAGAAGGCAAAGACAAAATCTTTCACTTTCACTGAATTAGCAAGAATGATTAGTTAAAATAAGGAGATACCAGATGGGAAACCAGGGTGAAATCCTACCCTGTCTCCTGTCTTTTGTTCCATTCGGTCTCTCCAACTGCAGCCTCATGGCCACTGCTCAACAGTTCCTTTGTTTCCCATAGTCTTGTTGTTGTTCAATAGTGTCTGACCTTTTTTTTTTTTTTTTTTTTTTTTTTTTTTTAACCTTATTTGGGATTTTCTGGGCAAAGATACTGCAGTGTTTTACTATTTCTTTCCCCAGACCATTTTATAGATGAAGAAACTGAGGCAAACAGGATTAAGTGACTTGCCCAGTGTCTGAGTTCATATTTGAACTCATTTTCCTGACTTTAGAGCTCTAATGTTCTGTCCATTGTACCACCTAGCTGCCCTTAGTCCTTTGTTCTGCTCAACTGAGGGACTTAAACTGGATGCAAAAATCCCTAATTATTACTTTAGCCAGTTTTGCTTCCTGACAAGAGAAGTAGAGAGTTAAGGCTAACAAAGAAAGAAGCTTAGAAAACAGTTATTGTTCCTGTAGTTTAAAAGTTAAGGCAATATGTGCACATTAAATCTTGTGACCAGTGATATATCTAGCTCTCAGCTTTCTGTCTACCTATGGAAAAGGAGCCATTTTGTAGGTATGTGTGCACACGTGTGTGTGTGTGTGTGTGTGTGTGTGTGTGTGTGTGTGTGTGTGGTATGTGTGTGTGATATAAGCATTGTTATATAAAAATTTCACTAGTTTAGAAAAAAAGATGTACTTCCTATCTTAGTTCCCTTTTAGGTCATTGGATCTCAAAGCTCATTGGTGTCCAATTTACAAGAGAAAAATGTGAACCAAGACCAGTAGGGAGAGACAATAGGTAAAGCTTTGTAGGATTGGGGTTTATTCTTTGCCTTTATTCTCAGAATTTGTAGTAGGAGAGAGTCTTACTTTTCATGTGATAGTCTTGAGACAGTATAGATACTTTTCAAAAGTGACATTAATTCAAGACCATAGTTAATGTCATTAAAAAATTGTGAAATTATAAACCAAACTGCAGTCCAAGGAAAGAAACTTTCTTATATAAAATGCCACTAGCAGAGGATGGATAGTATCATTGTACAACCTCTGTCATAGAGAATTTCCTAAACAAATTGTCTCATTTATATTTGATCAATGGCAAACTCAATTTTAAAAGAATATAGATTTTTTTAAATCCTGCAAATACTTAAGTCATTTTTTATTCATTAAACACTGCTTTTCTATTTAAAGAATGTTCTCATCAAATATGACATGTGAGAACTAATATAGCACATTTGCCCCCTCAAAGTAATAAATTATGCTTTATAGTGAGCACATAGCTTCAAAATAATTTTCCTCATAAGTAATTCATAATGAATCACTTTAGTGTGAAATTAATTTTAAAAGACTTCTAAGAATAAGCATCTTCAGTTTTTTTTAATTAAAAAGTAATCATGTGCATTTGTTATTTGAAAAATTTTGGCAACCATGAGACAAAATAAGAACAAAAATTGTTCATCCCCTCCCTGTGTCTGTTTTAAATTGATCCTTTAAATGATTGGCACTTTTTTGTGAGATTAGTTAACCACATTTTTTCTCTTGTTTATTCATTTTCTAAATTAGACTTTTAGGACATTTAAGATAGTATGATAGAGTAAATTATGATGAAGTTTAAAAAATTATAACTATTAAACAACAAATCCATATATTTTTCTGTTCTAACTTTGAAGAAAAAACTAGGGCCTAATACTATACACTCCAACACTCCACTGAATCTGTAATCAATTAATCAACAAGCATTTATGAAGTGCTTACTATGTGTTAGGCACTGGGCTAAAGGACTAAGTGTACCAAAACAAAAACAGTGGAACATAATATTCTTTTTCCTACAGTAATTTGTTTAAGCTTCTTTGAATTACTTTTTATTTCTAGCCTTACCTTTTCTTACATACTGAGGTCCATAAGTTTACTCATGGATGTGAGTAGGTCAACCTATGATTTGCCCTAACCTTACCCTTCATTATAGAAGAAACCAGTTCAACCCATTTGAATGAAGAATGGAGAATGAATAGAGCCCTTTAATTGGCTCTATAATTCTTAGACCAAGGAAAATAACTTCCAATTGAGAAGACAATATAGGCATATTATTATTATTATTATTATTATTATTATTATTATTATTATTATATTATATGTTGTACAATATATAATATAGTACAGGAGAAATAAATTTAAGGAAAGTAGCTTTAGTTGCATATATATTTAACCTATATCAAATTTCTTGCTGTCTTGGGGTAGGGGAAAAAAGAAGAAAGGGAGAAAAATTTGGTACACAAAGTCTTACAAAAATGAATGTTGAAAATTATCTTTCCATGTATTTGGAAAAATAAAATACTATTGAGGTAAAAAATGTACACATTAAAAAAAAGATTTTCATGAACTGATGCTGAGTATGAGCAGAACTAGGAGAACATTGTGTACAGTAACAGCAAGATTGTGTGATAATCAACTATCATAAACTTAACTTTTCTCAGTAATAAAATGAACCAAGGCAATTCCAAAAGACTTGGAAGGAAAATGCCATTTGATCCAGAGAAAGAACTGTGGAGATTTTAAGTGGACCAAAGCACACTATTTTCACTCTTTTGTTTGTGTTTTCTCTTTTGTGGTTTTTTCCTTTTGTTCTGATGTTTATGTTTAATATGTTAAATATGTTTTAAATGATTGTATATGTATAATCTATATCAGATTGCTTGCTGTCTGGGTAAGAGAGAGGGGGAGAAAAAATTTGGAACTCAAAATCTTACAAAAATAAATGTTGAAAACTGAAAAAAGAAGGAGAGGGAGGAGGAAAAGAAGGCAAAAAGAGGAGGAGGAGGAGGAGCAGGAGGAGGAGGAGGAGGAGGAGGAGGAGGAGGAGGAGGAGGAGGAGGAGGAGAAGGAGGAGGAGGAGGAGGCGGAGAAGGAGGAGGAGGAGGAGAAGAAGAAGAAGGAGAAGAAGAAGAAGAAGAAGGAGAAGAAGGAGAAGGAGAAGAAGAAGAAGAAGAAGAAGAAGGAGAAGAAGAAGAAGAAGAAGAAGAAGAAGAAGAAGAAGAAGAAGAAGAAGAAGAAGAAGAAGAAGAAGAAGAAGAAGAAGAAGGAGGAGGAGGAGGAGGAGGAGGAGGAGGAGGAGGAGGAGGAGGAGGAGGAGGAGGAGGAGGAGGAGGAGGAGGAGGAGGAGGAGGAGGAGGAGGAGGAGGAGGAGGAGGAGGAGGAGGAGGAGGAGGAGGAGGAGGAGGAGGAGGAGGAGGAGGAGGAGGAGGAGAAGAAGAAGAAGAAGAAGAAGAAGAAGAAGAAGAAGAAGAAGAAGAAGAAGAAGAAGAAGAAGAAGAAGAAGAAGAAGAAGAAGAAGATGATGATGATGATGATAGCCTTAGAAGGAGAAATATGAACAATTGGGAGTTGGGGGATGTGAAGTGCCCAGGAAGCTTCTCCTGCACAAGGCTTTTCTAAGCTAAACATTAAAGGAAGCCAAGGAAATTCTAACAGGTGGCACACAATACCATTCTAAGGAACACCATTCTAGGCAACAGTGATAGTACAAATGTATAGAAACAGGAAGTGTCTCATGGATGTGAGTAGGACAATCTTTGATTTGTCCTAACCTTATCTTTCATTATAGAAGTAACCAGTTTATCCCATTTGGATGGAGATTTTTAATTTATTTATTTGTTTTGGTGTGCTGATAAATGTTTAATAGACAGTTATCTGAAAAACAAACAAAAACCTCATGACACAATTTTAATAAACATTATTAAGATTTTCTGTATCATTTTCCTCAGTCTAGACAATGAACAAATCAAAAAATCAAGCCCTGATTTATAGATGACTTTTGAAGCATTGATGTTCTTGCTGAAAATTTAACCACTGTCACCTCCAAGCTTATTTGAATTGGCTTTACTATAAATCTTGGAAGCAGGTAAATATTAAGGTAGTCTACAGTAAGACTATCTCATTGTATGTTTTTTCTCTCTTTTTTATTATTAAAGCTTTTTATTTACAAAGCATATGCATGGTAATTTTTTCCAACATTAATCCTTGCATAAACTTTTGTTCCATATTTTCCCCTCCTTCTTCCCATCCCCTTCCCTAGCTGGGGTAGTCCAATATATAAAAGATCACAAGAAAAATCAGATCAAGAAGGAAGAAAAAGAAAAACTGAGAAAGAAAGCAAAATGCAAGCAAATAACAACAGAGAAAATTAGGATGCTGTGTTGTGTTCCATACTCTGTTCCCATGGTTCTCTCTCTGGTGTAGATGGCTCTCTTCATCACTGCACAAGGAGGATGGAGACTTTTTATCTGGCTCTATAATTCTTAGGCCAAGGACCTTCCATTGGAGAAATATACATATGTGAGGATTAACCTGCAGACTAGTATGGCTGAACAAACAATATTGTGAATCATCTGCATAGAAATGAATATTGAACCCATAGAAGCTGGTAAGATCACCTACTGAAACTGTATAGAGAAAAAAGTAAAGAGGATCTAGGGCAGAGATGGGTGATTTTTCATCTAGAGGACTGAAGATCCAGAAAAGGAAACTGAAGAATAGTTAGACTAAGAGAAGATCAAAAGAGAAAAAATAGCAAAAACCCAGAGAAGACAGAATATTCAGGAAGAAAATTTGTCAATAGTATCAAATACTGCAAAGAGGTATTCCTTCTTTTGATGCGTTATTGTAAAACCAACCTATGCCCATTCATTCTGTGCATTCATATTCATGTTCTGATATAAATTAGCTACAGAGAGTCCACCAATCATGCTGGGGAATCCCCTTGCACTTTCCTAATCTGAATTTATCGTATGATCAGCTAATCTTTTTTTGATATTAACATTTTCTAGATGACATATTTTATTTTTTTCTTTTTTATTATAGCTTTTTATTTACAAGATGTACGCATGGGTAATTTTTCAGCATTGACAATTGCAAACCTTTTGTTCCAACTTTTCCCTTTCTTTCCCCCACCTCTTCCCCTAGATGGCAGGTTAACTAATACATGTTAAATATGTTAAAATATGAGTTAAATACAATATAAGTATACATAGATGACATATTTTAACAACAATGTGTAGTACCAATATGCTAGCCTTTATGGTTATTTTTTAAAAATTTCTTTTATGCTTGTTTTTCATGTCAACCAGTGATTGCACCTTATTTTTAGAAACAATGTATCTAATGTGGTTGCATTAAACAAAAATAGGCATTAAAGTTGTTTCTTGCATAGCTTCATGTGAGCATTTTTAAAAGACTACCATGAAAATAATTGCAATTTAGGTAACAACAGATGATGAAAGGATAGATAAATCCTACAAAAAACTCAAGAAGACCCTCCAAATTAATATGTGTATATATATACACATATATATATATATTTCAATTCAAAGTTTGGTATAGAGGAGTATAGTGAAAAATTAGTTGGAAATTTCCATTTAAAATGGAAATATGAAAGACCCTAACTGAGCCTAAATTCCCTGACAAAAACCCTAACAAATACTTAAAAATGCACTACATGAAACAATGATCAATAATATCAAAGAAAGACTGCTTTCTTTGATAAAAGGAAGTAATAAACTCCTTCAACTAATCCAAGACTATAAGAAAATAGCCAGAAGCATGCAAACAAACACTCTGGGTAGGGACATGCCAGGTAGGGGTAAAGCAGCAGGATCTAGGCCCTGACCTGTTAAAGTGTCAACAGGTGACAAAGTCAGTTTTCAGTTTCTTCAGAAAGAGCCCCAAGCAATTTAAAGAAAAAAATTACAACACTTAGAAATCATTTAAGTACCAATAATAGCTGCTTATTATTAGAACTTAGACAAACAGAAGGGGATTATGAGAAAATATAGAGTCAAAGAAGGAATAATCATAAGACTAACAAAACTTCAGGGCTTGAATCATCATCTGGGAATTCAAAGGAGGAAAAGAAAGCACAGAAACTAGTGATTGGAGTCTGGTCTGTATGAACAGGGGCAAAGTAGTGGGATCACACTTTTAAAATTACAGATTATTAGTATTGATGTCATTTCTTTCATTCTCTACCTTCCTTTTTCTTGTAGAGGTATCAGACTCTCTGGGATAATTGTGTTTCCTAGTGGACAACCAGCTTCAGTTATAGAGAGTACCCCGGAGGTGATTACTTTTAACACTATAGCTCATGATCCTTTACTAGTGTGCTTCCCATCAAAAGTCAGACAAAAGATACAATTCGAATAGTAAGAAAATCTATTAAGAAAGTTTGTCCCAGTTGTGGGGGGAACTCTCCCCATAAATACAGATGATATCTATATGATGGGTGAGCTCAAACATAATGGTAGTGAGATCCATGTACCACAAAGGCAATCACAACTCTTAGGAATTCAAGGCTTATAGCACTTTCTCCCTTCCATGGAAGCCGTTTAATGCAAATAGGTTGCTCGTTTGTGATCTCAGGTCTGCTTTTCTCCATAGACAGGTCTCTTCACTGTTGCCAAGGATCCTGTTCTTCCTCAAAGTGTTTCCTCCCTAAAGTCTGTGCTTTTCCATACATTTTTCTCTTTTGGAGTTTGTGTCTCTGATTCTTCAAGTGTGCTTAAACTCTTGAATCCACAAAATTTTGAACTTGTGGGTGGAGTATCTCCCACTAGGCAAGTTATTGCTAGACACATCGGCCAATGAAAGGGATAATGGGAGAAAAATTCCCTTCTCCTATAGGAGTCTCCACCACAAATTACTAGATTTTTAGTGTTTAGATTTAATAGTAAATATATATATATATATATATATATATATATATATATATATATATATATATATATATACATATATATATATGAATAAATCTATTTTTTCTATTCTGCTTCATTCAAGACACTAAATATAAAGATAGTCTTTTTATTACATGAAAATCTTATCATCTGTGACAGAATATTATAACTACATCAACAGAGTAAGAAGGTGGGGTAGGAATCACATTCCCCCTTCCTTCACCTAAAAAGAAAAGCTGAGGGCTAAGGAAGGAAAAATCATTAGAGGATATGAAAGAGGAAAGAAACAGAATTAACAATTATAACTGTTAATGTGAATGAAATGGACTTATCCATAAGATAAAAGGATGGGAGAATGTTAGAAAACAATTAATGCGGTTTTTACAAGTAACTCACTTGAAACAAACATTTGCAAAGACTAAAATGAAAGATTGGAGCTTACTTGTTTATATGTTAAATGAATTTTTAAAATTCAGGGATGGAAATCACATTCTCAGACAAGACAATATTAAATGTAGACAATTAAGAGATAAGGAAAACCAAAACATGCTTCAAAGTACCACAGATAATGAATTAATACAAATTTAAACATGGAATGATTGATTAACATGATTGAATTCATGATTAACATGTATGAATTGTTGAATTCATACATGTTAAATGATACATTTAACATGTATGAATGATATGTTGAATGATTGCTCTATGCCACTTTTCTCTTATTATTAGCTATTTGGAACATTTTTAATATGATTCTCAATAGATTGCATTTTTTTCTTTTGCAAATTGTCTATTCATATCCTCTGGTCATTTATTTATTGGATAATGGTTCTCCTTATGTATCTTCTATCAAATCCTGATATATATCTTAGGTATCAAACTTTTATCAGAGAAAATTTCTGTGAAGATATTTCTGTTAACTATTTCCCTTCTTATTTTGCATTGATTTTGTGTAAAATCTTTCCAATTATGTGTATTTAAAATTGTCTACTTTATCTCCTATGATCATCTCTATCCTTTGTTTGGTCTTGTACTCTTCCTCTAGCCATGGTTATGAAAAGTAATTCCTCTGATTTGTGTTTGATATAATATTTTCAATCTAGGTTATAGATCCACTTGGAGCTTTTCATGGTATATGGTATGAGATATTGATCTAAATTTAATTTTTTCCAGACTGCTTTCCAGTTTTCCCAGATGTCTTTTGTAGAAAGAATAATTCTTGACCTATTACTTGTGGTATTGGATTTATCAAACACTATTCTATTATGTTCTTTTGCTTCTGGATTTTGATAATCTCTTCCAGTAATAAACTTTTCTATTTTTTAATCAATATAAAATAATTTTAATTATTGTTGCCTTGTAGTATATTTGCAATTTATTTCTTAACGAGACCATCAATGTCCCAGTCACCTAGGCTTTTTAAAAAAAATAAATTTTATTAATTTATTTTTGTGTTTTACATTACTCATATTTCCCAATGTATCTACTTCCCCCTCCCAGATGAGAAGAAAAAACTCATTTTAGCAAAACTAACCACATATCAGACAAGCCTAATATTGTACTTTTCTACTCCTTAATCCTTACTTTTGTAAAGAAGGAGGAGACGTATCATTCTTAGATTTTTAAATACCAAGTGCAGTGATTATAATTTCACAGCATTCAGTTGCCAAATGCTTTGTTGTTGTTCTTACTTTTTATATTGTTATATTATTGTGCATATTGTTTTCCAGCTTCTGCTTACTTGATTTTTTATGACTTCACTCTTTTTGTTTGTTTATCATATTTATAATTTTTTTACAACATGGCAATATATTTATGTCTTTGCATTTATGGATTACAACTTGCTTAACAATTCCCCAATTGGTGGTATGGCTACTTTGTTTCCAGTCCATTGCTATTACAAAAAGAGCTACAATTAATATTTTTACATATGTGGAGGGGGAGTACTTTCTTTTCAAGACCAAAATTTATAGATTTTTAATTAATTATTTTCTGCATAATTATAATTAATTTCCAGAATGGTTGGACCAATTCATAGTTCCATTATTAGCACATTAGGATGGTTGATGTTTTATAACCTCTCCGATACTTATTTATCATCCCCATATTTTGTTATTATTGTCTCAAAATTAATTTGTTGAGCATGAGATGAAATCTGAGGGGGTTTTTTAGTTGGTATTTTTTATTAGTAATTATTTGGAGAATTACTTCATATAGTTGTTAATAGTTTTGACTACTTATCTACTGAGAAATGTCTTTTGCCAAGCACAATCTTGAGGTTTTAGATTCATGTTTGAATCTCCTTCCCATCATCTTGTTCAACTAACCAGTTGTCCAATCCTGTTGGTCTTACCTCCAACATTATCTTTCATAGAAGCAATGTGGTTTGCCAGATACTAGAATGCTGGATATGAAGTTACATTGGAGTATTGATTCAGCTCTGCCTCTTACTACCTGTGTGATCCTAACTTCTCTAACCTCAAATTCCTCACTTGTAAAATGAGGGAGTTTGATTAGATATCATCTAAGATTCTTTTCAGCCCTAAATCCATGATATTTTTTTAAATAAAAGCTTTTTATTTTCAAAACATATGCATGGATAATTTTCAATATTTATTCTTACAAAATCTTGTGTTCCAATTTTTCCCTTCCATCCCTCTATCCCCTCCCCTAAACAGCAAGTAATCCAATATATGTTAAACATATGCAATTCTTCTATATATATTTCCACAATTATCATGTTGCACAAGAAAAATCAGATCAAAAAGGAAAAAATAAGAAAGAAAACAAAATGTAAGCAAACAACAAAAGGAGTTAATATACTATGTTGTGATCCACGCTCAGTTCCCCCAGTTCTCTCTCTGGGTGCAGAGGGCTCTATTCATCACCAGACCATTGGAACTAGCCTGAATCATCTCATTGTTGAAAAGAGCCACGCTCATCAGAATTGATCATTATATAATCTTGCTGCTGCAGTGTACAATGATCTCCTGGTTCTGCTCACTTCACTTAGCATCAGTTCATGTAAGTCTCTCTAGGACTCTCTGAAATCATCCTGTTGATCGTTTCTTATACAACAATAACATTCCATAATATTTATATACCATCAGTCATTCTCCAACTGATGGGCATCCACTCAGTTTCCAGTTGCTTGCCATTACAAAAAGGGATGATACAAACATTTTTCACATGTGGGTCCTTTTCCCTTTTTTATGATCTCTTTGGAATAGAGGTCCAGTAGAGACACTGCTGGATTAAAGAGTATAAATAGTTTGAGCCCTTTGAGCATAGTTCCAAATTGCTCTCCAGAATGGTTGAATCAATTCACAACTCCATCAACAATTTATTAGTGTCCCAGTTTTCTTATGTCCTCTCCACCACTCATCATTATTTTTTCCTGTCATCTTTTTTTCTCCTGAGGCAATTGGGGCTAAGTGACTTGCCTAAGGTCACACAAATGGGAAGTGTTGAGTGTCTGAGATCACATTTGAACTCAGGTCCTCCTGACTTCAAGGCTGGTGTTGTATCCACTACACCAACTAGCTGCCCCTTTTTCCTGTCATTTTAGCTAATTTGAGAGGTATATAGTGGCAGCTCAGAGTTGTCTTAATTTGCATTTCTCTGATTAATAGTGACTAAATCCATGATTTTAAGATTCTATAATTCTGTCTGTTAACACCATCACAATTCACCATTCATGGCCTTACTACTTTTTTCTTGAACTGTTAAGTAGTCTTTACTGATTTCTAGCTTCTAGTTCTAGTCTGGTCTTTACATAGCTGCCCAAATAAAGCACAAATTTGACTTTTTCACTTTATTATTCAAAACTCTTCACTATTGCCTATTGGATAATATTTAAAAAAAAACTCCTTAACCTAATATTTTAAGTCTTCTACAATCTGATGAAAACCAAGCTTTCTGGATTTATTTCATATTCATAGTCTCCTTTACAAATTCTACTTCCTAGCCACATTGGGCTATCATTTATTTCCCTCTTGTCTTCTTCCACAGATGTGCATTTAGCTAGGCTTCTCCCATTCATGGGGGCGTGTTCCCTTTATATTTCAATCAATTGATATTATTGAATGTCTAATTCAGATGTCCCCTCTTTTGTAGAGTTCCCTAAATCCTTACAAAATCCCAAGTAATGTTCTTTTCCTCTTCATATTTCTTATATTATTTTACCGAAACTGCTTTTCCATGATTATATTTCACACTTTAGCAAATTTACTTATATGTATGTCTTACCCCCATTATTACTTTGTGACCTTCTAGAAAACAATGATTCTGTTTTTTCTTCAGGGCCCAGAATAGTAATTTGCAACTAAGAGGCTCTTAGAACTTATATGCATTTTTGAGTTGAATTTGTTGATTACAGCTGTCAAGATTTTCCTAAGTGGGTTGTATGATTTCTTCTTTTAAAGATCCTCCTTTTATATTTCCATGATAGATTTCCCTAATATTTCCAGATGTGCTTATTTCTAAGAACAGATGTTTACTTGACCTTTTGTTCAAATCACTGTCACCTGTTTAACAATCAAGGTTAACTCTCAAAAAAATGGAGAAACACTCATTGTTTTTCAGTGAGTGATACTTAATCCACCAAGACAAATTAGTTGGAATCCTTTCCACACATCTACCTCATCTGTAAATTACAGAACTGGTCTTGCTGTATAATAGTGAAAGTAAATCTATGTTTTTTCTCTCTTTTCTTGATCACAATCTATTTATGATCTCGACTTAGAATCATTTTGTAGCCTTTTAATTTGTGTATTTCTTGCCTTTCAACCAGATTATAAGAACCTTGAAAACAGAGAATGGCAACTCTGTAAAGAGTTTTGGTTTGTATCTTTCATTAGCAGCGATTTAGAGAATTATTTCATATGGTTGCTAATAGCTAAAGGTTCAAGCCTCAGTTGCTTAAGGAAGCTTAAGGAAGATCTGGAAACCAGTCAATACAAGATTATGGGACCAAGAAGATCCAAGTAATGTTTCCTGAAAGAAGTTATTTGTCAGATGGGGCACTGAGTCACAGAATGACTGTGTCCTGTTTCACTACACTCTCAACTGCTGTCTTTTATATTCAATTCCCATCTGAACCTACAGGAAATGAAGGTGAAGGTACAGATTAAACAGGAATTTTGACGCTTAAAGACAATAGTGGTCATTTATATCACTCATGTAGTCATATTTATCTATATTAAGTTCCAAAAAGATTGAGAAGCAAATTACAATAGGGAACTGAGATCTTTCCTTCTCTGTCACTTATTTTCCTTCCTCAGGTGACTGACCCCAACAAAAATTCCATATTTCCTCATATTTTTTCTTTAAACCAGAAGGTAGAATTAATTTGTTTAGTTTTGCAATTGTAATTAAAATTTATAGTGAATATAAAATACACCGTCATATTATTTGAATCTAGCTGCTAATGCAAATCGTGTACTTTAAGGTAAGCTTAGGAGAGCTCATACTACCATTTAGTCATTTTCCAATTATCATGGAAGTGGAACAAAAATCTCTCAATCTTACTAAGAGTAGAAAGTAATGATGCAAAGAACGTGTATTTATCACATTATATTAAATCACACAAAAAAACTTTGGCTATTGTTACAGTAACTTCAAGAAAGAAAACAGAATCTTGGAAATGGACAGTTAACTATCATAGTTGGAGGAATCAGTGGTGATACACAGAGGATTAAGCAAATTTTTTTTCCTGTTGAGATTTTGAAAGTTAATTGTCATGGAGAAACAGTCTCTGAAAAATTAAAATTTACTCTCATAAAGGAATGAGTCTATCCAAGACTTGCAGAATTTGCTTTCTTTGAGTTTGAAGAAATATTTGGAGAGATCTGAAACTTTTTCCTACCCATATGACTGCTTCTTTTTACATTCTTTTGCACACTTACTAATCATGAGTGTTGTTCCTCAAAATTTTGTGCAAACCCTTTGCTTTTTTTCTATTGTACTATCTCTCTTGGTGATATCATTATCTCTTCTGGGTGCAATTATTATCTCTATGCAAGTGATTCACAGATCTATATATCTGGGAATACTAGGAATTCAAGTTTCCTGAGCTCCACTCAAACATCACCAACTGCCTAATATTCCAATGGAATATACTGTAGATATCTCAAATTCAACATATCTGAACTAGAAATCATCTTTCTTACTAACTCTTTCCTCTTTCAAACTTCCCTATTATAATCGAAAGCATCACTATCCTTCCAGTCAATCTGACTTACAATTTTGGTGTCTTCTTCACATTTATCCTATGTATCCAATATGCTGCCAAGCCTTATTTCTATCTTCACAATTTATCTCATATATTTCCCCCTTTCTCCTCTCACATAGCTTCCATTATGGTACAGGCCTTAAGTGCTTTATTTAGGCCAGAAGTATTACAGTAACCTTCTGGCGATTTTTCTACCTCAAATCTCTTCCCATAACCAATCCATCTTATGTTCAGCTTCCAAAGTGATTTTCTTTTCTTTTCTATTTTTTAATAGAAATTTTTCCAAATTACATGTCAAGACAATTTTAAGAATTCATTCTTATAAGATTTTGTGTTCCAAATTTTTCTCCCTCCTTTTCTCTCTTCCCGTCTTCCAAAAATGGTAGGTAATTTGATATATATCATACATGTACTATCATGTAAACATTTCCATATTAGTCATAGTGGTGAAAGAAGAAACAGATCACAAAGAAAATACCATGAAAAAGAATAAAATAAGTGGAAAAATATGCTTCCTTCTGCATTCAGCCTTCATCAGTTCTTTATTTGGATATGGGTTGCATTTTCCCTTGTGAGTCCTTTATACTTGTCTTAGCTCATCATATTGCTGAGAAGAGTTGAATCATTCATAATTGGTCATCACACAATGTTGCTGATATTGTATACAGTGTTTTCCTGGTTCTGATCATTTTACTTTGTATCTGTCAGTTTGTATTAGTCTACATTACATCCAAATATCATAACTTGTTCAGCCAGTCCCCAATTGCTGGGCATTCCTTCAGTTTCTAACATTTTGCCACCATAGAAAGGGCTGCTATAAAAAGGGCTCTTCCCTTCAAAGTGATTTTCCTTAAAGCACAGGTCTGACCTTATCATCCCTTACTGAATAAAGAGGCTTCCTATCACCTCTAGGATCAAATATAAGGTCCTCTCTTTGGTTTAATACCTGGCTCCTTTCCACCTTTTCAGCTTTTTTACTATTTGCTTCCCTCCATGTACTTTACAATCTAATGACATTGACCTTCTTATTCTCCCTCACACACTCAAACGTTGGTCCTTTTCACTGTTTTCACTCTAGGCTTACTATCCCTTCTCTGCTCACCTCTATCACTTGGTTTCACAGATTTTTTTCAAGAGTTATAATAATAGCCTGGCACATAGTAAGCACTATATAGCTATTATTATTCTGTAAAAGCTAGCTATCATTATTAGAGTCAATTAGATGGCATATTGGATAGAAAACTGAGTCTGGGATCAATTTCAAATCTAGTCTCAGACAACGTGTGACTTCAGACAACTCATTTAACCTCCATTCCTCAGTTTCCCCAACTATAAAATAGGAATCCTAATAGCATCTAATTCCAGAATTGTGAGAATTAAATGAGATAATAGTTAAAAAGTGTATGCACAGTGTATGGAACATAGTAAACATTTAATAAATGCTTTCTTCCTTCCTTCCTAGAAAAAAGATTTTTTTTCAATTTTTATAAATTCATACAAGGCTTAGCTTTAAATTATTTAATGATATATTTTGTACTTTATTAATTTATAAGAAAATGTCAGAGCATACCCTTGATTGCCTTTGAATAAAGTGTGAGAATTAATAAGGTACTGAGTCAACTAACAGAATAAGGTGTAGAATTTTGGTATATATGTCCTTGAGAATATCTGAGAGATATTGGATTATGGTCCTTAAGCATGGGATAAATATAAAGCCTACCATGTACACATATTCATATATATCCATACGTTACTGAAAAAAAATACATTATATAATTTCCTTTCAGTAAATGTATTATGTTCTAAAATTTTGTCTTTAAAATAAGAGAATTAGATAGATTATCACTTAAGGTTACTTCTAATGCTAAAATTTTATGATTTCTTATAACTTCATTTTAAAAATTTAGTTTACATTTTTCTAATCCAAACTATCAGGGTAATGTTCTGCAAATTAAAGGATGGGACAGGAATTAAGAGGTAAAGTCAGTGGGTGGAGGACCATAGGCTTAAAAGTAAAACAGACCCCAATACCAAGACAAGATGAAAAATACAAGTATAATCTAAATGACCCCCACCTCTGTAAACACACATACATACACACACTAAGGATCCCCAGTTAACTACCCTAGGTTCTAGACACTTTAGTCTGAATTTTTCCCAGACTGTAGTTCACAAACCTCTACTAATGCATTTTACTTGTTACTAGTAACAAGTTTATCACAAAAACATTTTAATTAAATAACAATATAAATGAATTAACCACAGAACTGTCTCTTCTTAATAAACTTTAAACTTAATCTCCCATAAATATGTACATACATAATGAGAAGAGTAGATCTTTATAAAACTTATATGTAAACATCCACATATGCAGAATATATATATATATATATATATATATATATATATATATATATATATATATATATATATATATATATATACTACATACTATGGAATTCACATACAAGACACATGCATGATCTCTACACATACATGGAAGGGCAAGATACCTCCAGTCACTTGTTTGCTTCAGTTTCCTCATCTGTAAAAGAAAGTGGCAAACCATTTCAATATCTTTGTCAAGAAAACCCCAAATAGGGTCATGAAGAGGTTGATACAACTGAACCACAACAAATAAACTCCCATCTAAAAGGGATATTGCTCTTTTCTGGTAACATTCCCAGCCAATAGCTAGGAAGCATTTCTTCTAAGCCAGACTTTATCAGAAGATACAGGATACAAAGTTGAGTCTTCCTTTTTGATTCTTTTCTTAAAAACTAATTTTAATAGTTTTTTTTATTTTTCCAAATACATGCAAGGATAGTTTTCAACATTAAACTTTGCAAGACTTTGTGTCCCAAATTTTCTTCTCCATCCTTTCCCTTCCCCCTTAGACCACAAGTAATCTAGTATAGGTTAAACATGTACAATTCTTCTAAATATATTTCCATATTTGTCATGTTGTTCAAGAAAAATCAGATCAAAAAGGGAAAAAATCATGAGAAAAAACATAAGTAAATAAACGTCCAAATATGTTGTGATCCACATTCAGTTCCCATAGTTTTCTCTCTGGATGCAGATGGCTCTCTCCATTACAATTCTATTGGGATTGCTTTGAATCACCTCATTGTTGAAAAGGGTCAAATCCATCCCACTTGGTCATCACATAATCTTATTGATACTCTGCATCAGTTCATGTAAGTCTTTCCAGGCTTTTCTGAAATTAGCCTGTTCATCATTTTTTTTAATAGAACAATAATATTCTGTTACATTCATAAACCATAACTTATTCAGCCATTACCCAAGTGATGGGCATTCACTCAGTTTCCAATTCTTTGCTAGTACAAAAAGGGTTGCTACAAACATTTTTGCACATGTGGGTCCTTTTCCATTTTTTATGATCTCTTTGGGATACAGACCTAATACACATACTACAGGACCAAAGGGTATGCGCAATTTGATAGGCTTTTGGTCATAGTTCCTAATTGCTCTCCAGAATAGTTGGATCAGTTCACAACTCCACCAATAATATATTTGTATCCCAGTTTTCTTTTTTTTTTAATTTTTATTATTATTATTTTTTTAATTTTATAATTATAAATTTTTTTGACAATATATATGTATGAGTAATTTTTTTATAACATTATCCCTTGTATTCATTTTTCCAAATTTTCCCCTCCCTCCCTCTACTCCCTTCCCTAGATGACAGGCAATCCCATACATTTTACATGTGTTACAATATAACCTAGATACAATATATGTGTGTAACTCCAATTTTCTTGTTGCACTTTAAGTATTAGATTCCGAAGGTATAAGTAACCTGGGTAGATAGACAGTAGTGCTAACAATTTACATTCATTTCCCAGTGTTCCTTCTCTGGGTGTAGTTGTTTCTGTCCATCATTGATCAACTGGAAGTGAGTTGGATCTTCTTTATGTTGAAGATATCCACTTCCATCAGAATACATCTTCATACAGCATTGAAGTGTACAGAGATCTTCTGGTTCTGTTCATTTCACTCAGCATCAGTTCATGTAAGTCTCTCCAGGCCTCTCTGTATTCCTCCTGCTGGTCATTTCTTACAGAGCAATAATATTCCATAACTTTCATATACCATAGTTTATCCAACCATTCTCCAATTGATGGACATCCATTCATCTTCCAGTTTCTAGCCACTACAAAAAGGGCTGCCACAAACATTTTGGCACATACAGGTCCCTTTCCCCTCTTTAGTATTTCTTTGGGATATAAGCCCAATAGCAGCAATGCTGGGTCAAAGGGTATGCACAGTTTGATAACTTTTTGGGCATAGTTCCAAATTACTCTCCAGAATGGTGGGATTCTTTCACAACATCACCAACAATGTATTAGTGTCCCAGTTTTCCCACATCCCCTCCAACATTCATCATTATTTGTTCCTGTCATCTTAGCCAATCTGACAGGTGTGTAGTGGTATCTCAGAGTTGTCTTAATTTGCATTTCTCTGATCAGTAGTGATTTGGAACACTCTTTCATATGAGTGGATATAATTTCAATTTCATCATCTTTTGTGTGTCCCAGTTTTCAAACATCCTCTCCAACACTCATCATTATCTTTTCCTATCATTTTCTTTTTAGAACTTTTCTATTTCTCTGAACTTCTCTTCTGAATTTAATTGAACTCAATTCTCAGGCCCATTCTCATCTAAATCATGGACAGAAATTTATTTTTGTTCTTAGGTCTTATAATATACACATCCACTTGCTGAAGTAAGTATCCCTTTGGTTAAATTTCTTTAAACAGAAAAGAGAATGAAGAGCACTGTGGTGAAGTGTTTTTGTTTTGTTTTGTTTACCACACTCATGCAGTGCCTCTATTATAGGTAAATAGTAACAACTGTATGGACTCAAGAATTCTAAAATGCTGTGGGGTTTTTGTTGTTGTTGTTGTTGTTATTCCCCAAAGCACATCACAACCGTCTCCCTCTTTGGCCTTTTTACACTAGGGACTTATGTCAGGAAATATCATTTTCCTTGACTGAATTTCAAGATCTCATGAACTAGGGGTAGGTAGCAGGTATGACACATTTTCTTCTCTTCCCTTTGCCTTATTTCCTTCCATTTGAATGATCGGAGAGAATAAAAGATGTCTCTTTAAAAGCTAGCTTCTCAGTTGTGGTAGAAGGGTTGAGATTGAGAATGAGAAGAAAGAAAAAGCTAGAGAAAAGAGAGCAAAAGTTTATAGATAGAGGGAGAAGAATATAGAGGTTTAACTACCATCTTTCATGAAGAAATAGCACTGAAAGTTGGAGAAATCACGAAATTTGTTTTCACTTAAATTGAAAAACTGCATGGATCAGAGAAACTTGGGGAAAGCCATTAAAAATGACAGGAATATGAATGGAGTGGGGGTGTGGAGAGAATCTCCATACCCTTCTCTTCAAACAACTAAGAGCAATAGGCAAAGATAATAATTGTAGTGAAGCAGATACCAGAATAGCTCTGATTATTTCAGTTTTATATATATCTTGGATTCTCTAGCATATTAAGCTTCTGTCTTTTGTTCCCTAGAAAAGATATAAGATGCCTGGGTGAGGTATATTTTCTCCTTATCTTGAGCTCTCATTGCTTCTCTGATGAAGGGTAATAAAAGGGAAGAACATAAAAAGGGACCACATACAGATTTACATTGGCACAAATCAGTCTTGAATTTTGGATTGTATGAGATATCTGCCATCCTATGCACTTTTAGATAACCAAATATCAAGTTCAGACAGGAATAGTTACACAAAAATTATTTTGCTCTTAGACTTAATAAATTCATTGTTAGACAAATATTCTAATTGTTGCCAAGAATATCAGCAAAAAAGCTCTCTTCAGAGATTTTCATAGTGGCATTGTGTATAATTTTCAAAAGTGCCACAACATAGAATTGGTCCAACTTAATAAGAACTCAGTACTAGTATGGTGTGAACAATGAAAAAAATGATAAAAATTTATAGATAATATATCTACCAAACTCTTAAATACCAGTATCTGTAATTTAAAAAAATTAAACAACCTCAATACCAAACAATAGGTCAATGATTAAATAGATTATGGTATATTAATTAATACTCTATATGCAAATAAATATTATACTATATTATAATGCAATTATAATATGAAGAAAAATGGAAAGAAATATGCTCACTTTGCAAAGTGAACAAAATAGAAGAGAATTCATTCTTAGTGAGAATGAGTAATAATACTAAAAGGGAAAACAATTCTGATGGAAGCTTAGAAATAGACTGAAAAGTTATATCATAAAATTCATTTATTTAAATGTAAATAGTTACAAAGCAAGTTAATTGGTTATACTGATCATAGGATCTTAGATTTAGTCCTGGAAAGAATGTTATATGTCATCTAATCTAATCTCATCATTTTACAGATCATAAAATTAAATCTCAAAAGGTGATTTGCCCACATAGAAGGTATAGAAAGTATTTGAACATGGGTTCTTTGATTCTGGATATAATACTCTTTATCAATGTATCATCTTTACTAGTAATTAAAAAAATTTTTTTCAGATCTGTAAATCTGAGGTTAGTCGTTGGAGTTGAGTGATTCCATCAAGGTATAATATCTCAACGATTTGGTTGGAAGAAGCCAGCATGTCATCACTAATTATTATATATTATTCCAGTAGGGGAACAAGGAAGGATGTGAAAGTCTAAAAATTATCCATAGATGATCAGAAGTTGACCACATTTGTGCCTATATTTCAATAAATAAAAATGCATATAGCACAATTGTCCTTTTTTTTTTTTTCAAAAACTATTTCTTACAGATTCTTGTGTATTTTTTTGGAGCTGATCAAAATTCAAAGTATTCAGTGACTTAGAGGAAAACTTTATAAGAGGCAGATAGATCACAAAGAGATTTTGACCTTGTTGACTTTAAGTGAAAAATCAACCAAAACACAAAGCAAAGCAGTTATGGTAATTATAAAAACACTACCTAACCTGTGAAAATGAATCATTGATTCAATTAAGACTAATATTTGTGTTTAAGGAGTTATATAATGTTTAGTATATAGTTACATATAAGGACATAAGGAACATGAGAATGTTTTTTTTTTTTTACAAGTTTACAAGTGCTTATACCTCTATGCAACCAAGATCTGAAAATATTGTTTCTTTAAAAAATACTTGAAAAATATCAAATGATGGTCTGCTGAGAATGATTATTTTGCTACTATGTAACAATAACTTAATTTTATAGCATTAAATCAACATCTAATTTCTCTGTTTCTGTTCAGTGCTATTGAGTATACATAATTGGAGAAAGTCACAAAATTAAGTTAATTTCACTCACTATTAAATTCAGAGTACATAACCCGAAAAAGGCAGCTTGGAACAATGAATAGAAAGCTATCCCTAGAGTCAGAAAGAGTTGGGTTGAAGACCTACCAGGGACTTAGCTGTGGGGAAGGAGCTGTGGGATCACAGATGGATCCCTTAAGCTTTCAATACATCAGACACTGATACCATAAGATTGTAGAGACAATTATGTCAACATCTACTGTCTATCAGGTTCCTTACAGATCTTTCCCTCTTCCCTTCCACTCTATCTTAATCACTATTACCATCCATCAATAATACTGTTGTCAAAATAATGTTTTATGCATAAATTTACTTAAAAATATTCTGTCTCTTCCTGTTGTCTGTTGGAAAAAGAACTGATGGAGTCAGATAACTTAAGTTCTTTGATTCTCCTGGCTCTGCTATTAACTATTTGGATGATACTGAGTAAGTTCATTAATATTTAGAAGTGAAGAAACTTGAGAGAACATCTAATCCAACATCCTTGGTTTACAGAAAAGAAAAGCTGGGGGCCCAAAGAGGATAAATTAAGTTGTATAATACTATGTCTTTTGCCACCAGGTATCATTGATAGCAATTAATAGGAATCCCACACTCTCCCTGCAGGATCAGATATGAAATTCTTTGTTTGGCATTTAATTCCTTCACAACCTGGCCTCTTCCTACTATTCCAGGGTCCTTGTATTTTTTTCTCTTCCACTAACTCAGTGCGCCAACCAGCCTGTCCTATTTGTTCCTCAAATACATCTATCTCCCAACTCTATACATTTGCACTGATTCTTCCTAATTCCTGGAATATTCTCCTTCCTTACCTCTACCTCTTGACTTTCCTGACTTATTCCAAGATTCAACTCAAGGACCACCTTGTGTGGAAGGCCTTCTTTTCTCCCTCCCCACCACATGCCCCTTTCCCAACAATGCTAGCCCCTTCTTTCCAAGATTATTGTTTTTTTTTTATACTGTTAATCACTTGTTTGTACATTGTTATTTGTATGTGGTAGCCCCCAATTGAGTGTGAGTTCACACCAGGAACTTTTTGTCTTCCTTTATATCTCATTGCTTAACATACAGCTTAGGACACAGTAAACTTTTCTTTTTCATTAATTAAAAAAATTTAATTTAGTTTTGAAAAACAAATTGGGTTGCCTTGGAGAAGTAGTGAGATTCCCTCCCTCACCTAAGATATTTAAACAAAAGATGGAGGACCTTCTGGCAAGTCTATCTTAGCATGTTCTTTTTCTCATATAGATTGGACTAAATGGCTTATGGGATCTTTTCCAACCCAGAAATTCTGAGTTAGAAACAAGAAATCAAACAGGCAAGGACATCTAAAAAGTATAGCTTAGGTAGAGTAGAAGAAATAGCTGGTGGCAACAGTTATCTTTCAAAGCTATGACTGGTAGTAGTTGGTGAAAATTTTAATTCAATAAATGTTTTTGGGGTCCCTGAAATTGTGCAAAATGGTTGGTGATGGAAGTATTCAGATGGGCAAATGGAAATTGAGACTGGTACCTAGTAGGTTCACAAGTATATGAGGGTATAGTAGCAAATTATATATATTCCAATGGTTCTCAAAGTGTGGTTCAGAGAATCCTTGGGGTCTCTGAAACCCTTTTAGAAGGCCTACAAATTCAAATTTGGTTTTTATTTGTAATATGGTCAATATCTACAAATATAAGCACATAAATAAAAACTCTTTGGATAGATCTTCAATTATTTTTCAATTGGGGCTTATTGGGCAATCAAGGTTAAGTGACTTGCCCAGGGTCACACAGCTACGAAGTGTTAAATGTCTGAGATCAGATTTGAATTCAGGACTGGTGCTTATCCATTCCACCACCTAGCTGCTCCTTAATTTTTAAAAAAATTAATTAAATAAATTAAATTTTGTAAAAATTTTATGCATAGGTAATTATCCAGCATTTCCAATTGCAAAACCTTTTATTTCAACTTTTACCCTCCTTTCCCCCACCCCTTCCCCCAGATGGCAGGTTGACCAATACATGTTAAATATGTTAAAGTATAAGTTAAATACAATATATGTATACATGTCCAAACAGTTATTTTGCTGTACAAAAAGAATCGGACTTTGAAACTGTAAAATTAGTCTGTGAAGGAAATAAAAAATGTAGGCAGACAAAAATATAGGGAATTCTATGTAGTGGTTAATAGTCAGCTCCCAGAGTTCTTTTGCTGGGTGTAGCTGGTTCAGTTCATTACTGCTCTATTGGAACTGATTTGGTTCATCTCATTGTTGAAGAGGGCCACGTCCATCAGAATTGATCCTCATATAGTATTGTTGTTGAAGTATATAATAATCTCTTGGTCCTGCTCATTTCACTCAGCATCAGTTCATGTAAGTCTCTCCAGGCCTTGCTGAAATTAACCTGCTGCACAGTAAACTTTTAATAAATATTTGTTAACTGATAGACAGACTCATTTATGTGTGTATGTTAGTTTGCTTGCTGAGCAATTGGTATTAAGTGACTTGCCCAGGGTCATACAACTAGGAAGTGTTAAGTTTCTGAGGTCAGATCTAAACTCAGGGCCTTCTGACTTCAAGGCTGGTACTCTATCCACTGCACCAACTAGCTGCCCCGGACTTATTTATGCATGCCTTGCTTACTTGGAAGTAATGTTAAGGAAGTTCTGTGTTCAATACATTTCAAGACAATCAATGACCTTATAATCTAATCTTCAGCGCTGTCTCTCTCTATGGAGTGTCATTTTTCTTAATTTATTGTCACTACTTCCTCTCCAACTTTGTCTTCAAATTTTGTTTCTGCCATATGACATTAGTTTTTTCAGTATTTTTATTATTAAAGAGAGTGGTTTTTTTTAACTCTCTGAAGCTCCATGATGGTATAGTTTTATTTAATTAGGTTCTTTTAAAAATTAATCATAAAAGAGACAAAACAGTATATAATTATATTTTACCCTATAGTAAAATGTTCAAATATTTATACTACTATATAGTACATAAGTTGTCTACTAAAACAATATAATAAAAAAAGTCCCCTGAGCGAATCATTTTACTGATACAGACTCAGCCCCAAGCTAACTCAAGAGACTCAAAAAATGTCTTTTTCAGACTTGTGATAGAAAGTGCCATCTGTATCTAGAGAGAAAACTATGGAGACTGAATGTGAATCAAAGTATAGTATTTTCACCTTTGTTGTTATTACTGTTTATTTGCTTTTTTTCTTTCTTGTGTTTTTTGTTCTGATTTTTCTTGCACAGCATGACAAATATGAAAATATGTTTAGAAAAATTGCATGTTTTAACCTATATTGGATAGTTTGCTGTCTTGGGAGTGGTGGAGAAGAAAAAAAATTGGAACACAAACTTTTGCAAAGGTGAGTGTTGAAAACTATCTTTGCATGTATTTGGAAAAATAAAATACTTAAAAAAATGTCACTTCAATGAAAGAAAAAGCATTTATTAAGTGCACATACATACCAAGCACTATGCTAAGTAAGCAGCAGAGAAAGAAGGTAGTTCTTGCTCTCAAAGAACTCATACTCTAATTAGGTGAGACAACACATGAAAAATAAATTATCCTAGTCACTGTAAAAAAAATTCCCCGGAAGCCATCAAAGTCCCAGAAATAGATCACTAGTATCTTCTGGATTGGCTCTATCAAAGACATGGGAAGGATTTATAGACTTTTTGAAATCTTCATTGGGCCTAGATTATGTCTATCTTAACTGGCAAGGACCAAGATTATGAGAGTTGCCAGGTGGTGTTAAATATGATTCTCTACCACCTGTCACTCACCAGGGAACATTTGCTTTTAGGGCAGGTGTTCAGGAAGTGGTAGTTGGGCTAGGATTGCAAGGAGTATTCAGCTCTCCTCCAGCCTGATGGGGGTGATCAGGCTATAGAATGAAATCCACATTCCTTTTCAATTGGAGCCTGAGTTGCATTCCACATGGATAATAGCCCAACTCTGGACAGCAACAGATGGCTTAGCCCCTGAGAGCTTCAGATTTGACCCTGTCTGGAGAAATTTTCTACTGGTATAATAGTATATAAAGGAAATGTGCTGAAGCAAACAGAGGACAGGAAAAAATTCCCTGTCAAATCTGATCTTATAGTATTTTGGGGTACCTTTATAGACCTCATGATTGTGAAGCATTATCTTCAATATATTATGCCACAGAGAAACATTATAAATATAAAGCCATTAAAAGGTGCTTTATCAGTAGATTAATGAGGATCTGAAAGATAAGTTAAATCTGATCTGTAACTGAGTAATGTTTTGATTAATGTTTGTGATGTAATATGGAAAACCTAATTTGCAAAGTACTATGGTAAGGAGTGGGAGGGTGACCCAACAGACTTTTTCACTTAACCAAAGCATTTACCTTGGAAAGAAATTTTATAATATCCTCTAGTTAGCTTAGTGACTCTGGATTTTAAATCATATGAAAACATTCTAAATCTTGACCAGAGAATTTAGAATTTAGATGTTTTACTTAGAGTTGATAACTTAAAAAAAAAAAAACTTCTAATTCAGAGCAAATTATAGTAAAATATGATTTGTGATTAATGCAATAAGCCAAACTAATTTTGTAATAGTCTCAACTGTATTTTGGATTTTCTAACCTTGAGAAGCACATAATACCATTTGTGAAGGATTAAATGAGTTTTATTCTGTGAAATCTAATGGTTGCTCACATAATTTTTTAAAAATGTATTTATTTAAGGTATTACTGAAAAAGTTGTTCTGACACCTCAAAACTATCTGAAAGTAAATTTTCCATTTCATCTTCTTTTGTCAATAAAAAGCTTCAGATTCATAATAGGTCTTTAAAAATTCTTCCCTAAGTCACATATTCAGGTCAGATTTTTTTTTTTGCATATTGGAATTAAAGAGTAAAAATTAAAAAAAATAGAACTTTAGATTATCTCTAACCTATTACATATGACAAATAAATTTTCTTGCTGGAAAACTTGAATATAAAGGAAATTATTAATCAACTTCCTGTTATGTTAGTGAAACTTCAGTCATTCAGTTTAGCAGTAATGATCAAGGGCAGGTCAGTTCTTGGAGGTTAATAACCAGATGAGAAAAGTCAATGGTCTCTTGTCAAGAATCATTAACCCTATCCGATCATTAGCTGCTAGAAAATGTCTGGTATCTAGATAGTTACTTATCTCGGTTTCTAAATTAAGGACAAAGACATATAAAAACTCATAGATCTTTATGAGAACAGTTCTGGTTGGTAGATAAATGATCTATCCAAAGGATGAATGTTCTGTAAATAATCAGTTAAGTTGCTGAAAGATCCTTTTAAGCTCAGTTCAGTATTTAAATGTGCTATACTATAAAGAGAACTGGGCCTGGATCTGGCTTCACATTCTTGCTAGATGTGTGACCCTGGGGAAGTCAATTAGTCCTGTTTGTCTCTTTTGTAAAATGAACTAGAGAAGGTAATGGCAAATTATTCCAGTATCTCTGCCAAGAAGATCCCAGGTAGAGTCATCAAGAGTCAGACACAATTGAAAAATGACCCAATTACAAATAGTAAAAAATGAAGAGTTTTAATTTTTATGTGTATTTAGTTGACTTTTTAATTCTTTGTGAGACAAAGATAGTTTTACATAGGGACAGGTAAGGGTACAGATCTTTGACATTATTAGTACGGGAACTTCCAGGTGAGGAAAAAATACCTCTATTAATTCAGGTCAGCTTCCTTTCTATAATTTATAGTCTTACAGAGTTGCAGAGAATATGAGAGATTAAGTGGTTTGCTGAGGGTCACCCAGCCAAATTATGTTAAAGGCAGAACTGATTTCCAGGTCTTCCTGATTTTGAGGCCAGCTATTTATCTACTCCTCTATATTTTACTTATAGGTAATAGGGGTAACAATCATTTGTTACTCACTATACTCACTATACGTCAGGCATTTAATAAAAAGAGACCAGGGGTTTATTCTCAAATTTCTTCCTGTGATATGAAGTCCAAAAAACCTCATTTTTAGCTGCCTATGAATCGTCTGGCAATCCTTACTCAAAGATTGAAGTTATTTAGGACCATCCAAAACCTAGAGAGCTAGACTTGGAATTAGGAGATGAGTTCAAATTCTTCCTTCTGAAGTTACTACCTGGGCAACCTTGGGAAAACCTTGTAATCTCTCTGTGTTTCTCTGTTCAGAAAAATGAACTCTGGCTTTATGATTCGATGAGTTCAAATTTTATCTCAGATATTTACTAGCTATAGGCTAGAGAATGTCACTTAAATTCTCTGTGTCTCAGTTTTTTTATTGCAAAACATAGGTGTTATAATAGCACCCAGCTAAGCTAAGTGTCTCAGTGGATAGAGTGCTAGGCCTGGAGTCAGGAAGATTGAGTTTAAATCTGATCTCAAACACTTACTAGCTGTGTGATGCTGAGTAGGTCATTCTTTGCCTCAGTTTCATTTGAAAAATGAACTGGAGGAGGAAATAACAAAACATTCCAATATCTCTGCAAGAAAACCTCAAATGGGATCGTAAAGAATCAGACACAAGAGAACTGGAACAACAATAAAATAAAAACACTAGCTTATAAGATTGCTGTGGCTATCAAATAAGAATGTGTAAAGTGTTTTGAACATTTTGAAGTACTATATAAATGTTTGCTAGTGTTATTCTTACCAGTTATCAAAATATCTTTTACCAGAAACAAAACTCCATCTTTTTAATATTGATATTCTATTATTATTGTTATATTGCTGAAATACATAGAGCACAACAGTTTATGAAGAACTGAAAATGGTTATTCAGAGAGTAGTTGAGAAGCCCCTGGTGAGTATGAATTTATTTTAGGAATCAAATCAAGTATAATACATAAAATCTTTGCAAAACTTAAAACCCTATATAAATGTTAGCCTGAATTATTATTGACTTTTACTAAAATATTCTCTCCTGGAAATAAAGGTAAATATTTTTCATACTAATATGCATTGCTGTTGGTGTCAACATGGAATATAATAGTTTGTAAACAATTGAAAATTAATATTGCGCATAGAGCAATAGAAAAACAAGTGCTGGGGAAAAATACAAAAGAGAAAATCGGTCCCTACTTTCAAAAAACTTATGATCAAATGGGGGAAGGTCAGACATAAAGGGGTACTGAAAAGAATGGGTGGGGAAAGAGGTATTCTGCATAGTGACATGGAGACCAATCCAAAGGATAGAAAATGAAGTTGGCATGGGAGTCCTCCTTAAATGGAAGCTTTGAAAGAAGCACTCACTTATATTGGTAACTGCCAAACTGAAAAATGTGATTCTGACTGTAGTTCTTTGGTACTCGACTTGGCTGCTTCTGCATTTTTTTTTAAAAAACCTAGATGCTTTAGATTTTGGTTATAATGTTACTTGGAGTTTTCATTTTTTGTTTTCTTTTAGAAAGTGACTAGGGGATTCTTTGCATTTGAATTCTGCCCTCTAGGTATAAGAGATCAGGGCAATTTTATTATATGATTTTTTTAAGATAGGATATCTAGTGGCCCCCCCCTTTCTTTAATCATGGTTTTTATGTAGTATGGTAATTTTATCTCTCCTTAATCTATTTTTCAGGTCAGTTATTTTTTCTTAAAGATACCTTACATTTTCTTCTGTTTTTTTTCCCCAAAAGCTTTTTCCTTTGTTTTCTAATTCTTTTTGTCTAATGCAATAATTTATTTATACTTTGTTATTCTAATTTTCAAGAAATTTGGGTGAGGTATTTTCCCTCTTGTGTCAATCTACTAATTTTCCAATTCTTTATTCTATAGTTTTCTTCCTCCTCATTTTTTCCTCAAGCATTTTCATTTCTTTTATCTAAATATTTTAACTTGAAAAAAAAAAGTTCCTATTTGTGCACATGCTCTGTTTTTTTTTTTTTTTTCCTGAGGTGTTGCTTGTAACTTTATATTTTGGAGTCATTCTCTTGTGACTTGGGTGATCTATCACCATAATCGTTTTTGTGTTGGGATTCTTTTTGTTGTTGTTATTATTCATTCTTTCAGCCCAGTTCCTGACTCTGGAATTTAATTTTGGTCTTACATCTTCACATTTCTGAAGATAATGTCTAGGTTGAATCTGCTTTTGTTTTGGGGGCATTAAGTTTTGAGTTATTGTAGGATTTCATGGATGTGTCAGGCAGGAGACCTTTAATTTTTTAGTACTTCCAAAGTGGTCTGATCCAGAATAAAGTATGACTTCTACCCTCTTGTTCTGTGCTTTGTAAATTCCTGACCTGGACCTGGATCTAAACAACACACTTGTGGCTTGTCCCTGATTGGACTTTTAATAGACTGTTGCTTGACTCAGTCATGATCAGGCATCTGGAAATCTCTGCTTTTCACAATGATTCGCTGTAGATTCCCTATTGACTTGGATTTCTTGTCCTTGTCATTCCAGGGTAAATTGTAGACTGAGGTAATAGCTCAAAGCTAATACCTTTAGGACCAAAACCAAAACCTTTTGTTTAGCCTTCAAAGCCCTTTGTAACCTAAACTCCTCTTACTTTTCTAGTGTTCTTACCCCTTACTCTCTGCCATGTAGTCTTCAATTCAGCAGACACTAGCTTCCTGGTTGTTCCACAAATCCAACACTTCATCTCTTAGGTCCAGACATTTTCTTTGACTATCCTCCATGCCTGGAATATTTTCCTCTTGATCTCTGCCCACTGACTTCCCTGGTTTCCTAATCCCAACTAAAATCCTTTCTTCTATAGGAAGTATTTTCCAACCCCATATAATTCTAATGTCTTTGTCTTAATTATTTCCTATTTATCCTGCATATAGCTTGTTTGTACATATATGTTTGCAGGAACTATCTTTTGCTTGTTTTTGTTTCACTAGAGCTTAATATATTTCCTGGCATCTATCAGGTACTTTATAAATGTTTATTAACCGATTGACTGGGCACAAGCTCTTTTTCAGTTAGCCCTGGATCTATTACCCAGAATTAGTTGATGAATAATAGAACTGCCAGTTAATTTCTATTCTTATATCCTAACATAGTTCTTTTTTTCTAGATCCAGAACTTCTTGCTCTAACAACCTATTAACTGTAATATTTTGTGGCCATTCTTGGTTAGATACCTCTCCTCAGTGTCTACATACATGTTTGTCTCCCTGTGCTGTACTAGGCTGGAAAAAATGATTCACTGTGATTTTTTTTTCTTGGATTTCTCATGACTTAATCTGGTGCACTTTCTAGATTTTTTGGAGATGGGGGGGGGAGTCAAGAGCAGGAAGTATTTCCTGCTACACCACTATCTACTCTTCTTACTACATCTAAAATGTTGGGCTTTTACTTCCAATTATTGACTAAGAGTATCAGAAATTTCCGATTCCCTTTTATTGTTTGTATTCATGTTTATGTGTTTCCCTTTTGTTGCTTTTAATCAAATAATATGATGTTGAAGCTTTGTATTAAAATGTACCAGTCAGATAATTGATTTTTTTCCAGCTCTTTAATCATTTTCTAAAGCTATTTTCTACCATAGTAGTAGGCAGCGAGGTAGCTCAGTGGAAAGGGACTGGAGTAAAAAAAAAACTCATCTTCCTGAAAAAAACTCTTATTAGTGAAAACAGAAGAATGGACTGGCAGAGAAACCATCATCTCTGTGAGAGAATAAAGGCTAGGCTTGAGACTTCTAGTGCCAAGAAAAGAATCCTTTGCCCTGCTCCATCCACTCACCCATGTATCCAGTCCCTACCTTCTGTCCATCTGCTCTTGGATACTGTGTGTCTGTCCCCAGCCACCATATGTTTCTCTTCTTACTTCTCTATGCCCAGTCCCTATGTGCCCTTGAACAGAGTGCTAGCTCCTCCTGTCAAGAGAACATGGCTCCTTTTCTGCCTTCCTCTTTCCCTCTTTTCCCCATTTCTTGAGTAAATTTACAGAACAGAAAAATCACTTTATATAGGAGTCTGCAAAACGGTCCTATTATTTAAAATGAGGATTAGTTGTATAGTTAATGACAGTTATAGCATATGCCAACTTTTAATAATTATCATTTTGATAAACTTCACTATGGATTGGAGTTGTACCATCAACCTGGAAAGGGGTTTTGCAAAATTCCATTTTAAGTATGCCTATCTTCTCTTCAAATCATTTCAGATATCAGCACTATTTATTACCATCTGGAAGATTTTTAATATTTTTAGGTTCAGCTTCTCCATCTCTGGATTTATGATTAATAATAATAATAATAATAATAGCTAACAGTTACATAGCAGGTACTATATGCCAGACACGTGTGTTATAACTCTCAGTTTTTTCTTTTCACAACATGATTAATATGGAAATGTTTTGTATGACTACCTATATATAACCTATATTGAATTGCTTGCCTTCTTAATATGGGGATGGGAAGGAAGGGAAAAAATTTGTAACTCAAAATTTTAAAAACAAATGTTAAAAATTGTTTTTACATGTAACTTAGGAAAAATAAAATTCTAAGTATAGTTATTGTATCTCATTTGATCCTCATAGCCCTATTGGGTAGGTGCTATTATCATTCCCATTTTAAAGCTAAGGCTACTGAGGCAGGCAGAAGTTAAGTGACTTTTCCAGTGTCACACAGCTAATAAGAGTCTGAGATCAGATTTGAATTCAGATCTTCCTGATTCCAGATCCTGTGCTCTGTCCTCTGAACCACATAGCTGCCTCTCAATTTTCATTTATACTTTATCTAATCTGAACTTAAGAACTAACTTATTTCTATGATTGCTCTGCATTGGTTCTAAAACATAAGTTGTGTAACTCAGAGCTGAGGATACCATTGACAAAAAAACAAAAACAAAAACGGTATGGAGCTCTTGCCTATGATTATTATGGTCTGTTTTTAATTTTGTTATGATGTAGTCCTGGCACATAATAAAAGCATTTATTTCTTTAGTCCATTTCACATGTACTTATGCTTTGCCTGCTATAGTGGTTGACACCATCTGTTCCAAAATATGTGGGATACTGGAAGTTCTGATTTATTCTAATGATTTCTTATGATACCAGAAAACAGAGAAGCAAGACTCAATTTACTGCCCACTGTGTCAAGCTGTCTTGTCACTTCTGAGTAGGTCCAATATGACACGCAATGCCTTCCTGTCTATTTCTTAGATTCATAGGAGCAGTTATATCACAATGATCAGAGTGCTAATCAAGTCAGTTATATCACCTTTGAGAAATTATTCATTTGAATCCCTATTCTATCCCAATCAGCATCAATACATCTGATAGAATCATATCTAAGTTATGAATATGAGGTCCCAAATCTATGAGCTACAGATTCTAAGCTCACTTGTTTAATTATAGGAAGTTAACTAGAGGCTCTCCACCCTTGTTTTTCTTTGTCATAGTTTCCAAGCCCAGAATGACAGGGGTGACTCAACTACATGGAAAGTCCCCCAATATATTTTTGTAGCTCCAGGCCAATTTCTTGTCCAGTAGAAGGAGGTGACCATCTTATGACCACTTAGGTCACTGACTATGATAACTTGTACCATTTCTTCCTGTCTAATTTAAGGAGAAACCTATCCATCTTGTGTGGAGATATTCCTTGCTTCTTCCAATTTGTGACTCTGCTGACATAGTATTTTGTTTATTTAACCTGTATATCATGTCAATCAATGAAATTATTCTGTATTTGGTATCACTTTTCTTGAATGTCTGGATATCTAGCCCTATAAAAATAGGACCTTGGAAGAAGGAAGCATCTCAGATTGTGAGGAAGATCTGAGGTCCACTTCATTAAAGGGGACTATGGACCCTTTAATAAAATGCCATTGGCTCAGAGGTCTGTTTCAAACTTTTATTATAGGTGGGATCTTTTTAATACCCACACCATAGCTCAATTGGCTGGTATTTCTGCCAGTACTTTCTAGATATTTTAGTGGTATTATGACACAAAGTGGCTTAACTTTACATTATCCTAACTGATATTCCTATATTTGACTCTTGTCAACTCTCATCCTCTCACCTCATGGCCAGAGCAATGGGTTGAGATTTGAGAAAGTAATAATAATAATTAGTATTAAAACTATTATCTCATTCTTCTCATCTTTTATGAGAGTCAAAAATGGTCAGAGGATGTCACTATTCTACTATTATTTTTATTAATTTAATGTTTTAGGTACTATTGGCAGATAAAGTTATTGCTTTCTGTAAATGAATATGATTCTTGGAATGTAAGGTCATTTTTCTTCTTTTTTTTAATTATAGCTTTTTATTTACAAAACATATGCATGGGTAATTTTTCAACATTGATCCTTGCAAAATCTTGTGTTCCAACTTTTCCCCTCCCCCAAGATGGCAGATAGTCCAATACATGTTAAATATGTTAAAGTATATGTTAAATCTTGATGCACAAGATCTAGAAATAAAGAAAAAACCTGAGAAGGAAAACAAAAATTCAAGCAAACTATAAGAGGAAGAATGGAAATGCTATGTTGTGGTCCATACTCATTTCCCACAGTTTTCTCTCTTCATGTAGCTGATTGTCTTCATTACTGAACATTACTGAACTGGTTTGGATCATCTCATTGTTGAAGAGAACTACATCCATCAGAATTGATCATTGTATAATTTTGTTGTTGCCATGTATAATGATCTCCTGGTTCTGCTCATTTCACTTAGCATCAGTTCATGTAAGTCTCTCCAAACCTCTCTGAAATCATCCTATTGGTCATTTCTTACAGAACAATAATTTTCCATAACATTTATATATCATAATTCAGACATTCTCCAATTGATGGGCATCCATTCAATTTTTAGCTTCTAGCCACTACAAAAAGGGTTGCCACAAACATTTTTGCACATGTGGGTCCCTTTCCCTTCTATACGCTCATTTTCAATAGGTTCACAGAAAGCATCTTTGGAGCAACACCAGTAGTCAACAGGATGAAAAAGATAACCATGTGACCCCACCTTGCTTTATATTATTAATTTCTTCTGTGAAATCTATATTTGGAAAGATTTTCATTACATGTAATTTGGAGACGGAATATTCAGGATGTTGACATCAATTATGATGGGGTCATAGATTTAGAGTTAGAAGGGAACTTAGAAGTCAAGAAGTCCAAGTTCTTATTGTACAGATGAGGAAACAATGTCCCAGAGAAGTTAAATAGCACTCAAAGCCATGGAGGTAGTAAATATCAGAGCCAAGGAAAAGCCTGGTTCTTCAGGAGATCAGTGTACACAGCAACATCAAGATCAATTCTGATGAACATGACTCGACAACAATGAGATGATTGATGCCAGTTCCAATGATCTTGTGATGAAGAAATACATCCATACCCAGAGGGAGGGTTGTGGAAACTGAATGTGGATCACAACATAACATTCTCTCTCTTTTTGAATGTTGTTTACTTGCATTTTGTTTTCTTACTCATTTTCTTTTTTTTTTTTTTTTGATCTGATTTTTTTTGTGCAACAAGAGAATTGTATATGTTTACATATGTTGGATTTAACATATATTTTAACATGTATAACATATATTAGATTGCTTGCCATCTGGGGGAGGGGGTAAGGGAAAGAAGGGGAAAATCTGAAAGATAAGGCTATGCAAGGGTCAATATTGTGCATATGATTTGAAAATAAAAAGCTTAAAAAAAAAAAGCCTGGTTCTTCTGACTTAAAATACAACACCTTTTCCATTCTACAAATTTTTTATGAATAAACATTGGACTAGGTCTCTGTATGAATCAAGAATACTATGAAGTGGTCACAAAATTTGAATTCAAGATAAATATTTCTATTGGGCTAGAACCAATTACCATATTTTATATTATAACTTCAAAGAATGCTACCACTTAATGGGATTCATTCTTCACACTAATCAGGACTGAGGGATTAGGCTGAGGGGTTGTGGGTAACAGTTCTGTCTGTAATGTTCTGATTCTAGTATATTTTTTTCTTTTTTTTTTTCTTTTCAAAACATATGCAAAGATAATTTTCAATATCCATCCTTGCAAAACCTTGTGTTCCAAATTTTTTTCCTTTCCTTCCTCCTCCCTCCTCCCCTAAATGGCAAACAATCTAATATATGTTACACATGTGCAATTCTTCTTTACACATTTCTATAATTGTGCTACATCAAAAAAATCAGATCAAAAAAGGAAAAAAAATGAGAAAATAAACAAAATACAAGCAAGCAACAACAAAAAAGTGAAAATACTATGTTGTGATTCATACTGAGTTCCCACAGTCCTTTCTCTGGGGGCAGATGGCTCTCTTCATCACAAGACTATTGGAACTGGCTTGGGTTTTGTATTTTTGGTATAGGAACTTATAATGAATTAGTTTATAAAGGATAGTGAGATTTTAGTGTATAATTTTAACAACTTATTCAACTTTATTATTATGATTACTCATCTTTTTCTAGATAATTTATGAGGAAGTGTTCCTGAGAGAAGTTATTTTCCTGTTTTTTAAATTTAATATTATATAGACTATGCCAATAGATAGAATAAAATAACTGCTTCTTATAGGTGTATACAAATATTATTAGGATGCAAGTTCATAACTCTAATAGCAGTAAGGACAACAGGGATGATATGTACCTTATCCTAATTCCATGTAATTTGATGTTCTCTACTAAGTCTATATTTTGAAACTGTTTTGCTCCACGAAGCTTAGGGATTATGAATACTTAGGGTGACAACATCTACTAAAAATAGTTTTCATTTTTTATGAATCAATATTATGCTTACATTATTGTGGGAAACATAGAATGGTCTGATTCAAGTATAGTTTATTGTTCCAATTCAAGAATGCTATATATATTTTTAATATATTCAATGATTTTTATTCTCTAATTTACATCTTTGTTAGAAATATGGTACAAGGATAAAAAGAACTCAGGAATGTCTGAAGTAAGTTGGTTTTTATGGTTCTTGCAAAAAAAAACCAGGTGACCCTCCCAGGATAGTCCCTAAGCAGATGTGTGCTTATAGATACAAGAATGAATCTTTTATCCCCTATCCTGAAGCCCAACTTCCCCTTTTGTTGCCTCAATTGACTGGGAATGAGGAAGTTAAGAGACTTCCTGGTCCTTCTATTGCATGTTTCTCCTTGATGTTTTCTCTTCCTCATCATACAACCCATGTTTAAAAATAGCAGAAAACTCCTTTGGGGAGGAGAAACTAACATTAACTAACACAATAAGTATGTTCACTCAGTGATTTCTGTTATCTTTCATCTTTTTTTTGGGGGGTGATTTTTTATGTTTTATAAGTTCAGTGATTCATTATCATGTTTTATACAACTAACTCAGCAGATATGGCCTTCCTCTAAGTTTTTATTCCTATGGAAATAAAATTCTATAGGCTGCTTACAATGTCCACTTAATAATTTTGCTGCACTGGTTTGGTTTGTACAAAATTATTTAATTTGATATAATTGAATGGGACCAGGTGAAGATTTCTCAAAAAGTCTATGAGATGGAGTGGATTAGACCCTAGGCCTAAATTTCAGGAAGTCATGCGTGATCCCTATTCTCAGAGGGACATAGGGCAGAAAAGGTCAGTTTCTAGGTTTAAACTTCAGGAAATTATGAGATCCACAGGAAGTAAACAGCATTGCTGACCGTTGGTCAATGGTTACTTCCTTTTCAGTCCATCCAATGAACCTAAGTCTTTTGGTATTTAACCAAATTCATTATTTCCTACTCCCTAGGCCAAACACAATGCTGGGACATAGGAACTGAAAAGCTCTGGTTCTGTTCAGCTGGTATGCTTGGACCTCTCCTTGCAAGGACCAAATAAATGCTTCCTGTTTGTGTCCAAAGATGCCTCTGAGTAGTCAATGTGGGTAAGGAGGTAAAGCACCAGTCCCACACATAATCAAAAAGCATAACTGACTTTTATCAATTTTTCTCTATTATTTGATTATAAATTTTCTCCCATACAACATTAAAATTCCATGTAGTTCTTTGGGAAAGAAATAGTACCTCCTCCCTCATACTCTAACCAAAGCTAAAAGTATATCAACCACTAAAACAAATTAAATACTCAATACGTACCTCTATATTGATTAAATTGTATTAATGCAATACCTCTAAATACATATCATAACTAATTTGTATGTGTTTTTTTTAAATTGAGAAGATGAATGTTCCAAAAAAAATCCTAAGAATGATAAAAATGGAAAGGTAACTTGTTTTTTGAAAGAATGTTCTATTTTAAGTTTTTTTTTTGACATTGTTCAGATGATGCTGAGAAATTTTATGCAAATAGAATATCCTCAAAGCATTCTAACTAGCCCGGGCCAACTGTCATTCATTCCTCCTTATTAACCTCTTACTTCTGGCAGTATTTGGGGGGGGGGAAGGAGGGGAATATCACAAAATGCAAATAAGGCAGTAGAGAATAACAGCTGCAATAACACTTTATGTTTATAAGGGATCCTTAGAGGAGTTCAAAGCATTTTATAAACTACTTAATCTTCTATCTTAAGTAGATTGGCAGAATCATTATCCTTATTTTGCAGATGAGCAATATAAGAAACAGAAAAGTTAAAGATTTGGGGGAGATTGGATTAGGGATTTTTTTAGTTGGGTTTTTCTTTCTTTTTCTTTTTCTTTTCTTTCTTTCTTGTTTTCTTTTCTTTTTTTTTTTTTTAGCCTCAGATCTTAGATTGGGTAATTAGAAAGTAAGAGAGAGAAACTCAAATCTTCCAACTTATACTACAACTCCCAAATTATACTTCATCAGGGATAATAGTAACTTCTAACCTCCAAAGTTAAATTTTAAGAACTGTTTCACCTGACAGATGATGAGGCAAGGGATAGAATGCTGGGCTTAGAGTTAGGAAAAACCAGTTTTAAATCTCCTTTTTAGCATTTGCAATGTGATCCTGGGCAAGTCTTGTAAATTCTTTGTCTCAAGCACATCTTGAATAATCAATAATCAATACTTAATAATCATAGAAATTGAGCACTGTTAAAAGGAGATCCCACATTGGAAATATATACATATGTATATTCCTTGTATATTATTATACATATGTATATATACATACAGGCAAAGAGAGAATTCTTGTCATTCATGATAGTTATACTCTATAAAGTTGGGGCAAACCCAGAGCTGCCAAATACCGAATCATTGCTCCTAAGGGAAACACAAGGTTAGGTTCCTGTAATTTGCCTTTGGTCATATTTACTTTAGCACTTTCTGGAGCAACCTCAAATACAGATTACTGGTGAATTTCCTCTTCCTCTTGCATGAGCATTGAACTCATGGACTAACACATGCATGTTCTCCATAGAGTACATCGCAGCATTCTTACACTGAGACACACTATACAGAATCTCAGCACTCTCCCTTTTAAAGCAGGGAAACCACCAATAAAAAGGAAAAAAAAAGAAAAACTTAAAAAAAAATACATGGCACTAACTAAACTAATTGTTTATAGTAGGAAAGGTGAAATAAGAAGCCAGTGTTCAAATTTTTTGTTGCAGAATGACCACAAAAGCCTGCTGTAAGTATTGATTTGGGAATTGCACTTAAATTTTAGGATATAGGAGAAGTCACAAATACAGAATCCATAAATAATGAGAATGTGCATACATATATACATATGTTTATAAGGTGCTCCTTATCTCTAGACTAATGCACAGACTGGTCTCAAGCCTAGGGGATCTTGGACTCTATCTAAGGAGAAGGATGTGATTCTTTCTCTGTCTCTGACTCTCTCTGTCTCTCTATCTCCTTCCTCCCCACCTTGTGTCTCTCTCTGCCCCTTCTCTGTCTGTCTGTCTCTTTCTGTCTCTCTCTGTGTTCTTTCTCTCTGTCTGTGTCTCTCTTTCTCTGTGTCTTTCTCTATCTTTCTCTGGTCTCCTTCCTCCCAATCCCCCATGTCTCTCTCTGTCTCTGTCTTTATCTCTCTGTCTCTGTCTGTCTGTCTGTCTGTCTGTCTGTCTCTGTCTCTTAGTGTTTGTCTGTGTCTCTATTTCTCTATCTTTGTCTTTTCCTATCTGTTTGTCTGTTCATCTCTCCCATAAAACCACAGAAGGTAAACTGTGAGCCAGACAAGGCCAGACCAACCCAGTGCAAGGGGCAAGTGCAGAACTGCTGGCTCCAGAGTAATGGAAAATCAGTGAGAGGCCCTCTGAAAAAAAAATTTTTTTGTTACAGTCTCCTCTGTTCCTAGGAGCAGAACTCAACTTTTTAAAATGAGCAAAAAAGCAAAAGAGTCCTAACCATAGAAAGCTACCACAGTGACAGGGAAGATCAGAATGATTGATATGTTTGGGGTTTAGCCCCAAATAATGAGATTGAGTAATTGACACAAAATGTTGGGGTTTAGCACCAAATGTTGGAGTTCATGCATATGCAGAATTCACAATGGCCATTCTTTTTGGAAAAGGCAGGTTTATTTAGGAGAAAAGGTTACAGATAAAATGAAAAGAAATGGTAAATATGAAATAGAATTGGGAGAACATATAGTTAAAACACCATGAGGTATTGTGGGGGGATGAAAGGAAATATATCATGAAGTATGGGGGAGAGGTGAGGAGAAAGACACCACAGGGCAGAACACCATGGCACAAAACCAAAAGGGATTCAGCAAAGATGGCATGAGCCACAGACAGATTTATGGGGAAATTTAACCACAGGAGTTTGACATAATTTGGGTTTCTGATTGAACTCAGCAAGATGGGGCTACCCATGATCTCCACAGAGGATGAAACTATAAGGTTGACATGATCCCCATCAATCCCCTTCCCTTCTTGCCTCAAGGAATAATCTTATCCTACTTCAGTCTTTCTCTGCCAACCCCATCTAGTTACTCAGGACCTCATCAAAAACACAAACCTAGAAGAGGACAGCAATGGCAAAACAATTATTAGTAAAGCCTCAAAGGGGAATATGAGTTTTTCTCAAGCTCAAAAGGTTCTCTTAGAGGTGATCAAAAAGGATTTTTTAAGAGACAGAAGAAAAATGAACAAAAATGAAAGCTATGTAGGAGAACCATGAAAGTTTTTGGGAAAAAAACCAGTTTGGAAAAGAAAACACAGAAATTGACTAAGAAAAAAACTAAATTTGGTGAAATGGGGGGAAATATACACCAAAGAGAACAACTTCTTAATAAATAGAATTGGCAAAATGGAAAGAAAAGATGCACCGACCAAAACATCTTTTAAAAGTCCAATTGGGGGGCAGCTAGGTGGTGCACTGGATAGAGTACCAGCCCTGGACCTGAGTTCAGACACTTGATACTTCCTAGCTGTGTGACCCTGAGCAAATCACTTAACCCCAATTGCCTCATCAAAAATTAAATAAATAAATAAATAAATAAATAAATAAATAAAAAATACTATTGCATTTCCTTTTTCTCTCCCGACTTTTCAAAACTCTCTAAAGTGTTTCTTCACCCATTAAAATAACTTTTGAAGGGTAGGGACTTTCTTGCTTAATTGTATCTCTCAGAACCTCATGTAATGACTGCGACATAAGTGCTCAATAAATGCTGGTTTTATCTAACTACCTAACTAGCTAGCCACACAAAAGATGATTAGCAAGAGACAAGTTCTTATTAACAAAGATTTTAAAACAACAGTAATAACTTTTCCTCTCCCTGGAGACTGATATGTAAAACCTCAAAACAGAAAACATTTCAAAGGACTCTTGAATTAGCATTTCATTTTCACTTTGGCGAAGCGCTGTCAAATCTCCTTCTGGCAATCCAGGCCAGCTGGGAAGCACATTCATCCTCCAACGTTCACCTTCTCTAGGAAGTGTGGTAATGGTGGCTAGGGTTCTTTAAATGAAGGCCATACTAGCTAAGGACCCAGGAGCATATAACCGTTAGAACTCATAAAGCTGCTTTCAAGGGTGGAACCGTCTTTCTCAGAATAGCTGCTCAAATATATATACTCAGGAAAGAAACACAAAGTAAAAGAGGTAGCTAAGGCTTTGAAAATTCAATTTCAAGTTAACAGAGAGCAGCACCTGGTTTGACTGCCAAGTGTAAGAAATTTGACATTGTCCTTGGGGTTGGAAAATGAACTAGGCCTTTCTCAACCCTTCAGAGAGAGCTTTAAATATTTCTTACATACTTGAAAGGAAATTGAAATTATGCTGTATCATTTAATAATTAATTCTATTATGTAATTGACCCTATTCCCCATTTTTTAAGACCATTTCTCAGTTAAGCTCAAGAATGCCCTCTCTTCTATGGCTTAGAGACTAGTTGAAAGCAAATGATATCACACATAAACTACTTTAATTGGGACATCTGTTTATTATCTAAAAACAATAACCAGTTTAAGCTAGATCTTCCCCCAAAAAAATATCTCTTCTGCCCTTGCCTCTCTGAAATTAGAGAAGATTTGAAAGCCACCAAGAGGCAGGGGAATTCCATAAAGCAATTAACATTAGTCAATTGTCACCACCCAGAATTCCTCTTTTCTTGCCTCTCAATAGAAATGATTTTTCCTTTCTCATGTCATCCCCAGCTGTTAATAAACTGATTTTACTTGGAGAAACATGTCTCAGTTTCTCTGTTATTCCCTTTAGTCACAATTCTTGGCAAAGAGGAAGAGAGTTTTATAGCAGGGCTTCTTAAATTTTTTCCAATTATGACCCCTTTTCACTAGAGAAATTTTTATGTGATCCTGGGGGTAAGTATATAAAATAGATAAGAGAAATAAAAAAAAATTTACTGATAATAAGTCATAAAATTTATTTTAAAAAGAATTCTTTACCATTTATTAAAGATGAAAGTAAATTTGCATACTAATGAGATGGATGTGCTTATTTATTTTTACATAAAGAAATATTTTTAAAAATTTTTTTTAATTTAATTGATACTTTTTATTGTCAAATTTTTCAAGACTCCTACATTCAAGTGCCTGACCCCACATGGGCTCATTGCTCACAGTTTGAGAAGCTTTGACTTAGAAGGTAAGGTTTGTCCCTCCAAGATCCATTCAATGAGTTACTCTTCTTGGCTTAGTAGTCAGCCCTTTCTGCTGAAGTTTTAATACAGCTCATCGTACTTCAGCTTCATGGATTGTGACACTATGAAAACATCAAGGATTTATCACCTCAAAACAACTAGTTCTTCAGAGTATTGTTAGTATTACTCTTGATGCAGGTTCAGCTCTCTTTGTAGTATGCTCTAGTCAGATCAGAGCAAGGAGCCTGCTGTTCTTCCTTTGGGTGTGTTTGTGGCACACACACACACACACACACACACACACACACACACATACACACTGTGTATAAAGTAAAAAGATTTTGCTAGGCTACTGTAGGAAAGAAAGAATTTTAATTCTTATTCCCTCTTCCTCTGGTTCATCTCTCTCTCTTTCTCTGTTTTCCCCCCCCATGCTGCCATTCTCAAGAATGAAATGCATTCAATAATCAGATATTGTTAGAGTTGACCTTACTTTGAAACTCAGTTTTAATTCTAATTGGAAAAAATGTAAATAAATTGAAAAGCACAGTTAAAAAAAAGTCCCTAGAGCAAGGGGAAAGGGGATTGCTGAATGGGAATTCAGTAATGACTAGTCTGCCCATTCATGCTTCTCATCTTGCATCAGGTTGCTCTCCTAGTTATGGCAGATAGAGAGGCCAAGTTTCATTGGATTCTTAGAGGCAGATTACTTCATCTTCCAGACTGCTCCAATATTTCTCAAAACTCCCAGGCTCAACCAAGCACTTATCACCTCTCAAGAGATTTTTCCTCTTGGGACAGGGGGAGGTAACTCTTTCTCTTTAAACATAATCCCTCTTTAGTTAGTAGATCAAAACAAACTAAAGATTTCTGTAAAGTCCAGCAGGCTTCATTTGGGCTGTCCCAAATCCCTTTGTGGAGGAAGGGCTTCTTGCACCTACCCAGTTTGTTGCCCTTCTGTTTCGTTCTATGTGGTGCAGCCTATCAAAGAAATTTTACATGAACTTTCAAAGATTACCACAGATACTTTTCCCATAGTTATTCATCCAAACTTTACGTGGCATTCTATAATTTATTAAATTTAGCCTTTTTGGAATAGCAAACATTTGGGTTATAGGCAAAATGCAGATTTAAAATAGTGACAAGATTGGACTGAATGAGAGGAATTGATGCTGGAAAACAACAGTAGCAACAATGACAAAGGGAGCCGTTATAATTCCGCTCATGTCTAGGAATATATTGGAGACAGGTGGAAATGATTCATGGGGACTGATTGTTAAGTTTCCATGGATCCCTTGGCGGTCTCTAGATCCCAAGCTAAGAATCTCTACTTAGAGGGTGACTTGCTACAAAACATTTCTTTTAAATGCACATAAAGAACATGTAGGTGGCACAATGGATAGAGTAGCGGGCCTAGCTTCAGAAAATCTCATCTTCCAGAGTTCAAACCTGACTTTTGACACTTATTAGCTGTCTGACCCTAGATAAGTCACTTAACTCTGTTTACCTCAATTTTCTCATCTGTAAAATGAGCTGGAGAAGGAAATAGCAAACCATCCAGTATCTTTGCCAAGGACATCTCAAATGGGATCACAAAGAGTTGGATACAACTGAATAATAGCAACAACAACAACAATAATAATAAAAATTTTATCTCATTTTCGGCTATTTGTAGAATTCTTTAATAGAAATGAATTATGGCAAGGTAATTTACATAATATATTATTTAAATTCTTAGATTTTTGAGCCACAAAATCATCTAAAGAAATTTCTAAAAGTTTTTTCATGTGTTTTTGTAAGTGTAAGCTTAGAATTTTCCAATTTATCCCTAGGAAGTTTTTTGGGTTTTGTTTTGGTCATTTGGATCTTATTAGATAGTTTTAAGAAGCTAACTTCTTTAACTTTTTGGGCATTTTTTGGTGTTTTTTTTTAATGGTTATCTTTTGCTTTTATATCATTCACATTTTTCAATATATATTTCTGCCTTCCTTTTCCAAATATCTATCTATGCCTTAGAGTAAAGAATAAAAGAAAAAAAAAAGCCCTTAAAACTAATCAAGGAGGCAGCTAGTGATGCACTGGTTAGAACAGCAGCCCCAAAGTCAGGAGAATCTGAGTTCAAATTTGACCTCAGACACCTAACACTTCCTAGCTGTGTGACCCTGGACAAGTCACTTGACCCCAATTATCTCAGCAAAAAAACAAACAAACCCCCCCAAAAAACAAATTAAATAAATAAATTAATTACTTTTTAAAAATTTAAAACTAACCAAGGTATCTGATATATATGCAGAGAGGAGGTTCCACTTACTTCTCTTTGCATCAGTTCATATATTACCATGCTTCTCTGTATTCTTCTTGAATATAATGCCTAGCAGTGGAACTTCTAAGTTGCATTGTAGATATTTTAGTCATTTTCTTAGGACGTTCCCAAATGGTTGGACTAATTCACAGTTCTGACAACAAGGTATTAGCAGCCAATCTCTCCACAACTCCTCCAACATTGATTATTTCCATCTTTTTTCATCTTTGACAATTTGCTGATTGTAATAAAACTTCAGAAATGTTTTGATGTGAATTTCTCTTATTATTGATTTGGAGTAATATTTCATATTGGTTTTAGTAGTCTTCAGTTCTTGGTAATTGGGGAGGAGGATTCTAGGAAGATGGTAGAGGAGTAGGTCAATAAATTTCAAGCTCTCCAGATTTCCCCTATAAACAGAACAAATGTGTGCCTCAGGGCAAACTTAGACTGGTGAAACACAAAGTAGACTTGGGGCAGGGTATCCTCCTAGGACAACCAAAGAAGCCCCCCCCCCCAAAAAAAAAAAAACCATTCCAGGATAGGATTTAACCTGTGTGAAGTACAAAAACCTCCAGGCTAGCTTCACAGAAACAGCAAGTGAGCACCCCTGGTACAAGCTGGATTTGGCAGGAGCCTCAGCCAGAACCACAAAAATGTTCACCTCCCAGACAGCTTGGGGAACAAGGGGTCTGAGTCTGGGGAAGACTAGGGAAACCTCAGCTGATAAGGAACACCAGATCCAGCTGTGCTGCAGCGGAGACAGCCGTGGGAGAGAAGGAACCATCATAGCTGGTGAATGTAGAAACAGGAAGGCTGGGATGCTGCTGGCTGCAGGCACTTGTAGGAGGAGGAGAGCTTTTGGTGTGGGGTTCCAAGTCAGAGGGGAGAGCTGAAGTGAAACTAGAAGCATCATTCCCTTGTTTTATGATTAGAGATGTCTGCACTGATAACTTTTCATTTAAAAAATGAACTAGCAAAGAAGAAAGAACCCAAAAATAGAAACTTACTATGGGAATAGGGAAGATTGGAGTTCATCTTTTACAGTGAAGAAAAAAAGCTTCTTCTATCCCAGAGAATAATATTAAATGGCTACCTATCCCGAGAGAATTTATAGAACTTTTAAAAAAAGAATTTTAAAATAAAATAAGAGACTGAAAAAAATTAAAAATAAACCATCCAAGAAAAACAAAAACAATATGAAAAAAAAACTTAACCAATAAGAAAAGGAAATACAGAGTCTTAAAGAAGAAAATAATTCTTTGAAAATTAGAATTGTTCAAGGGGAAGCCAATGAAGCTCTAAGAGACCAATAAATAACAAAAAAAATAAAGAATGAAAAAATAGAACAGAATTTAAAACATTTTATAAGAAAAATGACTGATTTGGAGAACAAATCAAGAACAGATCAAGATTTAGATAATTGGACTGCCTTAAAATTGGCAGTCCTTGACACAGTAATGCAAGAAATAATCCAAGATATGTTTACATATATTGTATTTAATTTATACTTTAACATATTTAACATGTATTGGTCAACCTGCCATCTGGGGGAGATGGTGAAGGGGAAGGAGGGGAAAAATTGGAACAAAAAGTTTGGCAATTGTCAATGCTGCAAAATTACCCATGCATATATCTGGTAAATAAAAACTATAATTAATAAAAAAGAAATAATCTAAGAAAATTGCTCTAGAGTGATAGAACATGAGGGGAAAGTTAAAAGGAAAAAAATCCATTGATCACCACCTCAGTGAGATCCTTTGTGAAAAACATATCAGAATATTATTGCAAATTTCAAAAAAAACCCAGATCAAAGTGAAAACTTTGCAAGAAACAAGAAAAAAAAGAATTCAAATATGCTAGAATTACAATTGGAATTGTACAGGACTTAGCAGCAGCTACAATAAAAAATCGCAGGTCCTGAAATCATATATATTGGCAATCAAAAGAACAAGGCCTGCAGCCAAAAATAACATATTCAACAAAATTATTCATAATTTTGAATAAAAAAGAAGGATATTTAACAAACTTACAAGTTTTCAAGATTTTCTTTCAACCAAACCCAAACTTCATAGAAAATTTAATGTATAAGAGCCAATATAAAAGATTAATTTCAAGGAACTTAACGTGGACATGTTGTTTATGTTTTTAGCATGGAAATGTATACCATATGTTTAAGACTGATATCAGTAATTGGGTAGCTCAAAAGAAAGAATGCGGCAGAGTTGTATATGATCTGACTCTAAACATCAAAACTGTCCAGGAAAAAGTAAAAATAGTAATTATGTTATACAAATGAGGTACAGAGGAAGAATAACCACAGAGGCATGGGGGGGAGGGGAAGAGGCTCATATCAGGAATGGGTTAAATAAACAACACTACATATACCATGGAAAGGTATAGCACCCTCCAAAATTTATAAATGAGAGAGGAGGGATGATAGGAGGGAATAGGATAAGATGCAATATAGAAAGATGTATAGAAGGATGACAGTTGGACAAAATGTGTACATTAATGGGCAAGGAATAAAGAGGGGAGAAAAGGTAGCATAAGATGAGGTGAGGGTACAGAAGGGTGTTTAGATTATTTGGATTAGGCTAAAGTGTATGGATTAATGGAATGGGATAGAGAAGGAAAGGAGGGGAAGATAAGGGAGGAATCCATGGGTGGGAGGAGGTTAAGAAATTGCAAGGCAAGTTAAGAAACAGAATTAAAGTAGAACAGTTATGAGGGTTAGGAAACAAGAAATATACAAAAATAAGGATCAGGAATAGAATTAACTAGGAAAAGAAATAGGACTAGTAATTATTGATCTTAGACAAAGTCAAACTTAAAGATTCTATTAAGAGAGAATCTACATTATATGTCAGCCATATTATTATTGTTTAGATGCATGGTTACATACAAGTAAATGCATATGCATATACATGTGTGTTTGATTTTATGTGGATAAAAATGCATATAAGTCTATATATTTATATATAGACACATGTATATGTGGGTGGGTATGAATGTGTACATATATGTATGTGTGTATATTTGTACACATATAAGTATGTGCATATAAATATATCTGTGCTTAACTGGAACCAGGTGGGGAATGAAAGAGGAAAAAGAATAAAGTTTAAAAGTGCTCAGCAGAGAACAAAAGAATAAACTACAAGAAAGCAAAGAAAAATTAATAATATAATTAATATATATTTAATATAATTTATTCTATTATTTTACGTACATATTATATATATATTCCTTGAAATGGAAATTTATTGTTAATATTTTGAATTCTCTCTGATGTTCTGCTAGCACATGACAATTTTATTTTTATTTTCTTTTTCTGTCAGTTTTCTATTTTGTTTTTTTTCTTTGTATTTGATCAATAAATTTTTTAAAAACTAAGAAAAATAGTCTTCAATTGTTTACAATGATTCATATTCTCTAGCCACTTATTAACTGGGGAATGAGTTTCAAACATATATTTGTGTTCATTTCCTATATATCTTAAATATCAGAACTTTATCTGAGATGTTAGAAGCAAAGATTCTTGCATTCTTAACTAGTTCCCTTCTTTTCCTAGTTAGGTTAAATTTTTTATTTGTTCAAGAGCTTTTCCATGCCATATGATCAAAATTATTTATTATATCTTTTGTGGATCATTACTGCCTTTTATTTGGTTAAAGAACTCACTCCCTAGCCATAGATATGAAAGATATTGATCTAGTTCTCTTCTAATATTATGCAAAATGGTAGGATCTTTAATATTAAGGTCAGATATCTATTTTAAGTTTATTTTTATGTAACCCAAGTCTTGTAATCCATTGCTATGGGACTCGCTCCTCCCTAATGGAGATTTGTAAGATTGGGCTAGATAATTTCTGAGGTCCCTTTGAGTTCTAAATTAATGATCCTATCAAACAACAATATATTTGCATGATGCTTTAAATCTTTCAAATGCTTTCTATACATTCTATTACTAGAAACTCCCAGCAAATCCAGAAAGTAGGTACCACAGACACTATTATCCCCATTTTATAGATAAGGAAATTGAGACTCAAAAGTTAAATCATTTGCCCAGGTAACTTACCTATAATTTCTTCTAGAATTTGGAAGAAGGAAGTGTTAATTATAATTTTTCAAATATAAATTCACTTATATGTTACTTAATTCAAAATGTATCTTTTGTCATGTATTTTTTGGATTATTATGTGGCAGTTTTAGGAATTCCTTTTTTTATGTTTTTTTTTTCCCTGAGGGAATTGGGGTTAAGTGACTTACCCAGAGTCACACAGTTAGGAAGTGTTAAAAGAAATCACATTTGAACTCAGGTCCTCCTGATGTCAGGGCTGGTGTTTTATACATTATGCCACCTAGCTGCCCCAGCTGCCCCCTTTTTATGTTAAAAAAAGAACCTATATATTTGAAAATCATCATAGTCTCATGTAGTCTTATGCTTTGCTTTCAGCAAATGTGTGTCGTCTGCATTTTATTTTTGCAAAGGTAATGTCATATGTAAAACTTTCTATAAAATAAAATAAATTACAGTTGCACTAATTTTATCATATTTTTCAAAAATGTCCTTCATTGTTCAAATATAGATTATTATATTTTTCACTTTTGGGAACAAGTAGCCTGGTGTAGTGAAGAAAGAACTAGTCTAGAAGCCAAGAAAACCAGGGTCCAAGGATAAAGTCCTACTTTTGACCCATATTAGCTAAGTATCCTTGGGCAAATCATTTAACCCCACCAGAAAGAGCCAGATGTCAAATTTTCAGTGTGCATATTTATACCTGAGAAATCAGTAAACACTACATATCAGGGCTTACTTTATTATTTTATTGATTGTCTAGTCAGAAGAAAGTGATGGAGAAAATGTTAATAATGCAAGTTGTGTTTTGTATGTATTTTTTCATGAATACCCATTTGTTAAACATTTACCAGAACATCACTAGTTAATACTAAATTGAAGAAAAGGTACCACCCTACCCTGGTAGAAAGCATTCCCTCAGTGGGAGTTTCTGTTTCTCAGTGAGATCAGAGATTCAGTCTGTATCTCTACTTTACATTAAAAAAAATTATGAATGCTATAGAATTAAAACATTATCTCTGAGATAGACCTCTCAGCTTTCAGAATATTTAGACATGTTATAGCAGCTAAAAGAAAAGGATGTCAAGTACTTATTTTAAACTATTCCAATTTTTCCCAACACCAAATGGTTCAGCTCTCTCAACAAGTCTATTAATAAAGCCCTCATTTAAAAATGCAAGCATAACCAAAGTTTAGCTTAATTATACCTAAATATTGAGTATATAGATTATAATTTATTTTTAGACAAAACACTTCAGTGACAGGAGAGGTGTCAGGAAATGGAGACATTCTGGCTTAAGATGAAGCCAGAATTGTTGTCTCTATCATTGGTAGAGTTGTTACTACCTAGATTTCCAATCAAGATCATTTGTGAAATGAGTTTCCTGGAAGACTTTAACATCTGTAGGCTCTGGATATCCATTAGATCCATTAATGGTCTCAATGCAATGCTTCTTCAGTTTCAGAGATATCAAATTCACCATTTTACTCGTGGAGGGCAAACAGATTCAATCATTTCCATGAATAAATGAAAATCTACCTTTTTGCCTTTATTGATTTCAATTTGAGCTTTTCTTTCTTTGTTCCCTCTCTCCCCCTCTGAAGCAGAAAAATGCTTCAGGCCATCGAATCATAAATTATTTAGAGCTGGACAGGACCTTGAGAGAGGTATACTAATAAATGATTAACAACTGGTAATACAGAAAAAAAGGACTTATCACATACTTTTTAAAGTTTAATCTGCATTATTAACATTTTCCCATCACTTTCTTTAGCTTAGATGATCAACAAAACAAAATTTGTAGCATTTGAAGATTTTCAAGGTAGAAATATTTACATTGAAAATTAACAATTAGATTTCATGAGCTAGTACCAGTTGGCTCCATCTCACCCTAATGAACTTAATGGTATTATAGTAAAACTCATTCATTTTGCATGTGAGAATTTTGAAATTCAGGGAAGTTTAATGGTTTATCCAAGATCATACTACTAGAATCCAGCTCATAGGGCTAAGGTGTTAATTTAACAAAGAAACATTATTGGAAACTATAAATGTTGAATGTAAACTATTTTTTGTCTATATTCTCAGCATGTAGTATGATATAGGCATTTAATATATGTCTTTGAATTAAAGTGTAAGAATAATTAATTGCACTGGCAGTGGGGGAGGAGATGAAGGAAGCTAGAATTCTTTTCACTATATCTTGCTACCAATCTCCCTGCCAATTTTTCAATAGAACCAACTCCAGCAGAGACTAAAAGCCTACTTCTCTCTCTCCCCTCCATTTTTATGGACTCTAACCTTCCCATTCTGTGTTTTCTGGGGAATTATCAAAATACCATTCTACTTCCTGCTACCACCAATCCAATAATGTTTTCCAGGTAAACATGATCCAAAATTGTTTACTACTCCTGGTACCTTGGGATCATTTGATGGGCGAATTACTAGTCTATTAGTCAAACTCCTAAATTGTGTTATTTTCCTCAAGATATACATGTCGATCTTTATGCATATGAATAAGAAAACTTTTATTGATATAATTCTTCAGAATTAAAGCTGCCTTCCAAAAATATTTGTGCAATTAGGCCATTAAATAATGCAATTGTGGCACAGACGTGTGTATTCCAAATGACACAAAGTCCTATAGTTGGATAAAGCAGCCACATCTTAGATTCTGTTGAAAGAAAGGATATCCCTTTAATATAATCAGCAAGGGAGAGTATTTTATAACTTTGTCCACTAGGTGGCTTGTTATTCCAGCCCCTAATTTAGTAGTTCCATCAAGATCTCTTTGACACATTTGCAAGGGCAAAACAAGAGAAGAACTTTTGGTGGCCAAGAGCTAAGTTTATGCCAAGAGGTTGTTTAAAAAGAAAAAAATAAAAAGGTTGCCCTGGGATATTAGAAAATGGAAATATCCTGCTGTGCATCAGGCTTGGGTCTCACAGAATTCAACATAACCACTTGCCTCCCTGAAAGGACTTCTCTTTTCCAGCTTTTAGTAACTGCTTGAATCCATTCCTCAATGGTTAGCAAACTCTAACCCCTTCTCATACTCCCCTCATTTAATGATCACAATCCCAACCCATCCTGGTAAAACTTTGTTCCTTATTCCTCACTGCTCATTTCCTTATTTTCATTTTGCTCAACTCTTTCTCACAAATAACCCACTCCAGAAGTACCCACTCCTTCCACTGCGCATCCTGGAATCCCCCCTTCATAGATAACAAACTTGCTTTCATCTTAAACACTCCCACTCTTTCCGTATTCCTGTTGGCACAGAATCCTTGATCTTTCCAGTAATTATTATTTTCACTTAGATCACCATCTCTCCCTTGAATCATTATATGATGTGGAGGGGTCAGGATATTCTTCATTCCCTATTGCCACTTACAGACTCTTCCTCTACAACTATCACTCAACAATTGAGGTTCAATTAATCCATATTTATCACCCTATCAAAATTTTGGTAGGCATTATCTATTGATCTCCAGGACATGATCCTTCCTTCCTCATTGAGTTCAGTACCAGGTTCACAATGTTTCTCTGTAATTCAGTTGGAGTCTAGGAGACTTCAACTTATGTATTGACATTCACTTAAATGCACCTCTTCCCAGTTTCTGAATCTACTTATTTCCCATGACTTACTTTTCCAGTGAACCTACATATAGTGTGAGCATACCTAAAAGAAAGCATTACCTTTGATCCTTTCCCTGAAGGGAAACTCATTGGTAATGCTTATCTCAGATGACCCTGCTGTTCTTCCTCCTACACAGGTTAACAGGATGAATAATTTTCCTCTTTTTTCCTCTCCATAAATTTTTATGTCAAGTTCAAGACAAGTTCCTGTGATCTCTGGGGAATAGGTAGTTTTGGTTTTCTGGTAATGCTTATGTCCAGAAGATGAAAAGTTATACTTTCATCCTAATGTGGAAACTGATTATATAATCATGGAATCTATTTCTCTCTTTCTCTTTCTTTTTCTATTAATCTCTCTGTTTGTCTGTTTCTCTTGATTCTCTAGATCCGTTATTTTAGAGTGGAAATATGAGGATCAGAAAAGTTACATCACAAAATAAATTAATAACAGAATTTAATTATTAATAACGAACAGAGATTAGTAATAAATGCTTGTTTTGTTCATTAATAAATGCTTATTTTCTTCCTCTTATCCCTTTTAATTCCTCTTCTTCTCTAGAAGAGAGGAGAGACAGAAAGTAGAACCTACAGAAAGTAGATTCTTAATGAGGGAGCTACTCTTTCACTCAGATTAGAGATGGAAAGGGGAAAAGAGAATAACAGAACATTTATAATCAGAAAAGTAAAATCCAGGACTACTAATTCTTAGTCTAATACTCTTCTTATTAAATTAAGCTGCTTCTTAATCATCAACTCAATCTGGAATATAGTAGAAAGAGCACTCTATTTGAAGTCAGAAGACCTTGGTTTGAATTTGCTACTTTCCACCTGAATAACCTTGGCAAAGAAATTCAAGTGATCTCTCTGAGCCTCAGTTTCCTTCTATGTAAAATGAGATAGATGGACTAAATGATCTGTAAGTCTCTTTTAACTCCAAATCTTATGATTAATTCATTAATTTAGTATAAAGTTACCAAAAATAAAAAAGCAGATTATAGCTACAGGGAACTCACAGGCTAGTAGGGAAGATAAAAGACATACTTAAATGATTATAATACAAGGGATAAGGGGAAAGTTAAAAAAAAAAAAAGTGAGGTGGTTAGTTCAGGGCTGAGGGAAAGTTTAGTGTTTCCTAATTGTAATTTATTATCACAGTAGTACATAGCATAATACTCCACATGAATACAGATGACATTCAATAATGGATTTCAGAATGGATTGAGGAACTAGCCTTTTGACATTTATCCACCACACTGCAGCCCACCAAAACGGAATCTCAGTAAGATTTGCTTCAGTCTTGGTAGCCAGGCTGTGCTCAGGAAGTTATGGGTAATCTGATACTATTTAAGTATGGGTTCAACCAAGCAGTTTTGCAAGGATTGATGAGTATTATAGGTGACACTGATGAAACCGCACAAGACCTCAGGGTTTTGGGGTGTGTTTTTTTAAACTAGAGGAATGAGCCCTGGAATTGGAATCAGAGGACCTGTGTTAGAATTCCAGATTCATTGCTTACTAGTTGTAGTATCCCTTAGATAAATCTTTTATTTATTTGGGTCTGAGTTACCTCATCCATAATCAACAAGCATTTATAAACTACCTCTTGGATACCAGAGAATATGTAGTTCCAAATCTTGGGATCCCTATGACACTTGTTAAATAGCCTTAGTATATTACATAATGCTGAGGGACCTGAGAACCCTTATGGGAAAATAAAAATGACTTCACCCTCATCTAGCTAAGTAAGAAGTTCTAACAAAATTTCAATGAGATATTCATCAATTCAGATTAATGATGATTTATTTTATTTTATTCAATATTTTGTCTACTTGAACATCACAAGTACAGAGAAAAAATTTTAAAATGCAGTAATAGGGTAGGTAGGTGGTGCCGTGAATAGAGCACCAGCCTTGAATTCAGGAGGACACGAGTTCAAATGTGGTCTCAGACACTTAATACTTCCTAGCTGTGTAACCCTGGGCAGGTCACTTAACCCTAATTGCCTCAGAAAAAAAAAACCCCAGCAACAATATGGATTTGCTCCTACTTTTTGGGAAGTAATATTATTAGCCAGTGCTAATCTAAGCAATGAGAAATAGTATTTTTTAAAAATCTATGAAGTATATAGCTATAAAAACTGTTAAGCAGAGAGAATAATAGAGGTTCAAAACTTTTGGTCCAGTTGCTGTCCAGGGGAAGGATCTATTCTAAAAATCATGTATCTCACTCATTTACCTAAAGTTCTGGATCCAGGCTCATGTGACATAACCAGACCAACTTATTATATATTCACAATAATCACAGTTTTAAAGTTGTTTCGAATCCATTGGATTCTCTCTCAGAAGCTTAGAAACTTTGCTATAACTCATTTGACATGATATCACAAGATAGATGGCTAAGTGAAATGCAATTTTCTTTCATTAAATAAGTAATACTTAATAATATCTGAGCATCGTGTCTTAGACTACCTACCTTGCAAATTCCTAGTCCCCACTCTGCTAATAAACAGATTTATTCAGAATTAAAAGTAGTGGAAATCACTTAGAAAACAGATTTTGCTGGTAGACACATAGACTCCAGTAAATGATTCTTAAATCAGTTAAGCATAAACCTCAAATACAATCACAGGCTTGCTAGGATTTTATGCTCCTATGTGTCTTGTATAAAGTAAGTACTTAATAAGCAATTGCTGAATTTAAATTTGAGTTCCTTGCTAGAATAAATATTTTTTTAGATAATGCTGATTTAATTTATTTTATTATCTGTGCCTCTTTCATGGGAACAGTAGTAAATTCATAACCATTTTGTGGAGTAATGGGTTTTCTGTGCTTATAGTATTTTAGAAGTTCCATAATATATTTTTAAAATAATAATATAACTATATATATATGTATATATATATATATTATACTTTTAAGTGGACCATAAAAATATCTTGATTAGATCTGAACCAGTTAGAGCTGAGTAATATGAAACTAAAGGGTTAACAGTAGAATCTAGTCAAAAGAGCACTGGACTTAAAATGAGAAAAATCTAGTTTCTTGTTGTAGCTCTGGCTTTTATTAACATGTAAGTATGGAAAATTTACTCAGCCTCAGCCTCTTCATCTGATTCAATACAATTTAACAAATATTAATGATAAATACAATAATCCTATGAGGATTGCTACCTCATAGTATTGGATCAAGTAAGATAGCACTTTGTAATACTAAATAGCCATATAATTGTTGAGTTATTGTAACTCAAGGAAGAGAATAGAAACACTTATATTCTACAATCAAACTACTAAGTTAAATAGGTCTACTGTTCCCCTTCACTTTACCTTGCTTCCTGTTCTCTGTTTCTACTCCACAGGTCCTTGAACAATGCTAAAGAAAGACAGGAACTGCTGTTGGGATTCACTACAAATTCATGTTAAAAATATTAACTAAATCTGCACTACTGCACAGCAATCTTTTTATTTATTTCTGATCGACTATCATAATCTTTTAATAAGTATTCTGAGCCTTTTCCTCTATCAAGGTCCTCATGCTACTCTTGCCTCTGTTCTCATAACATGTAATATTGCTTACTATTCTGAGAAAAGTTAGTCATGAGTTCCTTCATTTCTTACTGCACACCTGAAAGTTCCAATTAATAAGGGTTTCTTAATTATTTTTGTGTCATGGACTTTATTGATGGTTTGGTAAAGTCTCTGAATTTCTTGGCATATTTGTTGCCTACGATTATAATTTAAGGAAATTGCAAAATTCAATTAGAGATTAGTAAAAATTTGTTTCCCCATCTATGTTCATCAGTCACCTTGATCTCAGAAGGTGAACTTTTTCTTCTTGCCAAGATTAACCTTTTGACTTGATCCCATCCTTTTCTCCCAACCTTGTCTCATAGCTAGCTAAGGATAAAATATTAAGGAAGAAGTAAATCCAAAATTGGTCTTCTTGGGATCTGAGCAAATCACTTAACTTTTTTTTAACTCATTTGTATCTAGGGGACAGCAATAATACATTCTGAGGATACAGAAGTTAAAAAGCAAACAGCCTCTACTCTCAAGGAGCACACAGTCTAGTGAAGGAGATAAAAATGTAAGCAAATATGTATAAACAGAATATAGGAGAAATTGGTATGATAGGAGAATATAGGAGAAATAGTCTCAGAGGAAAGGTATAGCACAAAATTGTGAGGATCAAATGGAATAATAATTGAAAAGTGCTTAGCACAGTGTTTGGCACATAATAAGTGCTATATAAATGTTAGCTACTATGATTATTATCATTCCCTCTTCTTATTTTCTCCTTCTCTACTTGTTCCTTTCTTGCTGCCAGAAAAACAAATTTTAAAAAATGCTCATGCATTCCTAATGAAAAAAAAAACTTTCACTATATGCTATTCCCTCAAGTTATTATCCTATAATTCCTCTTCTCTACTATTAAGCTCCTAGAAAGAGTACTAGACAGTCACTATTTCTACACTACCTATTCATTCCTCAGAATCTGGAATCTAAATTCCATCACTCTCCTGAAATTTCTCTCATAAAATTTACCGATGATCTCCTAATTTCCAAATCTTATAGCATTTCCTGCAAGTTCTCTTTCTTCTTGAGATTTTTTGCAGCTTGTTACATTATCAGTCATATATCATTTATTAAGCTTCTACTAATGTCAGACATTGTGCAAAATGCTGATGATAGAGAGGCAAAAAATCCCTCCTAATCCAACCCCTAAAAAATAAACAGTCTCTACTTTCAAGGAGCATACATTCAAATGGAGGAGACAAAACTATAACAATATACAAGAAATAGGATAAATTGTAGGGTTATTTCAGAGGGAAGGTAGAGGAATGAGAAAGACTTTTTAAAAAAAACTTTTAAAAAGATTTTTATTTTCAAAATATATGCATAGTTTTCATCATTCACCCTTGCAAAACCTTGTATTCCAAATTTTTTTCTCCCTTTCTTCCCCCTATCCCTCCCTTAGATGACAAGTAATCCAATATATGTTAAACATGTACAATTCCTCTATACATATTTGAGAAAGACTTCTTACAGAAGGTAGAATTCTTTCTGAGGATTGAAGAAAACTATTTAGCAAGGAGGCAGAAGTGAGAAGGGAGAGCATTCCAAGAATTGGAGATAGCCAGTGAAAATGTTCAGAGGAATGACATGATGTATCATGTTTGAAGAGTCCTATGTCATTAGAGAGGAGTAAAGGGTAGGAAAACTGGAAAGGCAGAAAGGAATCAAGTTATGAAGAGCTTTAAAAGCCAAAAAAATTATATCTCTGATTCCTGGTATGATAGGAAACCACTGGAGCTTATTAAATAAATGGGATGAAATGATCAGACCTATGCCCTAGGAAGATTGCTTTGGCAGCTAAGTGGAGGGTGAACTGAAGTGGGGAGACCCTTGAAGCAGGAAGATGAACCAGAAGATTATTATGATGGTTCAGGTATGAGGTGATAAAAGCTTGCAGTAAGGTAAATGGTAGTGTCAAAAGAGAGAAGGAGCATATAGGAGGGGTGTTACAAAGACAAAATTGTAATTTGGTAACATACTGATAACATGAGAGTGAGGAGTCAAGGATGACAACTACATTTGGAGCTTGGATGACCAGGAGCATGGTGATAACTCTCTATAGTAACAGAAAAGGGTTTTTGGTTTTTGTGGTTTGTTTTTTGTTTTTGTTCTGTTTGTTTTACCAGTCAAGGAGAAAGACAATGTTAAATTCTGAACAAGTTGAGTTTTAGAAAATGGTACATCCTATGGCATATTCAACTTGCAATATTTAATAGACAAAGATAAATGTCTGGAGATCAGGAGATAAGTTAGGGATGAACAAATAGATCTGAAAATCTAAGGATATGATAATTAAAACCATGGGAGCTGATAAGTTTACCAGATGAAATGTATAGAAGTGTAAGCACAGGATAAAGCTTTGGGAACCTCCACAATTAGCAGGTGCAGATTTAGCAAAGGTGACAGTAAAATAAGTAAATAAGTCAGAGGAGAAGTTGGGAAGAAGAGTAACAATTGTTGACAGAACCATCCTCCTATATATTTTTTTTTCTTTCTTAGCTTCCCTGGCATAAATCTCTCTTGGTTCTTTTCCTGATTCTTCTTTTTCAACCATCTTATCTAAATTATCCTAGATTTCTGGTCACACAACTCTTGATGTCCCCTCAAGCTTTGATCTGATTCCTCTTCTTTCCTTTTTTTAATTATCTCTTTTACTGATTTAGAAAGTTAATTATTGCATAAAAGCAAGCAATTATCTAATCAATGTGTCCAACACTAATCACTCTCTTAAATTCTAGTCCCATATTTCATTAAGCTTCTGAATATTTCTATACATGGATGTTCCTCCAGTATTTCAAACTCAATATCTTTCCAAATCACCCAAATCCATCTTTATTTATCTTTTTTATTACTGATTAAGGTTGATCATCCAATTTCATAATTTCAGAATCATAAGTGTGCACAAAATAAACAGAGTTTGGGTGCACTCTTGTATAACTTCACCATTAGAACTTGCCCTGGAGGGAAAAGCTCCCTTATTATTACATTTTTAAATTTAAGAGTAATGATAATTATTATTAACCTTTGCCATAATCTTGATTCAGATTCTTATTGCTTCCCATCTGGACTGTCATAAAAGTCTATTAATTTTTCTGGCTTCTCCATTCTCAGATCTATCCTTTACACAAGTGTCAACATAATCTTTCTAAGGCATAGGGGCAAGAGAAGGGAAAGGAAATAAGCATTTATAAATAGGGCCTACTATGTGCCAGACATTATGCTAATAACTTTATAACTATTAACACATTTGATCCTAATAGTAAACCATAGGTCTATTGTTCTCTTACTCAAAAATATGTACAGGTTTTTTATTATCTTAAGGATAATATACAAATGCCTTAGCATGGTATTTGTGGCCCTGCCAAGTCTAACTCCATACCACCTCTTCAATCTTTTCTTCACTATTACTCCTTTTTCATGTACTCTAAAAGAAGCATTTTGCTTCTTGTTCTACATATTTTCTTCCACATAAGCCATCTCCTCAAGACTGGAATATGCTCCCTTCCCATCCCTGCAGCTATTTCATGCAAAAATTTGGGTGTCTAATAGCACTAGACATTTCTTTAAAATAAATGGTGAGCATTAACAAAGAAGTAACAGCTCACTTGAACACTATGGTTTGCAATTTACAAGCTGACTTTCCCTTAACAATCTATATATGGATTGTTCTCTCAGTAAGTCAGTAGAACCAATCTCTTCATTTCCATAGATTTGATGTTATTAAAGTCTTGTGAATTTTCCTCCTGATAATTCATTAGGGTTGTTAAGTTGCAACAATTCTTTTTCCTTTTTAAAATAGCTCTGCCCTGAACAGATTGAATAAAAGAGGGGCACTAGCTTTTCAAGAAAATGGCTACATATTAAGGGTATTATTAGCTTCATGGGAATTAGGATGTTTTTAAGAGTATGATTTTACTATTAGCAAGAGAGCTCCTGGACAATATAAATGAATCCCAATAGATACTGCAAGGCCTCCTGTGACCAATCTGAAACAGAAGATTCTTATTCATTAGATATTTTTACTACTCAGGGGCCCAGATTCTTTGCATCTGCTCTATGATCACATAGCTGTTAAGTCCCAGCTTTGTATTATGCATATGAGCAGATTTTTAAAATATAAGAAAGGGTCATAAGTAATATGGTTTTACACAACCTCCCCATTAGCTATTGTGGAAAAAAGTGCTTTGTCATCAAAAAGGAGTCTAAGAAAGATCTTAATCATTCCAGATAGTCCAAAATTACCAATATGATTGCTTTCAGTTTCCTGTTCTATATGTAGCCAGTGATGTTTGACCAAATGACACAAGAGAAAAACACATAGAGAGGACTAAGACTTTTGCTTTACTTTTCTGACTATAACTGTGCAGCTTCCAGGAGAGCCACAATTCACAAGCCCCTCCTGATGTATTTACCTTTAACAATCTAGAGGAAAACAAATAGTTCAAAGCAAAAGCATTTAATGAAATTACCCCAGTGAGAAAAGTAGCAACAAAACACTTCCCTCATAAAAATGGGGCACAAGAATAGCAAGAATGCCTTCATCAGTGAGACAAATCAACACATAGGAAAAATGTGTAGAAAGCCACACACATAGAACATGTATGGCTAGGGCATATGCTTGAAAGGGCTCACATATAGGGAGCACATGTGGCCAAGGCATATGGGCAAAAAGGGGACAACTCACTACAGGGCTGCTAATATCTTTATTGAAGTCATAACATTGTTGGGTTGACTCCATAATCTCCACTGTCTGTCAGTAAATCAGTCACTAAGAATTTATTAAGCACCTACAGTGTGCCAGGCATCCAGCCTCATTGATTGGATTGGATCGTCTTGTTTAGTTACTACTTTGCTGGAGATTGTCTTTGCTGGCTGCTCTTGGTTGTAATCTCTACTGTTTCCTGTGTCTTCTGTCTCAACTGAAAGTCTTGGCTCTTTTTCCCTTAGGGTAGAAAACATACTCTCATGTTCAATTCTTGTATGTGAAGAAGTTCATTAGCTTGAGCCTGTTTCCTCATATATAAATATGAAGATGATAATACTTGCCTTATTTTCCTTACATGGATAAGATAACATACAAAAAAGCCTTCTTTGTAAACTTTAAAGCTCTCTACAAATGTAATTTATCATCGTTATTGTTGTTATTATTTTTACTATTAACTTCTGAAATTGGTTCTATACGTAGATATCACTTGATTGCTTCTACTGATCAAGTTTTCCCCATAACTTTGAAATAACTTGGCAAATCAATCAAGAAAAAGTTATTAAGCACCAATTGTGCATCAGGTACTTCATTGGGCTATGAAGATTACAAAGACAAAAATGAAACCATTTTTTCTCTCATGGAGCTTGTGTGTTTTCTTTTTTTAAACTTTTAATATCCATCCTTGTAAGATTTTAAGGTCCAAATTTTCTTTTCTCTTTCCCTTCCCTCCCTTCTCCCTAAGACAGCAAGCAATCTGATATAGATTATACATGTACAATAATTTTAAACATATTTCCATATTAGTCATATAGTAAAGAAAAATCAGAAAAAAGAAAAAAAACACAATAAAGAAAAAGCAAACAAAAATTTTTTAAAAGTTGAAAACAGTATGCTTTGATCTGCATTCAGTCTCCATAGTTCTTTCTTTGGATGCAAATGATATTTTCCATCCCAAGCTATTGGAATTGTCTTGGATCAATGTTTTGCTGAAAAGAACTAAGTCTATCATAGTTGATTAACACATAATCTTGCTGTTACTGTGTACAACATTCTCTTAGTTCTGCTCACTTCACTCAGCATCAGTTCATGTAATACTTTCCAGGCTTTTCTGAAATCAGTCTGGAGCTTGTGTTTTGCTGAGGGAAATATGCTTATAAGTATGTACATAATATGTACAAGACAATTTGGAGAGGGAAGACATGACACTAGCTTAGGAGATCTAGAAAGACTTCATTTATAGTACTTAAGAAGAATTTTGAAGGAAATTAAGAAATTCAAAAAGGTAAAGATGAGATGTGAATGTATTTCAGATCTGGAGACCAGTCAGGCAAAGGTAAAGAGAAGAAACAGAGTCTTATGTGAGGAATAGCAAAGAGGCTCATTTTACTAGACTGTGTAGACTATGGAAAATGCAATAGTAATGAATTGATGCAAAGTAAAGTGAACAGAACCAGGAGAACAGTGTATATAGTAATAGCAATATTGTAAGATAATCAATTGTAAATGACTTGTTTATTGTTAGCAATACAATGATCTAAAGCAACTCTGAAGAACTTATGATAAAAAATGCTATTTACCTCCAGAGACAGAACTGATGGGAATCTGAATATATATTGAAGCATACTTTAAAATTTTTCTTTTTTTCATTTTGTTTTTGTTAGTTTTCTTTTGTAACATGGCTAATAGGAAATATATTTTGCTTGACTACACACATATAATCCATATCAAATTGCTTGCATTTTCAATTGAGGGGAAAACAAAGGGAAGGAGAGAATTTGGAACTCAGAATTAAAAAAAATGTTAAACATTGTTTTCATAATGTAATTGAGGAAAAATAAATTTATCTTAAAAAAGAAAAAGTAATAGTATGTACAAAAGTTTAAAAGGTAATTTATGATTCTGAAAGGCAGGGTTTTTCATATTAATAGCTTTTTATTTTATATAAAGTATAATAACATAATTTTGTTTTACTTTGTACAATGGTCTTTTGGTTCTGCTCCTTTCACTTAGCATCAGTTATACAATTTCTGAACTTTTGGTTCAAGTAAACTCATACTTTCTCTTTATCTCTTGCTACTAGTGAAGGAATCAGTCAGCTCTGTGTAGATATCTTTTTTTCAGACCTCTGACCTGCAGTGTAGTGTTTCTTCTGCTAGCTTATAAATGACCAAAAACCTGTTCAGTACAAACTCTTGGCTGAAGAAAAATTGCAATAATAGAATTAACTGAGAGTTAAAGCACTAAATTCAGGTTTAGTCTTGGGTGCTATTGTTGCTGGGACAGTGAATAGGTCATATAGTATTGAAGAGTTAGTAGGGTATCTACTGGGAACTTCACAAAATATATAGTTACTATTCAAAGCAGTAGCTTTTTCTAGGTGAAGACATGGTTAGCATATTGAACTGTCTATTACTAATTTGTAGGCTCTGGAGAGGGGAACAATGACATCCTAGGTGGGACACAAGAACATTGACATCTAAGTTAAAATACAAAGTGCTTTGGAACTTAGCATGTTGCTAAAACCAGTCTGCAACAGAATATGCTAGATGTAGGGTAGGACTGAGTGAGCAAAAAGAGAAGGGTCTGAACATACAATCTAATATAAAGGACTAATATAAAGGAAAGATACAGCTGATTATGGGAAATCCAAGCAACAAACAAGTAGTAAACAGATGATGATGCAAGTAAAAGTTTGGCTTCAGAGACTATATAGGGGATCAAAAAGACAAGCAGCATGCATAAAGAAGTTGTGGCAACAGATAACAGGGATCAGGGTTTAGGGATAAGAAAGCTAAATTATTAAGACAGGATTTTAGTAGTAGTAGATCATAGAGTTGGAATGAACCTAAATCATCTAGTCCAGTCTCATTTTGCATATGAGGAAACAATTTTAGAGGAATTTGAGTGTCTTGCTCAAAGTCATACAACTAGTTAGTATCAGATTCAGAATTTGAATCCTTATCTCCCTGATGCTAAATCTAGGACCCTATACACTAGCAATAGTGACTCTCTAGGTTGGGAATTAGGAGTAGTTACTTAACCTTACTATAAGTACTTGGGCACAGAAGAGCTAGGCCAAAGTTGAGTTATTAGAATTGGATAGGTACAAAGCTAGAGAATAAGCTGCTGACCTGAGACTCCTGTCCAGAGCCAGACTTTGCCCAAATCAAGAGCAAGACTAAATCTGTCACTAGCTAAGGTTAAGTTGTCCTTAGTGTATAGGGGTAGGTAACAAGAAAGATCCTTGAAATAACTTTCTCCACTAGGAGAATAGAAGCTATTTTTACAAAAATTCTGGAAAATTCTTGGACCTTAGACTACTTGCTCAGAGGAAAACAGAGGAATTTTTGTAACATTGAGAATTCCAGAAATTAGAGATGGAAAAGATGTATAAGACTTTGCAGAATATCCCACCTGCCTATGTTCCTTCCCAATAGTATTTTTTCCATTGCTTGGTCAGACCCAATTTTTTACAACTCCAACACTGGAATCTAACTATAATCTATGCTTTTCCTGGGAGGTTATTCTGCTCTATTAAAAACCTCCATTGCCATTTCCAGGTGCTTCCCCTTGGGGCTCCTAGGCTAGCCACCTCTGCGTGAAAGATCTCTTAGATCATTGCTCACTTTCCACAAATATCCCTTAGACTTTGAGTCTTATGACATCAAAATGTCTTCTTAAAATCAAATGGAAATAATAAAAACAAATTCTTGGGGAGGGATTTGCATAGAATGGTCATATGATAGCAAATCCTTGTCTTTTTAGCTTTGGGCTATTTAACCACTTAGTCAATCAACAAATACTAACTGAGGGCAAACCTGAACTGAAGAGCATAATAGAATACAAGTGCTTAATGGGGGAGGAGCATGACAGCAACAACCATAAAAGAAAGAGTGAAAGGTTGAAGCAAATTTTGAATCAGTAAACTAATCAACAAGTGTTTAAGTGCCTAAGAATACACAAACTAATAATAGGTTATTTACCTCAAAGTAAGTGCAAATTGGTTACTGATTTATAGTGACTTATTCTAGCCTATATTTTTGCTCCAAGAACTAGTTTTCCCATTTGTCTGATTTTGGAAACCCATAGACACCCGATGACAACATCATCTGGCTTTAATATTCCTTTTCATATTCATCTCAACTTGTACTTCATTTTCTCTGTCTCAGATAAAAATTAACCTTCCATTGCCCAGAGGTTAATTACTTACACTGTTCATGAATACATATCTTTACTTACATCTAAGCTCTGAGTTTTCTTGCATTCTATTAGGTATCCATTTTCCCTTTTCTAGAGATTACTAGGATTTTGGTAATCTGCCATTTGCTATCTGTTTGCTCTTCCTAGCATTCTTATACTCCATCTCAACCTCTCTGGTTTTGTTTCAATTGGATAGAACATGGAAGTCTTTTCTTATTCTAACTAAAAATATTTAATTCTTTCAACAATAATATGTAGTATGTAGTTTTCAGACTTCACCTTTCTGATTGCCTTCCTCTCAGGAACATGCACCAAAGTTTCAATCTTCCCTTTAATATATTATGCATTTAGTAGAATCTCTATTTTTCTTCATGCTTCGGCTCAAATGCCAACTTCTATTTTAATCAACTAAATACTAAACACATTAAATTTCTACTATGTTCCAGGTTGAGTAATAAGTGCTAACTCTTTCCTAATCTTTCCAACTTGTTCCTCTACTAAATAATGTGTATCTATTTCATAGTTATACATGTTGTCTTCTCTAGTAGAATATAAGCTCTCTGAAAGCAAAGATTGTTTCAGTTTTGCCTAGCACCTAGTATAATTCCTGACACATAATAGAAACTTAATAAATATTTGTTGATTGTTTGAATATTCTAATGGTAATCTGAGCAGTGTAGACTGCTGTGGGCATATCAATTTGACTATTTTTCTGTTAATACAATCTTCCATTTTATTTCTTTGTCTGATACTTCATCATGATAGGAGATCCTTAATGACAGCCTCTCTTTATATCCCTGAAGGAAAAAAAAAGACTGTAAGGAAGTCTATATGAGTATTTTATAATGTTTCCTCCCCTTCACTCTACTTCATGTAGGTTAGAAAAGGCAACAAAGTTTTCCTGAGGATTTAAGTTTCAAGTTAAACCTCCATTGGCGCAGCTTCCTAGTAGCCTCTGGCCATTGTCAAAGCTTTTTGGTCCCTTAAAGGCATAAAAACTCTACTCTGGCTGAGTCAAGTTATTCAGATGCTTGAATGAACATACCCTACCTGGATGAGGAAGCCATATCTATCTGTGATAAATGCTGGACTGTTTTGTTGAATATCCTTTTCATACTATGGCTAAATTAATCTCCTTTTGTTCAATGACCTATGAGTGCCTCTTTTAATTTCAACATTGAATCTGAAATAACAGGGTACCAAACTGAATCAAGCACACCCCCTGATTCTTATATGTGATCATAGTAGAACACAAATTATGGCAATACCTTAAAAAGGTATTGAATGTGAATCTAGCAATAGATCTGATATTTGTCATCCAAAGAGCAGCCTAGTTAAATTCATTGTAGGGTGTTTGTCTGGATGTCACTCACAAGGTATCAAGAATAGATATCTGTAACACTTTCTGTTTCCACCTTTCTCCAGGAGAGATTTTGATTCCTTCCAGGAGAAGAAGCAGAAGGTTGGGGCCAGAGGCTGCTTCACTCTGTTCTCCTGAGAAAGAAGGGGTACTAGTCTAGGGTTATATTTATTATATCCCTTAAATATTGTTAGAGTAGGAGTTGCAATTTTTTGTTTCAAGCTATACTCCTGATCATTATTCTTTAATAGAGAAAGGAGAGCCCCAAACTTTATATCCAAAGCTTATTTTCTTCCCACCAGATAACACTTCCATAATGAAAATTCATAGGAAATACATAGCAAAGGAAATAATTTATTCAAGTTGACATCAAGATAGAAATTAGACAAAACATACATGTGAAAATATATACATGACAACTTAAATATCTCAATGGAAGTGAGATTTCTCAGCTCCAACCAAGAGGGAAAGTCTCATATTTCATCTTAAAATCCCTAGTATAGCAATGTGGGGATAGGGAAATGACAGTGATTTCCAGCTTTTTTCATGTAGACTTCTTTCTTTACAGTCTTTTTCTTCCTTCAGTGATATGAAGAGGTATTGGCATCGAACATCTTGTGTTTCCAAATTCCGAGCCATAAGAAATCAGAATCCCTCTCCTCTCTTGTTCTTGCTATCTTTACTCTTCATGCAGATGTGGGGAAGTAAACAATATCCACCAATGAGGAGAAAGGGTCTTATAGTTGGTCCTTTGAGTTAAGGATTTCATTAGAATGGTTATTAATAATAATGGTAGATGTGTATGTAGCACTTTCAGGTTTCTCAAGGATGTCCCCTTTGCCTATTAGATAGATCTTCCTAGAACCTCCATTTTGGAAAAGGGCTCCAGACTAGTCATTTCTCATTCTATACATTTGCCTTCGGTGCTTCAATTGCCTCTTTATTCCATTCCTGAGGGTCCCTTCTCTCATTTGGGACTTCTTACTAAAATCTCCATTTTGGGGAAATGGCCAGACAAATCATTCCTCCCCCTGCCCTTTACCTACCCTTTTCTGATTGTCTTATGTATATATTCCCCACCATAGAGTTTCAATGTAGGAAAATAAGCAATTGAAATACCCAGAAGTTTATAGAAGTCAAAATCCAAGAAACAAGTCAGCAATTAAACCCATGTCATTAAATGTTTATATACCAATGCACAAAATATGGGTAATAAACAAGTTGAACCAAATCAAAGAGACAATAATACAAGAAGGAAAATTTGCCCTCATCACTCAGGCATCACTGAGAATTTTTGGGATGAGAGCCATAACTATAAGGCCCATCAAGGCTATACTCTCTTCCAAAGAAAAAGAGTACATAAAAAAGAGGAGAGAAGAATATAATGCATTAAGGAGACATACTCAAGTGGGGAAATAAGCGAATTAGAAGGGAGAAGGATAGTGGAAAACATTTTAGTAAAGATGTACAGAGAGAGAAATAGAAGAGGTCAGGAATATATCACAGATCACCTGAACAGATGACTTAAACATATACATTTCCAGCATGGAGAAATTATATAATAATGATGGATAACTTCAATTATCTTGGCAACAAGATACTTTTCTTTATAAAAAACAAAGCAAATAATAATTTCTGGGCTAGCCTTTTATTTTTTGAATGATAGTAGAACCTGCAAAAAGAACTTTCATTCTTGATCTAATTATCAGCAGCAAGAAGAAACTGGTTACTAGGAAGGAAGAAATGATGGAAAATTGAAATCCTCAAATATAAATTAAGGTTTTTAGAGTACATATGAGACTATACTTCTCTCCTCCAACCCTTCTATTTTATAAGAAGTTCTAAGACAGACTACTCTTATCTTAGAATTCTATTCTATCTTAGACTTCTGTCTTAGAACTTCTTATGAAATGGAATATAGGGGAAGCCAAGTATAGTGTGACAAATATCTTGATTAAAACATTAATTTATATTTGGAGATTTCAAGCATTTCAGAGAAATAATGAGTAGGGTGTCACAGAATGAAATTTTACAAGGGAAGTCAGCCCAGGAGAAACAGGAAATTCTCAAAAGTGAAATTTTGAGGATACATTGAGGAATAAAAAGGAAAGGTAAGTAAAAGATATGGGGTACACAAGAAATTTGTTGGCCAATTTAGACCAAATGAAAAATATGAATATAATCTAGAAGCAAGGAAAGGCAGTGGAAGTTGACTATAGAGGTGTAATACAGTATTTTAAGAATACTTACAGGAATGCTAAAGCTTAGAATGAAGCTAAAATAGAAAGTTGAGGACAACAAAAAGGCTTTTTAAAGCTCAGAATGAAGTCTAGCTAGAAAGTTTAGGACAACTAAAAGGACTCAGATCCTTCTGACTTCAGGTATGGTGCTCTATCCCCTGCACCACCTAGCGGCCCAACAAAAAGGCATTTTAATGCTATTTTAGGAGAAGAGCATGATCAAAGAGAGGATTCACCCTCTTAGGGTGAATGAGATAATAAATAACTGGAAGAGATGCTCTGTTCTCATTTTTCCAAGGAGAATGATCTTTGTGCTATGAAGAACAGAACAAAAATGAGGAACTGATGTCCAAATTTAATTGGAAGTAGTAAGAAAACACCTAACTACCTTCGATGAATTTTGATTCTCAAATTTTCAAGTAATTAAATGTTAGAGGTGATTACTGAGTCACTATCAGTGATTTTTTGAAAGATAGTAGAGAAGAGCAAATATTTTAAAAGCTGGGATCAATATTTAAAAATTTAAATCAACGCTTAAAAATGGAATCTGCATACTATATAGGCCAGTGAACTTGACTTTGATTCTAGAATATATTTTATTGAAGTGGTTGTTGGATGTTCTTTATTCTTGAGGATGACTATGACATTAGGGAATTGATGGCATGACATGCAAGTGAATTGGATTGGAGTGAAGGTGTGCTGTGCAAGGTTAACAGCCTCACTTTTCCCTCCAGAACCATCTGGATCCAGTGGCCAGATACAGATCAGAACAAATGGAAATGGTCCTGGTTATAATAGGAGATCGTGGCCTTTCAAAGGTAAGGTCTTTAATAGGTCTTATTTTGACTGAAGCAACTGCCCATTCAGTGATTAAAACTGGGTAAGAAAGAAATGAGGCAAAGAATGACTTTTCTTTTAAAAAAAAAAAAAAAAAAAAAAAAAAAAAGCAGAAAAGGCCAGATCTGTAACTATTCTGCAATTTATGGCTTTGGAAAGCTGTCTGAGGAAAATGAGAAATTAATTGAGTTGCCCCAAGGCACCAATGTTAGAAGCAGGATTTGAACTCACATAATCCTTACTTAGAGGTCAGCTGTCTGTCTATCCACTATTTCATGCTGCATTGCTGTTATTTAATCCCTTGTTCACATGATAGACCTTCAAATATTTGAACAGGGCTCCATTTGAGTTTTATCTTCTCTAGGTTCAATACCCCATTTCTTTTAACTGATCCATATATAATATGAACTCAAGGAAATCTAAGTTGTTCTGTTCTGGACTCTCTATGGCTTATCAATGTCTTTTCTAAAATATGACTATTAGGATTTAAACCAATATACTAAATGCAAAATATTAAGAAATAAATTATTAGCTTCCTGATCCCGGTCATTATGATTTTTTAACTCATCCTCAGATCATATTAGGTATTGATCCTAATTCAGTAATATTTTAAAATAATGTTTATTATTTTTATTTACTGATGCCTGAAATAAAAAAAATCAATGCAACAAGATTGTAGAGACTTCAAGTAACTAAATAAAATATTCAACTGTTGAATCTTCCAATCAAAATTCTTAAAAGATACTTTTTGTTAAATAGGTGACTCATCTAAAATTTTTTCATCATATAGAATCCATTTTAAATTCAGCACCTTGTATGTATATATTTTCATCCTTAAAACATTCTAGGAACATCTTTTTCCCCCTCTATGGACTGTGTGCTGTGAGAGATTAATTTTATTTATTCCTTAACACAAGGAAAACCTGTTACTTGTGTCAGAACTGCTATCATATTTCAAAGCTCCTGATTCCTGTTGCCATTTTTGTTCTAGAGCACTAGACTGCATCTTTTCATAAAAGAGAAGTTTAACAAAATAAAGATAATTAAAATCTTGAAGAGTCTAGATGATTTTTCATTGAGTAATTTTTTTTTTAAAAAGAAGCTCAAACAAAAGAGAATTATAATAATTGGCTTGGGGGAAAATGAATTGAGGAAACATTTGAATTAAAACATTATTTGCTTTCTTTAATGAGGAAGAAGGGAATTGGGATGAATTTGAAAGAGATTATGAGGAACATTATATGAGATTCTGAAACAATTTATATAACCTAGGAAAGAATAGGAAGGAAGAAGAACTTTGTTTTCCTGGCAGCTGAGCTCAACAAACAGAAATTCTAGTAAATTGGTGGATTTGCAGATAAATTAGAACAATGCCAATTTTACTTTCCTAAAGAGAAAAAAAATTCCCTAGGAAAAAGAAAGAAAAACCCTCACCTCCCCTTGCATATTTTCTGTCTTTCTAGTGATGAAAGTGTTGGCACTAATTTTCCAGGGAGACCAGAAAATATGTATGGTGTGTTTTGTTTCAGAAGGCATCCTGGGTCACTGAACAACCTCATTCAATGTTGTTTGTTGATGGATAGATGGGAGAATCAAAGCTTTGAGCAATAAGAAAAAAGTGGCCAGGACTCTGTATCGATAGGATCCCTCATTAAAAATGATTTGAAATGTTAAATCTGTGCTCTAGAGAGATACCTTGCCAATAGGATGAACCTAAATTAACAGTCCCTAGAAAAGAAGACAGGAAAACTTTTTTTTTCCCTTCTTCTCTCTCTCTCTGCTAGATTCCTTATTTCTTGATGCTTGAGTGCTGTGACAAGCACAGAGTTTTCCATACTGCAGTCTCTAAGTGGAGTGAAATCCGGGTCCTTTACATCAATTGTGTGTCTAAAGAAAGGCCTAAGGGCCTAACCAGGGTGGCATGTGATAACAGTGTTGGCTAGGGAAGAGTGGAGAGGTTGGGGGAGGGGATTAAAGAGAGGGGGTGAAAGGGTTGGAAGAGAATTCTCTATTAAGAGAGAGAGAAAAAAATCTCAAGTAACCCTTCTCCAGCTGAATGTAACTACAAGCCTTATACTGCTGTTTCTCTGAAAGGAAATATACCCTTTCAGTCCCAAAACTTCCCAAGGGAAACTCAGGCACCAAGAGAGTTGCCCCTTGTCACTTAGGTTAATTTAATGAAAGAGAAGGCCCCTGGGGATGGTGTAAGAAACCAGGTGCCTGACCTGGAGGGCTGTGAGCTAGGCTGTCTGAATGAACTTTCAGGATCTTTCCCTGAACAGCAGGTTCTGGGCTTGAGCCAGGACTGAATCTGTAGAGATTCCAAACAGTGGAAGCTAGTTTTCCAGTGCCTAAAATCATATCTTGCCTTTGTAGGATGGATCACTCATGGACTATATGAATTTAACTATAAAAACTCTTTGCTGAAATAAAGACAGACTTAAATAATCAAAGAAACATTAATTGCTCATGTGTAGAGTGAAAAAATTGACAATAGTTCTTAAATTAATTTACTGATTTAATACGGTACCAGTCAAATTCCCCCCAAAAATATTTTACAGATCTAGAAAAAACAAATAACAAAATTCTTATAGAACAAAACACCAAGAATTTCAATGAAAAGTGGGAAGTTAGGGAATCTATCAGGACCAGATTTCAAACTGTACAAGAATGTAATATTAAAATGATTTCATAATGGTTACAAAAAAAGAGAGGTGGGCCAATTGTGAAGAAATAAACAACTCTAGTTACTGGGGAAAAGACTAATTACATGACAAAAATTGACAGGAAACTTGAACAAAAATTAGTATTAGAGTAATAATATTTATAAAATAGTTTGCAAATCTTAAAGCACTATGTAAATGCTAGCTATCATCATCATCATTATCACATCACACAATTCACCAAAATAAGCCTTCAGATAGATATATAACCCAATTATAAAAATTCACATCATTCATAAAAGTAAGATATAAATTACCTTTTAGATTTATGTATGGGAGGAGATTTCATGATTAAGAAATGATAGAGAAGATCATTCAAAATAAAATAGACATGAGGCAGCTAGGTAGCCCACTGGATAGAGCACAGGCAATGAGTTTAAATCTGGTCTCAGACACTTAACACTTCCTGACTGTGTGTGTGTGTGTGTGTGTGTGTGTGTGTGTGACCCTGGGCAAGTCACTTAACCCTAATTGCTTCAGTAGAAAATAAATAAATAAATAAAATGGACAATATTAATTATATAAATTGTTATATTTTGCACAAACAAATCTCATATAGTAAAAATTTAAAGGGAAACAGGTAACTGGGAAAAATCTTTGTAACAAATTTCTCTGAGTTTTATAAGAAACTTTTAATTTTGTAAGACAAAGTTATTGGAGATATTCAATAATAGATGAGTGATCAAACACTGTGATTAGGCAATTTTCAAAGGAAGAAATCTAACCTATTAACCATTTTATGAAAAAAAAATAGTTATAAATCACTAATCAGAGAAATACAAAGTTCTACTTCCTACCCTGACAAAAGAAGAAAATTATTAATATTGCAAGAACTCTGGAAGCCAAACAAATATACCAGACTATTACAGATGGACCTACAAATTTCCAGCTATTCTGGAAAGCTGTTTAGAACTACACCCCGAAAGTGACCAAAATATATATACCTTTTCACTAAGTTATATTACTGCTAGGACTCTATCCTTAAAGAAATCAAAGAAAGAGGAAAAAGATTTATATTTATATGTATAAAAACTATTTGTAGCAGCTCTTTTCAATATTGGTCAAAATTTGAAACTAAAGAAATGTCCCCATTAGGGAATGACTAAACAAATTGTAGTCTATGAATACAGTGAAGTTTTCCTTTGCCATAAGAAATCATGACATGGACACTTTTGGTGGAAACCGAGAAGAGCTCTATTAGCTGACAAAGTTTAGCCAGCAGGAGTAAGAGAACAAGTTGTTCGGTCATTTCTGTCTGTCTGACTCTTAATGACTCATTAGGGATTTTTTTGGAGTGGTTTGCTATTTCCTTCTCCATCTCATTTTACAGATGCGGAGATTGAAGCAAACGAGGTTAAGTAACTTGCCCAGGATCACAGTTTAATAAGTGTCTGAGGCTGAATTTGAACTCAGGTTTTTCCTTATTCCAAGCCAGTATTCTATCCACTGTGCCACCTTGCTGTCAGGAGAGAATGTTTGACAACAATATTATGAATGTTGTTAACAGTATTATGATAACAATATTATGAAGAAAAATACCATAAATTACAAATCTAAAAGAATGAAGAGAAAACATACTTCTTACCCCTGATAGAGAAGAAATAGAGAAGTATACATATTTGGACAAGACCATTTCTTCTACTGAACTATATTTCATTTGGAAGAAAAAAAAGTGGTATATAGTAAGGAGTTTACATCATAGAAATCTAAACTGGGCCAATCCATAAAAGGATAGTGCCAAGATTAGCCCATTAAATGCAATGATAGCAGATGAAGATTTTTTTGGCAGACAATAATATTACTGCAGACAAAAATTATATAAAAGATGTGCAAAAAATTTTATAATTATAAAATAAAAAAAAAAGATGTGCAACTGACACTGGAGATAGTCCAGTTGTGTAGCAAAGGGGAAAGAATCTTTAAAGACCTAAAGAAATGCAGTTTGCAGCATATACCTTTGCTGGAGGATTTATGGGAGGAAATATCCATGAGTTACTTCAGATTAAAGGTATGAATGCTTAGAGACAGTATAAACATTGAAGACTGAATCATGGAAATACATAATTTCTATGTTTCTTTTGAAGCCTTTCAGTATGCCAAAGCAAGAATGGAGGATAATATATATATATATGATTAGAGTACGTTAAGTTTTGCTTTGCAAAATTTATCTTTTTTATTTATACTATATGATGTTTTAAAAATTTGAGAAACATAAATTCTGGGTCATTTAATCATTTTATTAATAATATCAGCATTGTAATAAGAGGATGGTCATTTGGCCCCTCTCTCTTAAATTAAAGACAATCATGGCAGTGGTGGTGGCTCAAGGTTTATGTGCCCATTGGAAAAAGGGTGTTTCAAGAGCAATTGACTCTAATTGGTTAATAATGAATATTACAATGAGGGGGCTGAACCTATTCAAATGAACTTTGATTGTGTCTTTTGCTTCCAAGTTACTGCTAACCTTGAGCAATCTATTAAAAAAATGTTATCCCATCCAAACCTGAGTAGAGCACAATAACTTCCCAACTTGGATCTGAACAAGATTGTTAAAAAAAAAAAATAGTCCAATCTCATCATCAGTAATGTCCTTGAAAAGATTAAACTTTAGAAATCAGGACTGTGGAAAAAGAAGGAAACTGGATCTCCCTAAATTATTGGTTATTAAAAACCATTTCTTTCAACTATTTTCTTTAACCATAACAATTGTCTCCCCTCACTTCCCCCTTTCATGAAGTCTATGCTTCGTTGGTGGGGAGTGGAGGACCTGGATATCCAGGCAGAAACTATGTTCTGCTGTCCAGAGCTTTGGTTGCTGTCTCGGGTTCTGGCTGCCAAGAGTTTTGGATCTTCTGCTATTCCAGCCAACTCTTCCACCTGAGTTCTTGCTGCTGTTGCTCCTGATCTTCCTACTTCTCTTTCTTCTTTTTTTCTAAGGCAATTGGGGGTAAGTGACTAGTCCAGGGTCACACAGCCAAGAACTGTTAAGTGTCTGAGACCAGATTTGAACTCAGGTTCTTCTGACTTCAAGGCTGGTGCTCTATCCAGCTACTTCTCTTGTTGAGCAAGCCAGTCCACTGCATGTTTCTTTGAATATTATTGTTTTGGTAATTTCACCCAAGATAATGACAATGATGAGACATCATACCAAAATCTGTGGGATGCAGCTAAAGCAGTAATAAGGGGAAATTTTATCTCTTTGGAGGCTTATTTGAAGAAAATAGAGAAAGAGAAGATTAACGAATTGGGCTTGCAACTTAAAAGGCTAGAAAAAGACCAAAGTAAAAACCCCCAACCACAAATTAAATTTGAAATACAAAAATTAAAAGGAGAAATCAATAATATTGAAAGTAAAAAAACTATTGAATTAATAAATAAAACCAAGAGTTGGTTTTATGAAAAAGCCAATAAAATAGATAAACCTTTGGTAAATCTGATCAAAAAAAAGAAAGAGGAAAATCAAATTGTTAGTCTTACAAATGAAAAGAGGGATCTTTCCACCAATGAAGAGGAAATTAGAGAAATAATAAGGAGTTACTTTGCCCAACTTTATGCCAATAAATTTGATAACTTAAGTGAAATGGAAGGACTTCCTCCAAAAATATAGGCTTCCTAGATTAACAGAGGAGGAAATAAATTGCTTAAATAGTCCCATTTCAGAAAAAGAAATAGAACAAGCTATTAATCAACTCCCCAGGAAAAAAATCCCCTGGACCAGATGGATTTACATGTGAATTCTACCAAACATTTAAAGAACAAATAGCCCCAATGCTATATAAACTATTTGAAAAAATAGGGAATGAAGGAGTCCTACCAAACTCCTTTTATGACACAGACATGGTACTGATACCTAAACCAGGTCGATCGAAAACTGAGAAAGAAAATTATAGATCAATTTCCTTAATGAATATTGATGCTAAAATCTTAAATAAGATATTAGCAAAAAGACTTCAGAAAATCATCCCCAGGATAATACACTATGATCAAGTAGGATTCATACCAGGAATGCAGGGCTGAATATTATTGTTTTGGGAATCTGGAGTCTATATGCTAAAGCAGCACCATTTTGTAGGAACTGCCCCTCTGTTTGCCTGCCAAGGTGTACAACTTCAACACTATGGGTTCCAATCTGATAGTACTGTACACTACCACCTTCAGTGAGGAAGATTTGCTCATGGTCAAAGGTAATAACAGTGGCAGTGGGGGCTGGGCGGTATGCTTGGCCAATTTCACATCCCTATTGTTCAATCAAGACAACCAGTCAATGAGTACCAAGCAAATATCAACTGCTAAGTCAGCTTTTCCTCTGCAAAATGCATCAAATATCAAATTCAATGACTTTCAAAACAGACAAATAGCTGAGGTACCACTGTGTATCCCTTTGAAAAAGCAAAGAGAGAGCAAAGAAAAAAAGAGAAACAGAGATACAGTTTTAAATGCCTATTGTCTCCAGTGTCTAACTGCATTCTTCCACCCAGGAATTATAACTTTCCTTTCGGTTTTCAGTCACATCTGAAGATAAAATACCAGGCACACAAGAAATCTTAAATAAGCATTTGATTGATTATTCTCCCAAATACAATCACTAATATTAGCTTAGAATGCCTGAATGCTTTAACTGTGTATATTTTAATGTTTTAATTGTTTCTTCTTCCTGTTAACCTATCATGAAGTACCCCTGTTTCATGGCATCTTTCTCTTTGTTACAGCGAAATCCCTTTTAGGGTTAGTCTACCAGTCAATGGTGTAATTTTCTTCCCCTACTAACCCTCGTTGGGCTTCATCTGCTAAATTTCTCTATGGATTTAGCCACCAGACAATGGTGAACTCCTATTTCTTTCTTTTAATAGTTTCTTCCTCTTGATTAATTGTGAATTACACTAGGGAATTTATCTATCCCCTGGTTCATTGTTAAAGTTCTTTTCCTTGCTAACTTCTGTGTGTTATTTACTAATAAATAGCAAAACTTTGTAATGGATGTCTTATCGTGGAGCTCTTTGTTGTAAATTTTTATATAATATTGTTTTTTATAAATTATTGCTCTCCCAAATCTATTTCTATCACTTCTGGGGCCTATTTTTATCTCTTTACCTTTTTGAACACTTCAATTAAACTATAATATGAACCCCCATAGTTTTGTTTTCTAGCATATGGCTATTATGCTCTCTGCCCACATTATCAGAGCATCTCAGAGATGTAAGGGACTTCAAATTCAATCTAATCTAATTTATATTTGACCCCTCTATGTTAAGCCCATACATAACATACATTGTTGAATAAATTCATGATATGCCATGGTTCCTTAGTGCTTATAGAACAAAAGGCTTTAAAATGACATTTTTAAGCCATTCCGAAAATGTCTTCTACTTGTCTTTTTAGGCTTATTTTGTATTTCTTTCTCTTTGTGTACTCTCTATCACCATCCATTCATCCATATAGTCTATCTCTCATCTCTGTATCTTTGAATAAGTAGTTCCCCCATATACAAAATGTACTCTCTCTTTGCCTCCACCTAGTAGAATCCCTAACTTCCTGCAAAGCTGATCTGAGGTACCACCTTCTCTACAAAGCTTCCCTGATTCCCCTTCCTTCCCCAGGTCGTTAGTGTTCTCCCACACTTGAAAGGATTTTTTATTACTTCATATGTGATTGTATTTATGTGGTATCCTTTCATTAAAATGCAAACTCTTCATGGGTAGAACGTGCAATAAGTGCTTCCTATGGCCATTCACTGTATTAAGTGCTGGAGACACAAATACAAGCAAGATATTATTGTGTGGAATTGGGGGAAAAGTATACCTTGTACTAAGAGAGACAGCTTGAAGGCCTAGGCAAATATAAGGCTGATCTAAGAGAACTACCTATCAAACTCTTAGTACGTGGATTTTCTTGGTTAAATGCTATCTTGTTAGATTTAGTTCAGTGTTCTGGTTATTTCGGTCTTTTTTCTGATCCTGGCTGTCATTCCAAGAACTTAATTATTCCTCCTTTATGTCATCTGCAACTGTAATAAGCATGACAGTCAATCCAATTCAACAAACTTCAGTTAAATATATATTATGTGCTAAGTATTATGCTAGGTGTCAGGGAATAAAAGATTAAAAAACCAAAACACAAAACAACAAAAACAACACAGAACAGTTCCTTTCCTCAAAAAACATATCCTTAAATCCTGGGGGTGCTAAGTGGGGAGAAACCATGTATGCACATAAGGAAATTCAAAACATATATAGCACCTACTTTGTACTAGGCATTGTGTCCAGTGCTTTACAAATATTTTATTTGATCATCACAACAGCTCTATTAAGTAGGTCCCTTTTACAGATGAGGAAATTGAGGCACAAATCCATAGGACACTCTGTCAACTGGATCAACCTGGCCTCTAATCGGTGGATAGCCAGACCAAACCGGAACAGGCTAGAGATATGACAGGAACCAAATCAAACCAAATAGAAGTTTAATTTCAAAGTGAAGGAAGCAACTTATAAGCCAAGTCTTCTCTAAGAAGGTCTCCTTTAACATTGGGACATTAATGACTATATGTTAAGTCCAGTCATTAAACCAGTTCTGAATTCACCTAACTGTACAATTGTCTAGCCTACACCTATTATTGTCTGAAAGAACAGAATGCAACATTTGTTAGCTTCCTAGCTAAAATTTAGGTTAAATATACCTACAGTGCACTATCTAACTGATCTACCTGTCCAGTAACCCCATTAAAGAAGGAAATGAAATCAGTATTGCATGACTAGTTTTCTGCTAGATTTAGATCTATTAGATTTAGAGCTTAAAGGGACTTCTGAGATTATCTAGTTCAACTCCTTCCTTACTAAGGCTTCCTCAGTGACTTCCACTAAGACTTTCTCGATGAGGCTTAGTGAGTTTAAATGCCTTTTTTAATGTCTAGGTGGCACAATGGATAGAGTGCTGGGCTTGGAATCAGGAAACTGTTCAATCATTTTAGTCATAGCTGACACTGTGACCCCATTCTGGGATTTTTCTGGCAATGATACCAGAGTAGTTTGTCCTTTCCTTCTCCAGCTCATTTTACAGATGAGAAATGGAGGCAGAAGGGTTAAATGAGATTCTCAGGGTCACACAGTTAATATATGTCTAAGGTAGAATTTGAATTCAGGTCTTCTTGATTCTAGGCCTAGAAATCTATTCACTTCAATTCCTAGTTGCCCCAAAGTTTGAACAACAATAATGTCACACAGGTAATAAGCATCACAAGAAAGAGCTTTAGAGAGGAGATTCTTGACTCTGGATATAAAGATGATAGATATAATTCGAGGCTGTCTTCAGATAAAGACCCCCAGAGAGAGGGGGGGGAAGACATTGAGAAGAAGCCAGACTTTAGAGAAGCTAGTGCTTCTCACATGTCCCTGTAACATCAGGAGGTCAGGAAAGGTCTCATGTAAAAGGTAATACTAAGTTGTGAAGGAAGTCAGAGATTATAAGAGGCAGAGATAAGGAGCAAGAGCATTCCTGGGCATGAGGGACATTTCATGCAAAGGGACAAAGATAAGAAATGAAATGAAAACAGAAAATAAGCCAGTATACCTCAATCATAGTGTATGTGGAGGGGAGCTATAAAGAAAAAGACAAGAAATGAAGGAAGAGACCATGTTATGAAGAGCTTTAAATAGTAGGCAGACTTTTGTATTTCATCTTAGAGATAATAGATACCCCTTGGAATTTAAGTGGATGACATGGTCATATTCATGTGATAAGAAAATCATTTTCACAGCTATGAGGAGGACCAATTGAAGTGGGGAAAGATGTGAAACAGGAAGACAAAATAGGAAGATATTTTGTGTACCTATTGCATTTAGAAGTGCAATTGAAAAGAAGTCAAGTGTCTGAATCATAATGGAAGCTGTGTAAGCTGAAAGAAGGGGACATATGCAAGAGATGTGGGAACAGAAATGACAAGATTTGGGGCTAACTTGAGAGAACAAGGAGTGGAGAATGAGGCTGAATAGTCTCAAATAAACCTGGATGACAAGAAAGGTAGTGGTTCCCAGAAAAGTAATGGGAGGATTCAGATAAAGGTAGGTAGCTGAAGAAAGAGGATTAATTTTACTTCAGATAAAGTTTGAGATCTCTATGGGACATGCAATTGGGAACACTTCATAAGTACTTTGTAATGCCAATCTGGTGCTCAAGAGATACTAGATGAGATCCAAAAAGCAAAAAACACTAAACCTTTCCCACATTGCTATTCTTAATTTTTCTTTCTTTTCTTTTTGCCTTAATGGAGATAGCTGTTTGCATTAAATTGACAAGTGTTATCTTTCCTTCCCTGATTTTCCCTCTTTTTCTTGCCAAGTAACCATGAATTCTACAAACTCTTACCTCTTTGAGAGTTTCTTTTTTAAGATGAGACATATGCATTGATTTACCAATCTAGGATTGCTTGTTAAGAGGAGACTGGGGGTAGTACTTCCAGGATATAGTATTTCCATTTTCTATTACAACATTGTTACATATATATCCTAAGGCTCCACAATCTATATTTGTATGTGCATGTATATAGACATACACTACATATATACATTCATATAACATACACATATCTGTACAGTTGTGTGTGTTTATTAAATTTTAATTCCTTGGTATCTGGGATAAGGAGTGGTACAAAATAACTCCATTTCAATAGAGCTATGAAACTAAAAAGACTTTCCTTATACCTGAGGCAACTAAGGAATGAGAGCCTCATAATTAGGCTGTACAACTGTATGGATAATTAAGGGTGTATGTTAGTAAACACATTATGAGCTAAGATAAATTGCTGGATTTAAATAGCAAAGCATGATGAATGGTTCCAAAGCTGGCTGCCTCCCAGAATGCCTCTATATTATGCTGCATTAGAGGATTTGTGCAAAGCAAATCATATTCTTCACAATCCAAAGAACATGTTTACACACATTAAAAAGCTTCAGCATGCACATCTAATCTCCAGATTTGGAATGCTACAAAAATATATACAACTATTTTATGTCTGAGTAATTTGGCTACTATTTTTTTAAAGTTAACTAAAAGAAATCCTATCCTAGAAGTCTATTGTGCTACTAACATTTTAAACCATTTTATGAAAAAACAACTAATGCTAATAAAGGAATTTATCTTAAAGACCACTTAATTTAATACCCTCATTTTATAGGTGAGGAATCAAGCTTGAGGAGCTACTTGACCATAGTGATTCAAGTAACAGAGTTAAGATTAAAATACAAGTCTTCTAATTCCAATCCAGAGTATTTTCTACTGCCTTCTTTAAATGAGTAAATGTCCTTTTTTCCCCTTTATTTCAAAAGGCATTTTCACTACTGAATAATAGAGTGTTAAAATTCACAGAAAGGAAATATAATGTAAGTAGTATTCTCTCTCCTACAAGTCCAATTTTAATTGCTGATGACAACCTACTTTACCTTGACCTAGATCCACAAAAGTCATTAATCAGGAACTGAAGGCTTTGACCAGTGTTCCCACTTTGCTCCTCATCTTTAAGTACTGATGAAAAAAATATATTAGTGAGGCACAAAATAAGTGAGCACTATTCCTAGGGCCTTCAACTAAACATATATCCAAATTTTCTTTTAGCAACCACAGACAAGACTGTGCCAAATATGGAAAGAAAACATATGCCTCCCAGATTCAAATTCCCAAATATACCCTTTCAACCAAGTTTCCATTCATGTGTGGAAAATCCTTTAGCCCATACAAACCTCCTAGTCAGAAAGTGCCTCCAAATCCCCTACTTTTTTGTCACCTTCATAAAGTTGTGGCTGTTACAACTACATCACACTGGAATATTGGGATAACATTTTTTTTTAAAAATATGGTCAATTTGGAATTTTTTCTTCATGTAATAATAAATAAAAAGGGAGACAAGGGGATTTCTTGTGATGCTACTTACCAAAGAGAGTCAGTGTGAGCTCTTCTCTCTCCTGATGACCCTCCCTTTCCAGTTTTCAGGACCTTTTTGAATCTCATCAGGGTCAAAAATTTGAAATAATTTGCAAGGTTTGAGCAATAACTGTTGGGATCATGATGGGAGCTGAAAGTTCAAATGATAAAAGGTGTGTGTTTATATCCAACCTCAGAAAGAGTAAACCAGAGGTCCAGACTGTATGGAGCATGTACTCAGCACTCTAGGAAAGGGAAGAGGTGAATGGAACTCATTGGTCCTGATCAAGGAATGAGGAGTGGACATTTGTGGGGGGCTTGTCAAAGATATTTCTATAATTTTGGATCAAGCTAAGACTATCTGCACTAGCATTTAGATCTTGAAAAAATGTTTTTGCTTCCCTTTCCTTTTACACAAAATCTTTAGCATAATTTCCATTAAACCCTTATGACTGACAATATCTTGATCAGAGCTACAAATATTGTGTATAAACCCTTATTGTGCTCCTGGCATTTTTCCTAGAGTTGTTGGGTGGCAAACACCATATTGATTGTTTCTCAGCTCCTTCTGAAACCTTACTGGCTTTCAGGTAGATGGCTATCTTCCAGGTGAAGGATCATCCTATTAAGGATTATTTGTTGTATGCTTGTGAAACCTGGAAAGTATATCATCACCATGTCAGGAAACTGAATCACTTCCATTTGAATTTTCTTAAGAAGAGACTGAAGATTACTTGGCAGGATAAGATATCCGACTGATATTTAGAACTAAACTGCTGAACATTCAAACTCTCTTGCAAAGAGCACAATCCATTGGACTGGCCATATTGTTCAAATGTCAAACATATATTTGCCAAAAAAAATTTTTATGGGGAACTGACATGTAGCCAGTGGTCAGAAAAAAATGATACAAGGACACTCTTAATTTCTCTCTTAAGAACTTTAGAATTGATTGCATGACACAGGAGACACTGGCATAAGACTACCACATAGCATGGTGTGCCCTCATCAGAGAAAATTCCGTGCTCTAGGAGCCAAGCAGAATTGAAGTAGCTCAAAAGAAATGCAAGATGTGCAAAGTTAGAGAATCCATCCCAAATGTTCACATGGTCTACTTGTGCTGGAATTGTTGCAGCATTCTGAGCTCTTATTGGTCTGATCAGCCACAGCTGGATGCATTGTAACTTAACTAACACAGTGAGGTCATTTTGGTCCTCTTTGAGAACAAAAGATACCAATGCAAAGTCTGGGCTGAATATTTTTTTACTCGATACATTTCACGAATCTTGAGTGAAGGAATCTGGACAATTTTGTTAAAATGGCATTGTGCATTGTTGAAATGTTACTATATTCTTTTGGGAGTGTCATGTTACATTTTGCAGAAGTAACATTGTTGAATTGCTATTATATATTGCATACTTATGTAGTGGGAGTTGCCTCTTATCAAGGACTATCTATTTATAAATGACTGTGGACAGTAATAAGGGTACAAACAGAACAATTTTACTTAATATTTTGGACTCTATGGAGAGAGGTAATACACTAGAACAGCTAGGAGCTCAGTAGTCAGAGTGTTAGGACTGGAATCAGGAAGACTGGAGTTAAAATTCAGCCTCAAACACTTATTAGATGTATGATCCTGGGCAAGTCACTCAAGCTCTGTTTGCCTTAATCCGCAGGAGAAGGAAATGGCAAACCACTCCAATATCTTTGCCAAGAAAATTTCATGGATTATATGGTAGACAGAGTTATCACAAAGAGTCAAATGACTAAGTAACAAGACATTGGTGTAAGTTTTCAAAAAAGAAGAAAATGTGCATTGTTTGAGCTGACACTGTTGAGCCTTCCTAAGATTACAGAGAAATAACAAGAGTGAGGGATTCCTGAAGATACCCAGATATTTCTAGCACTTTTTTTGTTGTTTTTAGGGAACAATATTGATTATATTGCCAAAAGGTCACAACCTTACCAGAGTCATTTTTGTTTATTCTTTTATGAGGTGTAAATCTCTTCTGGTAGTTAGATGAATGTAAATTCATCTGGTCTAGTGTATCCCCTTTAATATCATATTAAGGATGGTTAATGGATTCAAGTTCAGTTCATACACTTGAACCAAGCTAGAAAAATACAGGAATGCAAGCTGCTAGTAATTGATAGCTTGTAGTTCTTGGACTCATTGGACTCATTGAGAGGTTTCCTGGACCAAGGGAAAGATGATGAATAGCAAGTGCAAGAACTTTGTTGTAGAAAATGCAGCTTAGACTTTTCCTGTGAATGATGTGGGCTGTTTAAGTTCAGAGAGAAAAGTGGAGAATTTGGAGTTGAGGCCAAATGCTTTTGTCTTATGGAGATACTTCAAGCCCAGAGTAGTACCCTGAGTCTTAAGGACTGTATAGCTACCTAAGGGAAGTGGGGCTCAGAAGAAGAGCCAGTTGCTTGATTAGACATCTATAGTGTTTTCCTCCAGAAGGGAAACCTAAACTCTAAGATATAATTATAAGTACAGAAGACTTTATGGAGGACTATTGTAGAGGAAAGAAGAATCATTTTGATTGTTTTTGAGCTCAGATACAAATAAATAAATCCTTTGGTTTACTATTTGGTCAAGGACAAGCTGTCCTAGCTACTTATTAGCCTGAGAATTTGCAGGGGACTCAATGCCCTTTTTATTTTGTTGGAGAGAACTAGTCATGAATCCAATCTCTAGTCAATAAATTTCAGAGGTTCCCAATTACATTTAAAATCAAATAAATATAAAGTCCATTATTTGTTACTTACTTTTATTCCTGAATTGCACATGTTTAAAATATATTGGATTACTTGCTGTCTAGGGAAGAGGGGAAGGGAAGGGAAGAAAGGGAGAAAATTTGAAAAGCAAGGTTTTGTAAGGATGAATGTTGAGAACTAGCTTTTCATATATTTGGAAATAAAAAGTTATTATTAAACACAAAACAAAACAAAATAAATTTCTTTCCAATCTGGCCCTTTCCTACTTTTATAATATTTTTACTGTTTACACCCCTCCACATACCATGCATTCCAGCCACATCAGTTAGCTGGCTATTCTGCACACATAACACTCTACCTTCTATTGATTAGCTGGTCCCCAGGCCTGGAATGCACTCTCTCCTTTCCTAAGACTATTGGGATCCCTAGTTTCCTTCAAGACTCAGCTCAGATGATTCCTCTTACATGAGGTCTTTCCTGATTCCCAAACATGTAAATGCACTCCCTCTCTAAACTATCTTTTATTCATTTAGTATACATTAAATACACATATATAAGTATACATATTTATATATGTGTCTCTTATGTTTGAACATAAATTCCTTGAAGGCAGAAATTGCTTTCACTTCTGTTTTGCTTTTTTTTTTTTTAATTCCTAGTATAGGCATTTAGATGTCCCAGTGGTCAGAGAATCACATGTGGAATTAGGAAGTCCTAAGTTCATATATGGCCTCTGATACCAGCTGTGTGACTGGGTAAATCATTTAATCTCTGTCTGCCTGAGTTTCCTCATTTGTAAAATGGGGATAATAATGGCACCTACTTTCCAAAGTTGTTACAAGGAAAAAACAATAAAATATTTGGAAAATGCTCAGTAAACCTTAAAATTCTAGGTCAATTTTAACTATTATTATTATTATTATTATTATTATTATTAGTTCTTAGCACAATAATTAGTATAAAGTAGGTATAAATAAATATTTGTTGAATGATTGATCCCTTGGGGAAAATGAGCCAAAAAAGAGATATTATTACATATGAATTCTCCTAATGCTTAACTTGGGACTATAAACCTAGGTTTATATAGTCTTTGAGCTATGAGTGATACAAATATGCAGGTTGAGACAGCAGTCTGAAGGTTATAAAACTTTTAAAACTGACATCTTATTTTAGATCTCCTTGATTTTTTAATATACTTTTCACTCCTCCTCAACTCAGAAAGCAGTATAGCTTGCTAATGCATTAGTCAATTCAGACAGTATATGCAGGGTGCTGCGTCAATAGATTTCCTCCCTTGCTAAGGAAGAGATATATTTTCATATTACTTTTTGGAACTATTTGGTCACTAAAATTATAGCACATGCTATTCAGTTTTACTTTTGGCTATTATTCTTTCCATCTACAGATATAAATTATGTTGTAATTATTGTGTTTGTAACAGGAGACTGGACACTGAGGCTGGTACTTGTGAGATTTGCAAAGTGGTGCTAATGCAATTTTTCACATGGAAGAGATTAGTGAGCCTACTTTCAGAGAATCTTGATGATATCTCATAGAAGTACTTTTGAGAGGACTGTAGGTTTTCACAGATATTATATAACTGGTTCTGAAACTTATGATATGTTGTGTTTTTTTTTAAAGAGCTTTTTTTTTATTGTGTAGCTAGTACTGGTGGTACATTCAAAAGTAGCTAATCACAAGATTCCCAGACCCTTCCTTCTCTCTTTTTTGACTTCTTTCAGTCTGATGGTGTTCCTGTGGAAAAAAAGAGACACTGATACTGATGGTTTGGGCCTTGATTCTTTGCCTTGGCATCTGTCCTTTTATTTTAGGCAAAGAAGATGGAAGGAGTCAATTCATGTATGGTTTTTACCTCATCCCAGAAAGCCCAGCAGCAGTTGAAACAGTGACTCACCTATTAGTGGTATATTTTGGTTTTTGTTTTGTTTTGTTTTGTTTTTTTGTAGGTTCTATCTGAAGTTTCACCAAGTTTGACAAGCATTTATTTATTTACTTAATGTATGCATACATATTTATACAATTATTGTGCTGCACAAGAAGATTCAAATCAAACCAGAAAAAAAGGAAGCAAAATAAAATGCAAGTAAGCAACAACAAAAAGAGGGAAAATGCTATGTTGTGAACTACATTCATTTCCCACAATTCTCTCTCTGGGTGTAGATGGCTCTTTTCATCACTGAACAATTGGAACTGGTTTGAATCATTTCATTGTTGAAGAGAGCTACATCCATCAGAATTGATCATCATATAATCTTGTTGTTGCTGTGTATAATGATCTCCTGGTTCTGCTCATTTCACTCAGCATCAGTTCATACAAGTCTCTTCAGACCTCTCTGAAATTATCCTGCTGGTCATTTCTTACAGAACAATAATATTCCATAACATTCATATACCACAATTTATTCAGTCAATTCTCCAATTGATGGGCATCTACTCAGTTTCCAGTTTCTTGCCATTACAAAGAGGGCTGCCACAAACATTTTTGCATATATGGGTCCCTTTCCCTTCTTTAAGATCTCTTTGGGATATAAGCCCAGTAGTAACACTGCTGGATCAAAGGGTATGCACAGTTTGGTACCTTTTTGGGCATAGTTCCAAATCACTCTCCAAAATGGTTGAATCTGTTCACAACTCCACCAACAAAAAGCATCAGTGTCCTAGTTTTCCCTCATCCCCTTCAACATTTGTTTTTATCTTTTCCTGTTATCTTAGCCAATCTGAGAGGTTGTGTAGTGGTATCTCAGAGTTGTCTTAATTTGCATTTCTCTCATCAATAGTGATTTATAGTGATATATTTGGATATGTAGTAAGTGAAACCAATGTTATGCAGAAACTGAGTTAAATCTGAGATTATAATTTCCAGAGACCAAGATAGTATAGAGTATACCACTTAAGCATTGATTGGAAAAAACTTGTTTTTTTCTCTTGCTATATCTTCAAAGCAAATATTCCTTTGTAAAAGTTTTTGTTCAGTTATTTCAGTCATGACTCTTTGTGACTCCATTTGGGATTTTCTTAACAAAGATACTGGAATGGTTTGCCATTTCCTTTTTCAGCTCATTTTATAGATAACAAAACTGAGGTAAACGGAGTTAAAATGACTTGTCTAGAGTCACATAGCTAGTAAGTCTCAGGTCTTCCTAACTGTAGGCCCTGCACTCCATTTGCTGTACCACCTAGTTGAGCTTTTAAAGTTAATGCATATTAATTGTTTAGATGAAACTGGTGTATTAGTCACTGGCACCTAATAATGTATTTGAAAGAACATATCTGGAATGGAGGCTTGAGTCAATAGCATTAGAAAAGAAATATCCTAATCCTTCAGGAATGACCTACAACCCAGAGGGGGAGATGTAGCTGGCACTGCTCTGGGAAAAGTCTCTGAAAAAGAATCCAGTCAATACTAGTTAAATGAATATCATTTTTCTGGTTCTGTATACTTCATTTTTGTATCAGTTTTTCTTAAAACTGTTTGAATGCTATATTGTTTCTTGCAACATAGCAATATTCTATTATATTCATGTTAGCCATTCCCCCAAGAGATGGGAATTGACTTTGTTTCCAGTTTTTGTTTTTGCTAATACCAAAAGCCCTGTTACAGATATTTTAGTGATATTTTTGATCTCCTTATTTAATCTCTGGATCAAAGGGTATAGATATTTCTGTCATTTTCTTAGAAGCTAAGTTGTTTTCTTGAATGATTAGAACAATTTACAATTCCACAAAAGTGTATTAATGAGCCTGCCTTTCCACAACCCCCCAAAATTGACTGGTTCCATTTTTTTTGGTCATCTTTTGCCAGCTTTCTGAGTATGACTTGAAATTGCAAAGTTGTTTTGTTTAGCATTCCTCTTATCATTCATCACTTGGAGCACTTTGATGTGATTGTTAATAGTTTGTATTTCTTCCAAAGTTATTCTCACTATCTTCACAGAGTACACAAATATTTGTATTTTGGAATTCTATAAGTTACAGAAAAGGTGCTGATCTGAATTGGTGGAGGGATATTTTTGTACTAATGAAATCACAGTTCCTTTTCCCTATCCCTATTTTGAATGTTTTATTCAGATGCTTGGGTACTATGCTAACAGAGTATTTACAATATCTGTATAAAATAAATAACTATTTGGAGCCAGTATATAAAGTGATAGTGCATATAGGAATTAGCTATCTGTGTATGCCTTGGTTTTAAATCAGTTTTTCCTTGATTTAATATAATATTAATTTTTATAATACTGAGAACTTCTCAGGCATTCTGAGATAAGAAAATGGGGAAATATCTGATTCAATTAAAGGGTTCTGTGTAGAGACTCAATTAAAAATAACTAATAAATAGAAAATAAATATTTTGCTGTAGCAGCATTAACATTTTAGTAAAAAACTTTCCTACATTTTATTCTTTTCCAATATTAAAAACAGTTTCAAATTGCTGATTTTGTTGTAGCATGTTCTCTCCTACTAAGGCAAAGACATTCTGGCAAAGGATCTCACAAGATATTATCACCTTTTGGTTTAGACTAAAGTTATACTTAAACTGCCCCACCAGAGTATAGAATTTTATAAAATTTTTCCTGGTCCAATTCACTAAATATTATCTAATTGATCAAATCTGGAAGAGTTGTAAAAAAGTTAATTAAGATAGTTATCAAATGATCCGAGACATAAAAAAATCAATCTGATTGAATCATCATTATGTCTTATACAAATATGGCATTAGGTTGTATCAAGTGGAGAGCTATTAAAGCAATTAATATTATTTAAGTCCAAATTATTTTTGAGAAAAAGGTATTTGGGGAAAATACTGAAAATTAGCCTGATTGTATATGCATAACAAACTCTTCTTGCAAAATTGTTCAAATTCTTTCTTCTCATTGTAAGCACAATTACAATACTTAGGTTATCTGGGCACATCACCAACAAAGTCCAACCAGTTGCTTGATGTTGTTCATGTAGTATATGATTAACTGAATTTTTTACTTTTTAAGTAGTCAGTTTTCACACTTAATTTCCATTAGTTCTTGGAAAACAATCAAGGTATATAAAATATTGTTGGGGTTCTAGTTAATATAACAAAAGGTCCTAGTGAAAGAGTTCTTGACTTTGTATCATGGACACTTTTGGTGATCTGGAAAAGCCTATGGACCACTTCTCGGAATTATGTTTTTAAATCCATAAAATAAGATGCACAGGACAACAACAGAAACCAATTACTTTGAAATAAAGATGTTATTTTCTTCTTATTCAGGTTCAAGGACCCTCTCAATTCTTTCTACACAGGGTTTCTGGATTCCAAGTACTGATCAGCAGATCTTACATCAACATTCTTAGTTTAGGTTTGATGTTGGGACAAAATAAAGCATTGGCAAGTTATTGAATAGTTAACAAAAAAGATTACTTTGTCCTAATACAGCAAGGATATGCTTCCAGTTTGCTTTTTGAGATATGGTACCCCTTGTCTTCATATAAAAATGTGCCTGGTCATCAGGAGAGGGAATGGCCAGTTATGTATTTTTTTCCAGAAATTCACTAAATTGGAGAGACCTTGATTCTATGTAGATCAGACTTGTTAAGTTCTTGGGTGAATAAGAAGTTTTGTAATGGGAGGCAGGAACCAATCAAATCCCAAGGATAGCTTTGTTGACTTTTGATAAGGTCCTTTTAACACAAGGTTAAAAATTCCTGTTGTGGAAGAACCCTTCCTTCTCTCCCATAAATACCCCATGTAATCTAAAGGACACCAAATGGACTAATAATAATAATAATTTCTAGCATTTATGTAGCACTTTAAAATTTACAAAGTACTTTCCACATTTTATATCACTTAATTCTCACAATAACCCTGTGAGATATATGCTTTTATTATCCCCACTTTATAGATATGAAAACTGAGACTAAGGGAGGTTAATTGATTTGTCCAGGATTACACAGTTAGAAATATTTGAAGCAGGGTTCAAACTCAGATATTCCTGACCTTAAGTCTAGAACTTTTTCTTCTATAGCATGAGCAAGCTCTTCTATTCAGTTCAAGGTTCTACCAAAAAAAAAAGCCAGAAGTCTGTGGGCACTCAGACAAAAACTGAAGGTGCCAGTAATTAGAGCCTGAACCATGTGGGACCACTGAGCAGCAATATGATAAAAAGAGAATTTCTAATAAACAGGGTCTGTCTGTGAGGTCTTCGAGCAATGATCTGGAAGTACAAGTCAAAAACTGAACTTTAGGGTAAATATGATTCAAAGCCCTCCACTTTAAGCAATGGAGCTTAACTCCAATGATATTTGACACTGAACTATCAGACAAGAAGCATGAAAGAGATCACTCTACCTGGAGATAGGACCAGGTAGTGTATACATCAGAGCCCTAAGATCCATAGCAGAAGGCAGGTAAACAAATAGGGATGGGAGGTAAGTGATGGGGGCTTACTATGGAGGTACCACCATTTTCCCATCCATCTAGTTCCCAAACCTAAGTATCATCCTTGATGCCTCACTTTTTCAAACATTCCATATCCAATCTTTTGCCAAATTCTGTCATTTTTAATACTCATATTATCTCTCCTGTAATAGGATGGCCATATATGGCTACCATCCTGATTTAAGTCCTCATATCCTCATGCTTAGGCTATCGCAATAACCTGGGGTCTAAGCATTATCTGTTTAGCTCTGTTTTGGCCCTTTATAAGCTAATCCCTTCCTATTTGTCCAGTCTTTTTATGTCTTATTCATCCCTGTATACTTTTTAATCCAACTGCTATTTTTTACACAAGACATTCCATCTTCTGACTTAGGATATTTTCATTGGCTATCTGCCATGCCTAGAACTCTCTCCCTCCTCACCTCTGCTTCCTTGCTCCTCTGGCTTCCTTCAAGTCATGGATAAAATCACATCTTTCACAACAAGCTTTTCTCAACTCCCTTAATGCCTTCCCTCTGTTGATTATCTAAAAATTAGCATGTATATATTAATTTATATATTTTATGTGTTTATCTTGCTTGTATGTATGTTGTCCTTTTATCTCCCCCATTAAATTCTTAGCTCCTTGAGAGCAGATTTTTCTTTTTCTTTTCTTTGTATTCCCATTGCCAGGTACAAAGTAGAAGCTTAATAAATGCTTTTTGATTTGTCTTATTGATCTAAGTCAAACACTGTCCAATATCTAATTGGGTCACAGCAGTTTACTGAGCTATCTCTTGATTTAGGCTCAAGAAATAGAAATAGTTTGAGGTTATCCCCTGAGATGCCTAAAAAATAGAAGCAGAAACTAGGGACTGAGTTGGAAGATAGGACTCTGTAGAAATACAGAGTCAGTCAGTATCCAAATCATAGAGGTAACAATATTAAACAAAATGGAAAGGGAACAAAGCCTGGTCCTTTCCAAGGAACTGAGAATAGAGTTATAAAGAGAAGGAAATTAAAATTTAAATGAAAAAAAATTAATTTAGAGAAGAGAGAAACAATACAACATATACAAGTAGAACCTCAGAGAGAAGAATAGTTTAGTTATAAGAACCCCAAGAGTAGAAATTAAACAATAGATAAAAATTAAAGTAGAACTTTTTGAGGAAAAATTTGGAAAGTGAATATATTGCTTAGGGCAAGAAATATAAAATGATATCAAATGTAGTGGACTCTCTGAAAATGGAACAAATAGAACTCAATAACTCAGTGAAAAGCAAGTAATATTAGAACAAAGGCAAAAGATTGACAAGTTATAAGAACATCTATGGCATCTATTATAAAAATAGCAACAAACCTGGAAAAATGTTAACAAGGGAGCATTTAAACATCATCATTCACTGAAAACCATGACCAGAATGCCTAGATACCATATTTCAAGAAATCATAAAACTGCTCAGATTTATTAAAGTCAAAGGCAAAGAGAGAAAAGAAATAATTCAGCAGTTAACTCTTGAAAAAAACTCTACATTGCAAGCATCCAGGAATTTCATAATGAAAACCTGGAGTTTCTAGATCTAAGAAAGAGACTCCAAGCATCCAGAAAGTATGTATTCTGGTACCATGGTATCCGAGTCAGGATCACATAAGATTATGCTTCAAATAATATAAAAGAGGAAAAATCTTGGTATATGATATTTCAAAAGGCAAATGATAAATCCTCATAACCAAGAATATCTTACTCTAAAGAACTTGAGTATAATCCTATAGGAGGGAAAATAAATTTTAAATGGAATACAGAACTTTCAAATATTCTTTATAAAAAGACCAAATATTGTGTAGAATCTTTGACACACAGACACAGGAGACAAAAGAAACTTTAAAAAGTAAATACATTAAAAAAATCAAAGGGGCTAAATCATAATAAATTTCTTACTTTCTGATGGGAGAAGAGACGTGTTCAGAATTTTATTGTCTTCACGACTTATAGAAAGAGTTAAGAAAGTACCTGGCCTGAGGATAGTTTTTTGACCTGTCTTGTTGCTTTTAAGAAAGAAAAGACGAAAGGGGAAAGAAAACACTTGGAAGAAAATGAGGAGAATCTTATTTTTCTTATAATTGACATTTTCAAGAAGAATTTATAAACATGGAGAGTGAGTTTGGGGGAACAGATATCTTATGATCCTTATTTGTACCTAAGCACATACATATATCATGTCTGGCATACATAATACATAAAACAGAAAAATAGGCAAGAACAGAAAATGGAGGAATATTGGTTACCCAGGAAGAATAGAGCTGGAGAAGAAATAGTGTCACACAAATAACTTCAACTTCAGAGGACAAATTAGAGAGGGAGTGTAAAAAGGAGAGACAGAAGTTTAAAAATCAGTGAACAGAATCTAGAAGAGGTGAAAAAGAAGAGGGACAGAGGAGTGGGATCAAAGAATTTCAATTATAGAAAACTAGCTGATTCTATTCTTTTTCAGTATCTTCTTTGTAAAGGGGGAGTGGGTAGCTAAAAGGGAAAAGAAAACATATGTATAAAGATATGAGGTAGGGGAAAAACAATCCAAAATAACAAGTCTTTCCCAATCCTTGTTGTATTAGTTTATTAGAAATGTTAGCTGAATCATTAAAAAATTGAGGTGAGGAAAAAACAAAATTATGGTATTTGGTTGGTTTGTTTATTTTTTACAGATGATTGCTAGAGGACAATAGAAATTCTTCCAAATAATTAATAAAATAATAAAAAGTCTCCACAAATCACCAGCCCTTCTGTATAACATACAAAAAAATTTGGAGATAAAAAAAGAAAATCCATTCAAAATAATATATATGCCTTGAAGTCCACCTAAAAAGACAAGCCTAGGAATTATATGACAATTATAAAATACAGAAATAAAAGAAGACAAGTGATTTGAGAGATATGAAATAATCATCTTTAGGCTATTATAATATAATAAAAATGACCATAGTAACTAAATTACTTTGCAATTCAATACCTTCCTATTCAAACAACCAAAAGATTACTTTATAAAACAAGACAAAATAGTGCAGGCTTAACAGATGTTTATCGATTGACTGACTGATCTCCATACAAATAAAACACACTGATCTTGAAGATAGGATGCATAGAGACAACTTAAGATTATAGATCTTCCAGAAGAACATTACAAATAAAAAAAATCGGACTGAATACCATAATGTAAAATAGTGTAAGAAAAAGAATATCTGAACACAGAAAACGAAGTGCCAATTCAAAGAATTCACAGATTGCTCCCAGTTGGGGAAAAAAAAGCAACAACAACTCTATATTTCAAACTTCAAGACATATAATGGTTAAATTTAGTAATTATAATAATAACAAACTCTGCAAATAACCAGAAGAAACACCTCTAGAGCAAAGGAAATTTTAATAGCATAAAGACTATTCTGCACTTATCAGAAACCACAGAAGAGAATGGAATATTGCTTTGCAAATATAGAAGAAGCTCCAGATGCAAACCATAGCCTAATCTTTAAGGAAAAAATATGGAAATTCAATAAAAAGAGGGGCCATTTGAAGCACTTCTGTGAAGAAAACCAGACCTAAGCAAATTATTTCTTTGCAATCATTCTAGATAACAGAAATGCAAAAAAGTAAGCAAATAGAGCATCAAAAGAAAATACAAGTGTCAAAATAATATACTTCAGAAAAAAAAGAAAAATTAGAAAGTTAAATACATCTGTAAAGTTAAGAACAACAGAAGCAGCAGCAATAGCAACAATAAAATAACAATAGAGACTACTAAAAACTTTCTTTCTGAAGAATATAAGAACTCTGATTAATTTTATGAGTAGTCACAAATCCATGACTTATAAACATGCATTATACTTCTTAATAGAGATATGATAAACTCTAGGGATAGAATAACTACAATAAATTGCCTATTATTAGTCAAGTAATATGTTAAGTGTTTTAAAATGTTGTCTTATTTGATCCCCAGAACAATCCTGATGCTATTAGTATTCCCATTTTACATTTGGGAAAACTGAGGTAAACAAGTTAAGTGATTTGCCCAAAGTCATACAACTAGTAAATTTCTGAGGCCAAATTTAAACTCAAGTCTTACTGAGCAAAGCATTTTATCCATTATATCACCTAATTGACTTTAGTAAAATGAAATATATTTTCACAAATTATTCATATGGAGATATTTATATTTGTTGATGTTTAAATTCATATTTAAAAAATCTAGCTAATGTGAAGAATTTCAGCAAGCTAATTATTCTATAGTTTGGTATTAATTGTAATTTTAGCAGAAGAGGGGAACTAGATAGCTAAATTCTGTCATCTCTTTGATTCTGTCTTTTGAGGGTGCATTTGTATTCTGATTAGAGTATACAATATCTAGATGTGTGATCTTCTACCACATTTTCCTCCATTTCAGTATTTTTGTCTTCCAAATATATTGATTTCTCCCTTAAAGAGATACTTGCTTTAATATATTCGATTATTTCTGCTAATTGAAATCTTAAACTATTTCATGGCATGCTCTAAGATCTGATCTACATTCATTCCTAATTTCTTGTTTTATTAATTTTATTCCTCTTTTGAAGTTTTCTGGAAGATTCTTTTGTAGTTTCTTTTTGGGGAAAGGTCAATAGGATTTGGTATTTTAGCAGGGATTGGATCACTTTCCATTGTCTTATAATATTTATCAAAAGAGCTTTGTAATCCCTTCCTCTTTTAATTTATCTATTTGTTTTCTGGGCGTTTAATGAGGATTTTCCTCTTGGAATTTTTGTTTTTTTCCCAGTCTTTTAAATTCATCTGTCATTTACTTTTTGACTCATCCTCTTGTTTTTTGAGGTATGCTCCCAGACTGGGCTACCTCAGTTTTTTTCACTCTTGTCCTTAGGAGCCTCTGGAGGTGGGAATTGGGAGGAGAGAATGACAGGATTAGCTCTACCTGGATATCAATCCTTTTTTTTTCTTTATGTCCATTATAGTTATGTATATTGACTTTGTGGTCCAATTCTGCCCTTGATGTTTTTTTATTTCTTCTCTAGCTGGCTTGAATCAGTATCTGCCACATTTTGAAGGATGGCATTTCAAAGAAGCTCTGCATTTTGAGAAACCCTAACCTAGACCAGGTCTTTTGTCAATAATTAGCGCATCCCCCTTCATCCTCATTTAGGTGAGCTGAGTCAGTGCTTGTCACTTGTTATTGGGGGGGCTGACAAAAAGAGAATGGAAAATGCTAATAAAGATGGTAGGCTCCAAAATGGGTTCTAGCCAGAAGGCTGTGCATCCCCTTTAGTTCCCTAGAAGGGTTGTATGGTGAAGTGGTAGAGGGTTGCTGTATGAGAAGATTTCTCTGACCTTAATTCACAAGGATTTTACCTTCGTTTTCAGCTAGGTGGGACAATCAGAAAGACCTGAGTTCAAATCTAACTTCAAGTACCTATACTACTATATACTATAGTATATACTATGTATATACTACCTCTGGGCATGATATGTAACCTTGGCTTCAGTTTCCTCATTTGCAAAATTGAGATAATATTAGCATCCACCTTCTTGGGTTATTGTAAGAATGAAATGAGATTATAATTGTAAAGTGTTTGGCACATAGGAAGCCCTTTTATAAATGTTCACTATCATCATGATCATCATTGTTATTATTATTTTCCTTTCTTTTTTGTTTTCTGGATTCAGTTGTAATTATTTTATATATAGCATACAGTTATCTCACAATCACCTTATTTTTTAAAAAAGGATTGGAGATTTAAAGGAGTCTAGAGAAAGTGGCCAATCAACAATCTTGCCCATTATTTGATCATTATGAATCAGTATATTTCTTTATCAGCCATAAGCTGAAGTATACTCTGGGACAGAGATAGGTCTTATTTGATTTTTAGATTATTATTATTTTTTAAACACTAACACTCTCTCTGATATCACTGTGTCAGTTTGGGGGAAAGGAAGAGCAGGAAAAGAGGAGGAAAGAGAGAAAGCAGCCACTCTTAAAAAGTAAGCTCAGCTTCAACATTTTTCTTTTCTTTTGCTTTCTTTTTGCTTTTACCTTTTTCTTTTCTTTCTTGATGTAGCTCTCTTTTAAGTCAAAGAATTTTACAAAAACAAGCCTTTCCAAAATTTTCAATTCCAGGGAAAAGAAGCTCAAATAAAGTTAATTTATGTGAAGGTTCATGCAAAAGTAAATTAGCATTAAAAAAACTTACAAAGGTTATTTGCTCTATTTCTACTTGTTCCCCATATGCATCAATAGGCTGCCCCCTCTACTCAAAGACCATTCTTCTCTCTGAATTTCTACTCATATAAATTGCAGAATTGCCAACCTGCACTGATAGAGTGAATTTTCACATGAAGATTTCCCTATAATGATCAAAATAGAGTTTTGGAGATCTATATCTATATCCATCTACATTTACACATATAGTTGTAGTTTGTGGAGAAATTTGAGGGAAAAAAGGAAAGAAGAAAAGATGGAAAGATAAAAGAAAAGAGAAGAATACAAAAGAAGAAAGGGAGGAAATGAAAGGGGAAAGGAGAGAAAGAAAGGAGGGGAAGTTTAGGGAAGAGAAAGAAAAGGAAGAAAAGTAAATAGTAAGAAAGGAGAGAGAGGAACAAAAGAGAAAAGAGAAAGGAATAATACTCTGAAGAAACAGATTGAGACAAGAATGTCTTTTTTTCTGATTTTTCATGTAATCAAATACCATTTTCATATAAATATTTATCTAGATACTTTGAAATTCTTAAGCATATTTATCTAAGTAAAGACATAGTTAGTTATTGACATTATTTACTGGATAAAGAAGAATTCCTCAAAAAGACCAGTTTCCACGTAACAAAACCTTACTGAGATATTCACTTTCAGGAAAGAAGCTATCCTTAATGTCATTTTTAATCTATACATTTTTTAGGTCTGTTCATTTAGGAAGTGTGTATCATTTAGTAGGAACACTGAGTTACTGGGGAAATTTGCTAGAGATGTTGATTTGGACTCCTTTGGAGACTTAAAAAAAAATTTATGCTGAACTTTCTAATGGTTCCTAAGGAGTCATAACCGACTAATGTGTAAATCTTTCTTCATTCATGAGCTGCCCACTCAATGGACTGTGACGACTCCTTTGGAGAGTTCCAGTCTGTTGCATGAGTACACATCCACAGAAGCTGGCCTATTTTTTTGCACTGAACTTCATTTAGATATGTGTATGTGTGTGTGTGTGTGTGTGTGTGTGTGTGTGTGTGTGTGTGTGTGTGTGTGTGTGTGTATGTGTGTAGAAGAGGAGAAAGAGAAAGAGAGAGAGAGAGAGAGAGAGAGAGAGAGAGAGAGATATTTCTGATTCTAAATCTTTGAGTTACTATTGAGAGGTTTCTTAAGTTAAATTTTTTTCAGATTTTACAGAGATTCTCAGACTCAGTGCCTTCTAATTACTTCACAGGAGTCTCATATCCAAACATGACATTGAAATGCCTGTTTCATATAGTAAAGTAGAAACTTAGTGCTACATTGTAAAATTTATAGATAATTTAGGGGAAAAAAAAGGTCTTTTTACATTTTCTCCTGATTTCATGACAGTGTCAAATGATAACAAACATAGAGAATGACATTTTGCCCTGATTCAAGTGGACAGATTTAAACTTGGACAGTAGATAATATAAAGAATTTCCATATGGTTCTATGAGTAGGCATTCAGAGAAAGGAACTAACTGCTTGAAATGTCAGCCCTGGAGGTGACCTTTATAATCATGCCCTCATTTTACAGATAACTTTGACAGGATCACTTGAATACACAATTCTTTCCCCTTCTCTCAAAACCAACAAAACTCACTTGGGATTTAAAAAAAAAAAAAAATATATATATATATATATATATATATATATATAAATCTTCTACCACTTTATGTTATTATAAGTTGTGATTGTTTCTTATGTGTGTTTTGCCTTCCAAACAAGAACATAAGTATATCAAGTATAAGGACTGTGTCATATACTTATCAAGCTGCATCTTATTCTTTGTCCTTTCATTTTGCTTTTTTCCCAGATAGCTGTTTTCTAATTTCATCCCATCCAGGGGCAGTGTGATTGGCATAGAGTAGTGGTCTCCCAATTTTTAAAATCTAATACTCCTATCATTTAAAAAAATGAACACAAAAATGAGCACCCAAAATATGTGCAGATTTACTTTATAAGTTCTTTCATGAAGTAATTATTATATATATTATATGGTAATAATCATATATATATATTATAAATACATAAAAATAAATGTTTTAAATGATGGAATAATATCTGATCTTGGGGGTCAATAGGCAGACACATATTTTTTGAGAGAAGGGGAAGGAGTTGTGTGCTCAAGTGATCCTGTCAGGGTTATCTATAAAATGAGGACATAATTGTAAAGGTCACTGCCAGAGTTGGCATTTCAAGTAATTCCTTTCTCTGAATGCCTATTGATAGAACTATATGGAAATTCTTTATATAATCTACTATTCAAGTTTAAATCTGTCCACATGAATCCAGGGCAAATGTCATTTTCTATGATTGTTATCATTTGACACTGTCATGAAATCAGAAGAAAATGTAAAAGACTGGTTTTTTCCTAGCTTATTTATAAATTTATTGAGTAGGAGAATAACAAGGTCAAATTTATAAGGAAAATTATTTTGACTATTGTGTGAAAGATGAGTTGTAGAGAGGAAATACTGGAGGCAAGACTGCCATTTAAAAAACTATTGTAATATTTCAGGAAAGAGATAAGGGCCAGGCCTGGAAATAGTGGTTGCGTAAATAGAAATATCAAGATACAACAAAAGAGATGTAGAGGTAGAAATGACAACTAATTGGATATGAGAGGTAAAGGATAGTGAAGAGTTAAAGATAACTCAAAATTTGGGCAACTGGAAGCATGGTGATGCCCTTGGCAGAAATTCTTCAGAGGAGAGTATTTGGGATGAAATATAATGTCATGGGATCTATGACTTGACATAACCTATACCTACCTGTCTGCTCATACTCTTTGTCTCACCCAAAATACAAAGGTTAAAAAAAAAGGTAGAATTGGTCACTGAAATACAGAACAAACTATTGAAAGGTTCCTGCTATACCAATGAAGTCATCTAGAGGTAGAAGTGGGTATGCTGGAAAAAAGGGAGGAAAGTTTTCTGTGGAGCATAAACAATTGCAGATGTTCTGTAGGGGTTAGTTTATAAGTGGGGCACAGAAGGAGAGGTTGAGAGTTTCCGCAGATGATAGAAAGGAAAGGGCAAAAGATAGTGAAAGGATAAGGTATATGAGTTTGTATTGGAGGCCTAGACCTATGATTGTGGGGAGAATGGGATTTATTCCATCTTCCTACCCTTTATCACCTTTCTTTAAGGGTAGTCATGATTTTTTGGAGGTGCCATCTTCTTCTCACACAGCTTCTATTTTTGACCCCATTAGAAGGATACTGGACTTAGTGTCAAGAAGACGTGGTTCAGACATTACTTCCTATTGGACAATTCATTAGCCTCCCAGTGTCTTTATTATATTTACTTATAAAACAGAAACAATAGCACCTAAATGTATTTTGAAAGAATTTTGATTATCATTGTTTCCTTGCCTTTTCCCACTTAAATTTGTTTAAAGGAAGGAAGGGGAAGGAAGAAAACACTTATTAAGCACCTGCTAAGCATTGGGCTAAGCATTATATAAATATTATTTCATTTGATCCTCACAACAACATGGTGAAGTAGCTGCTATGATTATTTTCATTTTAAATTGTGTAAACTAAGATAGAAATCATCCTTCTCATGCCTGGAGTATATATCATTTGTTTCTTGACATTTTGAAATACTTTTCTTTCTTCAAGAAAAAATTCAGGTTGTCACTTTGTCCATGAAGTGTCCCTAATGGTCCCTACAGATTCAAGTTTCAGAAAGAAATCTTGGAAGATTGGAATAATGGATGAAAAGCGAGAAAATGGAATTTAATTGGGACAAATATATTCAAAATCAGTTGCACAATTACAGAATAGGGAAGACCTAGTGTAAAAGCAGTTCATATGAAGGAGACTTTAGAGTTTTTAATGGAATGTAAGCACAATAGTTCTCTCCTGGAGAACTAAGAGAGTCAACAGTGAATGAACGGTAAGATGACTGCCAAAAACCTAATGTAAACTTGGATTGCATTAATAGAAAAATACAATCCAGATCAAGGGAGGTGATAGTCCCACTGCACAATGCCCGGGTCAGATCACATCTGGAGTATTATGTTCAGTTCTGGGTGCATTTTAAAAGAGACAGTGACAAATTGGAGCATGTCCAGAGGATAGCAACCAGGATGACAAGGAGACCCGAAGCCACATGTAACATATTGCCCTTTTTGGATATAAACATTTTATTTGCTGAAAAGGAAAGAAAATAGGCATTCCCATGAGAAAAGCAGCTTGAGGTAGTTTTGAGGACCTGAGGAAAAAACTGCCTCTTAGATAAATATAATGGGAGGAATTTCCTGAAAATGTTTCAAAGACGAAAATATTGACTGAAGGTGGGATGACTAAAGTGCATTTTTGTCCATCAGCTTATTTACATATGACTGTTAGATGAATATTTTTGAGAATCTTTAAATCAAAGACCTCTTTGGAGAGCTATGGGAAAATTTGTATACTATGTATTTGTACCATTCCTGATAAAAGTGTGGATTTCTTTGGATATTTTATCCTGAGTTAGAGTTTGGTCGCTATATATGAAGATGTTCTATATGAGTCATTTGAAGTCAGATGAGTTATAATAAAAGAGAGGAGATGAGAAGATAAGATAGAGATCAGAAAAATGAGAAGAAACAATATCTTCCCAAAGAGAGGAGCCGATGCCAGGGATTGCCCACTGTTGTTTGAAAGAAGAGTAGAAGAGAATTGAAGATAAGAGCAGCTAGTCTGGGCTGAGAAAGAACTCACTGAAACCTCACAGGCTCTGTAGTAATTGGCACCTCTGTAGAGGAAGCTAAATACTCTCCTTTGTAAAGAGTGGAGTGAGCTTGTTACTTTTCTAGCTAGAGAGGAGGAAACCCTATAGGGCTTTTTCTATATTACCTTCTTCTATTTGAAGAGAAACTTCTCAGACTTCTGGGAGCACAGGTGAGTTTTGAGGTTCTTTAATTGGAGAGAACCTCTTGCAATTAAAATAGGTTAAAAGTGCTTTAGCATCTAGTCATTGGAAAGCTGCAGACACCAGTCTTAAGGTGCTTGTTTTTGCCATTGAATAGGTTAATAGTGCTTTAGCATCCAGCCACTGGAAAGCTGCAGACATCAGTCTTAAGGTGCTTGTTTCACTAAAACAGATTTACTTAACACTGCTTCAATGATCCTAGAGAGGCTGTCACTCAGAGGGAGAGCATAGCATTTGAAAAGAGGAACAGATGATTTATGATGTAGATTGTTTCTTTAAAATGGACACCAAATTGCTCTTAGACACATGGTTTTCCTACTCCTGCCTCATTGATAGAATTCTTTGTAAATGTGTGAATATTCTCTCCCATTAACACTGTGTGCACTGGTGAGAAAGTGTTGCTCAGTTTAATGAGTGAACTATATTAATTTTGATTATCCCTACTTTTGTCTTCTAGCGAGTTAATGTTATGATTATTATTGTCTTGCCTTCTTTTAGTAAATGTTTCATGTTTAGGAGTTAATAGTTCCATCCCTGACTGATTTTTATATAAATAGGAAACACATGGGGATGGGCTAAAAAACTACAGTGGCATAGAAGAAATGTATTTTCTCATGTCAGGGTTATTTCTAGCATCTTGAAAGTGAGTGGTAGCAGTATGGTCCTGCTTATGACTCTCCCCTGCTCCCCACACTCTGGAAAATGTCTTTCAGACCTGCCGACATGGGTGGTTAGTGTTTCCCAAGAGACAAATCTCCCAGGTCTGTTTGGCACCATTTTAACATAAAGCATAAAACACCTGTGATTGGAGAAAGTAAGGATAGAATTGTTCATTTCTGTTATTTAATACTCCCATCTGGGATGCGGTCTTTGGTCCTTGCTTTTCAAGCTTAATTTTGGGTATTCTAGAATTTAAATTGAACTTTGAACTTGGATACTTTTTTGTCTAGTCATAGCCTTGATTATGGAATAGTCCTTGACCTTTAGATTAAGCATGTAGAGTTTAGAAGGGACTTTAGAGGTTATGGAGCCCTTCAAGCTTCACCATTTTGCAGATGAGGAAACAGGTCTAAAATGGTAAACATCTTGCCAATTGCCACCCAATTCGTAAGTATTGGAAGTAGGATTTAAACCTTTCTCACTCCAAATCAAGCATTCTCTCCACAGTTACACTATCTCTGAAACATCTTATTTTTATAGGAATATCATCAACCAGTCAAATGCATATGGACATTTCTTGTACTGAGATGAAGAGAGAAACCCTTTATGGTTATATCAAGAATAGCAAAGCTTTTAAAAATTGCAATACAGGAAAGATATTTATGTGCCAAATGTTTAGAGGAATATTAAAATAGGGTCGATGAGTCTTAAATAGGGTTATCAACTATAGCTGTGGGTAACATATTCGAGAAGAGGGCCCAGGTAGCACAGAGGATAGATCTGGAATCAGGAAGATTTGTTTTCCTGAGTTTCAATTTGATGTTAGACTCTTACTAACCGTGTGACCATGGGCAAGTTAGTTAATCTTGCTTGCCTCAGTTTCCTCATCTGTAAAATGAGCTGGAGTTGGTGAACCACTTCAATATTTTCTCCAAGAAAACTCCAGATGAGCTCATAAGAGTTGGATATAACTAAAAATGACAGAATTGAACATCAAAGCTGTTTTTTTAAAATAATTTCCTAAACTTGGTGTGATCTAATAATGTTTCTTTGGGACTTAATTGTAGGTAGGTGGTACAATGAATAGAACAGCAGCCCTGGAGTTCAAATTTGACCTCAGACATTCATTAGCTTTGTGACCTGAGGCACCTCTAACTTATCTCAATTGTAAAACAATTATCATACTGTTTCTAAGTCTAGTCCTCTATCCCTACTCTGATCTTTTTTGCTTCCCTACTTAGAAACCTCTTATTGTACTTAGAAATAAGTCCAAACTGCTAAGTATTTCATTTTAGAATCCTGTCCTATGTTAATCAGATCACATTTAAAATATTGTGCATCATCCTGGGAACTACACTTTAAAAGAAATGTTGATAACTTGATTTACCTAAATCAAGAGTTCTTAACCTTTTTATGTCATGGATTCATTGTCAATCTAATAAAACTTATGGACTCTTTCTCAGAATTAATGTTTTTATATGTATAAAGAAAAACTCATAAAGGAAATCAATTATATTATATGCAGTTATCAAAATATTTTAAAAACTCCAACAACTTTATGGACCCCAGGTTAAGAACTCCAGAACTCCTGATGAGAGTGGAGAGAAGAAAGGAAGGCATATAAAGAATTATTCAGAGAACTGGGTATATATAAAAGAACAAACTTAGAGATGAATTGTTTCCCTTCATTTTTGAGAAAAGTTGTCATTTGGAAGAGGGATTTGATTTATTTTGAGTTGCTCTAGAGAGCAGAACAATGTAGAAATTACAGAGCCAGATTTCAGCTAAAAATAAAGAACATCTAACAATTAGAACTATTTCCAAATGGAGTTGACTGCTGCGTGAGGGAATGAAATTTTCACCAAAATTTGAAGTTTTCAAAAAGAGACTAGTTACATATGACACTTGGAGTCAGAAAGTTCTGCATTCAATCTGGCCTCAGATACTTCCTAGCTATATGATCTTTGGTAAGGCACTTTAGCCTCTATCTGCTCCAGTTTTATCTGTAAAATGGGGCTAATAATAGCATGTCTTCCAGGGTTGTTTTGAGGACCATATGGGAAAATAATTGTAAAACTCTTAGTATGTATGACCAAAGGGCAATTAAACTATGCATATGTTTTTAATCCAACAGTACCACTACTAGTTTTGTATATCAAAGAGATAATGAGGGGGAAAGGCCTATATGTACAAAAATATCTATAGCAGCTCTTTTTGTGGTAGCAAAGAATTGAAAATTGAGGGAATGTCCATCAATTGGAGAATGGCCGAACAAGTTGTAGCATATGAATGTAATGGAATACTATTGTGTTTTAAGAAATGATGAACAGGCAGATTTCAGAAAAAACTGAAAAGACTTACATGAAGTGATGCTAAATGAAGTGAGCAGGACCAAGAGAACACCGTACACAGTAACAGCAAATAGTGCAATGATAACGATGATAGACAATTCCAAAAGACTCATGATGGAAAATGTTTTATCATCCAGAGAACTGATGGAGTCTGAATGCAGATCAAAACATACTATTCTTAACTTTCTTTGTCTTTTTAATGGCTTTTCCCTTTTGTTCTGCTTCTTCTTTCACAACATAATTAATGTGAAAATATGTTTAACATGAATGCCCCCTAACTAATCTATATCAGATTGCTTGCCATGCTAGGGAGAGAGAAAGAAATAGGGAGAAAAATTTGGACTCCAAAATCTTATGAATGTGGAAAGCTATTTTTACATGTACTTGGAAAAATTATATACCATTTAATTTTTTTAAAAACAAGTATTTACATATATATATATATACATATATATATATATAATTTCTAGCAATTAAAAACATTTTCATCTGTTTTGAATACTTTTTCATTCTTGCTTTTGTTAATTTGTTTTTAGAAATATACATTTGGCTTGATTTGATTGCATATCAAAATTTTTAGTATGTTGTTTTGTTGTCTTTTTCCTTAAAAATTATTTATTATATTTATAATTTGCTCTTCAACTTACACAATTTTTAGGGTAATAGTATTTAGTTTTCATTTAAATTATAATCCTTTTTAAAATGCTCTGTATTGATGACATTATCACTTTATTGTGGTCAGTAAATTATATGTTTAATGTATCTGCTTTTCTGCATTTGCTTATCAGTTTGTTATGGCCTAAGCATAAAGTTAATATCTGCAATGCACCATGTAAAGCAAATTTAAGCAAATCCATTTTTATTTCCATTCAGTAATCACTAGAAATCTATCATACATAATTTTCTAAAGTTCTGTTTAGTCCTTAGCTTTCTTGTATATGTTGTTAGATTAAATCAAGTCAGTAAGCATTTATTAAAGGCGTAGTATGTGCCATAGTATGTGCCAGCCATTGTGCTAAATACTGAGAATTTAAATTCCTGCCTTTAAGCAGCTCACTCTCTAGTAAAGGGACAAAGCAATATGCAAAAAGATCCCTATATAATAATGAGGTATATATATAAATAATAAATTGAAGATAATCAACACAAAGGAAACACTAACATTAGGGATCAAGAAAAACTTTTTGTAGAAGGCTTATTTTTTAGCTGAGACTTGAAGGAAGCCAGGAAAGTTAAGAAATGAAAATAGAAAGGGAAATCATTTTACTAGCAGAGAGTTGGTTTAAAGATAATGTGGGAAATAAGGTATATGAAGACTAAAAACGTGGAAAGGGGCCAGGTTATGGAAGGCTTTAAATGACAAACAGAAGATTTGATATTTGATCTTGCAGATAGGGAACTACTGGAGTATACTGAATACGGGAATGACATGGTCAGACTTGCTCTTCAGAAAGATCACTTTGACAACTGAGAGGATGAGGTACTGTAATAGGGAAAGCCTTGAGGCCAAGGGACCAAATAGCAGATTATTCCAATAGTCCAGGCATGAGATGATGATGCTATCTAGGGTGGTAGCAGTATTAGAGGAATGTTAATTGACAGACCTTAGCCACAGATTGGAAATTGGAGAGGGCAAGAGAATAGGAGGCATTGAGGATGACATTTAAGCCTGAAAGGGATTCCTAAAGGTACTCAAGTACTTTGGTTTTGCTATCTATTGCTCCCTGTTGTGGCATCTATTTACATCTCAAGTTGTGTTTCCTTTAAGTACTTAAATGTCTTGCCATTCAATGAATATATATATATATTATATATATAAATTATATAATTTATAATATATAATTCATATATATATAATATATATATTCATTGAATGGCAAGACATTTAAGTTTTATATATATATATATATATATATATATATATATATATATATATATATATAGCCATCTAAATTGCCTTTCACCACAATGTAGTTTCCCAGCTTATATCTTTTAATCACATCTATTTTGTTGTTTCCTTTTCTGAGATCATAACAGCAATTTCTACATTCTTGGATTCATTTGAAGCATAATAGATGCTATTCCAGTCATTCATTTCAATTCTGTATGAATATTTTTATTTCAAGTGTCTGTTTTATTTAAAAAATATATTTTTTCAATCGTTGGATTCTGCTTCCCCATTCATTCTGCTACTCTTCACCGTTTAATGGGTGCATTTATACCATTTATGTTTACATTTATGAAATGGTAGTAGGATTTTTCCTAGTAAAATATCGTTTTAGGTCTTTTCTTCTCTTTAAACCTTCTTTCCCATTTTCAAAGAAAAATAACATTGGTAATGAGATAGAGTGAGATAAACAATTGTTTTAGGCTCTTCCTCTCCTCAGCCAGTCTAGATCCAGATCACTATTTCTTACCTCTTCTTTCTATTCTTTTAATGCTTACTTTATTATCCTTCCTCCAAAATGGTTTTATTTGTTTTTGTTTTTTTTTATGGTTCTTTTCCCCTAGCCTACCCTTTCCCCTTGTTTTTTCCAACTATTTCTCTGATGGCTTTACTGTCTTATACATAAGCATACTATCTTTTCAACCCCCTTTTCCATTTTAGATAAAAGTAAAGCCAATAAATTGACTTCTTTTCTCATTTCATCTCTGTATTTGTATATTCTTCCTTTGACAAAACACAAATATGAGAAGTAGTTAATATTTTCTCTTTATTTCACTTGAATTCTTTTTAAAATTAGATTTCTTTCTCCTCTTATAAACAACAAAGTAGAACAAAATCATACTTAGACCCTGTGTTTGTCTTCTTTTAGTCCTTCTGTGATCCTAAAAATAAGGAATAATGAAGGGGTAGCTGTCTCTTTTTACCCAACTAAAAATGCATACATCATCATAATTTTGTTCCTTCTAACTGCTTAAATACATTTGTCTTTCTAGATTAATTGTATTTCCTGTATTTGTGTTTTGCAGATTATATTTAGCTTCAGTTTTTTTGTTGTAGGATTACTTCTGTTTTCTTTTTGTACTTTCTAGCATTTCTTTAACCCATAGTATTTCTTCATTGTATTAGAAGATATCTTCATTTACCTATGTGTCCAGACTCAGTACCTATATTGAAACTACCAGTTTCTGCCCTGTCTTTGTCACTCTGTGTGCTCACCTACTGGGGACGAATTTTCACATTTTCATTAAGCCCCTCATGATCCTCCTAAGAGGAAGTAACCTCTTCTTTGACCTAGTACTACTTTATATGTCTCTTGTAGAGGTTATCACATGCTGTCTCATATTATAAAATTATTTGCAGACACAGGCCATCCCTCTTGCTGAAGAATTTGAAGTTCATTATGGATAGAGATGACATAAATTTTAAAAAATTTCCTAGAAAAACTATCATAGTGTTTTGCATTTAGTAAGTGCTCAGTAAATATGTATTGAATTGTATTAAAATCAACAAATGGGAAGGGACAATTAATTCTGAGTATTTTCTATAAATATATAACTATTATTGTAATAAGAGTGTGCAATTAGGCTATAAATGGAAAGAGGTAAGTGAGTAGCCTTAATGAATGTAATTAGGACAAGGAAAAATGCAGAGTAATAACTTTTACATGTATGCTTACATATACCGGTATTGTATGTATTTAACATGAATATATTTTGAATTTTGACAACTCAAGGCTAAATGCTCATTAATGTCTGTAACAGTGAAGAATGGTTTGAAATTAGTGAATTCTACTATTATTTATACTCCCTAAAGGAGAAGATAAGTTGTTTTGGAGTTAATAATTAATATCCTCTGATAGAATTTTACAAAAGAAATTCAAGACTTCTGAAATTCAAGCATTCTTGTGAAATGCAAAGAAAATCTTTTAAAGTTAATTATCACTAATTACCTATAATCAAAGGTATACTTCTTAACAATAACTTTTGAATTTGCAGTGTAAACAAAAGGGTAATCCATGAAGATGTTCATTGTTCCTTCCCATTAAATCCATTTTTCTTTAGTTATAGCATGTGGCATATGGGCATATATATTTATGTATATATGTGTGCATATATGTACATATATCTATATTATATGTATGCACACATATACATGTATACATATACACATATTATAATATATAAGCTTATATATATATTTCTAGGCATGCATGTATTCATTTGGGTGGCCAAATGGCACCTCAGTTCATATTCTACAATTAATTTATAATACACAGCAACAAAACTTTGAAAAAAAAAGTGAAATTACTAGGGAATAAATAAATAAATATTCCATTTAAACTAAGTTCTCTGTCCATAGGAACTAGTTAAAGATTATTTCATTTACAACCCCTCTTCCATCTTTTATGGAGTTGAAATGATTTGTCCTTAGTCATAGAGTTTGTAAGTAGTAGGATTCAGATTTTAATCCAGGTTTTCTGACTCTACATCCAATATTCTTCTAAGAATTCTAAGAATTTACCTAGAGTAAAATTCTGACTATCATACAGATGCAATTGCATCACGAATTAAAGAAGGATTCATATATTTGGGTCATTATTAATGTAGGTCCATATCATTATCCCAGTGTCCTTTTCTATTCTACTTCCTTTTCTGTCTCTTGAAATTCCATTTCCACTCTTTCTAAAGACCTCTTCTAAATGGTACTCCCTTGGAGGTTCTAAAGTAATTTTTCCCTACAGGTCTGGTTATTTTGGGTTTTCATGATTTCTTAAATTTATCTTTGGTTTCTTCCTATTCCATAGCAGAGAATCTCTTGCAATTTTCCTTGCCTTTCTAATTTTTGTTCTTTCCTTGCTATGTACTAAATAAAAGGGCTCTCCTAACTTGTTTTTACCCTCTACTACTGTTGTATGAATTTTGTAATTACAAAGGTTATTATTTTTTGACATCTGGAACTCTGTTAATGCCATAATAATCCACACTGTTATGTAATATTTCACCATTCAAAACTAGTTCATTTCTTGTCTTTTCCTTTAAAAATTAAACAAGACTGAATGTGGCATGCAAAAATGTTGCTTTTTTTATAGTGGCAAGAAACAGGAAACTGAGTGGATGCCCATCAGTTGGAGAATGTCTGAATAAGTTATGGTATATGATTGTTATGGAATATTATTGTTCTATAAAAATTATCAGCAGGATGATTTCAAAGAGTTCTGGAGAGACTTGCATGAACTGATGCTAAGTGAAATGAGCAGAATCAGGAGATCATTTGTACATGGCAACAACAAGATTATATGAAGATCAATTCTGATGGATGTGGCTCTTTTCAATAGTGATATGATTGAAGCCAGTTCCAATGATCTTATGATGAAGAGAGCCATCTATACTTAGAAAGAGGACTATGGGAACTGAATGTGGATCACAACATAGCATTTTCACACTTTTTGTTGTTGTTTGCTTGCATTCTGTTTTCTTTCTCATTTCATTTTTTTATCTGATTTTTCTTGTGCAACATGATAATTGTATAAATATGTATACATGTATTGCATTTAACACACATTTTTAACATATTTCATATATTATTACTATTTAAGAAAGGGGATAGAGGGAAGGGAGGAGAAAGTTTGGAATATAAGATTTTGCAAGGATCAATGTTGAAAAATTATTCATGCATATGTTTTGAAAATAAAAAAACTGTAATAAATATAAAGAAAAAAACTGCATGTGGAATTTTCATACAATTAAGGATTTAGAACTTGAAGGGAGCTCAGAAGTTATCTTTTTTGACTGCCTTCATTGTACAAGTGTAGAATTAAATGCATATTCTCAAACTCCAGAATAGGTACATTTTCCCTTGTACCATCATGAATCCTTTGTTTTGAGGATGTGACACTTGACAAGGCTATTTCCTGAAACTACCCCAGTCTCATCTTAAGATTTTTCCTTTGCATCATTATACATATATTATATATCCAAAAGGTTTTTTCCTTATTTTTTTTTCAAAATTGAATTGGAGTTTGAGCTTGTTCTTCAACTCAGAGCCATGGAAAGTAAGGCTAACTCTAATAACAGTTCTCTGAGAAATAAATGAAAGACAGGGGCCCCACTAGTGAAGGTGTTGCTATAATTGAACCAGCTGTGGTTAAGAATCTTAGCAGGCGGGTGACATTGCGTGTTGGTCTCCCACTTTAAATATTATCCCTATTCCATTAGATCCATTTTGAGCAGGCTCAGCTGCCAAGTACTTCCCTTTCACAAATAAAGTTGATTTCTCCTTAGTAGTTATGAGGAAGTCCTGCTATACATAGAAGTCACTCATTTTGTCTCCATCAAATTTAATATTTTATCTCTTCAGTGCACAATTTTATGTAAGAAATAGGGAATCCTTTTAATTCTGATCAACATAATTTTTTCACATAAATCCAATAGTTGATCTAACAGATTTGAGGGTATCACTTCAAAAATCTTAGAATGCCAGTTGTTACAACATCCTGGCAGGGGACCTCATCTATTAATGGAGTTCAATATAGTCTCCATCATTACCAAGTCAATGATTAAGCAGATTCTCGTTCTGGACAAGTTCTCATTATGAGTGGCATTCGTTAAAAGTAATTAAAGTTTGGCAAATAGTCTTTTCTGATGATTAATAGGCCATGTCTCCAATTCTCATTTCAGGAGGTGAGTTACCAGTTAACAAAAATGAAACACCTGCCTTTACATCAATGTTGCTGCAGCAGCTCAGCAGCATTCCTGGAGCTGTTAAATATGGCCAAGATGCCAAAAAAAATGAGGCCTTATGTTTAGTTAAGTCCTGAATAAATATAGCTGATCTGGAGGCAAAAAAATTGATTATAATTTTATCTGAAGCTAAAATAATTGAAAAATGAAAATGCATATTTATATGTATGTGATATAGAAGAATTCAAAAAGGAATTTGATATGAGAAGTCAGTTTGATGTGGATAAAGCTTGTCTAAAAGTAAACTCTTTTCTAATTTGAATAAATAGTTGAAAGAATTAATATTTTCCAGAACAAGTTTCAGGGATTGACTGATGCTGCATATTCCCCATAACTTTGGAATTCACTGGGCAGCTTTTACATGTGGTGTATTTAGGAGCTGAGATGAACAAACAGTTTATTAAACTAGGCATGAGGAGGAATGGAGTCTATGAGACAAAGTATTATACTTAAAAAATAAACCACAAAAACACAAAAGTAAGTATTAAAAATATTATAAAAGTATTAAGTATTATACTTAAAAAATAAACCACAAAAAACACAAGTGTTTGAGAACTCTGCTGATTAGAATATCTTATTTGCTGTATCCCATATACTAGATGCTAGAGAGTTTACTGAGCTGCTTCCAAAAGGTGGAAAGTAAATAAGAAATGCTTCAATATTAGTCTTAGAAGAGTGGGACTGAAGTCCTGAAGTGGTAGGTGCTATACTCTTCTCATAGAAAACAAACTCAAATAGCTAAAATGTCTTACAATCTTTTAAAGATATGTTTTTGTTGATTATTCTGCTTCTGACATTATGATAGTTATCCCAAGTATCCATCCCTATTCTCATCCCAGAGAACCATCTCATGTAACAAATAGCATTTTTAAGAGGGGAAAAAATAGTTAAATTGGTAAATATGTTGAAAAAGTCTCCAAAACATGTATCATAAATAATAACTGTGAATCTCTATTTCCACAAGGGGTAGATTGGGGATATCATCTTATATGTCTTCATTTGAGTCCTGCTTAATTTTTCTCATTTTATAATTTTTAATTTGGGGGTATATAGTTGTTCTTTAAATTTACATTGTTGCAGTTATTGTGTATATTATTTTCTTGGCTCTACTTATTTCACTTTATATCAGTTTACATAGAACTTTCCATATTTCTCTTAGTTTATCACAAACACAATTTCTCCTAGCACAATAATATTCCATTACAGTCATGTACCACAGTTTGCTTAGTGATTCCCCAATTGATAGCCAACTACTTTGTTTCTGACTCTTGACTATCACAGAAAAAATTGTGCTATAAATATTTTGGAATCTGTATTTTCTTATTAATGGAGTCCTGGGGTTACAAACCCAGTAATGAAGTCTCTGGTTTAAAATGTATAGACAATTTAGTCATCTTATTTGCATAATTTCAAATTGCTTTCCAAAATCATTATATAATTCACCAACAACATATTAGTATGTCTATCATTTCACAGCTCCTCCAACATTGAGTAAGGATACCTTTTGTATCATTTTTGCCAATTTGCAGTGTGTGAGGTAAAACCTTTGCAGTGTTGTTTTGATTTATATATATATATATATATATATTTATATATATGTACATATCTTGTTGTTAGTGATTTGGAGCATTCTTTCATGTGATTGTGAGTACTTCCTTTTGAGAACTGTTTTTTTTATCCATATTCTTTGAACTGAGGAATAACTATTAGTGTTGCATAGTTATATACAGACATATACATAGATACATGTGTATGATATGTATGCACATATATTTACATTTACACACATAAATAAGCCACATAAATATAGACTCATATAAAACCAGGCATATATATCCAAGATACACATACTTAAATGCTTATGTACATAATATATACATATGTGTATGTGTACATATGTATATATACATTTATATAGATATACACACATACTACAAAACCCTTATCAGATAATTCCCTTATCAGAGAAATTTGATACAAAGTTTTTTCCCCCATTCAGCTACTTCCTTTCTTATCCTAGGTGCATTAATTTTATCTGCAGAAGTTTTTTGTTTCAAAAAATCAGAAGTTATCTCTTTTAAGTTCTGTAATTGCCGCTATCTCTTGTTTGATTAAGAATACATCTATCCAGAGCTGTGAGTTATATGATCTGTTTCTCTTCTAAGTTTTTTATATTATGGTATTTAAAATTAAGATTGCAAATCCATTTAGAATGTATTGTGAAATAAAGTGTAAGGTTTAAGCAGAATTTCTGCCAGAATGCTTTGCAGTTTTCCCAGATTTTTTTTAAATTAAAAAATAATTTTAATCAAATAAGGAGTTTCTACCTTTGGTAACATGTTTTCTACTTAATCAAACAGTGGGTTATTGAGTTCTATTATTTGTGATTCTGCCTTGTCTAATCTATTCTATTCATCTAGCTATTTTTAACCACTATCACATGATTTTGATGACTGGTAGTTTATAATATAGCCTAGAAGTGCTGTTCCCCCTTTGAACCTACTACTTTTAATCATTTCCCTTGATAAGGTAGTTTATTGTTTAATGTTTCAACATTGTAGCAATATCATTACTCAAGTTATTGTCTCAGTTAATGTTTTTCCTGATTTTCTTCGGATTTTCTATTTAAACATCATTATCTTAAGCAAGTAAAGATAATTTTATTCCTCTTTACTTATTTTTCTGACAAATTTCTTTCCTTTGTCTTATTGCTTTTGTTAACATTTCTAGAACTATATCATATAATGAAAGGGAGAAGGATCATCCTTGCCCTTCTCCTGTATTTATTGTATCAAGTTTTAGTATATCCCTTTTTTATATGATGTTTGCTTTTGTTTTTAGATGCTTTTTTGGACCTTAAAAGGTCCTTCTACACCTATACTTCACAGGCTTTTTAGCATAAAAAGTATTGTACTTTATCAAAAGCAGTCCATAACATGTTCCTCTCTGTTCTCCCATTTCTTCTTCTTAATGCACTCTCCTATATTGTATTGTATCCCATAAAACACTGATTCAACAACTTATTCTCTAATTGATAAATAGTCAAAAGATATGAACAGACAACTTTCAGATGATGAAATCCAAGGAATCTATAGTCATATGAAAAAGATGTTCTAAATCACTATTAATTAGAGAAATTCAAATTAAAACAACTCTGAGGTACCACCTCACAACTCTCAGATTGGCTGTGACAGGAAAAATCACGATAAATGTTGGAGGGGATGTGGGAAAACAGGGACACTAATGCATTTTGGTGAAATTGTGAAACAATTCAACCAGTTTGAAGAGTAATTTGGAACTATGCCCAAAGAGCCACAAAATTGTGCATACCATTTGATCTAGTGGTGCTACTATTAGATCTGTATCCCAAGGAAATCATAAAAGAGGGAAAAGGATCCACATGTGCAGAAACATTTGTAGCAGTTCTTTTTGTGTTGGCAAGAATTGGAAAAATGAGTGGAAGCCCATCAATTGGGGAATGGCTAAATAAATTATAGTATATGAAAATAATGGAATATTATTGTTCTATAAAAATGATGAACAAGCTGATTTTAGAAAGGCCTGGAAAATGTACACAAATTGATAAATTGATACTGAGAAAAACAAGTAGAACTAAAAATGTACACAGTACACAGAACTAAGAATGTATACAGTAACAGCAAGATTGTATAATGATCAACTATGAAAGACGTGATTTTTCTCAGAGGTTCAGTGATCCAAGGCAATCCCAATAAACTTTGAGTAGAAAATGCTATCTGCATACAGAGAGAGAACTGTGGGGAATGAATGTAAATCAATACATGCCATGTTCACTTTTTTCCCTTTTTCTTCTGTTTTTTTTTTCCCCTGTTGTGGTTTTTCCCTTTTGTTCTGATTTTTCTCTACCAACATGATTCATAAAGAAATATGTATTTAAAAAATTAATGTACAAGTATAACCAGAAAAAAATGAAAAAAGAAATTGTTTGGTGGGTGGGGTGGGTGGGTAGTGAGAGAATGAAATGAATGCCTAGAAAAATAAATTAATAAAAAAGCAATATTGACTTACCTGTGGGAAGGGTGTCACCAGGTATTCATGATGCCCCATGTCTCCACAGGCCTTTTGCCTTAGTCTTGTATCTTTGTGTATATTTGGAAAAAATAGTTTTGGGGTTTTGGGGGAAGAGGTTTGGTCTCTCTGTTGTCATTCTGTTACTATTGATGTCCTTGGTTACTGCATTTATTCATGCTTGCATTTTTGTTCTTTTGTGTTCAAGAAGCAAATAACTTTTTTGGGTCTGGTTTTCTTTCTAGAAAAAGTGTTTTAAATGTCAATTTATTATTGGATAGCCATTATATACGTGTGTGCACGCACAATTAAAACTCACATTTTGCAGAGTTGGTTACCTTAGAGTGAACTTTGGGACATTATTCCATTCCCTCTAATATTTTTGGTGGGTACAAAACAATCTTGTAAAATTATTCTACAATACTACAAAATTATTCTAATTTTCTTTCTTTTGCATTTGAAGATGTTTCTCCTGATTATTTATTCTACCTACCTCTCTTAAAAATAAACAAATTCAAATCCTAAAAATTATTAGAATCCTAACATTTGTCATTGACTTGTTAAATTTAGCTACTGCATATCATGGAGCTTATAGTGATTATTGAATTCAACAGATATGTATGTCATCTATATTCAGAAGTTTAAAAGCAGTTCTTTTTGATTTTTTCCTTGTTATGATGTTAGGGTTTTTTGTGGTTGTTATTATTGTTGTTTTTGTTCTGTCTTGTTTTTCTGGGAGATCTATGATCCTTACATTGTATTTACACACACTCTCTTTGAGATTAGTAAGTTTTGCTTGGTAGTGAACATATGTTTTCTTTTAATAACATTGTTTTTCTTATTTTCTTATTCTAGATTGTCTTTCTTCTGTATATTTGCACTTTCAATCTATAATTTTCCCTTTTGATTTTTTGGTGAAATTCACCATAAGAGTCCAATTTTTCTATTTTATCCATTATTTTTCTATGTAGCCCACCATTTCCCTCCCTCCCCCTGCCCCAATAATTCTCATTTTTCTTTAGAATTATTTAGGAATAATTGTAATTCCTCATAATGCTACACATACTACAGGATCCTCTCTTTCATCAAATGTTGAATCATTTTCCTTTGTTTTACAGTATTTCTTCATAAATGCTTAAATTAATTTACTAGATAAGGTGGCCATAATTTTTTTCTGTTGTTGGTTATTTTCTCTGTTAATTTGTTCCTTATATTCAAGGTCTTTGCGTTTTCTTCTTTCTGAATTTTTTTTTTGTAGTTTTAATCTCTATTAAGTGAAAATCCCTTTCACTTATTTTTCCTTATTCATTTTCTGATTCTGTCCTCTTTAATACTGATTTCCTTAGAGGATGGATCACAAAGCATTGTCTCACACTGGGCAATTCTTGATTCACCAGGTTAAGTGTCTTCTCTAAGTGACTTTTGGGTGGTCAGAACTGGCCTGGATGCTTTTTTTCCCACAGGTTTAATTGAGCTCTGCACAATTCTTCCCTCCAAACTCAAGCCCAGCAAATATGTGGTGTCCTGTCACATTCCCTCTGTTGCTTAGTTCTCTAGTTCACTATTGGCACATTAGAGATTTACCACGCTGGTGCTATGTAGTTCCTTCTGTCATAGACAGTTGAAAGCTTTGTAGTACTAGAGTACTTGGATTGCAATCTGGAATTGAAGTCTCCATAGCACTGGAAAGAGGGAAGGAGGAGGATCAGAATGGGTTTTATTGTAAACCTGTCAAGTTCTTAGGTCTGTTGGTATAGCCTGATTGCTGGTAATGTGGGAAGTGAGAGAGGGGTGCTGAGTGAGCTCAGGTTCAGTCATATATTTTAAAGCCTTCTTTTGGCTTCTAAATTTACTAGACCATGAAAACAGCTGAAATTGCTTTATCTTTGGCACATAATTTCTGTTTTGGAGAAGTTTGGGAGGTTGTCAAGATCAGAGAGCATGTCTATCTAGTACTCCATCTTATAGCTTATGTGACCCAGAAGAGTCCTTACAATCTTAATGAGAATCAGAAATGGCTATCAAGCTCATAGTTCTGTCCTTAAGGATGGGGGGGGGAAGACAGAAGATCCTTGTCATTTTTGACTTCATGGTGAAAACAACATCTGATTGCATGGATCCTGGCTGCTCAAGTTGAGAAAACACATGTTGGCTCTGAGATTAGATGGAAATCTTCCTGCTTCAGCTAAGTCAAGAACTCCCAAGACTACTCTGCATGGGGCATGCTACTACTAAAAAGAAAATGCTCATTTTCTGTTCCTGGATGTACATCTAGAATTGATTTACAATCATTTCTATTACTTGTTAGTAGAATCACAGAGTTTTAGGGCTTGAAAGGATATCTAGTCATAGAGAATTTCTTTTGATAGATTTGAGAATAAAGGAACAAAAGGTGAAGTAATAACCTAAGTACTATCAGATCTAGTTCTAGTGTCTCAGGTGAGTAACTATGTTTTATGTAATCTGATCTACCTCCTTGAGAAAGAAAATAATCTCAAAGAAAATCTCTTTATATTCCAAAATATAAAGAGTAATGAATATACCTATTGAATGAAATGTAGTTCCAATGGGAAGTAATTCCCCAAATTAAGGGAGAGATATGAAGTGTAAGACAGAAGACTTGACTCATCGCCATGATGGAAAAATAGAAGACTATAATTCAGAGGAGAAAGGTCAACTGTACAACTACAGCTTAAATTTTTTGAGACTTCCAAAAAAGGAGAAGCATAGATGCTATGAGAAGAAAGAAACTGATTGTTCTTCAAGGAAAGCCATGGAAACCATCAGGTGAGAAACAACCCAATAAGACTCAAGGGGAAAAGAGAAGTTTGCTTTTGCTCACTGGTTCTGAGGCAGCAATTTGATAGATAGTCTATTGTCTTCCAAGAGATAACAAAGAACTTCTCAAAATTTATCAAAACATATGATCCCTGCCTACTTCTGGTGATGTGTGTGGGCACAAATGACATTTCCAGGAAGAATCTAAAAAAGTATTTCCAACAATTATGATATCTCAGGCAAGAAAACCATAGAGAGTCAGATTGTATTTTCCTCTCTGTTGCTCTTTTAAAGGAAAAGAACACCGAAAGGAAAAATTGATTTGGAACTTAAGAACAGGCTAAGAATATGGTGTATGAGAATGGAATTTGAATTTCTGATCCTTGGTTTACAATATAGGGATGGCAGAATCCTGTCTAGAGATCTGTATACCTAACAAAGGCTAGTAAGAATGTAATCTTTTTTTTTTAATTATTTCAAATTAGTTTTACTGTTTTCAATCAATGAAAATTCAACTTCTTTTCCTCCCCTCTCTCTTGAGACAAAAGAAAAAACAAAACTCTTGTTACAAACATGCATAGTCAAATCAAATTTTTCCATTGGTTGTGTCCATAAAAAGCCTCCGTATTCTCTCTGGATCCATCACCTCTCTGGCAGGAGAGAGGTGGGTAGCATATTTCATCATAAGTCCCCTGGAATCATGGTTGGTCATTGTATTTATTGTGCTCTTAAAAATCTTTTAAAGTTGTTTGTATTTATAATAATATTGTTATTATATAAATTGTTCTCTTGGTTCTCACCATTTCACTCTGCATCAGTTCACAGAAGTATAAAAATGCATTTTTTTATTTATCTTGAATCTAATCCAAAAGGATTTAAACTAAAAAAGATGGGAAGGGGCAGAAAGATTGACAGTGTATCTCCTATGATTAGATACTATAGAAGATAGTCACTAAAAAGGAAGAATAACATCTGAGATGCCCTCAAATTCACAAGAGATAAAAATTTTCAAAAGTAGCAAAACTCATGATCTCAAATATATGTTTACAAATCCCACAAATTAATTGACTAACAAAAACTGAAGGTCTGAACTTGAACCCTAAAGCACAGAGGAAAATTTGATCTTTTAAGTGTCACTGAGATTTGGTAAGATAAAACCTATTACTGGACCATGGCTCTGGATAGGTATACCTTAACTATCCAGAGTAACAAGGTAGGTAAAAGGGGTTTGAGGTAGGGTAGTATTTCATATTAAAAGTATATATTCATGTGAGGAAATCAGAATCATATGGGAGTGGGTGGGACAGAAAGCCTATGTGGGTATGGTTTGAAGGAAGAAAGAGAAACAAAAGTGATTTTATTATTAAGACATACAAGTCATTTGTTTGAAAAGAGGAAATAGAAAATGGAACCTAAACCTGGCACACAGACATCATATAGTAATGACAGACACTTTAGTCATCTGACATTCAGAATTCTCTCCTTGCCAAAAGCACAGTGGCTATTCACTTCTTGACTTGCATTAGTTATTTCATTTTTAAAGGGTAGGGAAATTAACATCAGGAAATTCTATGCTGTTCTGATTCTCCTTGACAAGAAGGAATTCGTTTCTGAGGTGGAAATGATGGGAACTTATTTCATCCAAGAGTTTGTGATGTAGGGGAGGAAAGTCTGACTTATCTCTCCACTCTGATTTTGAGAAAGTAGAGTTCAAAAAATTAAGAGGAAGGAGAAATAGAATCTCATGGGGTAAAATCCTTCTGGGGAATTCAGCCCTACAGAGATGAGAGATGTTCAGGAATGGAATTCCAAAGACCAAAAGTGAAAATAATTTAAACAAGAGAAGGAATAAGATTTTCTTGACAAAGCTGATGTGGATTACTAAGAACTCACCAAGCAACTTTAGGTATTAAAAAGAAATGTACAGATGACAGAAATAAGACCAAGTCACAGGGAATATATATGAGTCTGGTATAATCCTGTGAAAAGAATGTTAGGAAGCTAAAAACAGCAATCACTTAAGAGTTTTTAAAGCTATTATAGGAAGAGAAAAGAAGGATCAAAGAAAGGACCAAACTTTTGCTTGAAATAGATGAGTCAATGATGACTGACAACAAAGAGAAAACTGATCTGCTTAATTCTACTTTGTTGTTTTCATGCAAAGCTGTATGACCACTATGTTGATAATTACAGAACAAGAAAGACTAACTACTTAAGATAAGTAAGGATACAGTAAGACAACATCTAGCTTCCCCTGATTAATTCCAGTCACCTATATCCTCAGCTCCGGACAGAACTGGCTGTGACTGTTGAGCCACTGTCAGTAATATCTAATAGGTCATGTGAAAAAAGAAGGTCCTCTATGAATGATAAAAAAAAGTAACTGAATTTTTTTTAAAAGGGAAGAAAACAGCAAACATAAGATTAGTGAGCTTGATTTGTTTTTACTGGGAAAGCTTTAGAATATTAGAGAGATGAGTAATGAACATTAAGAAATGGAAGTGATAATTACAAAGATCATGGTTTTATGAAGAACAGGTTTTACCAGATTAGCCTAGTTTTCTTTTTTGACAAGATTACTAAATTTATAAATGAGGAAAATTCTCTGGATAGTTTACCTAGAGTTTAGCTGGACTTTGGATAAAGTATCTCCTACTATTTGTATGGAAAAGATGTTGAGATGTGGATTGGACAAATTCAAAACTGATTGGATGGCCAGACTCTAAAGAGACATTGATGGTTCAGAGTTAAAGTGGTAGAAAGTGTCCAGTGAAGAACCATAAGAATTTTTGTTTGGCCCTGTGCTGTTTAACATTTTTATTAATAACTTGGATAAAGGTATAGTCTGTTAAATTAGATGACAAAGCTTGATGACAGTCAAGATGACAGGGTCAGGATTCAGAAAGATCTTATCAGTCTTGAGAGTATTGGGTTGAAAACTAATAATACAAAGTTGAATAGGTGTAGCAAGCTGTTGTCTCCAGAAGCTGCTGATCGCTCTCTGGGAAGAGATCTGCTGTGTCTACTCAAATCTCTTGGACAGATTCTTCTTCCTGTAGTGAACCGTTGTCTCCAAGCAGTTGCTGTTAACTCTTGTCCAGAGAAGTGACTTCCCTTCCTGCAGAGAGCCCCGTCAGGCCTGATGTAATGCAGAGACTTCTTCTTGAATCCTGGCTCTGAATCTCCTCCATCTCTTGTCCTTCCCCAGGCAGACTGCTCTGCAGGCCCAATGTTGCCTCTTTTATCCTCCCAGAGAATGGGCATGGGATAATGCAAGGGTTTCTGGGAAGAACCACTTCAACCAATGAGATTGCTCCTTCTAGGATTCCTAAGGTGTAAACTCCCTTTACAGGTCTGAGCCAGAGAACTGTCAGGTCAACCTGAGTTCTCACCTTGTAATTGTCCAGACAACCTGAGTTCTCACCTAGTAATCCTAACAAATAGGGATAAATGTAAAGTTTTCACTTGACTAATAAAAATGATTTCACAAATACAGGATAAAAGAGGCATGATTAGCACGTTATGAATTAGCAATGTGATATTACAGCAAAAAGGAAAAAAAAGTCTTCTTGGGGCTGTATTAAAAGCATGGCTTTCAAGAATAGTAAACTAACTATATTCTACCCTAGTTAAACCTCATTTGGAATATTGCATTTGGTTTTATGTACTACAGTTTAAGAAAACCTTAAGATAGAGTATTTGAAGGAGAATAGCCAGGCTGAACTGCCTATTTGCCACATCATATGCTAAACACTGGAATTATGCAACTCTTGTCTTCGAGGAGCATACATTCTAGTGAAGCAACACAATATAAAAAACTGGAAAAGGAGATGGTAGAACAGGGCATAGGAAAGGAAGCATGGTATGTGGAGATATTTGGGAAATGATGTAAAGGTCTGGAAAGATGGGCAGTGCAGAAAGATGGGGATGATAGCCTTGGTGAAGGCAGCAAAATATAGAGAGCAGTAAAATTTAGACTTGGTATCAGAAAATCTTTGTTTACAAATTTAGTTGCTGGGGCGGGGTGGAGGTGTTCAGAGGGAAGCCCGTCATGTAGAAGCTGGATGAACATTTGTTAGATATGTTGCAGTGGGGAATTCTTTCCATGTATGAATTGTACTAGAAGGTTCCTGAAGTGCTCATATTCTGTGATCCCTAATCCAGTAATATATAAATATTATGCTATTCAATTTGTGATTGATTTCACTCTGTAATTCTATCTGATTCTGTATGAATCTCCCCTATTTACTGTAATGAATGTTTATGAAATTAGAATTGACTTAAATATATAAGTCTACACAAGTTAGAAACATGATCATTCAATATTTGTGTTTCCACTTATATTTGATCTACCATTGCAGAATGGGACATTTTTATATACTGGTTCATTTTGATTTGACCATAAGGTAGAGATAGGATTAGTAAATTTATTAGTACAGAGAACTTCTTTCAAGGAAACTTCCTCTGTCAAGGCAGTGCCTTCTTTCAGTTTAGAGTCGTAGAGAACTGCATAGAACATGGAAAGTTGAAGAGAGACAGCAACTTTTTTAAAGTTAAAAAACATGACTCATAAAAACCTTAAAAAAATCACAACAGGACATAAAGTAGAATGAAAAGAAGTCCTTAAAATAGCATCTTGTAGTTAGGTGGCACAGAATCACTCTATCCACAGATTCTCATCTTCATAAGTCCAAATCTGGACTGAAATATTATGCTTGCCTGGGCAATTCATTTAACCCTATTTTCCCTAATTCCTCATCTGTCAAATGAGTCAGGGAAGGAAATAGCAAATCACTCCAGTATCTTTGCCAAGAAAATCCCAAATTGGAGTCATGAAGAGTCAGACATAACTGAAGTGATCCAACAACAAAAAGGCTGAAGAATTGTGAATTATGTTGATTGCATAATTGATTACATTTCTTACCTAACAAGAGATTAATTTTTTTAAAAAAAGGATTCTATGAACAAATACGTAACCAATAAGTTATAATATTTTTATTCATGTTAGAATTTCTATCAGTGTTTTAACATTAATATTTAGAGAGTTTGTACATTTTCACTTTCAAGGTTTAAAATGAGAACCACACTAGATCACAAATGGTAACTAAAACAGTTCACAATCGCATGAATATTTATTCACTCTCACTCTCTTAACACTGTTAAAAGTTTTCTTTTCCTCAATGCCTTTTACAATGAAAAGTGTGCACCATACTCATGTCTCAGCAAAGTTCCAAAACATTATGGTTTCATTACATATAAACTCTTTAAAAATATACTTCTGTCAAAAGACTTGATGACTACTATGTACACTACAAAAATAAATTTTCATATAAATAAATTATATGGCATACTTTTATCTTTGTAATTGAAATGACACAAACCCATTTCTGCCAAAATAGGCAGACAATGAGACCCAGTTTGAATATTTTTTTCTTTTAACTCCTTACACTAAAAGCTACAAATGAGTCCTTAATGTAAATGTTATATACTCTGTCCTATTTAACATTAGTAAGCACTCTATACAAATAAAAATTCCATTCAAAAGAAAAACATAGCTGTAATTATGTTTCCAATAGAAATAAAATCCCTGCATTTTTTGTTATAAACTGGCATGACAAATACTGTAGGAAAACATTCTTATGATACAAAAATATAAATATCACCAAAGATGAAAAATTTTTAACATCTAAACAAACAAACAAAACACATAATTGCCAGCCACTGAGTTCTCCCTTTGCCAATGTGACTATTGGAGAAAAGGGTCTAGGCTCTGCAGAAAGCAGTAGGCAGCAGAAACACTCATACACCAAACATGCCAGGGTGAAGGGGCAAGGAAAACACAATGGAGTTAGAAAAATAGTGAGAACTCAAAGAAAACACCGAACGCAGGACTTTTGCCTGATCATCCTCCATCCAGGAAATTAAGCAAGCAGAGGTGGGCTGGTTGGAAGTGGACAAGGAGAGAGGGCTGTGGCTGACAGATAGGCACCATAACAGTAACAGTGTGAAGCCATCAGGGCCTCTGACAACACTAATACACACATTTGGCAGCTGTTGGTGGCTTCCAACTAGTATCATACAGTTTTGTTACGAAGTTTTAAAAAAATCTGAGGTCACTACAGTGCTAGTAGTAATTGTTTTTTTGTTTTTGTTTTTTTGTTTTTTGCTATAATTTTCTAGGTAAGATGGCTGGAACAGTAGGCAGTTATGAGATTAACCCTTAGTGTACTCCTACCAGTAGCTTAAGGAACTGCCAGAATGGGGTCAGGACCCTGACCTTAAATTCCCATGCAAATTATCTGTAAACAAGTGACTGGTGTTGAAGGAAAGGCAGAGCTGGGCATGAATTGCTTCCCTGACCATCATTGGTCCCTTGATAGGAGATGGAGTCAAAGGCTCAAAGGGAAAAACTCTAACCACTGGAAGAACAGATCTCTTGAAAATAATGCCTGGCTAAGAGAGATCTGCCTCCATCTCCCCCCAACCCCCGCAAATGCAGGTTATGAATATGTGACCTTTTAGCAGGAAGATATGTATTACACATTACATAGCTTCCTGCTTCTCTGACAACTTCACAGCACAAAGAGCAGTAAATAGTAGAGGGAAGAAAAATAGTACTATAGGGAATGTTTCCCATCTTTAAAAAATTCCCCCATTTGCATGTCATGTTACAAATTTCTAGGAACCTTTTGAAATCTACCAGCTGTGGTGCTGTTTTTCTCCCCTTGATCATGCACTCATATCTAGGAAACTTCCTATGTGTTTAATAAAAAAAAATACAAATAGATTCAGAGAACTGTCACAATTTGACCATTGAATTAGGGAAGAGACCAAGCTCTAAGGGTATGGGGCTGAAGTATGTCTAAGCAAAAATCTTCCTCACTTCTCAGTTTGGCGTCTTTATAAGAAGGCTCAACAAATGAGATGGATATCCTCTTTTCATCTATATATAGCAGAGAACTCGGTCCCTAGAAGGACAGGTTTTACAAGGAGCATTTCCAAGCCTCGTACCCTCCCAACCCACTCCTCAATCTGGTATTTTGTGTTAACTGTAATGAGGGGAGCACTAATCCTGTCAGTTAAGGCATGAGGTATATGGTATCAATCCTCCCCAAGCCATTGCTAGAGCACATTCTCATGACCCAACTGTGGTTCACTGTTAGGTCTGTTATTCAATTCCTCATGCCATTTCAAGATTCAAAAGAAGTTAGCAGTATACAGAGAGGTACACCATGATCCAATTTCAGCAACCACTATCCATGCAGAATAACATTTGCCTTGCTGCTGAGGGGTAAAAGACAGCCATTGGTTTGAAGAGATAATATGGACTAGAGAGAGCATAGCTTCCCCTGTTCTATTTAAAGATGTGGCCACTGGTGGATCCTGCTGTTAATGCTAGTGCATTTTCCACCAGGGCTTAGCAATAAAGAAATCCTGACTCTTCCAGCATGTTGTGTTAATAAGCCCACTAAGGGTTACAATACAGTTTAAAAAAATAAAAAAGAAAGTAAGAAAAAAGAAAAGAAAAAAAACTGCTACAGTACATTAAGAAAACACACACATACACACACATACGGTTTACACACATTGCAAAAACAGAGAATTGAACATAACTAATCCTAGAGAAGCCACCAAGACTTTTCTTCATATCTGCTCATTAAAACAAAAATTATCACGCATAGCGTGTTTGAAAGTTAACAGTAACATTTCATACTACCACAGGGTTGTGATATGCAAATTAAAAATATTTTAAACAAATACCTTTACAAAATAATCCTATTACATAAGCAATATTTGCATAGAATTATACAAGTAAATTATACAATATTTAAGCAGCAGCAACATAATGCTGAATTTAAGAGTAAATTAAGTTTCATTTGTGGCACAGAGGTCAATATACAAAATGAGCAGAGGACACCAAAAGAGCCAACTCTACTCTATTAGCAGGAGCTGAGAAACTCCAGATTATGCTAATTACATTGTTCCTTTGTATATTACATATGTGTACACCTTTTAAATATTTATAGAAATATTTCACAAAATAATACAATAGGTTACAGTAACAGTGAACTGTCATCCTGATGCAGCACATCCTTTTCCATAACTCCAAGTAGTTCTTTTCAAGCAGTTCTGGAAAGAGGGGGGTTCCCCATCTTTGGCCTCTTTGCTTCAGTTTTTTCAAATTACCCTGTAAAAAAGAGAGAAAAGACAAAAATGAATAAAATGTAAAGATTTTAAAAGATGAAATCATGAAGTTAATAATGGAGGGGGAAAACATCTCAATTCAGAATCAGTTTGTGTAATAGTTGAAATATGATGTACCCAATGAAAAGAAAATATGATTTGGAATTGGGAAGCCTGGATACAAATGTCCAATAGCTCTTCTTTTTATTACCTATGGCATACTTGGCAAGCTATTTCACTGCTTTGGGCCTCAAGAAGAAATCTCGAGGCACAAGAAGCAATTTGGCATACTGGCAAAAAAAATTATTTAGAGCTGAAGTCAGAGTTAATAATAAATATAAGCTAATATTTATTTAGTGCTTGTTAGTTTACTAATCGCTTTTCACAAATTATCCCATTCATTTTTCATAACAACTCTGAATTTTCCTAAGAACACCAAAACTTAGCTTAGGAAATTTTAGTACATTGCATCCCATATTAGAAAATAGGATAAAGGAATTCCAAAGAATCCAAAGATTTACATCTAAGCCCATCAATCGATGAAACTCCCAAACTAAAAATTAAAGTCAACTCACCTTAGTTGGAGCTGTTTCCCCTTGTCCTTTCTTCACACTCAACATCTTGCAGCTCTATGACTTCTATTTTAGAGTTCCTCCTCTCACATCTTACATTAAAAGGTACATGGGGGTCCTCAAACACCCCATGGTCAGTTTCATGATACCCCTCATAGGATGGGCAGCTTCCTCCCCGAAGGTTCCGGCCATGCATAGAGGGAGGATGCACAGCCACTGTCACTGAAGCGGAAGCGGTCACAGTAGTGATAGGTTGGCAATATCCTGGCACAGAAGTGCCCATGGCAGTGAATGCTGGGTTCCGAGGGTTATGAAAACGGGCTCCTCGGTGGCCCGTTCGGTCCCTATTGCTAGGTCCAGAATGCCCTTCAGTAGAAATTTCAAAAGCGTTCCTTCGTGGCCTATAAGGGGGCGGTCGCAGTCCTTCCCTGGAGTCCCGCTGTGGCTGTTGGCCTTGATGCCCAGATTGCTGAGGTCCAGCATCCAGGTGGAGCTTTTGTCTTGGGCTTGACGGATGATGATGCCTTGGTTCTGGTTGAACCACCTGCAGAGGGAGGGCAAGACCTGGTTAAAATAGGTACAACCCAGAGGAAGAATACATTGCTAACACAGAAGCCTAATGTTTATAACTCTTACTCATTATCCTTTTGTAGATTTATTTTTTTCTGCTTGAAACTTCCAACACACTCTGGGACAGGACTGGTGAGTAAGACCAGGAACACAAAGAAAGAGAAGAGTATAATCTTCTTGCAAGAGATATGCTCTTGTGTGAGCTCACCAGTTGTGATGTTTGAGAATTATATTTTGGTCCCATTTCCAAGCTGCTCTTGTCTCAAACACTGCTTGCAGGAAAGTAGGGCCCCTCATAAATAGAAGGCTATGTCTGGAAAGTATTCCTGCTGCCTATTTCCCTCAATCTGCTACCCATCATTTTCAATACGGGTGGACATGGAGAGCTCTGCCTCTCAAGTGGCACATTTTTGGAAATTTTGACAATAGATTCTTGGATCTAGCCAGCGTCCAAGAGTAAGATGTCAGTTAGAGTAGCCTGGTTTCTAAGTCTTCATAAAAAAGTCTCAAGTAACGCAGGGACCAATTCCATCAAAAGAACCATCACCAACTTCTAATATGATTTGACTTGTCCCTAATATTAGACTACCATTGAACAAAAGCAGATTCTCGCTATAGTTTAATGGGCATTATTGTTGGGTTGTGGAGGTAAGAGATAAAGAATGTTTTTGTTATTTGCTTGGTTTCCTCCTTTTACGTGGGAAAGGTTGGATTGGTACAGCCCAGGGAATACACACATTCTGAAGGAACTTGGAGGAAACACTTATTTAGAATAGCTTGGAAGCTCAAAGGCTGCTGTAATTTGTTGCAGTTGAGCTCCATGCTTCTTACAGAGACCCTGGAGAGCAAAGAATCAGGGAAAAGGAATAAAAACACATGACCCTTATTTTATTCCATCCCTCAAAGCTGTTTCTCGAGAATTGTTTTTTTTTTTTTTTTTTTTTTTTTTTTTTTTTGTCTAGGAGCAGCTATATGGTGCAGTAGATAGAGCACTGCTTGAAGTTAGAAGGATTTGAATTCAAATGCAACTTCAGACTCTTAAAAACTTCCTAGCTGTGTGACTTTGGGCAAGTCACTTAACCCCAAGTGTCTTGCCAAAAATAAATAAAATATATGTTTTTTGTCAAAATTACAAAACATGGAGAACAAAATAGCCATATATCTGTGTTTATTACTGTTAGAGATTCTCTACTCTCTAGGATCCTTATAAACTATAAAAGCTTTATTAAGGGTAAATAAAGGGTTTCCAAAAAAAGGAAAGAATACTAACAACAAAATGCATTGTTCCACAAGTTATAGATGTTACTTCAAAGATTAAAATCTTATGAAAAGCACCTTCTTTAATCGCAAAATGCAATTAATTTTGCTTTTTAAAATTAACAATTAATTTTTGCTTTTACATTCCCTTCAATTAAAAAAAAATTCCCTCTCCACTCCTTGAACCAGAAAACCACCACTTGTAACAAAGAATAAGGAAGGGAAAAAAAACCCAAGTCAGCAAAATCAACTATATATATATATATATAATCCCCCACTTCATTTATTCCTGTGTGCTATTTTTTTGAATTTTATACTTATCCTTACCTTTAATTCAAAAGTGAACTTAACACTAAAATGTACTTGATATGAATCTTTGGCTTTGAAGAAAATAGGATGTGGTGGAGACACATATTTGTATGCTAAGTCTGCTACATAGTTTTGGAACTTTGGGGAAACTTATTTTGCTTGCCATAACTTCCATTTCCTCATCTTTACAATAGAAAGAATGACTTTTGCTCTAACAAGTTCTTCACAAGGGATACTTTGAGTGCAAAGTGAGATAGTTTGCACGAAAACACTTTGTATACTCCAGTAACAAAAATAGCATTTATGAAAATGTTTCACAATTTACAAAGGACTTTCCTCATTGGAAAAAAAAAGTAGGTATAGTATAGGTATTATTGTCCCCATTTTTAGAGATGAGGAAGCTGAGGGAGTTTCATGGATGTTAGCTGACTTTTCCAAGCCATCCCAGGAATCAAATAACAAAGTCAGGGCTTGAACTTTAATTAAACAAATTCAAAACTCTTTCTAAAAGTTAAGGATACTGTCTTAGTTTTCTTTAGGTTACAGTATCGAGTAGTAGAGGCAGAACTTGAATTCATGTCTTCTCTTCTTTTTGAGGCATTTGGGGTTAAGTGACTTCTCTAGGGTCACACAGTTAACAATTGCCAGAGTTTGGATATGACTTCAGGTCCTTTTAACTCCAGAGCTGGTACCCTACCCACTGAACCCCCAATGGCCCAAAAATGTCTTCTCCAAGGCTAGTAGTATTTCTACTAATCCACACTACTACCAGTTATACCATATACTAAGGGGATACTTGAGGCTTTTATTCATGTATTTGTGTGTGATTTATTGACTAATATTGATTTTTCTAAATGACTGCTATGTGCCATAATATTAAAGCTCACATGGATATAGAAAGTACCCTATACCATTCTCTTTGTATACTATTCATACATTATTATATATAAGACATGAGTATAAGAAGTGCTTTTTCATTTTGGGGGGGAAAGGGGTAAGGGTGCCTTTCAATACTTTTCTCCACACTCACCCATTCTTTACTAAAATTTTAATATATCTTGGGTTACTTACAGTGGATCTGGCAAAGACTGGGTTTTCTGTGGCTTCCACTATTACTTGATGAGGTGGGGCACATGAATTCTGTTGATTCTCGTATTGATAAAGCTCTTCACTGATGCCTGACACTGTTGTCTGAGAACTATATTCTGAGTCAGAGGAATCAGATCCATTGTTCATGTGTCTTGGGGGTACTGCAAATCTGACCATGCTGGGAGGTGGCTCAGGGGAGGGAGTGGGTAGTCGGTTTAGCCCATTAGCTGGAGAAACCTATGAAAAGGATTAAAAATATAGCATAAGATACTTTATCATCCTTCCAGCGATCTCTTAATAAGTGAATAAATGCTTGCGAAATGATAAGAAAATGGCAATTGTCACTGAAGACATTCTCTCTGTCTGAATCACTATAAATAAAAAAAATGTGTTCAGACTGCTTTAAAACATGTTTCTACTCTTCCCCTACCACAAAAGATATAAGATTCAAAGCATTTTAATTATACATACATTTATTAAGTACCTACTATGTATCAGGTATTATATTAGATATTATGTGTTCAAAGGCAAAAAAAAGAAAGCAGTTCCTGTCCTCAAGTAGCCTACATTTTTATAGACTCCTGCTACCTCTTGGTCTCTTTCCTTGTCTCCCTCCCTCCTCTCCTCTCTCTCTTTTGAAGCAAATACAAGGCAAATTAAGAAGCAACTGAGGTGTAATAAAAAACCTGTCCTTTTCCTTTTAAATAGATCTAAAAGGCAAAACTGACACTTTTAACTATAATTCAGACAAAAATAGTCAATAAATGTATCTGAATTATATTAGCATATTCAGGTCAATAAGATTTAAATCGTCAATGAGTAGATTTAAAAGCAAAACAACATCCCAAGACATCCTTTGTATGCTACTGAGAACAAAAAAGTCACAATTGCAGAAATGCTTTTTAAAAAGCAAATCGCCAGCAAATGTAGATAAAGTTTCTAAATTAAGAGTGACACCAGGAAAAAATAACATTGTCAGTCAATGAATTGAACACTATACTAAGTATAATTACTGACCTCAGGATAGGGTCCAAAGAATGACAAAAGTACCGGAAGTAATACCAATCCATTCAGAACACCCAGGATAGTTAAGATTGCCAGAACTGCAAAGAAATACCTAGAAGATAAAAAAGGGAAAGAGAAATGTATAGTGACAGATACAGAAAATGTTTCTCCACAACACAGAAAAATTTCAACATTTTTTTCACTGAAATAATGAAGCCATACTATTAAAAAAAAAGTCAAGATAAAAGTACAGCTCAGATTTAGTGGAGGTTGTTTTTTTTTTTTAACCTTACAAGCTTTTGAGGGTTACATTCCACAAACCCAAGTGTTAGTTGGTAAAGAGAAGAAAAAACATTAGTTTGTTAAATTGCAGAAATCTCGTGGCATGTAATGTTATTTATAAATGTGTTACACAAACACAGAAATATGGAATGTGAACTGAATGGCTGAACAGATTGAAAGCACAAATACAATGAAAAGGGGCCCCCATTAGTGAAAACCCAGCAGAAGCAAACAAATGAAGTGAAGGGTGTAGAATTTAAACAATTTAGCCCAGGAGGAAAAGAAGCCTCCTTCTCCCAGCAGCTAATCCACTGTGAAATGCTTCTGCATCTTATAGTAGAATCTCTAATTAAATCTCTAGTGTATCAGGTAAGGCTTTCCTTTGCCGTTCATTAATCACAACTTTCTGCCTAGAATTCTGTGAGTTCCAGTTTTACCAAATAGCTCAAATTGCAACCTTTTTAGAACACAGGAACCAGCTTTTTGCAAAGAAAATGCTGCCCATTCTATGGGGAGCTCTAGCATTGTACTGAATAAGAGCACTCCACAATAGCAGAGCTGCATTGCAGGCTAATCTTTTGTTGAACAATTTAGCATCTCTGAATACTCTTGTTTTGCATCAGCCAATTCAAACATAAAGGCTGAAGCACTATGGAAGAAGAGGAAAGTGCACAAGTGGTTGTCCTTTCCCACCATTGAGGGCTAAGGTCTGGGATACTTCATGAATACCAAGGTAAACCTGTCAGTAAAAGTAAAGTCTCATGAGCTGGTATTCGGCACAGCTGGAGAGTTCAGACTAAACTCAAGGGTGCATTTTTGTAACTAATGATTTCTAGGCCTCAGAATAGGGCAATTTTGATGGCAGTAGGCTGGAGGGGGAAGGGGTTAGGGTGTCATGGAGAAGAAGGGGGCAAGATATCTATCTGTTAATAGCTCTCCTGATCATAAAACTGAACAGACTCTGAGCTTTACCATGTCTATATATGTTTCCACATTAGATTAAAAAAAATAAAGAACTCCTATAAAAATACAAATACCTCAGTACTGTAAACACTTGGAATGTTTAAGCTACATTAGTAAAAAATGAACGAATCAATGTCTTCCACTAATGTAAACTGCTAGAACTTTAGACTGGGACATATATCAACAACAGGCATTAAAACATTTGCATCTCATCTGTCTAATAGAAGAATAAACAGGCTGATTATATTTCTGACTGCTTAGTGTATACAATGTCTGCACATTTATTCAACTTCGGTGAGGACTTTATCAGGCTAATCCATCCATTTCTGGAAGACTGGAGTTCCCTTGAGCCCCTGAAACAGGAACCCTAGTATCTCTGGGAGGCAATGGATTATCAAGCATTGGATCAGAGATCTGGAGTTCTTGCCTCAAAGATTCTGTTCCTTGCCTACATTGTGTGAGAGGAGGTAAAGTCATTTAACCTCTTGGTGCCCTTCCCCCACCAAAGTAGAATGAAGATTAGTACTAGCTAGACTACTTCTGAGGCTCCTTGGAGAAAAAGTAAATATCATATAGAAATTCTGCTAAATTTTTGTTTTATATCTGACTAGTCAGACATGAAAATGAGAAACAAAAATTCTACAAAATAAAAACCAAACTGAGACTACAAAAACTTTCCTTGTTTAACTTTAAATGTAAAATTTATTATTTATATTATATTATATTAAAGTACCAAGTTGATCACTAAATAGTTTATTAAAAAAACCTAGATTATAAGGAATATCATTATCATACAAATAAATCCAATAATAAAAATGTACGGGGCATGAAGATTCCACTTCAGGTAAGAATCTAATGAGGTTATGAGATGCCCCAATTTTTTACCTAAAAAGCAATCTACTCACATGGTTTAGGGTACCATTTCCCTACACCTTCAAAAAAGAAGAAGGATCAAAATTTCAGATAAAACTCTCTAGATTTTCTCTGAAATGACATCAACAACAACAAAAACATTAAAGCCTATTTAGATTATCCTTCCAAGCTTAAGGTTGTCTGAAGAGTCCATTAAAAAAAAAGAAAAAAGAAAGAAAGAAAGAAAAAAAAGAAAATTTTGTTGTGGATTTGGTCCTGCCCTACCACAATCTCAATGCTAAGATATTCTCTAATTATTCATTAATTAGTTTAGGTCTAATGCCTCCACAAAGAATCAGTGTTACTTTTAATAAGATAAGCCATTTTGCAGAACTCCCCATATGTTGTTTAAAGAGCAGAAAAAAAAATCCATTTCACTCCACTTCAAATTATTTTCAAAAGGTCACAGTCTTAATTAAATTCACCAGAAACAGCTTTCCTTTAGTTCTGAGAAGAAGTCTTAAGACTTGGCTTTCCAAATCTTATATCAAGTTGTGTGTTAATGCTTTTCAACTCTCAACAGGATTTAGATGTAACCTTGATCTGGGCAAAGCCATCTTAGTTAAATAGGGAAAAGAGTGAAGAAAAAGGGAGTGATAATTTCAGCTATTTGTAAGTTATTTGGAATTCTAGAGACTATCAAATGATAATCAGATTCAGAGTCTCTGAAGTATAATGCCATCTCTTTCTTTTCCTACCATCTTTATTCTTCTTAAAGATTATTCTTGGCAGTCCTTCCCTCCTCCTCCTGAGTGTACAGCATTCCCAGATTAGTAGCTTCTTCTACCTATCCTAATGGAGTAATTAATCTATAATGTATAAATAAACTTTGGGAATTTGCCTGGTTCCCTCAGACATTAAGTGATTTGCCTACAGACCAAAAGCTAGTTGCTTTATTAGGTATATTTGTATCCTTTATGCCTTGGACATAGATGGTGCTCATTAAGTACTTGCTGACTGATGTGTCAGTGGTAGGACTGAAACTCAGGTTTTCTTGATTCTGAAAGGTTGATATTCTATCCACCACACTATCTATCATCCCCTTCCCTAATATGAACAATATAGGTACATGTTTCTACTTGATTGTTCCCATTAATATTCATACTTGGTAAATCTCAGAATCAAGCTGTTGGTTCTTTTGATAATGCTTTGTCGTAAGTTTGATCGGTAGCAATAGCAATAGTGAAGCTCATTCTATTTGAACAACACATATTTATATAGGCCCCTTCTGGTTATCCAAAGCAACTTATATCTATTCCTTTCATTTAACCTTCTAAATAGTCCATAAATTCCACAAGATATGATTCAAAAATTCTATTCTTCCCTCTATGTTTCTCAAAGCAGAAAGAAAGCAATGTCCTAGGAAAGGAATTTTTGACACAGCATAAATAGCATGAAATGAACAAATAACATAATTATTATAGAAAATTTTAATTTCTAAGCACCTATTCAAATGAGTATGTACTTGCACATGCATACACACCATTACACTCCCTTACTTATATATCCAAATGCCTACCTGACAATGAAATCGAACTCAGATCCTGCAAGCATCAGTACCCCTAGGAGAGTGGACACAGCTCCATCTAGAACTGGGGCAAACATATGCTCCAATGCAAGCACAGCCCTGCGATTCTTATCTCCAATGGCAGTCAGGAAAGCCTATAAAATGATAAAAACAAAACAAAAAACCCAAAACATTAGGTTGCCACAGATTAACACAGCAAAATTCTTAACTTCCTGCTAAAGTGTTCAAAGGATAAGCCTCTCTAATTTGCTTCTCCTGAATGATTCAACTCCAACTCTTGAGTTATTGCAGTTTTTTCAAAGTAGCTTAGTTAGACTAAATCTAGGCATGAAGCAAAAAAGCCTGATGCTGGAGATAGTTCACACTGATATCAATGGGAATTTTTGCATTTACCATGAATTGAGAAACAAAATCATAAAAAACCCCATTAAAAATTTAAAAAAATTAAAACCCCAAAGAAAACAATGGCCAAGAAGTTTTATTTCCTCCTTGACATGATGGTTTTGACATGTATCAGATATGAAAACTATGCTATTTTGATTAATTTTCCAAACTGCCATCAAGGTAGAAATTCTTGTTGAGAATTGTGAAAAGATAAAAATATTTTTTAATCTGGTCTTGTGTAATAACTAGACATTCTCAGGTCACCACATAAATGCAATCAGGGGTATATACAGTTGTAAATTAAGACCTTCCTATTCAAAAAATATGGTTGTACTTCTGTCTCTCTACATAGGTCTCCTATAGCCAGCACTCTTTTGGCAGTAAATGAAAACTTTATATAAGACCATGCATAGGATTGCTGAAAACATGGTCTAGTAATATAATTCATTCCTTGCCACAATCCCCTTTTTCCTATCAATGAAAAACAACTAAACTAACCAGAATAGTTAATTGAGAAACACTTCCTCCCTGTTTGTGAGTTATTATCCTGCCACTATCTCTGGATTTTGTTGACCACAAAGCATCACTTCATATGGATATTTCCTTCTTTTTTCAATATGTTATGGTGCTATGTTTATTGCATTGCATGAATATGCCATAATTTATTCATCTTGTTCTTCAAGTAGTGGACATATAGCATGTTGTTTCTATTTTAGGATTACTGAAAATATTTTTGGTAGAGATGGATCTTACTTTCAAAAAGGAAATGATGTATCTAGCATAAAATATTCACAGTTAAATCACTGGCTCAAAAATTAATTTTTTGTGATGACACAAAGCAGCTGTTTCCAAACTTTTTTGGTGCCTTTTATACTCTCAAAAATTAGGAACCTTAATTACTCAAAATTTGTATGTTTAATCTTACTCCTACTGACAACTAAGTATAAATAAATAAATGGATGTATAGATGTCCTACTGTTGAGTATTTAACATTCTCTTAACTTCAATCATAAAAAAAGAATTGGGAACTTTTGGAAACTCTCCTCCACTATCTCTCAGAGCTCCTTTAAATGAGCTAACACATCTAGGACATGCAAGTGTGTTTAAAGAATATCTTTGATACAATGGGGACACTGTTGATATTTTAAAATTGAACTATAAACAGTAAAAAGGGTCACTAGTGACTGAGTAAAGCTAGCTCACAAGTGAATCATGAAACTCTTTAAATGAAAGTAATTAAATCTTGTATCAACACTGCAGGCATTCCCTACTTTGTTTATACAACACTAGTTTGGTTATTTATGTTCATACTATATACTGAATGCATGAACCAGTACCACTCTGGTTTAAGATCTCAGTATTTCCATTGTAAAATGTGTTCTTGGAGGCCTTTGTTTTCAATTCCAGCTCAAAAAAAAAAAAAAAAAAAAAAAAAGGTTTCAATTTGAATTGGGTTGAATATGGTGATGAAGATTCTTAACTTATCTGCATTTTTTTCCTTTTGTTTTTCACTAAAATGTTATTAGAGTTATAATTTTTCTAAGTTGGAACTGATAAACTCAGTTAATATTTGTAGTTTTTTCTTCCTTTATTTTTTAACTTGTTACACACTTCCCCTCCCAAGAAAAATTTCTCTCACACATTATTCTACTTAATGAAATAACATTTAAGGCTTTTTTAAGCTCCACTAAATGAACTGCAGTAATGAGAGGACTAGGGGGTAACTAGAGTTTCTTCTGAAACATAAAACTTGCAACCATTGAATGATGGAATGTGTTTATTAGTACAAACATTTCCATTTTTACCCTTTCCTATAGACACATCCTCTTCTCCATGGAAAGTGAGACTGGTCTAGAAAGTCTATGAGGAAAGGAGAAGTAGGCTGATAATAATTGATATTAATTCCAAAAGAGGCCATTGCATTCTAAGATTATATAATTGCAGATTCTGGAGGACTGCTAAATATGAAACTTCGGGTGAATTCCCAAAACTAATAGTTATATTATTTTGTAATGACTCCATATCAATCAAAGAGCCATGAAGCAAATACATATATGCAAATTCATATGTGCCTAGAAATACAGATGTCATGTAGTTCAACCTGGAAAGATTTAGATATAAAATGGGTAAAGAAAATGCTGCAAGTTTTACAAGTAAATAAAGTAAGGAAACATTACATACTATATGATCCTTCATAACTTTAGTACAGACCTTAGGTTTTCTCTTTGGTAGTTCATATAGCTCTAAACATTTCTTCTTTAATCATTCCCTAACTCACTCATTTATTCTTTTACCAAATGTTTACTTTCTCCCCTTATATGAGGGAATGCCCTCTGAGTTTGTTTCTTTCAGGTATATTAACAGATGCACTATCCATTAAGAGATGAAAAAATAATGAAAAAAAATTACCCCAAACCACAATACTGGTTCCTTATCTCCAAGCTTAAATGAATTTCTGGATTGGTGAGGAGAAAAAAAGGTTCTATATGCTTGGATAAAAAAGGGAGTATGTATAAGTCTGCCATATGGTCCTTTGCTTGTCTATCCAGGGATTAATACCCCAGTGATCTTACCCAAGTGCCTTTTGGGACCATATGTTACTATATCACAACTTGGAATTCTTTTATTTTAATTTTTGGTTGAACCATTCAAATTACTATTCTATCCTATTCTTCCAGCATCAGGACAGTGTCTTTCACAAAGTAGTAGATGCTTAATAAATGCTTGATTAAACTGAATTCTTGATTTCTTTTGAATATACTTTTGTACATGAGTGTATATGTTGCTTCTTCTGTTAAACCTAAACTTCTTTTGAGAAGAGTCTGTTTCATTTTTGTCTTTTGTGTTCCCAACTTTCAGAATAAAGTCAGACATATAGGAGATTCTTAATAAATGCTTGTTCATTAATTACTTTTATACACACATACACACAAAACTATATACTTATTTTAATAAAAAGTTCAGTAAGCTCAATACTTACAGTGATTCTATAAAATACAAGGCATTAGATAGATGTTCAGTATAGAACAGTAAAGCTCTTTATGTCTATTTAAATATATCTCAAAACAAATTTTTTTAACAAATAGGCCAAAAGTCTAGTTTATTTTATTGCCAATTCCTATCTATTTCCCCCTTTATTTTTTCTGTTTTCTTCCTCAATAGGAAGAATGACTTGTTACTAATCAGTTTTGCAAAGGTCTTTTTTTTGTACAATGTGATTATAGGAATTTTCTCTAGAACTAAGAGAATTTTTTAGCCTTTTTTAGAGACTAAGAGCTAGATCCAAAGACAAAAGACTTCCATTAATAATAATGATGATACTTAACAATAATAATATCTAACAATGATAGTACTTTAAGGCTTGCAAAGTGCTTTTTTTATTATCTCATTTGATCTTTACAACAACCCTAGAAACTATGATCCCATTTTACAGAAATTATTGCCTAGGGTCTTACAGATATTAAGTGTCTGAGGTAACACTTGAACTCAAGTTTTTCTGACTCCTTTCATTCACTATCCCATTTACCTTACAACAACAATTTTTATGTAGTATTTTAAAGTTTGCAAAGATATTATATCATTTGATCCTCACAACCCTGTGAAGTAAGTGCTATTGTGATCCCCACCTTATAGATAAGGAAACTGAGGGACAGATACTTGCCCACTGTGAATAAATATTTGAACCAGGATTTGAAAAATCAGGTCTCCCAGTTCAGCCCTCTTGCCCACCATGCTACCATTATCGCTTCACAGACAGAACCTGTCTGTTCATTTTACATACCAAGGCAACATGAACAGTAAATTCCACTCCTATGCCGACAGAAGCAATCAAGATGACCACAGGTACAGCACTCAGTTTGATTCCAATAAGACCCATCATGCCAAAAAGCTCCACTGTCATTAGTGCCAGGACCATCACCTTTAAGAAAAGCATATATGGTTAATAGTTTAACATAGTATGTTTTAACACACTACTCTTTTACTATGAAAGGCAACAGATTATGTTGGGGATAATACGATCTTACCGGAACTCAAAATCAAAGAAAATGGAAAAAGAACTGGGTCTGAAAGACATACATTCAAATCCCTGCTCTGAAACTACTTTGAGCAAGTAGCTTAATTTTGGGGGGGCCCATATTTTTCCTCTTCTTTAAAAAAAAGAAAAAAGGAGGAAAAGGAGGGTGTTGGACTAGACTTAGCTATGAGACTCTGAATTCTTATGCTCTAACGGAACCAAAGGAACAGATTTTTTTTAAATTTGGTCAAAAATTTTAAATCCCTGCTTCTGAAAAGAAGATGATTATAAGTCTCCCAACGATATGGGCAAGGACTGACTCCTTAACATTTGCAAGGAAATTGAAGGATATACAGTATTTAGTGTTCTAGGCATCTTTTTAGATTTCTCTGACAAACAATCATGACTACCACAATACTTCAATCAAAACTCTTCTATAAATAATTTGTCAGGTTGAATACCAATTCCCTATTAATAATAATAGTTAAATAGTAATATGTTTTTCTGCTTTGATTCTACCCATTAGAAATTACCTTCAACTTATACTTGAATTGGAACTTTATAAGTTTAGGGAACTTTTTTGGGCCATGGGGCGGAGAGGAAGGGAGGTCTTCACTCTGTTTTTAATATCAATAGGATGGGAAAGGAAACATAAAACACTTTGAAGTAAAAGTGATTTTGTTTTAGATTGGGAAATCTATGGACTAAGCGAAGATGACTTGGGAGTAAGTTTAAAGTCTGGAAGAAAGTGAATGCTATAATCAGTTGATGAGTATCAGATTACAGAGGGCCTCTTGACTTTGAAGAAACATGGAGAGACTAGAAGTATACAAAGCAAACAGTTAAGTCTGAGGAAAAGCTTTCATTTTTCCCTTATATCTTCTCTGAAAAAAAAAAACTGTAGGAAAATATGGGGGGGGGAATCTTTGATGAATTAGAATTAGGAGTTTCTTGGGCAAGTGTAAAGGAACTAGGCACAAAATCTAAAATTTTTTTCTCAAGTTAAAAGAGTCAAAAGACATTTTCTTTTCTTTTTCTATGTTTTGGGGAGGGTGGCAAAGGAGGGAAGGGAAGGTTACTACAATAAGTTTTTTTTTTTTTAATAAGCTAATGAAAGATGGACAATATAAATTGTTTGATTAAGAAAATGATTTTAGACTAAACATTTACCTTTTCCCATACCTGTTGTATAGACTTATGTTACTGGAAACCAGTAACTAACTGTTCTGATTCTCTATTTTGAGTATTTTAAACTCTTCAAATAGTTCATGAAATTTAAACATGCACATGCCATTATTCAGTTCCACATTAAAGTTTACTTTAGATCTTAAAGGATACTTTGCAGAATGGAATAGATTATATGACTTATATTATTTTACTCTTCTTTTTGTTTAGAGGTAAAAATAACACAACTTTTCTTTCTATATACTCTTGTTATTTTATTTTTCTATTATTCTAATTTTGCTACCCTAATTTTCTTCTAAATGGTAAAATCAGCAAATACAAATTGTGTTCATTATGAAAATTATTTTGTAAAAGAAAAATTTTAGGTTAAAATCCAGAATTTTAAAGTTATATTTTTTGTGTTTTTTTTTTAAATAAGTGCTTATAGTTAGTACTGTGTGCTATTATAAGAAAGGCTGGAAAAGCTCTCCTATCTTTATAAGGAAATTTTAAAGTCACATTAGTGGTCCATAAGATTAAAGCTCTTAAATCTGTACCTTTACCATGAACCTTACTGCCACAAGTAGAATAAATATATCACAGATGATGCAATATACACACTCCACCAGAGGCCCAGACATAAACAAAACCTTTCCGACTGCAGCAAGAGCTATGCTGAAAGGAATTTGACTTCAACAAAGACCCTTATAATAAACTTACAATGATCCCTGCCGTCCAGGGGTTCAGAAGGAAGACTGCGCACACCAGAAACGTGCAAGCCAAGACCACACTAATGGACAAGAGAAGCCAGTGCCGAAGACCAATGTATTGCTCCCAGAAAAGAAATGGGTATCCATTTGGGTAGCTGGAGACTCCAAGGCTTGTGTAATTGTTGCAAATTGTTCTCACTTTCTCAATAGCTTCTACGAAGTCTGAAGTGTCTCGTAACCCATTGAGGTAGAAAGGAAACTGAGCATATTCGATGGGCTCTGCTGGGGGGACTATGAGAGAAAGACATAATAACAGGTAAAGAAAAAGTCACTGGAAAGAGGAGTGATTTTTGATCTATTAAAGCAAAAAAATATATATATGGCATGATTTGATTTTGAAAAATTTTTCAAATTCACATTTTTTGCATGCTAGAGTCATTTCTAAGAGGGGAAAAACATTATTAAAAATGTTGTACCAAAAAAAATCTATAATGATAACAAAAATAGTATTTTATGAAAAACTGGGCTTACAAATTCATTTGGACACTATTCCTTAGAATGACTAAATTATTTTTATATCTTCATATTCTTGATCTTTTTAACACTTAATTTGAAAATTAAAAAAAATCCAAACTTCTAAACTTGGTTTTCAGAAATAAATATTCTTTGTTAAAGTTCCAAACAATCTGAATTGTTTGCTAAATCATCACATGAGTGAAAGTATTCAGTTCAAACCTAGTTCTATTCAGTCATTTACAGAGCTACATAACATTAAAGTAATGCTTCACTGAAAAAAATGTAGAACTTTATCTTATAGCTATCTAAGAAACTTACATTTTCCATGCTTCTTTTTTAATTCAATGTTGTCTATGACAACAGAAAAAAAAATCCTTACACAATAAGCATTTAGTTTCTGCCGTTGTGTGTTCCAGACCCTTCAGGGTCATTCAGTTGACTTGCTAAACATGATTTGCCCTATTATAATCTCAACTATAAATTTTCATTAAGACAAGACTTGGCTGACTGCCACAAAGCTGTATGGTTCTGATACAGTGAAACACAACTGGCTTGCTATCCAATCACAAGAAAACCAGTCTCCCTGTCTCACTCTTTGCTCTTCCAATTCAGCAACCAAAATATAGATCTCCCAGTAACTAATGTTAACGAAAAAATCCATATAGGATCACCTTTGAAATTGTGTTCTTTGAGGTTATTACAAAAGAAGGGCTTTGTATAAACAAACACCTTTGTATCAGTATAAATAGCGCTGACAAACTACGGTGTTTGGAAGCTTATGGAAATAACCTAACTTGGCAACTTGGCAACAATTCTTCCACACCAAAGTTGACAAGGTTAGATAGTAAGTATGTAATTCCCAAAAGACAAAATGTTGCAGAGATGGAATATCATTCAATCTGGAGACTACTTTTACCTTTTGCAGCTAACAAGGAACATTGAAAAGAAATGACAAATGCAAGTTTCAGAGTTCAAGCAAGATTATATACTCTTAATTTCTCAAACTGATAGAACCTGACTTCAGCACAATTCTATGTTCCATTATATATGGGCATTTGTCTCCCAAGCTTTAAAGTAAAAGAAACATATTGTTCTGTTTACACCTCTGAGACCTGTACAATGTCAACTGATCCAGAAAGTTAATGGGCCTGGAAGAAAAAGCTGAACACCTATATAAACTGTAAGACAATTAAATAAAGTGTTACTCACTTCTCAGCCTTGTGTCTGGCATGTAGTCTGCTTTGTCATGGACCCATTCAGGACGGTGAGGTCGAATGTTGGCCTGAGAGGCAGCATATGCAACTGGGTCATTACTGACCCAAGCCGTCAGGTAGATATAGAAAGCATTTGGGTTAATGATACCATCTGCATCCACCAGACGCTGTTTAGTCAACTGCAAAATGGGAGAAACAGAAACCTTTCAGAATTGAGCTTGGCTTTCAAGGTCTTAATAGTTAAAAAAAAAAAAACCAAAAAGAAAGAAAAGAAAAAGAAAGAAAAGGAAAAAAAGATAAGTATGTTCATTTCTAGAGAGAATTGAACCAAAATTTATACCAGTATTCATAACCATGTATAGAATACCCACTGTTTAAAAGAGCAGAAAATTTAGCTGGAACCTATTTGATTTTTTTAAAGTGTATCATAATATGCAAAGATTGTTTACAACACATATATAACTCTGCAGATGGTTCTAGAATAAACTGAACCAATTAAACCTGAATGCTAAAAGACTGTCTGCAGCCAAGGGGGAAAATGACCAAGCTGGAAAAACATATTTAAAGGAGGAAAAAAAAAAAAAACCTGGCAAGAATCCCTATACACGTCTGTGTGCAGTTAACCTCTGTTGTTAACACTGAAGGAAATGCCACCCAGTAAATGGAGGAGAGCTATAAAAATAAAACAACATCTGTATAAATTTTGCTAACACTTGCCTCCTATGACCTGTGTATTCAGAAAATGCCCAACGCCAAGAAAGTAAAAGAGTGTGTTGCAGTAATCTGTTGACTATGGGTAAGCCTATTTCAAACTTATAGATGGTTGAACATTCTCCAACCAAAGTCTGACTTGTGGACTTCATTTAGATGAAAATCATTTTCATTTTTTTTTTTTGCATTTGTTGGTTTATTTTAAACTCTGATCTGACTCCAGCTATAGGTCCTTTTAATGAAATGAAAAACAACAGTAACAATAGTTTAAAAAGAAAGTGAGAGAAAAGAGAAAGAAAGAAAGAAAGGGAAAGAGAGAAAGGGGAAACTAGAATCCAAGGATCTGGATTCAATTAATTCCCAGGATATGCAACAACTGTATGTCTTCAATCTGTCTTTAAGATTGTACTCTCCAGCTCCCAGTCCCTATGGATACGGTACACTTTTTCTCTCTCCTAGGCACAGGAAATTATATCAAGAGGTATGGTCCAATGACATTAGTTCCATGGTGTACCTGGTACATAAAACCAAACCTTACTATTTGAATGTCTATTCTTAATACACCCCTTTCCATATCCAGATATCTCTGTTCAAGCTCTTGTCAAGCCTGACAGAATACTGCCTGTCACCATAAAACACTATGCTTCATGTGCCATAATGTTCATAACTTTGAACAATATACTCAGTCTATTTGTCATCTTTAATCAGAGAGAGAAAGAGAGGGAGGGAGGAAAAGAGGGATGAAGGGAAGGAAAAAGGGAGAAAGAAATGGGGGGGGGAGAAAAATAGAGATCAGCATCGTTTTCTGTCTGAAAGCAAAGAAAGCAAGTTATATAGACAGGATGGAAGAGTAGTCTATAGGGCCTAATGGAAGTCTTAAAGAGATACTTTCCTTTTAAATGAAGAGACTCAGATAAAGTTGCATATTTCAATGAGTAAAAAATTGTGTTTTTAAAAGTGTTAGGAAAATAAGATGCAATTTCAGTGGGATAATAGTTACCACATAAAAAGTGACTGATAGTACTTTTTTTGCTGGACAGCTTGGCCCATTCACATTCTAGGTCTGCCTTTTTATGTGATATATTCATGTTTATTCCTTTAGGTCAGAGTGACACAAAGGGGTCAAATATTGAAAATGATTATTCTTTTAAGTCCCTCTACTAAACACTTTTTATGTTTTATTCCTCTCCCTTTCCTTCCAATTAAAAAAAAACAAACAAACTTATTTTCAGATTTAAATTACAGAAAAATAAAGCCAGAATCACAATAGACTAGGACAGAAGTCAACCACCATTGAATTCATTTAGTGCCTTTAACTTTTTTAAGAGTTCCTGAGTATTATCCTTAAGATGACCCTGAGAAACAAGTTAAGTGCTGTTACTCCCATATGACAGAGGAACATAGAATAAGGATAGGGAATGGATCTGTGATTTCAGAGGTACAGGAAACTCCTATGTAAGAAAACTTTCTCCACCTTTTCTTTCTAAGCCCTGGGGGGTTCATTCTCTTGGATCATAATATGTTACTCCAGGATCCTAGTTTATATCCTTTTTGTAGGGAATACCAATTGACTTGTTCTTTTTGGACTGTAGTTGGAGAAAGTCAATCAATCAGCCAAGTGGGTTTCTCAGGACTAGAGTTCATCAAGTTGAGGCTATTTAATCTTTTGTACAGTATATTATAGAGGAGATTCCTGTGTGGTTACAGGTTGGACTAAAAGTCCTTGACAAATCTGGAAGTCTTTTCAGTGACAAATTTTTCAATTTCTTTAATGATCCCTAAAGAGTCTTAAAATATACACAGTTAACCTTCCTAGAGCATTTCACTCAATGTTTATAACATCATAGATTTAGAGTTAGAAGAGAATTTAGGGCCTTTGAGCCCAACCTCCTCATTTTTAGACAGTGAAACCGAGGCCCAGAGAAAATAAATGAACTATACAAACTTAAAACAGGTAATTAAATGATTGAGACAGAATTTGAACCCTTTTTTTGATCCAAACCCACTCCTCCTTCTATTGTAACATAAGTATCTACCTGGCTGATGTCAATAGGCTTATCTCGGCTGCCAGTTTGAACCAGGAGTTTGTAGGCTAGGACTCCATCATCTGATCCATTTTTATAATTATTCTGCATGATCTTCCCAGATTCCCAATCACTGTCAAATGCATCCTGTAGTCCTAGAGAAAGAAGGCATATCTTAAAATTCTAACCAAAACAAAGCTAGCATTTATTTCAGAGGACAAAAAAAAATGATATGAGAAATAAGTCATACTTTTAAAACAATATTAAATAGGCAATATGCATTCTGTTTGATGACATTTATGAGAACATAGTTTTTATGAATGAACTGGAATTGATCTCAACATACTTGAATACATTTGAGCATGAAAGCCACTAACACTTTGGGAGGATAAAAAAATTTAAGTTTCGCAGTTTTTCTTAAAAATCTAGATTTCTAAGTTTGTGTACCAAACATACATATACATATGTGCATACAGCCACATAATAATATATGTCCACCCATGTGTGTGCACATACACATTTTCTTCTTCCTCCTCTAAATTCTCACCTTATCTTATCTTGTTCACTGCTTCCTATCACAATAGAAGTTGGTAGACTACATTAATTGAAGAGCACCCCAGTAGGAAGATATGCACTGTGTACATTAACTCTCTTAGCAACTGTAAGGTGCTAAACTACAGGTTCTTTCATATAACCAGAAATTCCACTGAAAGAGGAGGAAAAAAAAAAACACACTCAAGCTTCCAACTTCAAACAGCAACTCAGCTGCTTCTTGAGCACAGCATGAGTGAACACGATTTTGTCAATTTGTTCCATCTGTTCAACTTGTGTAGCTAATATAAGCTGTGGGATCTACTGCCAGCATATGTAAAGATCACAGCCAACACCTATTCACTCTCAACTGTTATTTTCCTCTTTGCCACCCTTAAAAGGGGTGCATGTGTGTGTGCATTTGTGTGCGCGCTTGTTTGCTCGTGCACACAAGAATGGGCATGTGTGTCTGTGTAGGAAGGAGAGGGAAGGAATAGGGGTGTGGGTGGAGGGGAAATACCTCACAGCATAAAATTTGGATCAGATTTAGAACAGGAAGCCACAGCCCCATCAATACAAGAAAGCTCTGTGAGAACAGATGACAAACCGCATGTCCAAGGAAAGAGAGCACTTGGGGGGGTGGGGGTGGGAGGGAGCCCACCAACCCACCCCCCCGTGACACAGCCCTAGGCTTTGAATGATCACCAGCATTTACAAACTCTTCAGTGGTACCACCTCTTCCTCCCTTTCCCTTCCCCCCTCTCCCTTCAAAGTCACCTCCCAAGTAGACCTCCAAAGCCAAAATATACTCTCTCTCTCTCTCTCTCTCTCTCTCTCTCTCTCTCTCTCTCTCTCTCTCTCTCTCTCTCTCTCTCTCTCTCTCTCTCACACACACACACACACACACAACACACACACACACACACACACACACCCCTCTTTTGAACAAAAGCAGCAGATTTTTGTTGTAGAAAGTGTGAATTTAAATACAGTATTTCATTTTAGAAATTTCATATAAAATGGGGTTTGTTTGGCCAGGATTTTCCAGAATGGACAGATCTTCATGTTGTAAAAAAGGAAAAAAATAAAATGAAATTTATTTCTTCACCAGAGAAGAGTGAAGACCCCAACTAAACACATTCTATGTAATTGCTTTGGGCTTTGTTTTTATATGGATAATTTGGGTATCTGTTATGTGTGGTCTTGTTGGTGAAAGAAAGGCCTATTATTCAGGGTGCATGTGGGGGGGAGAAATACAGACATTTATGGAGGGTAAGAGAAAGGAGAGAGAGAGACAGACAGAAGGGAAGAGAGAGAAAAGAGAGAGGGAAAGAGAGAGAGAGGGACAGAGAGAGAGAGGGAGGGAGAGAGAGAGGGAGGGAAAGAGAGAGAGAGAGAGAGAGAGAGAGAGAGAGAGAGAGAGAGAGAGAGAGAGAGAGAGAGAGAGAGAGAGAGAGAGAGAGAGAGAGAGAGAGAAGAGAGAGAGAGAGAGAGAGAGAGAGAGAGAGAGAGAGAGAGAGAGAGAGAGCGCCAAGGAACAGTCACTTTTAAGTTGAGACACACTCTCTGCTTTTCATGGAAAAGCATGCACCCAACATGAACAGATGTTGTTTTATTGCCTTAAGCCTTTTTTTCTTTAAATAAACAACAAAACATACCCTTGTGTTTTCCTCACCACAATAAGAATTTTCATGACTTTATTACTTGAATTAGCTTTGCTTTAACCCTTTCACTTTCTTTTCAAAGTAGTACACTAAGCCTCTTTCCACTGAGATATCAAATGGTATGATGTGGAACAGAGGTAATAAAGAAACAGCCCAAGATTTTAGAACTCAGCTGCTCAGTAGGTATAACTGAGCCATTTAAAATAATTTTAATAATTTCTGATTGGCTCAGAAAAAAATCACGTTATAATGAGATGACATAATAACATATTAAACTATAAGAAGTATTATAAGAGGGTTTCCCTCAATGGACATTTTTATTCCCTCAAATATTCCCAGTGAAATGAAAGCCAAATGTGAAAATAAGAGCCTGAAAACTTCTCTTGGTAAAACATGTCATGGCAAAAAAAAAATCATTAAAAATGTTTCTTGACTAGATATAATTCCAATGGCAAATCTTTTCCAGAGCTATGATATTTAATATTAATAATGTAGATTGCATCTGCCAAATTTGGCATGAAATATGAATCACTATATTTGTAGCAGAGTCAATATGAACTTATTTATGTGTGTATCCCTGATTTAGTATTGTACTATATGCATTTTGGAAACTGTGTAATAAAATAATTTGGTGTTTCTCCTCTATATTCTTATCAGTTAAAATGACTAAAAGTAATTGAAAACCAATCTAAGGATATATAGAATAGTTTCAATGACAACTCCATTAAAAGTCAATGAGAGTCCCACGGCTAAAAACCAACCCAATACTTTGATAGAAAGCTGATTCATGGATAATTGCTTCCTCAGAGTAATTTTTCAATGATCAAATCAGCCACGTAAAAGTCCTGAAAATAAGTAGGTGGCCAATGACCATAGTATTTGGTCATTTTATGTACAATGGTCCTTGCCAAATCCTAACATCATTGAAGTTAGGCATATAAATTCAGGGCTTGCTATGTCTTGGGAGTGTGATAAAATCTAATTTAGTCTAAATGCTATGAATTACATTTACTATCAAAAATGATTATAACATTAAAACAAGGTTTTCATAGATGAAAAGTTTGAGCACAAATCTCAGGGCTTCTTCAAGTCTTCAAAGTGAAGAAAACAGAAATAATTTACAATACTCTCTAAAGAGGTTTTAACCCTATCTACTGCCTCCAGTCAAACAATACATTTCTGCCCTCTTCCCAAGCTCTTCATTAGCATGGCATTCTGAACTTCCTAATGAAAGACTAAAGACACTGAAATAAATTCTACAATAACCCTCCTCTCTTGAGATACCAACTGGCTTTGCACAGCAGATCTCTTTGTCCTTTGTGGCAAGTTATTTGCATGTCTTTTGGTTAATGGGGGAAAAAAATTAAAAACAGGGCATTCTTCAACTGCTTGGGTTTCTTTCTACTGATAACTTCCAATCCACTGTTTTCAAAACTACTGCACAAAAATGAAAACAAACTCAGGAAATAACTTAAAAGTTAATCTCATGAACATGTTTGAAAATGAGCTTAAAGTCAGAGTCCTCCTATGGTCACTTTCCCCTAAAATAAAATGGAATTAAATAGATCAAGGCCAGAAAGTGTAATGAAGCATTATTCCCTAAACACAAATTGTAATTAGTCTAATATGCCATTTAATTTAAAACTCATAGGAAAAAGGAATAATTTAAAAATCACAAAAGTTTTTGGCTTCTTTATTATGTAAAAACTAAAATATCCCAAAAGACACTTAGTATGTTTCCACATATGCCGAGTAAAGCAGAGAATTACTACAATTATATGAATAACCTACTACCAAGTAATGTTTTCACAATTATGGAGATCCATCAATATAAATATTTCTGCCTGAATAATTCTGAAAATTACCTTAATTTGCTAGTTTCTTTTGCATAAAACTTATAAATATTCTAGGAACCACTGACTACAACACTCAAATCTATTAATAGTCAAGAGAAAATTAAAATTATCTCATCAGACCAACAATATTCATTTACTTTTGTGATTTCTAACAGAAAGAAGGAAAAGGAAGAAATATATTTCTAACACAATTTAATCACTTGTAAGCAAAATAATGTATAATTTGATTAAACATGGTAAGAGAATTATAAAAATAGTTCATTTTAAATTATGATGCTTAAAAGAGTCAGATTCTTCCAAATCCATCTACTATAACTTGAGAGTGAGTCAATATAGAAATGCCATTAATTTGTTCAGGCCATTCTATTAGATACTACCTGATGAAGTAATCTCCCTAAAGCAATTAACTTATTTTCAAGAAGTATCTTCCATGCTGGAAAAATCTGACTCAACCTCTACCAATGGGATTTCCCTTGGGAATGCAAGAACATTTTGACCAATGATCACAGCAAGCATCTAATATATAGAATTATCCTCAAATTTTATGTTACGTAGATATTGTCCAAGGAAGTTGCCTCAGATAAATAGAAACTGGAAGACATAAGAACTAAACTTGGAAACTGTAATTACTTCAGTCTTATTATCACTTAACAAAATCCATGATTATTTTCCCCAAAGAAGACTTTTACTGAAGGAAAATCTTCCCTTGGGTAACCCAAAGATGAAATGAAATGATTTCTTTAAAAATAAAAAGAGCCAGGGGCAGCTAGGTAGTGCAGTGGCTAGAGCACCAGCCCTGAAATCAGGAGAACCTGAGGTTAAATCTTGTCTCAGTCACTTAATACTTCCTAACTGTGTGACCCTGGGCAAGTTACTTAGCTCCAATTGCCTCAGCAAAAATTAAAAAAAAAAATGAAAATAAAAGGAGCTTAGCTAGTTTCTTACCTTGAAGCCAATCTCGAAAGTAGTGTAACCACATTTTAGGGAGCTGTTTGTTTTCTTCCAACATGACATACTTCACACTGCTGAAACTTTTGTGAAGGTCGTAAAGTAAGTGCTGGATATTTGGGTAGTCTGCTTTCTGAGTAACTATATACATGTTGTAGAAAGAGAAATATTTGAACTGAGCTGCGATAAAGTCATATTCTCGGGTTTCTCGTGGCACAATATCAGTCAGATCCAGCCCATCTCTCACTCGAGTGGTTCCATACAGGCTGACTCCTAACAAACCCAGAAAAAGGAAGATAACCACAACCTGCAACAAAATAAAAGGCAGAGGATCAGAACCTGGGCAACTTAAGCATCCCTTCTCAAAGAGAGATGCATGCTACCATAAATACTCACAAGCAGGATACCACCATAGTGGCTCAAGATTAAATTAACATTAATGAGTTTCTCCTCTTGGGAATCAGATCAATATCAATCATGTCACTAGGAGTTATAAAAGAGATTTCACAACGATAATCTATTCAAAGAAACTCTAGGGGATATTTTCTACTAGAGATGCATAAAACATCCTCTGAATTCTTCTTTTTAAAATAAATAGATCAATGGGCCTTTGATCTTGACTTTGAGGAATCCTTTAGAATATCCAAGTGTAGCACACATTAAGTTGTTCTTTTCCCCCAAAAAAAACAAAAAAAGTGGTGGGGAAGAGGAAAGAAACAGGTAAATTTAATAATAATAATAATAATAATAATAATAATAATAATAACTAGCTTTCAAATAGTGCTTTTAAAGGTTTTAAAGGTTTACAAGATACTTTACAAATATTATTTCATTTTATCTTCACAACAATGACGGAAAGTGGGGGTTATTAGCCCCATTTTACAGAAAAAAAAATTGGATCAGACATTTAAGTGACTTGCTTAGCAGCATATAACTAAGTATCTGAGGCTGGATTTGAACTCAGAAGTTCATGAATCAAAGTCTAGCACTCTATCCATTGGTCCAGCTGGCTGCTTCATTTATTCTTCTCAAATATAAGTTTTCAACCTTTTTTGTATCATGTACTTCATTTTGTGTCATGGATAGTCAAGAAGTCTATGATTCCCTTCTCAGTGTAAGATTTTTGTTTGAACAAAATAAAATATGTGGTATGACAAAAGAAAATAATTATGTAGAAATACAGTTATTAAAACATTTTAAAACAGGTTCATGGGCCTTTTTTAAATGAAAGGTAGAATCATCTGTTTTTGACAGATTACCTTGGCTTTCGGTTTCAAGAGGAATGGTGCATAATGTTTCTCAGCAAAAGATGAAAGAGTCCACTTAGTACAAGGTGGCTCCAGGCAATGAAGATTTGAGTCTGAGAACTGAGAGAGCAAATCTCTTGTTGAGCTTGTACTTTCTGGACTATGGCAGCTGAGGTTATCCTGTGTCATGGTGACAGGCTGTACAGAGATCTCTGAGCGAGGTTCTGCGGTGGTATAATACACCTGGGTATGAGGGTCATATTCAGTGCGCAACTGAACTGTTGACTGCATGGTGATCTGAGTTTCATGAGCAAAGCTGTGACTGCTGTATGGCGGTGGAGGGCTGTAACGAGTGTTGTCATTGGGATCTGTGTAGGCCTGAGGTTCAACCTGAATGACTCTGCTGACACAAGGACTGAAAGGAATTGGGAAAAAAACAAAATACTGAAATTAATAAAATTCATCACTTGATATTTTTAATCTTATGCAACTTTGACTTAAGAAAAAAAAACCACTATTTTTAAAAAACTCAACAACTGTTCAGATTCATGCTGTGAACTCTGCAATATAAACCACTGATAATATGTCTTATTAGAATATCCTTCATACCTCTAACCTCTTTTGACCCTCCTCCAATAGCTCTGGATGAAGGGCAACCATTATCTACCCTTAATGGATGAGGGCTCTTGCCAATCATCACAAAACTAAGAAAAGACAGAATCAAGAGTGGAATCCAGGTTTCTTGACTCTTAGTCTAGACTTTTTTTGTTATATTATTATTAAGACAGTATATTTAAATCTAAAAGTGAAAATAATATGCAAATGACTTGATAAATACTCCAAAATCATTTATTTTTCTCAATGTGTTAAATAGTTAATGACCACCCCTCCCTTTATATGTTAAAAAAATCTGTATAACTCACTTCCAGCTGATCAATGATGGACAGAAACAACTACACCCAGAGAAGGAACACTGGGAATTGAATGTAAAATATTAGCACTACTGTCTATCTACCCAGGTTACTTATACCTTCGGAATCCAATACTTAATGTGCAACAAGAAAATTGGATTTACACACATATATTGTATCTAGGTTATATTGTAACACATGTAAAATGTATGAGATTGCCTGTCATCTAGGGGAGGGAGTAGAGGAAGGGAGGGGAAAACCTGGAAAAATGAATACAAGGGATAATGTTATAAAAAATTACTCATGCATATATACTGTCAAAAATGTATAATTATAAAATTAATTTTAAAATCTGTATAAAGAAAAATAAACTAATTAACCAGATGTCTGACCCTGAATATAGCCAATTAAAGCACACTGAATGATAGTGAATTTAACCTTCCCTTAACCCACTTTTATGACTTTTGAAATTCTTTTTTTCCAAAACTATATATGGTAAATATCCTTACTACCTAACTGACTTTATATTTATAAATTAGAATATGCTGTATAAATAGTACTGCTCTCTAAATACTGAATACAAATTTGATTATCACAGAGGTTTACCTTGTAAAACAACAGAAGATATCCAACCTCCTGTCCTCCCGTCTATATAGATCCATACTTAGAATAGCAGGGAAAATTAGCAGAACCATGGCAAAATTAAATACCACAACTATAGCAGCCTAAAAAAAAAAAGAAAAAAAGAAAAAAAAATCAAGGTCAGGAATAGGTTACTTCTCAAGATGGGAAATGATTTTAAAAAGACTTCAAGTTCCTTTGAATTTTACCCAGTAATACTTGAAGTAATATACTTGAATTTTTGAAACTGTAATCTTTGACAGTGAAGAATGATATAGCTAAATCAGAAAAATTCTAAGTAATGTAAAAATACATCCCTTCATGGGTTTACTAGTCTGTGACTTGGCTATGATCCCATCATTAAAAGACAATGATATATGTAACTTAAGAAAGAGAAAACAAATGTGGTCTAGGAATTAGAAAGCCTGGGTCCTAGTCCTCAGTTAAGCTATATAACTTTGGACAAGGCACTTATTCTGTTTCCTCATCTAATCAAATGAGATCATGTATGCAAATTTCTTTCCAAGTCTCAAAACCAACTATTTTCACCATCATTTGTAAAATATGAAAATAGCACTTAATAGGTCTTCTCTGAGGTTCTCCACTTTTTTAAGCCCTAAAAGACTTTGCTTTTCCTCAACAACCCCCAAACATCTTCCATTCCAGCCACATAATTGGGTGCTTTCTTTCCCTCTTGAAACTACTTTGTACAGACTTTAAATTTACTTTTCTCTATGAATATTATATCCCTCATAGTAGAATGTAAGTTCCTTGAGGGCAAGGATTATCTCTCTTTGTATATCTAGTTCTTATAACACACACAACTTTATAAATCTGTGAACTTAATGTCTATTATGTCTAATTGAATGCAATTAAAAATTCTGAGCATATAATTTAACTTTTTAAAGTTCTACTTATAAATTGCTATAAGAAAATTGAATCACACACACAAAGATAAAACAATGTAGATATTTTTAAGTGATTTTTTTAAAAAAAAACTTCCCTTTTTGTAAATTTCTAAAATGGCACTGATTTGACATTTTTAGAACTCATGCATAAGACAGATTGAGTATATCATGTCACCTTTTATAAACAAATTAAAATTTCAAACATTTCCTGTGGGGTTTTTAATCAGCTTCATATATCCTCTGCAATACCCTGTAGTGCTGCTTTGTATACATAATAAAAATAAAAGGTCGAGGATAGTAAAGCAGAAAAGAAATTCGTTTATATCATTATAGCATATAAAGAATAAATAAGTACAGATTTTTAAAAATCATTCCATAATGTAGCATAAACCTTAGGTTAGAGTTTAGCATTCCAGCAAACCTCCTTATGACTTAGTAAAGATCATAAAATTGGTCTGTATAGGCTAAGTCAACAGAGAGCCAGTTGAATAGAGAGATAAGTGAGAAGAAAGCTATTATAATTTTTTCTTCTGAAACTATAAATGATCAAAATTTAAATAAAAACACTTAGAGAATTAAAACAATAATTTTACAGTAAAAAACAAAATGTTTGTTAAGGGATAGCTAAATGCTAAATACTTTCAAACAGGGGAGAACACATGGGGAAAGAAAAAGTAGAAAAAGGTGAGAACTCAAAAATCTGAGTAATAATGATGATGTTAATAACTAGCATTTATATAATGCCTACTATGTGTTAACCACTGGGCTAAGAGCTCTTTACAAATATGATCTTCACAATAAGATCCCCATTTTACAGCGGAGGAAATGAGGCAAAAAAGTGATTCACTCAAGATCACACAACTAATTAGTGTCTAAGTCTACATTTGAACTCAGATCTTCCTGACTCCAGGCCTAGTCCTCTATTCACAACATCACCCAGAAAAAAAATGAGAGTGTTTAAAAGGGTTTATAATAAGAGGAATCTTAAGAGGTTAGACTATATCCTGCATATCTTAAAGACAGATGCTCTTAATAACTGACTGGATGAATTTCTGTGTTGCTTCCTTATAAGGAGAGAATTATAAAAATGATTTGCTTTATATTTAGTAACTTTTAATCTCCTTTAACAGTAAATTTTTAGATCCACCTTTTTATTCCTTAATGATCTTTCCCAATTGAAAATACTATGAAATGTTATCTGAAAGCAAACTCTAAATACTATGAAGATTTTACTATATCATATATTTAATATAAAAATGTCATAGAATTATATGACATATATTTATAATAGCTTTTTATTTTCAAAATACATGCAAAGATATAGTTTTCAACATTCACACTTGCAAAACCTCGTATTCCAAATTTTTCTCCCTTCCCCTACCCTTCCCCAGCAAGTAATATATGTTAAACATGTGCTATTCTTCTATGCATTTTTCTATATTTATCATACTGCACAAGAAAAATCAGATCAAAAAGCAAAAAAAGAGAAAAAAAGCTAGCAAACAACAACAAAAAAGGTGAAAATATTATGTGGTGATCCACATTCAGTCCCCACAGTCTACTTTCTGCATGCAGATGGCTCTCTCCATCACAAGTCTATTGGAATCGACCTGAATCACCTCATTGTTGAAAAGAGCCATGTATGATACATATTTTTATATTAAATATATTATATATAGTGTATATATGTATACACATATATATGTATGTATATAAATTTATATTTATATAAACATAATACTATGAAGATTTTAATACTATGAAGTTCTTTTATGCCTAAAATTTACACCAAACCATCACTTAGTACATTCAGGGAAAGATCTGGGATCTCTGAGAATTCTCTGAATAAAACTGGGCATGCATCATATAGCCTTATCATATGATGCTGGGCATGCATCATATAGCCTTATACCACATAGAGGCAATATAGATTTAAGAGATTTGTAATTTCATTTGAGGGGAGGTTTGTCTTTAATGTCTCCCCAGTATCTCACTCATTATTTTGGTCTTCTTTGACATTTAATAAAAAATTGATGAATGAATGAATCAAAATCAAAGCCATTCATTTCCTAGTAACTTCTTTTAAATGAAATTATAAAATATTCTTCTTTTTAAAGAAGTTTATCCATTTTAAAATTTGTTTTTATTCTTCCTAAGGAGAGACTTATGAAAAAAAAGTCTGTGGAATATATATGATGCTGAGGATTTCTGAACTGCTTTATGCCCTAGAGATTAAGTATAGAAGGACTGTTTTTCCAACCCTACTATTTTCAATAGTGGAAAGTAAGGAACATAGAATATGGAGACTAGAGTAGGAGGAGGTAGTATTAGTCCTAGGAAAAAGAAACATGTGGGCAAAGCAATCAAAAAGAAAACTTTTCATGGTTTTCTTGTTTTTCTTTTCTTTCTTTATTTCTTTTTTTAAGGTATAAATGGGAAGCATAGACTATATTTCTGGTGAGGGAGTGATATCTGAAATGGAATGAAACACACATTTTGTGGTTTCCCCCCCATTAATATCAGTGATTCTATCCCTTAGAAAATCCAGCTGCTACTCTTGCATCTGTTAAGTGAAGTGAAAGAATAATAGTTGTTTGTGCTGGAGTCACTGAGAGAGAAGCCAAGCAAGGCTAGTAGGTTGGGGCCCTACCTAAGGTATGTGCTGCTTTTTTCCATTCCTGGCAGACCACCCAAGGAGAGTGGGTGTATATCATAGCCAGAGGTGATGAGCAGCCAAGGATGCCTGTCATTTAGACTTCCACCTTATGGATGACGATTGGTAATTCCCTTCTGATAGAACATGAAGAGCCCAGATGTTCCCTCTTTCAATACCCTTAGCACCCCAAGGCTTTACTTTTATTAATTAAATTCTTATAACAGCAGTATAGAAAGTTGTTGGTGCCAGAAAAGGAAAGCAATGAGTCTTTTTAAAAAATTATATTTAAACAGGCAAGGCCAGTTTCTTGACAGCTCCACATTCTAAAGGAACTATGGATATTTCTTAGAGTAAATAGTATCCTAAGAGAAAAGCAGCTTGGAATGGTGGATAATGAGCTAACTTCAGAGAAAGGAAGTCCCAGGTTCAAGTCCCACCTTTGACATATTAACTCTGTAACTGTAGGCAAATAACTAAACCTTCTTTGAATGCCTTCAGACAACTTTATAAAATAGTAAATTGTATGGAAGCTGTTGATCTGTACTGGCAAAGGAAGCTTCTTGCAGGGACCTCCCAATACAAACTATAATTAAAAGGATAATTAGCCCATATAGGAATATATACATCTATTGATATGCAAAAACAAATATAATAACACATTTTGTTATGTTAGTTGTAAAGATAAAAAAATCTATACATTTTGATTTCATACATTTTATACTCTGATAAGAAAAAAACCCCATCCCTCTCTATTTCTTAAAAAAAAAAAAAAGGATACATTAAGTACAAAATGCTCCCTAATATTATATTAATACTGATTTGGCATATTAGTACATATTTTTCCCTAATAATTCTGAATTAATTCACACTCGATATTGCTATTATCTATAAAAGGATACAATCTGACTAATGTATTAAAATGCATGTAAAAATGATAGAGTTCTTTATTTTGCCATAAAAGTTACAAATGTAGTTATTAGGAAAGTATTTTTAACTTCCATTATGCACAATTAAGAAGTATCCTTGATGAAGCAATTCTTCCTATACCTAAAATAATGTGGCAAATTATAGTGGGGGAGGAGTACAGGAAAATTTTCAGGCCATTGCATCATAGTTCACTAAGTGGTACTCCAATGGTCTAGAAGTTAATGAACCTTTCCCAAAGGCCAAACTTCTACTCAGGAAGCAACTATTATTAATGAAATGTTAATTAATATTTGAAAAATTAAGACAATTTCTAAAAGTAGTAGGATTTCAACTACAAAGCCTTTGGCCCCCTACTCTTTTCACTAATGTCCTTCTTGCTTTTAGAATGGCTTTTCCAAACCAGTGGACACCTGCTGAAATCCTAGCCACCATTCAAGGACCTGCATGAATGCCATTCTCCACTCATAATCAGAAATGACCTCTTCTCCGTCTTTGAACTTCATTTGTTCTTTTATCATCCAATACATATATCCCTTAAGATGGAAAAGTAAAGGGTAGGAGGAGTCTCAGGAAACTCAAACAAATAAGGAGCATATGACAGAATCTTAATTGCAGAGTCATTATAGACTTCCTATGAGCTGAATCCCCAACTTTCAGGCAAGTATCAAATGCTGTTACCATATACTAAATGTTTGGAAGAAGGGAGATACTGACATACATAAAAATAAAAGCGATAGCATGATATAGATAAAAGAATACTGGATTCAAGGTCAGAGGAGCTCAAATCCTGACCTTACTACTTGTGGCTAATTTGCATATGTCATTTAACTTCTTTGGACTCAAGTTTCCTCATCTACAAAATGAGGAGATTGGATTACATGATCTACATGATCTAAGATCCTTTTAAACTCTTAATGGATGACCCTATTGAGCCTCAGTAGGGGCACTGTACCACAATGTATGTGTTCTGTACCACAGAAGCATATATAAAACCCCAAAGAAGGAATCAATGAAGTTTGTGCCTTTCTCTCCTTTCATTACTGATTAATTGGTTGATTTCTTCCCTTCCTGTTAATTGAAATATAGGCATATGAATCAATAATCAATCACCAAGAACTTATCAAACATCTATGTATTAGGCAATATACTATGTGGAAAAAAGTATGTTGAAAAATTCACAGTCTACTCAGAGAAATCTAAAGGGTGTTTTATACCAATCAAATTGGTATTGACAATAGTAATCACCCATGAAACACCTTAGTTTAAAGCCTTTTTGATGTGTCCTTCATTTTCCTAGCTTTTCTTAAGTTCCCAAAGAATTATCTTATTTCACGTGATCATGTGATAATAAAGAAAAGTGGGAAGAAACTAAGGGCATCTCTATTTCTAAATATACTGTACTAGACAAATGTAAACTGCTCTTTTTGCTTAGTGTTTTTTGATGTTGAGGAGAGGGAAAGAAAAGAAAAGAAGAAACTATTTTACGCTCTTTAAGGTGCATCAGGAGAAAGCAAAAACCACCAGTGTTTTCTTGTTTAAACTAACATTAAATAAAGAGGAAAAATTTAGGAGAATGACATATGAGTTAAATGGAGTTTAAGGTATAAGTTAGGAATTCCATAAAGAAGTATAGTTTACTAGGGATGATTTTGCATTTTGATGATGGTATTGTGATTAAAAGAAACATCAGCTATTGAAAAATCATCTCATTCATATTGGTCACACCTTATGACATGCAAAACAAAGACATCGAAAGCCCTGACAATGTATTTAGAGAGCAAAGAGGAGGCATGGACCCTGCCTAATGGGGTCTGAGTCTAAACACTCTTCCCATTTGGAACAATAAGGAGTTCTGTTCTGGGATTTTTTCATTGAAGAGCAAATGCCATTCAGTTACCAGCAGAGCCCCAGTGCAGGTCACTGGGTGCATACTTGACACATTATTTTGCCCCAAAGGACTGGAGATGGTGTCACTGCTTATTTGTATAAAGATGGGATTTGGACAGATGCATGAAGAGATCAGACATTTCAATATCACCAGAAAAATTCACCTACTTCTTTTAATAAGGCTGGAAAAAGTTCTACTGGGGTGCAGGGGGTGGAGTTGGAGGAATAAAATGGATGTTAACATCTGTTTCTTTATAGGATTGAACAATTTTGCTTCACTCCAGATCCTTACTTAACCTGTGGGAGTCTCTCCAATGTAAACATAATGAATACAACTGGATACAAATGATCACAATTGGGTACATTTTAGAAAAAGAGAATTTGTAAAGCCTATTTGCCAGTGGAAGATGTCAATAGATTTTTTTAAAAGTGATCAAAATATCTTTTAAGTAGCAACTCTTTTAGAGTATTGAAGTAATTATGACATTTTTGGGATATTGAACAAGCCACAGTTTCCCAGTGTATAAACAATTCCTGGAGCATAAAGGAGGATGTCTTGGGATGAAAGCAGAGTTTACTAAATAGTGCTCTAGTGGCTTGAATCAAAAATGCAGTGTACTAAAGACTATTTTTTCTCCAAGGAGATTTTTTTAAAAACTATGTAAAAGGGTTCTTATAAAAATTTTGCATGGGTAATCTTTAGTATGGCCAAAAGACCAAGTTAAATAAAACAAAAGAAAATATGAGTTTTATCTTTGTTTCATCTGTATTGCTGAAATAGAAATAAAGAAATGAAAGGAGAAAAAGAGAGAGATGGGGGAAGGGTAGAAAGATTAGATTTTTTTTTTTTTTGAGATAAAAAGATTTGGGCTAAGTGGCTTTCCAAAGTCCTTCTGGTTCTAGGATTCTAAAGTTATAGCTGTGTTAATAGTTTTGCTGAGAACGGTTTATTTGTTAGCTTAAGTTAAGAAGTTGAGTTAAAGTACTGAGTGCAGTCCAGTTTGAAAGATTTTTTGCATTCTGGTATATTTGGGAAATTCAAATATATGATGAATCCCTAAAAGTCAAATAATGACTATGATGACACAAGCCTAATTCAGACAAAAAAAATCACAAGTTAAACAATATATCACAAAACACTAATTAATTTACTAATTGACTTTTCTGTTCATGTTTTACTACAACCTCCCTCTCACCAATATTTTTAAACTTAACAATATCAAAAAAGTAAGGTAATATGAATAAACAGAACTAGGAGAAAATGATATTTTATGATATTCATCCATGTAATTAAAAAACTTCAGAAATTATGTCATATATATATATATATACATAAATATATATTTAATTTTATTTATTTATTTTTTTCCTGAGGCTGGGGTTAAGTGACTTGCCCAGGGTCACACAGCTAGGAAGTGTTAAGTGTCTGAGACCAGATTTGAACTCCGGTCCTCCTGAATTCAGGGCTGGTGCTCTATCCACTGTGCCACCTAGCCGCCTTTATATATATATACACACATATATATATACATATGTATATAATATAATAATATGTAATAATATAATATAATAATAATATAATATATATAACATATATATATGAAATATATATATATATATATATATATATATATATATATATATAATATGTATTTAATCACTCTTGATTCTTTTTCAGACAGGGACCAGTGTTTTTTGTTTTGTTCTGTTCTCATTTTATCTTTGTATTCCCTTAATTTAACAGAGTCCTTTGAACATAGTTAGTTGTTGATAAATGTACACTAAATGGAACTGAATTTAGTCAGCCCTATGTAACTGATAAACTTGGGGGAATTTTCAAAGAAATTCTCAGAATTCTTACATTGATAATTTGGAGACTGGAAAAACTGAGGAAAATATTTTTAAAAATACTCTCAGATACAAAACTTACTAGTTTTTACTAGCTTTCTAACTTCTTGGAAACTTAGGATAAGGGCAAATTCTTTACTATGAGAATGACATACATAAAAGCTAGGACCTGCTGAACAACTGTTTTGCGACACCTAAACTCTAGATTGAAGTTTTAAATCTGATTAGCCATCTGTATATATTCCATAAAGAAAATAAATAACCCATGAATTCCCTTACAAGTATTTCTTTCTAAGTCTGTGAAACCTGAGTATCTGAATTGAGACTTTTCAAGCATTTCTAAGAATCTCTGAACCTACTAGAAACTTACCTGGAGTGAAAATGCCCGAAGAGCAGGAATAGGGATTAAAGCTGCCATAAAGAAGGCTGTGACATTGCTGATCGAAGTGAGGGCCACACTGGCTCCAGTTCGCTTCAAACATTCCCCTGTCCTGTCCTGAAAATGATATATAGCACCTTTTAAAATTTCATACAGTTAAATTAACTATTAATTAATTTAACTTAAGAGCAAACTTCTAAGTGATTACTATGTACTAAGCACTAGTCAGAAAATCTAGAGTGGTTTCTTCCCTCAAGGAGTTCATAATCTTACAAGTGGAAGATAATATGCAAATATCTATGCATATACAAGATACTTTCAGGTAAAGATAATCTCTGAAGGAAAGTACAAGCTTTGAGGGGGACCAGGAAAGGCTTATTGGAGAAGGTAGGATTTTAGTTACACCTTGAAGAAGTTGGGAGGCTGACAAGAAGAAAATGAATACCAGGTAGAGGGAAGAGGCAGTGAATGTTCAGTGAGAATCACTAAGGAGAGCAGTATCACTGAATTGTAGAATATGTGAAAACTGGAAAAGTAGGAAGGAACCAAGCTATGAAGAGTTTTGAAAGCCATTTAAATAAGTTTTTATATTTGGTCCTAGAGCTAAAGGGATTAAGCCATAATCCAATTCAATTATAAAGCAATTTGATATAACTACAATATGTTTAACTGTATCTCCTATTTCCAGCATTAATAATGGTATCTTCAATATTTTTTAAGAAAGCATATAGCTACTAAATTATCATAAATGCATTTTAAAAATTACATTACAGTTAAATGAGTGTCATATAATAATTTTAAAAGGTTAATAAAAGACAGCATAGCTTTAGAATTGAAATTTCAGTAAATGATATCATACAGAAATATTTATTTTATTAATGAGGACATGCATTGTGTCAAGTCATCCGTTTTCAATTCTTTTCAAACAACAAAACCGTCATGCATTGACTTCACCATTAAACTATTTGTCTTCTTGAGTGCTAGCATTGAATATTCTTTTGAAAAGCATGTTGCAATAAGCCAAGAGACCACACAAAGATTTATCCTTTATTCAGAAGTTTGGAAATATTCCTTTTCTTTTGAAATATTCTTTTTCAAATTTAAAGCTCTGCTTACTTTTTATATAAGAGTACATAAAAACTTATTTGTAATGACCAAAGACTAAGTTACTAAACAAAAATTGTGCAGTGAATCTAGTTTTCGGAAAACTAAAATAAAACCAAAAATCAGGCAGATACATATTTCTTTGGAAAAGCCATAGTACACAGAAAGAAACTCTCTTTCATCTTTAAAAAGAAAGCAGGTGTTTCAAGAGCACTTTGAATGTAAGGATAACAGTTCTCCAGGAATTCTTGTGGGTCTCTTTAAAGTTCACCTCATTTAAAATAAGTGTCATTTAACAAAAATTAGGGGAAACCTCACTTTTTCTTCTAATATAGCATATCTCTTAATGTTCCAAACAAATTCTTCTGAACCCAGCCACTTGATTATAATATTTACCATCAAAAAATGAGCTTAAATAAAAGGAATATACTACTACTAATTGTATTTGTGTTTGCCACTGGCTCCCTCTCATTTTTCCCCCATCTCTTCCCATTACCTCAAAAGGGATTCTTTTATTTTGCCCCGTTTCACTGAATGCATGTGCCAAAAGGAAAACATCATCCACACCGACTCCAAGAGCAAGAAAAGGCAAAACCTATGCAAAGAGAGTTAACAATGGTTTTGTTAAACTGATGACCCACTGTTTCATTGACTGGTCAAGCTACTTAGAGCAACACCTCAAGCAACCTCTTAAGAAATAGACTACACAATGAAGTCTATCATCTTTTTCTATAGCTCTTTTGAGATTACCCTTTCAGATTTCTAGCAGCTTAGTGCTTTTATAACTCAATCTCTAACACAGAACTATATATTAGATCACTAAATACAAAAAGCTTTGAGTTTTTCAAAGTAAAAAGGGATGGAAAGAGATTTTAAAAAACCAAAACAAAGTAAAATCTATACTGACAATTCTTCCCTCTCTAAAGACTCACTCAAAACATTTATTCACTCTTCTAAATCTTTCTGGATTGGACAACTTAATGAACAATACTACTAAGTACATGTCCTAGTGGAAAAGAATCCAAAATCCTTTGCCATATGAAATAAAAATGGTTAATTCAAACTCTGGAGAAGGAGTAGGTGCAAATGAACATCAAATGAATGATTCCTTGAGTACCTGAGTTGTTGCAGCATTAAAGGAAATTCCAATCAATGAGCACAGGCCCAATCCTGCAGCTACCGACAGTGCAACCAACAGGACGCCAGCCAGTCCCACAGCACCCTGGGATTTGGCACAGTCCCATCGAAGCATAGTTAAACAGGCATAGGCGAGCTGTAAGCAAAGCAATGAGGGTTGGGGTGGGAAGGAATAGAGGGGAATTGGGAGAAACAGGAATAGAAGAAGAAAAATAACACAAGAGCCAAATATTAAAACATATAAGATGATTCAACAATTTTCCCAACTCTGACCCCATATCAAATATGCATGTGGATATGGATTATAAAGAATACATAAAACTAATGATACTAGAAAGTCAAAGATGGCCAAATTGCAAATGATAAAAGGGCTCATATTTTAATTTTAAAATCATTATAAAGTTTGAAAGTTAAATGTTAACAGCCAACTAGTATGGAATTGGGGAGGATCAAGAGACTAGAATCCCTTTTTACCATTAATAAGTAGCCACTAGCAACTCGGATAACGCTGACATCTGAAAAGGATTTCAGGATGTCATCCAGAGTAGTTGTAGTAAAAGAAAGCACCTTCTGGGTAGAGTTTTGTGAAACACTCTGATGAACCACCTATGGAAAAAAAAATAACAAAAAGTCAGAAATACCAAATAAAACGATGGATTCAATTAGGATTCAAAATTTTGAGACTCCCCTCCCAAAAAATCATTAAAAGAAAAAAAATTCTCTATATAATATAGGATGGTTGAGCTTGAACTCATCATCATAGAATCATAAAATTTGAAAGTTAAAAGTGACTTTAGTGGTCATCCAATTCAACCCATTAAATGACAAGATGATTCTAGGACAATGAAGACAATTTCTTTTTAAATATATAATCTATAGAGAGTATCACTGCAGTTCATAGAATCATAACAGGCTTAGAACTTTATGTGATTTTATATGTCAGTTATTCCAACCTCACACTTTATGGATGAGGAAAATGAGACCCAGAGTAAAGTGAAGAGACTTCATACAGTCACATAGTGAGTATATAGCAGACTAAGAATGAAACCTAGACTGGCTCAAAATCAAAGGCTTTTTTTTTTTATGTTATGTCATCCTTACTTCCATTCATTCAAAATGACTAATTTTTTTTAAGTTAAAAAGACAAATATCCATGAATTACAAATCCTTCCTTTTTCTATCATAACTCTATGGTTAATCGTAACTATATCAATTTTTGCCCTTAATAGAAAACAACAAATTCTTAAGGGCACTCCTCCCCTTCTTCATTGGCTAGCCACTTTTAAAAGGTCATAAGCAGCTCAATCGAGGTCACTGCTTGGGAAACAAAGGCCAAATAATATCACATGACCTCGCCAATGGGACTGCAGCTGTGAGCAGATTTTGATGCCTTGCTAATGTTTTCCAGACACCTTTTCTAACTGACCAACTGCCTTTATACAGTGTTATGGTTTAGATCTACAATTCACATTTGGACACTCAAAATATTTTAGATAACACCAGAGGAAATAAGGTTTTCATTTTTAAACTTTTAGTTTTAGGGATCTAAGAATTAAATCTCCACATTAGAAAAAATAGGAGTATTTTATAGTCACCAAATTCTCAGTAATATTACAGTAAAAAGTTAATTGCATCTGGCAATGAATTTTATTAAATTGTATTTTTTTTAAGTCTTTTTAAGTTTTAAAAATGAAATTTATTCCTATGTTTTTGTTTTTATATCAACTAGATTTCTGCTGTATACCTTCTTTCAGAGTGATTCCTTTTAAAAAAGAAGCCAGGCAGGGAGACAAAAAAGAAGGAAGAAGGAGGGAAGGAAAGAAAGAAAAAAGGAAGGAGGAAAGAAAGAAGGAAAGGAAAAAGGAAGAAAGAAGGAAGGAGAAGAAAGGAAAGAAGGAAGAAAGGAAAAGAAGGAAAGATGGAAGAAAGGACTTCAGTAAAACTAAATAAGACATCAATTGTGTATGGCAGTATAAGCAATGTTGTATACTCTTAAATTCCCAGCTGTACAAAGACGAGAATGAGGGAAGTGCATTTTCTGTCAAATTTGATCATTACAAAATATAACATCTTTTGTAAAATGGTAAAATTGGTGATGGGATTTTAATACCAAACCTAGATTAAATGCACGGCTTCTGATGGACTTGGTCATGACTTCTGGATGACTTTGTAATTTACCTCAACATACATTCTCTGCCAGGCCTCCAGAATTGCTGCTGCCTTGTCTTCATTCCAGTTTATATGTGAAACATATTCATAGCCCTTGAAGTGTTCATACATTTGCTTGGGAGTCATTAGTTGAAACATAGTTTGTAAAGCCTGAGCACTGTAACAGAAGTTGGGGGAGGGAGGAAGAGGCATAAAATAAACATTTCCAGGAAGCGATTTTCATGGCATCAAATCCCGAATGAGGGCCTCCGACTAAGTTACAGGAATTCTTTTCTTTTCCATAGCACATGTTCCCATTACAAGTGAACCTGAGTAATTATCCTATTTAGTCACTTAGAATACAGATTTATGTGTCATATAAAAGGTGTAATTTTACACACTTTTTAAAGAGATAAGCACAAAAATTAAATTAATAGTTGATTTCCTTTTCTTGGTTTCCATTATATAAAACAGGAAGAATAGAAGAGAGGATAGTATGACTAGATATAATAGAGCTCAGTCATAATGCATAGTTGCTCATCTAGAGGCCCCAGACTGGTTTTCTTTGGGGGATAAATGTCAGATACTTGACAAGAACTCTATAAGGGCACAAAGATTTGCTAACATTATGAAATTGTATTTTAGCACATCTTGAACAGCTGATTTAGCTGGCTGGTTTTTTTTTTTTTTGTTTTTTTTTAAAGATAAATTAGGACATGAACAATAACCCTAATCCTTCTTATTGGATTCTTAGGCTTTAATTTTCTGTTTTATGAAATAAGTTTATCACCAAAAAAAAAAAAAAAAGGCTATATTGATTTCAATATTTTTTTTTTGTCTCCTTATGTCACTCTCTAGGACAGTAGTCATTTATCCACTTAACTCCACTCCAGGGCACAGAAGTCCTGGCTTCATTTCTGACCTGGCTCCATTTTTGATCTGGGTCATTTTGTCTCTCCTTGGGTGGCCTTTGGCCCTCCTGTTCCCAGGGCAGATCATTATACTGAGACCAGAATTGGTGGAATATCCTGTTGCTCTATATCTCTGCTGTTGCTGTTGAGTCTTTTCTGACTCCATGAAGTTTTCTTGGCAAGGATACTAGAGTGGTTTTCAATTTCCATCTCCAGTAGATTAAGGCATACAGATTAAGTGACTTGCACACATTAAATTTTTGAGGTTGCATTTGAACTCAAGTCTTCCTGACTCCAGTAAATGACCCCATTTACTGAACGACCTAGCTGTCTATAGCTCTACTGTATCTCAGAACTCCCAAACTCAATTGATCCACCAGCATCAGTCTTCCCAGAAGAGACTACAGGTGTGAGCCAACATGTCCAGCTTGATTTCAATATTCAGTAACCTTGACTGTCTAGAATCCTGGATGATATTAAATATCTTAATGGAAATTATTTTAATTTTTTCATAAAGTCAACATAACATATATTCAGACTGATCTGGTTTACTTATTTTGTTTCCTACTATTTTATTATAACATTGCTAACTGGTATTAATAGTTGAATATTAATAAACATACACTTGTCAACGTCAGGCTCTCAAGAAAGAAAAACAAAAGAAAGATTTGGACTTGACTTTTTGGGATATATATTACCTGACGAGTTTTCCAGTGCTGTTCTTGACTGTACCACCCACAATCAACTCCTCCTGCCAGTGCATGTACTTTTTGGATAATCCATGACATCCACCATTCAAAACAAGGGCCACATCAAGAGGCTAAAATAAAAGACAGCCACATAATTGTATGAATTAGTAGGCAGGTCACATGCCATGTTAAAATCTAGTGAATTAAGAACTTGTTACACAGGAGATGTTAATAACAAGTTTGATGGAGAGGTGTGTGGCAAATTTTAAAGAAAAATGTAATTCTACAGAAGAGATTTAAGATCAGGGATCATATTTTAATAGTAGAAGTGGTAAAAAGGAGTTAGAGTTGATTAGAAACAAAGAATTTTCTCTCTCCCTTGTCCCATTTTAAATGAGGCAATAAACAAACTTACTCTGGTTGAATTTTTGTTAGGGGCTGTGAGTGGGCAGTCAGGATCAGCAGGATTGAGGCAGGGTCGATCCATATAACCATGACCAACCTCTGCTTTATTCAGCATTTCCTCCCAGCTGTCCACTTGATAGTTTATTTTCTTTAACTCTTCCAGGAATTCCAAGGGGTCAAAGTTTGTCCACTGCAAAGGAGGTTTACCTCTGTAAAAGAAATTAGGGAAGGGACAATGAAAAACATTTTTAAAAAAAATTCCACTTTTAAAACTCTCCAAATATTCATATTGTAGATATCATTTTAGTAATATTACATCTTGGAGTAATTAAACATAAAAAGGAATAACTATTTGCATTATAATTCCTTACAAACTTTTAGCTAATTAACTCTAAAATCCATTAATGAAAGTTTTATGAATGAAGACTCCAAGCCAGAAATTTATAACCTCAGTAAAGGAGTCTTTTTTCCCCCTAAAACAATGTTGTCAATACATTAAAAAAAAAACTAATAGAAATTACCTAATATGCACTTCTAAACAGGAGAGTCCAAATTAAGCATTTCACAATATATAATTAACACAAGTTTTAATAGATGTTCCGCAATGGTTATTGAGCAAAATATTTGATCTTTTTTCCTTAAATGATCCCATAGTTATTCCAATTCCCTGACAGCCTGGCAATCCACCAAAGAACAATGCCCTTCCCCCACTCCTGCCATCCCCACTATCAGTGCCACTTCTCCCCCACACTCACTTTTGAATTTGTGGTGTTGACAGACCAGAAAGGCTTTTGGCTGCCTGTTTTGTGGTTCAAACCACACTGTATCTGCTTAGCCAGGCTTAAGTCATTATTCGGAATCTCCCAACCAGAAAACACAAAACCCCTTATTTCCCATCTAAAACTGTACACTAAAGGTTAGGAGATGGCCATTGCAAATTGCTTTTACAGAGACATGCAAGCTAGGACAGAAACAATAACTCAAACACTAACTCTTGCATAATTAACTGAAAATGTCTACACAGATTAACAATAACTCTTTGAAAGATGCAGCATATACAATATCAAACTGCTAAACTGTGGAACACCCTCTACTCTAGCTTCCAAAGATACCATTTTAAAAAATTTCATTAATGATCCAAACAAGGGATTAACTTTTTACTAAAAAAACTCAAAGGTTTAGCTCAAGAATAATGAATACTGATATTCATTCACAATTATACTGAGAAATAAGACCAACCAAAAAAACCAGCCCCAACATAATTTTCTCCAATAGTTGAAATTAGAAACATTTTTAAAAATTAACATTCAAGATAAAACAACAATAAAACCAATGATTTGCATTTTATTTGCATTTAAATAGATTGACAAAAGTAAATGAAACTTATTGATGCCTAAAGATGTTTCTGAAAAGCCAAAAACTTTTTCCTTCTTTCTTTATACTCCTAAGTTTAAAAATGCACAAAGAATTTTTAGTTTTTTTGTTATTTGATCAAATTAATATTAAAATAAATAGTGAAAAACATCATAAAACCATTATAATAGCAATGAAATTTAAAAATCTCAGATATCGGAATATAAGGCAAAAAATGATGTACTTACAATAGATATGCTGTCCCTGATTGTAACTTTGCCCCTTCCCAAAAGCAGTCCAAAGGTGTGATGATTAAACAAGGATAAAGGTATTCTATTATCTGTCAAAACCAATAAGGAACACACCATATATTTAGATTAAAACATACCAGTGAGCACATAGTTTCTGAGAGTAGAAAGATATTTTTAAAAACAAATAGCAAATATACCTGATCCATATAACCTGTTTCTGTGATAAGCTCTCCTGATTTGTAACATAAGTGTTCCAATTTCCACTGTCTGTAAACATAAAAACATGACCTGTTATTTAATATTTTAATAAAACAATAGTTTAAAAAATTAACTCCTAACCTTAATAAAGCATTATCAAATTGATAATCAGATTCACAAGGATGTCACAGGAGATAATTTTCCTTAAAATGAGGTTTATTGCTGACTTTATGGAATTGCCCAGCTTCTACTTAGCAATCAATAAGTCTTTAGTATTTATAAACCAACTTTTTATGGGGATACAAGGACAAAAAAAAATTCCTACTCAAGGCACGAATTCTACCTATTCTAGCTATTCAAACCTTACTTATTCTTCAAGGCTCAGAATAATCCTATTTTTTCTGTGATACCAGCTGAAAGTGATTATTTCTTTGAACAGTATTATTCATTTTTCATTAACATTTAGTTATATCATTATTTGTGCTTATGTGTCATCTTTCTCCAACTAAAAAGATTCTATAAAAGCAAGGACCATAGCTCATATTTCTTTCCATTCTTCACAGAGCCCAGCAATATCTTCAATAGACTATTACTATTCAATGATTATTTATTGATTGGTGGAATCTTAATTAAATCTTTTGAAGAAAAGCTTAGCTATGTTTATCTTATGGAAATGCATTTTCATAGTCATAATCTCTATACTATTATTTCCAAAGATATAAACACCTAATTTCTTCTGTCTCTGTCTGAAATTCTAAGCTATAGTCCTTGAAGCAAATGGAATATCATATTCTTTGTTAGGAGTCCTACCACTGTTCTGGATGATGAAAAGTGCCTTTTTCTTCCTGCTATGAAAAGGCACATGAGACACTGAGCTTGTTTACAGGTTAAAGATAGGTTCATTTACTTATAAAGAAAACCATATAAAGTAAATCCTAGAAGAAAGTGAGTACTTTGAGAACAGAGTTGATGTTACTTTTGTCATTCCATCTCCAGCACCTAGGACAGTACCTTGCATACAGGCATTTCATAAATGTTTGTTTTATTTGAATCATCTTCACATACTTCCTTTTCTAAATTTTTAAAAGGTCCTCTGAACCAATTCTAAAAATTAAAATTTAGTTAATTCTTCTATTGTAGAAACTATATATATTCATCTACAATCATTAATCCTAAAATACCTTGCAAGTACCTTACATTTAAATTTTTCCTTTATTCTTTTCAAATAACTTCCATCATATTATCTGATTTCAATCTTATGTTAACCCAGACAATAAAATGTCCATTTTTACATATTAGAAAACTGAGATATAGGAGTGATTAAGTCATTTGCTTAAGGTCAAACAATGGTAGAGAAAGAACTACAAATACAACTTCACTGTCCTTTCCAGTGTAAGTCATATTCCTTTTCTGTTCACCTTCAAACCCCTAGTCCAGCTCTCATAGAATTTGGCCAAGACTCTTAATTTTACTTTGCTTCCTTTTCTACCTTTTAAATTAAGAAAATGATATTTGTTCCTCCCTCTGTCATAATGCACTTGAATTTCTGAATAGAAAAGGCAATCAGTATTCTTACTATATTTCACTAACTAATTGAATTTGTATTGTACAAATAGCCAATTTTAACAACTCAGAAGGAAAAAGTCTAATTTTAATAAATTTCATATTTTCTCCAAACTTCATATATTTCTTTTACTTGTGCAAAATATTTATTCTACTTATATCATCACAGACTGATATTTTTAAAGCATAAATTCTTCTTGGCTTAAATACCCTGAATTATAGGTCTGATTTCACTACATAATGAATTTAACCCATTTTTGCTTTGTGCCCGACAGGGCTGACAATATAGAAAGATTGTCTGGTTTATAACTGAGTCTGAAGACAATTCCAAATGGAAGTTTCAAGAGGGTATGAGGAGTGATAATATCCTTGAGTAAATAAGAATGATGCTCTGAAAAGATGTCTACTTGGATATCCAAGCATATTTCTGATATGTGCTTTTGGTATTAAATCAGTATTAATTCACCTAATAATTTGGAAGTTTGAATTGAAGTTCTTTCTTTGCCATTGTATGACCTTGAATCAGGAGGATAGGAATTCAAATCCAGCCTCAGGCACTTAGTAGCTGTATGACCCTGGGCAAGTTAATCAACCCCAACTGCCTCATAAAAAGCTTCAAACAACAACAGTAGCAACCCCTACAGATAGTATGGTCCACAAGGTTACAATGAGTCAGACATGACTGAACAATAAATTTGTTTTCAAAGACATCAAGAAGTTATCTCAAACTTCTAAATCATCTAGTCAACAATGGTTCATAAGCACTAACTTTACTTAAATTCTGAAAAACAGTGATTCCTCCCACAGTATGAGAAACTCCCAGTATGAGAATCTTCTTCAATTCATATTGCAACAACTCTATAATTCAATGGATAACTTGCCCGGGGTTTTAGCTAATAACTTTAAGTGTAGAATTTGAACCTGGGTCATTCAAATTCGATATCCAACCCTCTATCCTGCTATGTCCTGCTGTCTTCCCTAACCATATACATCAGCTTTATTTGCTAAGATATTAATCAGTTTTTTCCAACTTGGCTTACCTGTTATACATATATACATGTACCCTGCTGGCCTGTAGTGCAGAGTCAAGGTGCTGTTTGAGTGCCTCTACTGTAAGAACATTGGCACCATCTTCTTGTGGTGTCTGGATCATGAGCTGAGGATTAAACATAGCCTCTTCTCCAATCTTCTGACGTGTATAATTTAACTCCCGGCTTACTCGTCCACCAACTGATAAAGAATTAAGGTTTCCGTTAACAGTATAAAAGTATGCTGGATTCTTATTGTAGTTATATGGCAATGATAACTTTATTTTATATTTCTTTATTCTTTATTCTTCTTGGTCAGCAATTTCATGGTACACACACACACACACACACACACACACACACACACAAAAAAAAAAACAAAAACCCAGTCATTTGTATATAACCTGTGTAAACAAATTCCATTTACCAGTAAATTCATATGTACAAAAAACTTCTATTGAATCATATTAACAATTGCCCCAATTGTAGTAAAATAAATACCAAAGTATATCAGAACTTGTTAGATACATGCATTTGTCTACATTTTAACTAATATGCCAGATGAAGACATCATTTAAGGGGGAGGGTAAAATTTGAGAAACCTTTTCCTCACAGACTAGACCAAATATTTCTATATTACAATTTCTTACACTTGTATAAACAGTCTGTTCCAAATGCTCATTTCAAGATAAATGGATTTGATTTACACTCTTCTCCTAAATAATTTGGCAAAAGTAACAGAGAAATGTTTTTCTTCAATAAAGAAAGGAAGGACAACTTGCTAATGAGTATCCTGACTCCAGTTGCAAAGTGTAAAGAATATGGTTAACTTAGATCCACATGGAGAAGTTCCCAATAAACAGAATGCCTATGGCCAATACCTCTTGTCATTAAAGTAACTAATCTTTCAATGACTTTGGCAACAGCTAGGCATTATTAAAATACAAGCACATGAACCTTTAAATGCTGGAACTACTGCTTGAAATATAATAATTTGATCTTGGAAATAATAATTTTTGCTTCCAAATTTGGTCCTGCATTAAGCCATGTACATAATGGTCCCACCATTATGGCTGAGGGTTAGGACAAATATACAAATAATACAAAAATACAAAAATTGTCTATCTGATTAAAGACTCAGGTGATGGGTTTTGTAAAGTCTCAAGAGCTACACTGGAGAGAGTTAAACAGAATATAAAAATGGTATAGAAAAATCTCACAGGACTCTCACAAACTTCAGTAGGATATGATAAACTGTAGCAAAGTAACAAGTATGTTCTCTGAAATAGGACTCAAAAACCATGCCTACGGAACTACTTTATAAAAAATCAAGTACCTTTACATTACTAAAAGCCCATCTCCCACCATTGCCCATAATTTTTTTCTAAAAGTTTAACATTAACTGATAATTCTTATGGATATTTATATATCATAGTAAGGTTTGCAAAGTGATTTATAAGCATTGTATTCACTACCCTCAACAGTCCTGTGAAGGAATTTGTTTTTATTGGTAAGAGACAGACCTGCACTTTCACTACTTCAGGGGACTCCAGGTAGAAAACTCCCTCTACCCCAAAAAACCCCTCAACCTTTAAGCAATTTATAATTTTGAAGAATTGCCCGGGGCAACTGGTATGGAGATTAAAGGACTTGTTCAAAACTAGTATGTGTCTGAGGCAGGATTTGAATTTATATAGTCCTGATTTTGCAGCTGGATTTCTATCTCTTATTCACTATACCACACTGCTTCTATTACAAGTATTTTCACTGCCATTTTGCAGATGAAGAAAATGAGGATCAGATTACGTTTAAAATTTGTGCTTGCAAACTCTGGGATTAAAATTGGGTTATGTTTTCGAAGGGGTAGTGGTAAACAAATTCTTTGTAGGTACCTTGGAGTTGATACCGGGTTCTCACAGGCTATGCTTGCAAAATTCAAGTTCTGGCAAGGTCAGCATAGATTTCTATACATGGACATGGTGATGAGTTGCGTGTCTCCTCATCCAAAAACCAAAGTAGGTGAGTTAAAAAATGTTCATCACCAGGTTGGTGCAGTATGATAAATTTGGGGCCTCAGAAAATTATGAAGACCATCTTGTCAGTTGGAAAAAGATTATGATCTGTTTTGTTGAGCTAAGTACCAAAAGCAAAAACATCACAGGTCGTTGAAATTGTAAAATAAGCATTATATATCACAATGTCCAAATGTGATAGGAATTATGTAAAAAGAATGGTTTTTAACCCTGAGTAGCTAATAGTCTAATAGGGGATAAGTCAAATATGACTATATGCTAAAAATTTAAAAATACTTTTAAAATGCAACATAAAATTGAAAGAAATTTAAAATAGTGATAACTTGGAACTCACCTGCTTCCCCAAAATTATTAATCAGAGGTAGCTAAGTGGCACAGTGGATAGAACCCCAGGCCTGGAATTAGAAAGATTTGGATTCGAATCTACTCTTATTACACAACTACCTTTGTAGTACCTAGGCAAATCACTTAATTCCTGTTTGCCTCAGTTTCCTCATTTATAAAATGAGGATTAATAATAGCACCTACCTCCTAGGGTTATTGTGAAGATCAATTGAGATAATATCTGTAACAGGGTTAGCACAATGCCTGTAAAAAATAGTGTTACAGATCATGTATATATATCTTTTGACCTAGTGATACCACTACTAAGACTACATTCCCAAAAAATCAAAGAGAAAAGGGATCCATATGCACATATAAGCAAAAGATTACAGTCACATTTTGTGATTTTAAAGGACTGGAGTTATGTTTTATACCTAATTCCTTTGCAGCCTCAAGAACTAGAGCCAAAAGGGATCTTCATCAATTGGTTAATGGTTAACAAAATATGTCATGTGAATGTAATGGAACACTAGAAATCTGGGAAGGCATATCAACTGATGCAGAGTGTAGTAGGCAGAACCAGAACAATTTATACAATAACAACACTGTAAAATTGTTTGAAATATTCTCTTTTGTCTACTTGTGTATACCAAAAGTTTAGCACAGTGTCTGGCACATAGTAGATACTTTTAAAATGTTTATAGGTTGAGTGAAGAGTAAATTGTAAACATGAGGGACAGGCAGTATATGGAGACAGGAAGCAGAGTGGTATGTCTATTATATGAAGTAGAGATAAAGAAGAGTAGTTTGAGAACATGATAGTTTCTGGAGAGTTTTCAATTTCTTATTTTTAGGATGGGAAGATTTAGGGATATATATATATATATATATATGTATATATATATATATATATGAAGTAAAGGAGGAATCAATAGATTGATAGGCACTGAAGATTAGCAAGCGGTAGAGAGGAGGGATGATTCATAATGAAGAAACAGGGCACAAGGTTACAATTGACTCATGAGATTCATAACCCAAAGATCATAAACTGTAATTTTTAGCTGCAGATGATAATTTTGGCTAACAAGCAAGTTACCATATCCAATCACCTCCTAAAACTTATATAGCTGCAATCTGTGTTCATTAAATGTTATAGAGTTTGCTTATTTTTTATTATTCTCTTTCTTCTTCCATAGACCAAATTCATGTAGGACTGCAGTCATGATAATTCTGAACATGATCATATAATAATGATTATTCCTATTTTCATAATTTCTATGAGTATACTTCTTCTAATTCTTCATACAGACTTAAATTTTATTTTGCTTTTGGAATCGGAATTTAGAATTGATTTAATCAGAATTATTTTAATTCTTCCATTATTGGGATAGCAGATAACTTCAATTATAGTTTCAGTAAGGGAATGATGGTAACCAATGCTATATTATGATTATGTATAAAAGTAGTAAATAATTGTAAAAACTAATAGAATTTAATAGAAATTCCATAATACTGACAATGGTTTGTATTGCATTTTTGAGAACAAAATCACAAAATTCTGTTAATTATTTTGGCCTGGGATTTTCTGAAATGATGCCATTATTTTAATACTAGAATTTTATTCCAGAAATTACAGTGTGATTTCTTGATACACTTGAGAGAGTGTAATCTCTTGAAGAGATTAATTTTAAATAATTTACATTTACAACCAAACGCATTGATATATACATACATATATATATGTAGGAAATGGCCTAATTGAAATGATTTCAACTAAAATCAACCAGTATTCTCTAACAACTTTTTTTTTTCCTTTACCAATGCCAACTAGGATAATTCCTTCAACAATATTTCAGAAACATATAAAGCCAATCACTTGCAACTATCTTATTTAGGTATTATCAAAATGAATATTTATTAAAGTATTGCCCTCTTCATTCATAAGTAGCAAGGATTTTGCTTTTGTATAAGTCCTACTTTATCTCATTTCAATTGAAATTATAATTTCATAAAATTTGGAAGAACATCTTTCCCTTTTTCCTCTCCCTATTTACTTTTCAAAGTTAAAACTCATACCTTTGGGGAAAAAAATTTAAAAATACCAGTAGTGTACCTTCATGTTATTCTTCACACCCATTTCCATTCATTCATTAAACAAGATACAGCAAACAAGTATTAAATGTTTATTATGTGCCATGTATATTTTACCTCTTCCACTTTCTAATTCACAATCATTTCCTGTTTCTATTAAAATAAAACAGGAACAAACCATAGCCAACCTATCCAATAAAAGATATAGGCTTAAATTACATCATGCGATACATACAACTGACAATTCAGGTGGAAAAAGTGAGTACATATACTCAGTAAATTTTATTTTCTACATAAGATGTAATGAAGCTTCTACAACATAAAATACTATAAGGGAGGAAAATGTCAGCATAAAAAGAAACTCTAAAACTATGCTCTAAAGATATTCCTATGGTAATTGAAAAATAAAACCAGGGCAATTTTGGAAGGGGAAAACCAACCTCCTTAATGTTGGCATTCCATTGTCTCGTATGAGCCAGCCTAAAGGAGGGTAGAAGGTAATTAAGAGTTCAAAAATTCCATGGAAAGTCCAGTCTTCTCCTCTAGATCTACTAGCCTTTGTTCTTTTGATCATCTGTGACTTCTTCTTACATTGAATTCTTTAGGAAAAACAAAGTATCATTACACCTATCTTCTACTCTCAGCAAAGTTGGTTCTTCAGCGTGTCCTCTACCTCACTATCCCAAGTCAAGGAGAAGGCTGGTACTTCAAGCATCAAAGTTCAAACCCATAAATTCTTAGGCCCAAATTTCCTGCATCCAATGTCTTTTAAAGATCCCCTATATTCTATAGTTCAGGACTACTCTAAACCACAAGGAGACAGTTGCATCAACTAACAAAAGAAATGGAAGATGGTTTTGTTCTCCTGAGATGTTCTTTTAAATTGATATTATCATCAAAACCTAACAGGATTTATTTTAAGATTGCATTGTTTGATAATGACTGGTATTGTCTGATAAACTATGAGTAGATAGATTCAATCAAGTACCTTAAAAAAAGCAATCTATTAAGTTAGACAGCATCTAAAATTCCCCCAAAAGATCAATATTGAATGGGGTAAACAAATTATTCCCCCATTTGTAAGTGTGACTTAAGAAAATGGCATATTTGCATGAAGGGAAAGACTGATATTTTCTTTCTGGACTATACCAGTTGAAGGAAGCAAAAGGACATTCTTTTAGGATGACCAAATAAAGGTAGGTGAGAGATATGAATAACTACTGAAAACTTTAAAATGCATATAATCTTTACATCAGACCTGGTGACATTTAATCAGTCATTCATAGCTTGCTTAAAACTTCTCTTGAATAAGGAGAAGGAATCTAAGGATTATATAATAGTACCTAGGTATGTTTCATACAGAATATTTCCTTTGTAGCCTCAGTCTTTTCTTCTTCAATACTATGATGCCCTGATGAATTTGGATGAAGTCTTATCATTTGGGTTTATGGTGATTAACACTGCCAGTTCTAAAAAGAGAGAAGATAGCTACCAAATTTGTTTTCAAAAATTCACTTTTATGGAAGACCAGGAAGAACAATAAGGGAGGCCAGATGAATTAGACACTTAAAAGGCCCTGAATTCTAAGTACTTTCCTAGTATTCAACTTTAAGGTTGAATGCTAGAACATTGCTTAAATTTACTGCCTTAATTTCTACCAATTCTGAAATACAAATCCATAGTCTGACAACCTAATAGAAAAACCCTAGAGGGGCATAAACCAAAGAGAATTTAACTTCATATGGAAGCTTCCATTTTGTCTTTCTCAAGAGCAAAAGACTCAATGAAAATATAACAAAATAAAAACAAATCAACCACTGAAAATCACTAGGCAAACACTACAAATAACAGATCACAGGAAAATAAGAGGAATGATGAACATGGACAGCATGAAACAGAGTACAGTTTCCTGACAAAACATATTCTTCTTTCAAGGGATCCCTACCAGCTGCTTGCTGTACCATCTGTTATTGCTTGGGCAGCTTCCTATTGAATGGCTCTACACTAAAGCAGGACTGCTCTCACTGTCGGACACAATCAGGTCAGGTCAGCATTCCCCCAGCACCGAACCTGCTGCCTGTCACAGCTCCCCCCCATCTCGATATTTCTTACAT